>NC_139720.1:186495519-187095519 GCF_964211835.1 Anser anser
GAAAAGAAAAGAAAAGAAAGAAAGAAAAGAAAAGAAAAGAAAAGAAAAGAAAAAGAAAAGAAAAGAAAAGAAAAGAAAAGAAAAGAAAAGAAAAGAAAAGAAAAGAAAAGAAAAAGAAAAAGAAAAAAACTTTTTCAAAAAGACTTATTTTCCCCTGCACTGAAAGAATCAAAAATATATTTTGCTTACAGCTCTAGACGTTTCACCTGACATGCAGATCCTGAAGTCCCCTCACCCAGTTTATCTCGTTGTTCAGTGTTCACTTGTGTTTGCTTATTCTTTGCTTCCTGTTTCTCATGTTTTTCATCTCTTAGCATCTCCCTCACAAACAGGTGAAATTTCAGAGTGAAGTTAGCAAACATCCCTCCACTCAATAAATATGTATAGCATGTCCTTTGCTTTGCACGTTCCATAAGGTAGTTTCATAGTTGTTTGGAGGGTTTTTGTTGTTGGTGGTTGTTTTTTGTTTGTTTGTTTGTTTTGTTTTTGTTTGTTTTTTTTTACTACTGATTAAAGCAACAGCCAGCTCACAGCAACAACTCTTCCTGATGCCCATTCACCATCTCCGTGTAACTTATAGTTTTGACCATTAAGGAAAAATCTCCACCCCAGCACAGAAAAAAGGAAATGATCTGTAAGAGAAAGGGATGAATTAGATAGCAAAAGAGTAAAAGGGATTAGAGCATGGCTTCAGAAATAAATGATTATTAGCTACTGAGCACATTCAGAAGTTAATTTCAACTAACAGCTCATACAGAGAAAGACTACTGAGTTGATGAGGGAAGGAAAAGTCTATTTTACACCAGGAAATCCACTTTTAGCCAACTAGAGCAAAAGCAGGATGAATTATCTGTTACTATCTGTAAAGTTACTGTGAGGTAAACACCAGGGGTGTGTAGGAGGCAGGGGAGCATATTTAATCTGGAAGATAATACTGGACCCAAAAACAAACAGGTACAGAAATGCCATTGACAAGCTCAATGAGCAAACTGGAAGATTTCTCCTCATCACTGCAGTGAGGTTTGGAAACAGCCATTCATAATGAGTAGCCGGGGGGGGGGGGGGGGGGGGGGGGAAGAAAAAAAAAAAAAGCTTACTGTTTTTAAGTTGGAGCTTGGTAATTTAATGAAATGTATTATATGATGTGGTGAAGTATTGTAGTGACAGGAGCATGGGCTTTATGACTCTAAAGGTCTCTGCCAGCACTATAATCTGGTGTAATCTCAGATGATACATGCTTAGCTATTCTCATCATGATTTCCCTTTTGCCAAGACAACTTTCTGTCACGTTTGTAGTGCCATTTAAACAATCTCAAGGGTTTTCTTTCCATGCCAAGTTCAAATTCACTGGGGACCAGAGTAATACCTAGTGTTCCTGAGCAAAGCTATCACTGGGACTGATTCTGTCTCTTTCTTTGTGTTGGAAAATTTCATTCTTACAGCACTTTCAACAGTTATCTCATGACTTTTCACTGACTTTCATGACTAATTAGGATTTCATCCTAGTAACAAAAGTTGTCACCTCCTATTTCATACATTTAGACCCCAGAGTAAGATATATCTGAGTTTATCCTCAGCAAAACTCTTTCCTTCTCCTAATGTGTGAAATCAGATTAATTGTTCTCCTATTATGATATTCCTTTATGATCATACATCAAAAATCTCAAGGGTTGAAAGTCTAGAGCTCTGAGGTCTTACAGTCCATCTCTGGAAATCCATATAAGAAGTATTTATGGATCACCGCCTCACACTCAGTCACGAGCACAACAGCTAAAGTTTTTGCAATAGGTTGGCCTCTGATCCATAGATGGTATAAATTTGCCAGTCCAATCTCTAGGAATTATTGAACTAAAGGTTTCCTGAGGCTGTGGAGACACAGAGGCCAGTCAAATGTCAGAGGTTCCCTAAGCTTTCACAAGTCTTCTGCAGTTCTCAGATTCACTATGACATCCAGATCTTTGCATAACACATCTTGAGCAATTATGGCATAGAATCCATCCATTAGAGCATCTTCTGTCACCCCAGCCATTTGATAATAGAGAGTCTTTTTTCTACTTGAACTGAGACAGGGAGATCTGTAGGTTGCAAACAAGTTATAAAACTCTGATTAATAATGTCTTTCTCAAGTTATCCCTCTGGTCCATTTTCTTGTAAAATATCTGAACTTAAATGTAAATTATGGTCTTTTTCTTTCTTTACCAGCTGAATTCTTGCTATCCAAATATTTGTGATAGTTCATGTCTAAAATCCAGAGAAGATCCAATTTCACTAAAACACCCTTGGCCTTTTACATTTCATAGGAAGCCTTTCTGGTCTATGTTGGTCACTTTGCTGTTCAGTTTGGCTTTTGCATCATGGAGAATTTTCCAGGGCTGGGCTTCCCAACTTGCTCTTGTCTGTCATGGATGTTATCCCAAGAAAAGCTTCACCTTGACAGCAGTTCTCAGAATCACTGTCTGTTTTCAGTAAAGCTTAGATTTGAAGCAATTCTTTCCCAGTCAATACTGATTTTCATGGTCATGTAGGTAAATGCAAAGTTCTGATTTCATGTAAATAATTCGTATGTACCTTATTATCTACATTTTTCTAATAATACTTTTTAACTGACTTCCCAGTCTCTCCTTTCTTTCTCCTTTTGTTTTCCCTTCCTTTTCCCCATTTGGATATGACATGCTCGGTATCTAGAAGGGTTGTTGCTTTTTTTTGCATCTAGGATATTAGTAGCTATTTCACTGGAAAAACAGTGAGAGCAGAGGAAGAATCCTCCCATTACATAAAAAAAAAAAAAAAAAAGCAAAGCCTGCCATTAACAGTAATAATATGATGTAGTTTCCACATGAAACTGATATGAGAATGCAAGAGACATTTGTCATCCAGCAGATTAAAGCCAGGCAGCTTAAAGCTTCTTTCATGGCCTTAGAGGTAACATTTTTCTGGACGTATACTTCTCAAACAAATTATGTATATTTCTTGACACTGAATCTCTAGAACTTTTCATTTGTAAGGCTGAATAAAACCATGCTTTTACAGCAGCCTCTGAGCTTTAAGTCCATTTTATTTGATGAAATTATATATAAAACCAGCTGGATTTAAGCTATATAATATTATGCATTATTAGGGATACATACAAAGAAGTTTTTTTTATATTGTAAATAGACTAGAAATATCCATTGATAGGAGTCAGTCAACCATAAATAGTACATAAAAACATTTTAAGCCCAGCAGGTATTAAAAATCTTGCAAAATTGATTTTACTTAATCTTGGATTATGTTGGTTCTATAGAAAATGCAAATCAAGCTGGCATTTCCTCATTTGAATTGCAAGCTTTCAGAAAAACCTTGGTTCCTAGGACCCCTGGATTAGCTATAGAGTACATAAGTATTGCTTTATGTGTGTGCAAATGTGCAAGATATTCCAGCTGTGAGACTCTGAGCTGATGGGGTGGGGAGAAGAATATTATTAGAATAAAGTTAATACCCGGAGTAAGTCAGTGCTATGCAAAAGGTCCAAGATGACTAATGAATATTTTTTATTATGTTAGAAAGCAGGAAAATAAATTCAGTGGGTACATTAAGGCAGAAAAGAATAAGTCTCATGGACTGTTGAACTGAAACTGCTTATAAATTGGAGACCTCTATACTACACTGAGAGTGTTTCAGAGTGTATTTATACCCAACATAGTATGAAATACATTTGAAAACCCAGCTCATATCAAAACTTTTGACTTTCATCCCTGGCTTACATATCTAATTGTAAGGGCCTGATGAAGCAGTCCTCCAAGTATGAGCCTGAATGTTATAGTCAATGGAGAGGCAGATGTTCCTGAAGGTTTCCAGAGAAATCTCTTGCCTTCTTAAACATACCTAGAGGGCAGAAAGTCATACCTCTGGCAGTTTCAAATATCATACCTTTCTTCCACTAACAACGTATGAACTAAAGCATTTTCTTTAACAATGTTATTTCATATGTCACTTGCTATCTAGGACTGGACCCAGTGTTCTAATTTTCTGAGTTACTGTTTCAAATATTTTGCTAAAACCCTACTCAACCTAATGCATTCGTAATAATGATGCATGTATTTTGTCATGGTATTTAGGGAGCTGCTGTCACAGGCCAGGACCATTCTGTGCAAACAAGACAAAACACAATAAGTGATCCCAGTCTGCACAGCGACAAACTTTTCATCCTCACATCATGCAGTTCCACAAAGGAAAACAGTCCCCCGGTAGCATTTCGAAACTCACAATTTCTTGGCAATTTTTGCATTTATTTTTGTGGGGAGACCTGTGACCTCCCTTCCCTTCACCCCCAAAAAAGGGCTGCTAGTTTGGCTTTGCAGCTTAGAAAAGGAAAATAGCCACCAGCATAACAGCAATGCCCAGAAGAAAAACCTGTCTCGGGACAGAATAGGAGAGAGAGAAAAATAGTAATATAGCCAAGTGAGGAGGAAAAAAGTTACACAGGGAGGGGGGACAATGAACACAGGGAGAATCAGTTAATGCAGAAATGTGTGTCAGGAGGCAAAAGGACAGAAAAAAATGGATGAAGGAAAGAAAATAGAACTGACAGCTTGTTTAGTGAAGCAATGAGGAACATAATGTTGTTTTATAGCTGTACCAAAAAAATTATGTGAGCTTCAAAAAGAGAGTGGAGCTTCTCCAAGAGACAATACTTCTGTCAAAATGCAGTGTCCATAATGAAAATGTATGAAATCCCCAGCTCAGAGAAGAGACAGTACCTCATAAACTCTTTTTGTAAATTCAATGTAAATTGGCACCAGAAGCAGTATAATCTGAAGAGCTGTCAACACAATGTAATCAAAAACATATAGGAAGTTTCCATGCAACCAACTTAGATTATTTTTGATTTTCATTTCTGGCCTGTGTAATTACAGAGACAAAATAAATTCACATTTTATTTATTTCACTTTAATAAAGTCAATTTCTTGCTATATCTGGCCTATGTTTTAGTGCCACACATGAGAAGAGACCTAAATAAATTGGCTGAACAAATACAGATAAGAAACTATCAATCCGTGTTCTTCAGTGCAGGAAACAAACGCATTCTCTCCCCTTCTTTCCACTTCTCACCCTCAGTCATATGAAAAGGTTCATTTCTTTTTTAAAACCTGTAAGCTGAGCCATCTAACATGTTTTCCATTCCTTCTCACTTATCTGCAGAGATTGGAGCCTTTTGGAGAAGGCTGGTGCTGCGCCAGGGTTTAAATAGTAGAAAAGGCCATTCAATCCAATAGGTTTTTCACCTGGACCAGCAACATGCCCCACATCCTTACGTTGGTTCTCAACAGCAAGTTTTGATCATTTTCTGCAAGCAACACTTCTTGAAAAGGTTGTGGAATTGGATGATAAATTACTAGCTGACTTGTAGAATAAATATTTCCAAAACCAAACTGAGTTTCCATTAAGAAGTAAAAAAAAAAAAAAAAAAAAAACCTGTTGAAATTGCAAGTGTTTCTTGCCAGAAGAACAAGAAATAAAATCTGTAAATATTGTATTGACTATTAGAATAAACAACAAAAAAATATGCTTAGCCACAGGAGACAATGTAAAGCAACATCTATGGTGCTTTAAATTACTTATTGTAATGAGGAAAAGCTGTGTGCATTGTTTTTCTCCATATGGTATGTGCCAAACAGAGAGTATGCCAAAAAGAAAAATTATGTCAGGTCCTTTTAAAACTACTAATGATTTTGGCTCTTCTGTTTTCAGTTGCCCTATGATGGCTGGATCTGCAGCTAATGGGGTGTGAATTTGAAAGATACTTAATGATTTACAAAGTTGTCTGAAGCATTCTCTTCTGAAAAAGCAGAAACTGGATATGATCTGCAATGTCCATTAAAGACCATGAAGAGAAAAACTATCCCCATGGAAGACATTGAGCATTTTCTTTCCAACTATAGTCAGACTAGGATTTCACCCCTTGAGACCAGCCTCTAGTTAAAATGCAAAGAAAAGAAAGTGGTGACTGGAATTTTCATGTGAAAAGAACATGCTTTCACTTACTCTACAGCAGCATGTTGCACTTTGTCTGACAATTCCTGATCATTTAAAACACAGTGTCCTTTTGGTCTATCCAGTTTTTCTCCCCTTCCAGGAAAGTTATGATATTAAGGGTCATTTTAATTTCTGTTGCAACTCAGCACATACCATGTGTGGCTGTGGGAATAACTGTGCACCAATCCTTTGAACATATGGAGAAATGTTAAAGTCAATGTATCTCCACAGGCTTCTGATGCTAATCCATTTGTTGATGTGCATCTCTTGTGTTGCTCGTTTTAATAATGTGATGATTTATGTAAAATTTATGTATTCTACAGGCAACCTTTCAGGACTTACTCAACGCCTACATGAAATGATTCAGCTGACATGTTTTAACAAATAATCTAGGTTACAGATTATTATGTGCTTCTGTTCTGTGGATAGTTTAGACCATCCCCATCGTGTAGTCAGGCCTCCAAGATGTCATTAGAAGAGAGTGGAAGACAGCCTAAAAGCTATATCTTTCAGAGACCTAATTCATCTTGCAGTGTTATAATATACTGTAGCCAAGCTGAAAAAAAAGAGGAAGAGAGTGATGCTGAAAGCAAAGAAAGACACAGAAACACAGAGCAGAATAGCTCAGCTCTGTCTCTTTTGTACACCAGCAGAAGGAAAGGTTTCTGGGATGTGAAGCTCTGGCACAGTAGCTCAGCTTGAAGGTGGAAAGATCTTCTAGATACCAAGGGAGAAGGCACAAACTCATTTCTCTATATAACAGGGCTACATTCTATAATTTAGGAGAGAAAAAGAGCAGTGCTGAGCCTGACAGGATGTTTGGAAAGGGAGTGGGCACAGCACAGGCTCCTAGACAAGAGAACATGCTTTTCTCAGGGGCTGTCTGCCCAAGGGACAACAGCATTTATTTTGCCCAAACAATTTGTGCCATTAAAGTTGCTGGCTGAAAATGGCAGCTGACTATTTATAAACTGAAAGGTGCCCTAAACAGTAGAAATGAATGGCATTGATAAAGGATGATGGGCCTGGAAAGGTCCTTTATATCCCCTGCAATGGCAAGCAAGCAGGACATCTGGTCAAAGAGGTACACAGCACATCTGCACTACACACAATATAGAACCCCAAAAGAAATAAGTCAAGGGATGCAGGAAAAGAACCAGCCTGATGATCCACCAAAGGCTAGACCACACAGGCCTAGAGGACTGTAAAGAAAGCTTAATTGAATGTGGAACAGGTAGTAAATCCTACAATGCCGTTCCCAAGGAAAATTTACAATTCTGAATTCTGCATGGCCTTTTACAATTTTCATTGCATTAAAAAAAAAATAATAATAATAGTTTTTTTATTTTCTGGAAATGTCATTAACTACTTTAAAGTATCATATGGATTATCTCTGTAATTCACTGCACTCAATACTACCTCAGGAAAGCTATGATGGGACTTAACTAGCACAGAAAGTCCATTAACATCCCATTGCATTCTTAAACAAACTAGACAGAGAGCTAAGTAATTATGTTATTCCTTTTCACAAAAGTACACTCTTCCTTCCTGAGACAGGACAATAATCATTCCCCAGAGCCCTCTATTGCATATGGACCTTCCGCTCAATAGTCAAACATAGAAAATATGGCTTTTTGTCCTGGACCTGGTAGTGGGAAGAAACACAAAACACTAAACTTAGCAGATTTTTTTCTAAACAAGCTTTTCTTCATCTAAGCTTGTAAAGCAACACAGAATACAACATTCTGGCTCTAACGTTATGATAACAAAGTGTGACGTGTAAGTTAAGCCTTGCATCACATTAGCATCTGAAATGTCCCAGATACTGCTCACATTTTTCTTTGATGTCAGCAGACAGATTATCTGGTTTGTGGCCAAAACATCCCACTGAGGCAGAGACATCCAGATTGTCTGAGCACAAACTAGTTTGGGATGACAAAACTTATTAGGTCCTGCCTCATTAGGATCCATGCTGTGCAAATAGGAATCCTGCCTAGGTCACCACATTCCTCCTTTTTGCCATCATTTGTTGCCTACAAAGTACCCAAAGGCTACATCTGCTCCACGGTGGGAGCCTGCTGGCTCTTACAGAAAATTGCCATGACCTACTCAAAAGAGAAAACACAGAAGTGGAACACAGGCAGACACAGATTACGTGGGAAAGAAAAGATTTGTTTTGGCTGGATAGGAGGATTTCCTAATGCCTGAACTGCTAGTTACATTTTAAGGAATAAGGGTTTTCTTCATCCATGAGTGAGGGCAGAAGAAGACAGAACCAAGAAAATAATCTGGAGGGCTGAGGCTGAGAGGTATAGGCTGAGGGTGCACCTGGGAAGGTGAAAGGAGTGTGGAGCAGGGAAACTCCTGCTGAGCCATGCCATAAAATGCCATAAAGCCCTAAATGGCTGGAGACGGGGAGAGAAGGTGAGCATTGGCAGAGGTTGGGGTACAATCTTTGCACCACAGGCTTTGCTGACAGTGCTATGTCCCCAAGATGAAAGCACCTTCACAACTTAAGGGTGCTTTTCCAAGACGTTGAATGAGAGTTTTCCCCCAGGCTGGTAAGGGTGGCTGCCACGCTGGCGGCTCTGTGCAGGATGTGCTCTTAGAGACACCCCTCCACTCCCATCACCATTCCAGAGCAGTCTGGGAATGGCTCACTGCCAGAAGGTCCCTCTGGGCAGGGAGGAGGTTTGGGTGTAATGTTCCTGACGAGCTTGCCAAGCACTGCCAAGAGCTGCACAAAGCAGCTGCAGTGCCCTGATACATCCAGGACTTCCCACAGGACTGGCGCTTCTTGATGGTCTGTGTTTGTAAGTAAAACACGAAAACAAGCAGAACAGAACAAAATCGTTCAGCTGGAAAGGACCTTCAAAGATCATCTAGTCCAACTACCTGATCACTTCAGGGCTAACCACCAGTTAAGACATATTAATGAGGGCATTATCCAAATGAATCTTGAACAGTGACAGGCATAGACATCAACCTCTTCACAGGACATGCCTGCCCATCCTTTTACCAGCTTTGTTGCTCTCCTCCTTCCTGCAGATCTCCTCTCCAGCCACTTGTCTCCCAGTCTGTACCTATGTCTGGCATTACACTGTCCCAGGTGCACACCCGGAATTTTCCTTTCTCAAGCTTCATGCTGTTGATGACTACTCAGTGCTCCAGTCTATCTAGACCCTTCTGTGATGCCTCTTGTCCCTCCAGGGAGTCAACAGCTTCTCCCAGTTTAGTATCATCAGCAAGCTTGCTGAGGACGGATTTCACCCCTGCATCCAGATCCCTAATATAAATTTTGATCAGGAATGGTCCTAAAGCTGAGCCCTGGAGAACGCTGCTAGGGACCAGCCACCAACGTGGCGTAGCTCCGTTCACAACAACCCTATCATGCAGCATAGTGTGAACCTGTTTATTTCACAGCTGGACAATTTGTCCAGAAGGGTGCCATGAGGGACAGTATCAAAGGCCCTACTAAAACCCAGAAAGATTACATCCACCACCTTCCTCCACCAGGCAGATGACCTTATCGTAGAAGGAGATCAAATAACTAAGGCAGGATTTTCCCTTCAGGAACCCATGTTGACCATGCCTGATAATAGCTTTGTTCTTTAAATGCCTTTCAGCAACCCTGCCCCCTTCCCCCCCCTCCAGATAATCTACAAAACTTTTCCACAGACAGAGGTTCAACTAACAGGTCTGTATTTTCCTGGGCCTTCTCTCATGTCCTTTTTGTACATGGGTATAACTTTGGCTAGCTTCCAGTCAGCAGGGACCTCCCCAGACTCCCATGTCCTTTGGTAAATCATTGCAAGGATTTGCATGTTAGATGGTTTCCATCAGTCCAACACTTGTGTAGCAATGCAGAAATATCCACTCTGCAGTATGCACAAGCCTTTCACTCCACAAATGCAGTGGCACTGACCTGGCATGAGGTGTGTGGGGTGAGATGAACCCCACATCTGCAGAGGACACAGCAAGGAAGAACCAGTAAGACTTTCCACATAAAATCCCATGGTTTCTGTCCTCCTTGACACATTTCTGTGTACTTTCCTGTACACTGCTCTTTTGTCATGTCTGGTACTTAGACTGTAAGCTCTTCAGGGCAAAAAGTACATCGTTTTGGGACTAGAGGGAATGGCCTCAAGTTGCACCAGGGGAGGTTCAGGTTGTAAACGAGGAGACATTTCTCTCAGAAAGAGCAGTCAGGCATTGGGACGGGTTGCCCAGGGAGGTGGTGGCGTCACTGTCCCTGGGGGTGTTCAAGGAAAGGTTGGACCTGATGTTTAGGGACATGGTTTAGTAAGAAGAAGCAAAGGCTTGTGGCCAAACCCAGCAATTCTGCACCATGACAGACACAGGAGTGGTGGTACTTGGTGTGATCCACACCTCTGATCTGGCACCATTTCCACAGGGCAGCTCCATCACAGAGCTTTGTCCCCTTGGATCACCTCTAATGCATACAGACCCAGCTACCCAGCACCCAAACTCAGGGCTCAAATACTAACTTATAGAACATTGTATAGATGTATTTCCTGTTTTTCCTATTCTTCCTTTGTAGAAACTATAAAGGAAGACTACTGACTTGGGTCCAAATAATTATTTTGTTCAAGAATGTCACTAGCATCCTTATTGTTGAGATAATAAATAATTATAAAATAATTATGAATAATTGCCATTAAATAATAAAATATGTTTATAATAGTCATTATTAAAATACTCATCATGAATTACAAGAAGTGTTTGCATGATTAGTTATTTTTGGTATATCAAAAAACAGTTGATTTTTTTTGTCATTTCAGGTCCCTAAGTTGCAAAATTCTCTTGGAGATGAAAAAAGAGACAATGAAAAAAATTGACTTTGTTGGCTGAAAGTTCAGAGCAATCCTGTTCTTGAGTTTCATGTTATTCCTACTCGCATATCACTGGGGGGATGAACACGCAGACATGGAAGGAAAAATAGGCCACAATTATTAAAAACAGGGGTGTGACATTCTTCATCTCTTCATCTTGGAGCAAAACTAGCACTTCCTCTGTTACCCAGGGCAGCAGATGTTTTTAAGAAAAAAAGTTAAGTTATAAAACTTATGAAGAGTACAGTACCTGTACTGTACAGAGATGCATTTATTCATATTGTTTTGTGTGTTTTAAAATTAGACCTATAAAATGCACAGGAAGAAGTCAGAGAAGAATTTGGAGTCAGATAAGTGTTTTTGTTTTTAAGGGAAAAACATGAAAGCTTTAAATTGACTTGCAATTTTCTCTAGTTAAAAAAATAAATAAATAAATAGTGAAATATATATTAATTCTAAAACTGCAGAACCAGACGGGTCCTGTTTCCATGTCCTTTGAAGCTAGCATTTGGACACAATAACTTATTTTGCATAAACTGATCTGACAGTGTCTGTATATATATGAAATTCAGAGCTACTGCTTAACACAGCATACCTAAAGTCAATGAGAAGATTAAATACATTGTTATACTGAGGCCCTTTATGCTATCTTCAGATATTCTGTATGCAAAATGTAATGAATGCACAATGTGTAGAATAAAATGAGTAGACTTCTTTTGTTTTCAAATTTCTCATAAGCTTCTTAGCACAGCTTTGTTTTCTACTCATTGCAACCACTTTTAAAAATATATTTCTAAATGTCTACATTTCAAATGCTGTGATAAAGAGAAGTTTTTGTCACTTTTTCCTGTTTACAAACAACCTGGTAGATTCTTCTGGGAGACATTTTTCCTATAAGATATCTGGCTCATCTAAAACATTCTTGCTTCTCTCAAGGTTAAGAAGCGTGGGGAATGTCCCTGTACCAAGAGTGCCAATACAGAATCCAGATGACAGTGTCATGCCAGAGTTTGTCATGGGATTGCAGCTTTCCTGTGAAGATTCACTGGCTCTGGATGTGCTTACTAATCTTCTCAAGCCATCTGCCGGAAAGCACTGCCAGCAGTCTCCAAGCCCAAAACCCACCCATGCACAACTGCTTAGTAGCAAGACTCTCCCTAAGGTAGAATTGATATTCAAAAAGAGTCTCTGGGGCCAATGTTGTGCTGAGTAGATCATAGCAGATAATGCCAAGTCCTGAAGTCAGCTAAAGTGGTGTGTTTTTTTTTTCCTAAGAGATACAACATTATTTTATATATACTACATGACAGTATCTACTTATTTAGATACATCTAGGTGAATCTGGGGCATTGGCACTGAACAAGCTCCATCTGGAGTTTTGCTCCAGATGAAATGCATAAACAGTTGTGCCGTATGTAAAGACAACATGGCAAACTGGAGCCACCAGGTGCTCACCAATACAAAATAGACTTTACAAACTACTGAATTGATGCTCACAACTGCTTCTCTTTAGTTCTCTGCTACAGAAGTGGCAAATATTTAACACTTTCTCCTGGTTCTCAACCATGGCATTCATATTACTGCCTTTATATTTTCAAAGAATCATCATTTTCTCCATCTCTTCCCTCACATCAAATTCTCCCGAAAACAACATTTGTAATCTCATATTTTCCACATTCTTGGAAATGAGAGGCTTGTATTGTAGTATTTTTTCTCTTTTATTACTTAGTTAAAGAGACATAAGAAGCAGTAGGAACAGTGAGTCTGCTGTCTTTCAAACCTCATTCCCTGGCATAAGGAGAGCAAACAAGGCCAGGCACTCAAAAGGGCTAGGAAGACTGTCTAGGATGGATGATATCGCCATTGCTGAACATGCCCTATTTCTAATAAGAAGGCAGTTTCAAAGTTCAAACTCACTGTCAGCCCTTAGGATTTATCACAGGCTACTATTTTGACAAACCAAGCCGTCAGTAAATCACTTCACCAGGAACTTATAGACATGAAGACCACATCCTATGGCTTTATGGCTGCAATTTTTGAGACACAAAAATTAAGGTAAGTAGATCCAGCAGGTTTCTGTCACCTTTCACCCCACAAGATAAGCCATGTCCACTGTGATTGATGGCCCACAGCATATGCACTTTGAGTCCTGAACCCACAGAAGTTTGATCCAGAAAATCTCTTGATGATGCCCCGAGTCCATGTTGTTCCTTGTTTTCTGGGAGTAAACTGCAATGAAAACAATGAGCTCAACAGCTCTCTCCCCAGCTACCCCTAGTGAAAATCAGGACATCATGTTACTTCATTCCTGCATGTAGTTTCAGGTCCTAATGACAGCTTTGCTTTGAAACTAGTCATGCTTATTAACAAAATTTTAAGTGATGCCAGAAGTACAAGACAGAGTGCCAGAAAGTTTCAAATGGCTACTGCAGAAACTGTGTAGCTCTAAGAATATACTCACCAACCCTCACCAAACCTGACAATCCAGAGAAACACTGTACTTGTCTGGAAAGGGTTATAACAGCAAATTGCACATTATATGAAGTCCAAAGAGGCAGATAAACTACAGATTCAAGTAGATCTTTCACCTGTACTCAACAGTGGCTGGCAGGGAAACTCTGCCCAGTGTGCTCAGTGCACCGAATGAGGATGGAGGCACAATACAAAGGGAAGCTCTGAAGAATGGATTAAAAACTTGGAAGATCTTAATTTCTAGGCAGATTATCCTCATGTATATGTGTGTGTGTGTAAGTGTGCTTGGGATAAAAGTAAAATACAAGAATTACATAGGAGATAAGTTTTTGACAGGCTTACAGCTAAGATGCCAGTCCTGTGAAAGTGGAACATTAAAAGACTCAAGAAATGACAGATTATCCTGGCTTTTAACCAAAATATCCTTGTAAAATTACCAAGGAAGGGCATTCAATACTAAAAATAGCCAATTATAAGAACATGCATAAAGGATACAAAGTAATGTCAGGGAAAAGAAAAATCCAGGATTACTGAAGGTGTTGTGCATGTAACGAAAAAATTGTTCTTGAACAAGTAACGTGGCAAGAGATCTGTAAACAGTCAACACAGCACAGCTGACTCTTGTAACAAGACCATTCAGTGAATTCCTTTGTAGCATGCACGAATGTTTGACTACAAGAAACAGGACACACAATAAAAGATGTCTTTAAAAAGTGGCATTGTAAGGAAAAGACTAGAAAGTCAAACTTTAATGGGAAAGAAGTAAGATGGCTTCCACCACTACATGACAAGAACTCATGAAGAATTTAGGGGATCTGCACAAGTCAGCCAAAAATAAACCAATAGTCTATGCTTGGGGATCCCAGCAAAAAGTGAAATGATAGGAAGAGAGATTAAAGACCTGCTCTGGATACCTGGGAATTTGGGAGGCAGAAGCTGAAAACGATTCACAAGCTATTCCTGCTCCAGTAAAACCAAACTGCTTGTGATCAGTAAGGGTGCTGCCAATGGTGTTGATCACTGAACACAATTGTTGAAGCAACGAAAAGCCAGATGAAGACACAGGCAGGCACAAGCTATGTTAGAGCAGCTTAAAGGGTTGCTCTACTACATTTGTTATATTTTCTGAGTTTGACTTAACCATGTGCTAGTTCTTCCAAAAGCAAGGTCATGTTTCTCTACATGTGGTTTTATCCATGTTTCCAGTGACACGCTGGTGCTAAACAAAAGCATGTGGAGTGGTAACTAGGTGCAGGCTACAGCCAGTGAACAGTAAAAAGTTTTTATTACCTTACTTCAGCATATAATTTAATTTCTTTTTAATTCAAATCAATGCTAAATATCAGGACTCGCGGCCTCCATTTCCTAAGAATGTATGAAAAATTGGGCATGCCTCACTGTTGTCCTCTGAGTGTGGAAGCCTACCTCCAGCACTGGATCCGGAGCTGGAGAATGCACCTGTCTCCATCAGAGGGAGCATGTGAGTGTGCATGCATGTCAGTGTGAAGCCATCACTTGTCAATACTAAAAATTAGACTTGGCACTAATACACTTGTCTGGTGATGCTAGATGAAGCAATGGGATAAAGAGGCAATGAACATAATTGTCAAATTCTGGTAGGAGTTGAAGGAGGGACAGAAAAGGAGAAAGAAGAGGGAAAAACGTAGAATCATAGAATGGTTTGGGTTGGAAGGGACCTTAAAGACCATCTAATTCCAATACCCCTACCATGGGCAGTGATACCCAAGACAGCATCAGAGAAGGAGGATGAAGCCATACCTGGAACAGGGTGGAGATGAGGAAGGAAAGCAGAGACGATGCAGAGATGCTTACTAAGTGCTAAGGGATACACTGCACTTGAGGGAAACACTAATGCAGCCCCTATGTAACACATCACTAAGGTAAAAAGGTTTATGAGTATTTAAGAAAGTAGTAATTATATACAGATATCTACTTATCACTGTATGCAGCTAAATTACCCCAGATTTAAAGATTTAACTATGGCTAATATTTTTTTCTTAAAACCACGAAGTGAGTGCTGGCCATTCCCAGAGCAAAGAAGTAGGCTATCACATGGAAAGATGGAAAATGTAGTAGTGATGCATACTATAGTAACCCCCTAACATTTACATTACATCTCATTCGATAGGCAAGTCATCTTCTGGGAAAAAAAAAAAAAAGAGCAATAAATATTTCTTTTATTATAACAACAGCAATATGACCATGCAAACTTTAGGCAACAGAACTCTTAAGGAGCTGAATTTGCCAACTACCCCAGTGAGTGAAGTTCACAGGGATGCTATGAAAAGATAAATGTGTTATTTTGTAGGGACAGATCCAGGCCTACACTATCTGCTTCAGGGTAGCAGCTATCTTTCAGCAGTGCTGTTGAGGGCTCATATCGTGCAGGATTAGGGTGGTTCCTCCTCCCTCAGCACCACCTGTGCTATTTGCTCAGATGCAGGACCGAGTGCTCGGCTGCCTCCCCCCCTGCAGGACCCCCTGGCCCACCACATGCCAGGTCAGCCCTGTTTGTACAGTTCCGAGCACAATGACTCACGGCTGCAAGAGCGCTCCAAGTCATTCATCACAGAGGAATCGAGACTCTGCTGGCACCTTCTTATAGCATAACTGCCAGTAGTGTTTGTGTTCTCAGATTATAATATTATGACCTTAAGTGTTCATAGCATTATATCTTTCCCTTGTGCTTTGCAAGACTCAACATATTCTTTTCTAGCTTTCTTCTCCAGTTTCAGTAAGGACTGTGATTATTAGAAAATTTTTGTGTCCCTGTTTATCCTTCATTCTTGCAATGCTTTTGCAATGATGCAGCTGCTACAGGTTTGGAGAGCTTTGAACCCATTTAAGAACAGGCTCCAATTTTAGTCTTTACTGCATGCAGAAGATTTACAAATTTCTTGTTTAAAATATTTCCTTCAAGTGTTTCTTTCAAATGTTTCTTTTGAGTGCTAACTCTTCATAACTCCTGGATTGTCCAGAGGTACAACACAGGGAGCATATAGGTGACGTTATCTAAGTACTTTAGGTGACTTTAAATACTTAACTGCAAGCCAGAGTACCAAAATGAGGAATCCAGGAGAGATGGATGTCATCCTGGCAGGGAATAGAAAATAAAAAGCATCTAGGTCAGATACCTACACCAACCTTGAAATCTTCCCTTCCCATGTGCATGCTTCAGTCTTGACTTTTCTTTGCTGGTGCCTGTCTTGTATTCCCTTTTGACTATCACCTACAGACATTGCTATCTCTCACATACACTAACCTCATTTTTATAAGCTGTCATGCTATGCCTGTCACCAAGGGTTCAATGAGAAGCATTCCTCTCTCAAGGAAACCTTGTCATTTCTCTGGCTTGTTCAATGCCCATAAGTCAGAACAACACACTTTGTCAAAGAAACCCTCTAGAGGTTGGTCACTATTAATGCTCATAGTCTGTACATTGACCTCACAACCTCTATCAGCAAATTCCCACACAAGTCCTGACTGATCTAATTAGCAATAAAACTAGCCACTTTCCTCAGGTAAAGGAGAGGATACAAGCATCCATCACCATGCTTTGGCAAGAAGAAGCAACCCATGAGAAATGGAGCCTTTTACACTCATGTGTTTTCACTTTGCAAGGCATTTGTTAAGGACTGTGTCTCCTAAATATCTTTTAACAACATTGTGTTTTCTATGCTTCAGCAACCTCAGCTCACTGATGGTGAGTAAAGACTGGATGCTTTTGATGTGGTATCACTAATGGGTGTTTCCCCTTGGGAAGTTTCCAAGAGAACATTTTTCAGTGGAGTTTGCTGTTCTATCACGACCTGATGGAAACCGTGCCATTTCAACAAGACCCATCAGGTTTGTCCTGCACACTCCCCCTGGCAGGGTGTTGCACTCCTACACAGGCAGCCTGCAGTCCCGGGGCTGGCAGCAGACAGCTGTACACTGTGCAACAATAATTCTCCCTGAAGGATTTTGAAAATGGGAAACCCAATTCGGGGATTTCTGGAATTCAAGCAAAAGCCATTTCTGAAGTTTCAGAATTTTCCATACAAAAAAGTTATGTTGTCCCTGAGAATCTTGTACAGTGGGCCCAGAGCAACTTCCAGATTCTCAACCAGACAATAAAAATATAAGTTATAAATTTGGATATCATATTCAAATGTGGGAGACATATCTAAATTTGTTTATTCATCCCTGCCTGCACTAAAGTCATGAAGACGTACCTGTAAAGATAGCCCCAGCACAACACATACTTTTAAAAACCCTTACTTCGCCAGTTCTGCTTCTTAGAGATGTTCTATCTCACCTGCTACTGACCCCATTTTCTCTTTGCTCTGAACTTTTATTTTGTTCCAGGTTTTTCCTTGGTGTAACTATTTCTGAGATTTCATGCTGCAGTTTTCAAGGCCACATAAATGGGAATCCATCATCACTATTGTAGTTCCCAATGGCTTCGCTGCCTCTGCTGGCTCTTCCCCACATACCGTCTGTAGGAATTAGAAACTGCTCAGATGGGGAAGCAAGCTGAGGCAGTGAAATACGTGCGCTGCTAAATGAGAAAAGGCTGGGGACACAGCTTGACACCGGCTGTCCACACGGCTATATTTTTAGCTTGTTCCACAGCATGTTCCAGCTAGCTCTCTTCCAAGCTCTGGGGATGGTTCAGGGACCCCTCCAAAAGGCAATATGGAAATCACTACATCAGATTTCGTACCCCACACACTCCTGTGCTCCCCCTCCCCAGGACATTCAACATATAATCTCCATTTCAGGTTAAGAAAAGAAAACACAATTTGTTGGTTCTGTTTTAGATACCATGAACTGAAGCAGACACGCACACTCATTAAATCTTAGGGTTATCATACAAAACCTATTAAACCCAGGACAAAGAATTACACGTGATGTAGCTGGAATGTCTTGTCCAAACTTAAGCAGAAAATCCATAGTAGGCGAGACAGTCAAACCCAGCTCTCCCAAGACACAGGTTATAGAGTATAACTACCAAATCCTCCTTCCTTACTAGGATATAGAACTCAACCTCTCTACCTTCCTTTTAGTCCTTTTTGCTGCTCACATAGATATCCCCTGACACTAACTCTTACTTTCCAGGAGTACAGTCACAATGCAGTGAGAATGAAGATGCCACAGACAAATTTCCCACATCTGTTTTTATCTCTTCCAGGTTCTCCTTTTCAGGAGGCACTTGTCTGCAGCCCATCCTAGTGTTTTGCACGTGTCTGCCTTCACCCCACAAAGGAGCAAAGCTATTGAACTTTTATGATTGCAGCTCCAGCAGCCTGGTCACTGCTCCTAACAGCTGATGTGCAAACCTCATCTCCAGCAGCGTCGGATTGTGCCAGACATGAGGTGTCTCATTATATCTCGCTCTCAGTGCTCAGCAGCAGTTGGCACTCCCTGCTGCATTTAAGCCTCAGATGTCAGATGTCACTGGGCAGTGGTTCCAGACACATATTGCTGGTCTCCTCCAGTACCTCTACTTCTTGTCAGAGCTTTCCCCCCTGATTTCCATTCTTCTCTTGGCAGACACCCTGCAACACTGCTTCCATTTGATTTTCCAGTGAATTCTCAGTTCTGTAATACTTAATTGGCCCAGATTCTTCAGAAGACGTTTCCAAGGAATTTTTAAAAAGAAGGAAAGAAAAAAAAAATCTCCAAGGTACCAATTCTCAGTCTGATTGATGGAGGAGTTTTTCTTCCACCTCACCAGGCATTGCAGATGTCTGCTCATTGATAGATATTCCCACTGTACTCTCTGCCTGCAGACTGTCTTCACCTTCATTTCTCTGAATTTTTCCATATGTTGCAAAGTTTCACCTGGGGGCCATAGTTTATAAATCTCTTGCCTTTTTTTTTTTTTTTAGTGATGATGATATGCTCTTGCCTTGTTGGTGGCTTTATAGTTTACTTTGAGCAGCAGGTTTTTGGCCAACTTTCTTCTTCTTACCAATTGATGGTGGGCCTCAGCTGGTATATAAGTATCAACGTCTGCCATGTTACTCTCAGCCATCAGAGACAGAGTTTTAATAATAGCTTTGCACCTGGTTATTCAAAATTGTACTAACACCTTTTAATATTCAAAAGTAAAGAAATCAGATCTGTGTCTTTATAGCAGGGTATTTTTTTTTCAATATCAGGAGAAAAAAAAATCAAGTGTGAGATATCAGCATGCCTTGCAAGCTTTGCAATCTTAAATATTGTTTATTAGTTGATACACTTCACTCAAAAAGAGATCTACAGGATTTTCTTCTTGATTAAAATCACCAGTTTCCTTCATTTATCTGGGCTGAAGTGCAATAGCTGCTCAACCCAGTTTCAGTGCTAGATGTGAAAAAGTAGCCTCATACCTCCAAAGTAACTAGAAACTGTGTTGTGCCAGGCAATAGATAACTAATATCCATCAAAATTTGACTAAAACACAACTAACTGTCCCTGTTTTGTGAAGAGCAGGATGGGACCCTGATTGCATGGTGCTGCTGAGACCTGCAACAACAAAGCTTTGGTTTGAGGGGATGCTCAAGCCACAATGCCCCATCACCCACACTGGTGGTAGCACTCCTACAGCTCACACGTGGAGATCGAGTAGGAAGAGCTCAAATAGGGTCTGAGGTACTTGGACTGCTGAGGCCTTCTGCTTCCAGCCAGGAGATTGAAGTGAGGCCCAATCTTTGCATCAGCTGTCCTAGCAGGAACGTTCATGGTGGTCTGTGAAATGATTGACTGCTATTCTCAGCTATATCCTCAGCTTTCTGTATAAGCTAAAAGCATCAGACTCCCTCTAGTAGGAAGGGGTTAATTATTTGAAGAGTTGAAAGGGAGCCTGCCATGCCACTGTCTGCAGCATGTCCCTCAGGGACCTCGTGTCCAGGTCCTAATGATGCTCAGCCTCCCAGGAAAAGATGTTCAGGAGAAATGATTGAAAGGGAGAGCATCACCCCGTTGCACCTGCTAAGTCAAAATCCCCGGCATGGGAGTAATGCAGATGTCCTTATCATGGCTGATGTTCTTTGAACAGAACAAAGAGATCTGAGAGTTCCTCAGGAACTTAGGTTTAGTAAGCAGGTGTCATAAGTGGTCCTATGCGGATCATTGAAATGCATCTGAAACAAAAGTAAGACTTACCTTAACAGTTTCCCCGTAAGTTATTAGACAGCTAGCAAATACAGGATGGACAGAAAAAAATAAGGAAGAATAAACTACTAGTTTTCTGCCTCTTTGAGAAAGGAAGAAGTTGTTTTGTTATTTTTGTCCTCTCAAATCAAAGCTGGATAGAAACCAGAATAACTTCAAAAGGGGCTAATAAGTCCTTGAAGTCTACTTAAATAACCAGAGATAGAGTTATATGGAACCAGGATTAATCAATTTAAAACACTTTAAGATCATTTCTCAATTCCTAACCTCAGTTTTCCTCTTAATCCCCTGATCCTCATTAGTTAGCTTGGCTTCTATGCACCACCACTACCCACAGTGAAACAACTTAATGGGGTGATAATGAGACGGAAATATCACTCCTTGCAATTGAACCCTGCCAACTGAACCCCTGACTTCAGCAGGATGTATGTGCAGAGCAGAGCTCTGAGCTGCTGCTCGGAAACGCTGCAATTTTTTTCTTACTCATGCAGGTCAATTATCAGTGAATTCACTCCAGTCATAATGTGTATGGCCCTACAGAACATTTTAATATCATGTATAAATGTCACAAAAATACATTTTTTACATGTAATTGATGGGCTTGTACTGTATGTGAAAAACAAGTGTTATTCATAAAAGCAGGAGTCTTTGCCTTGCATGGAGCTGCTACTCCCTTTGCTCCTGAACAGATGATTTTCCAAAAATATTTCACTTCTTTCATCAGATTTTTCTAACTGAGGGAATGCCTAAAATACTCATTTCAAAACAACGGGATTTCAGGAAATAAGTCATAAAAGCCTGGAATAAGTCATTATTTCAGTAAAGCAGATGAAAACCAAATTAGCACATATCTCCCTGTGAAGCTGATGAGTTGATGCCCACTTAAACAGCAACTAAGTAGCAAGAGTTTCCAAAATTGTCTCATTGTTTCCTTGATTTTCTCTTTATCTCATTTAGGGAGGTAGCAACTGCTATTCCAATGTTACACAGAAGTTCTCCAAAGTGCCACAGCAACCACTGCTGAATGCATCTCTCTAAAATCTACCTTTATCTTCAGCCACTCAATTATACCAAAGGGAAAAACATCTACTTTAAAAGAAACATTTCCAGTCCACTAAGTCGTGTGGAAAAATGGCTAAATTAAATGCGTTCTTATATCAAAGAGAACAAAAGCCATCAGTGAAATCATCAAGAGCAAGAAGATTGTTAGAGATCTCTGCAGTTAGAATCTGGGGTTATTCTGATATGAGATGAAAAATAGTAGTCAAGCTGCTTTTGCAAGATTTTAAGTGTACATATTCTGAATGGGGAGAATACTAATAACAAGGATGCTGGATGAAAATTGAGAGCAATAATCAGTAATCACTGTGCTATTCCTGCTGACATGAATGAGGAACACATACGTGAAGTAATAAGGTTCTGGATGAAAGAAGTTAAATGAGGTATTGTTTACCTGTGAAAGAAAAGTAGGAAAAAAAGAAATCACGTGAAACACAGTGATTTTCTGGATATGCACATAAAGTCAGAGAGACCAGATGAAGATTTATAGAGGAAGGAAGTCTCTTCCATGCTGGTGTGAAGTGCCACTTGCAGCAGGAGAAACCACGCTGCAGATCGGCTCTGCTCAAATGGGCATCCAGCCATGGTGACTAGTTTCTCTTCATGATTTAAAAGTGACTCCAAGAGCAGCTTTATAGAAGGAACTTGAGGCGCAGCTCTGAACACACCAGAGGTCCCAATCACCACTCCTGAGTTGGTCTGTCTACCAGCACTCACCCAAGAGAAGACAGAGAGGCCCAGTGGCTGCTACCTCAGCAATTTTCACAGCATCATGGATGTCACAGTCATGCTGAGCCAGCTGTGGCAGTGTATGCTCTGCCACATGTTATCTGCCAAACCCAGGAGGGTTTCGTGTTAATCTCTGTGTGTTTTTTTCACCGAGAACTGCAGAGTATCCCTTCTGAACATGTTCACTAAAGCTATGATTCCTTATGCGTTTTTCTGAAAGGTGTCAGTACCTTGGGGAGCTTTCACCTCTTATTCCCACTCCTCCTTCACAGTTTCTCTACCACTGTCTCTCGTTTGTGGCAGGAAAGCCACTTTTGCATTCAGGTTACAGTGCAGCCCCTGTACATTTTTACAGTGGCACAGCTGAGGTCAGAGAACTGGAAGGCGGAGGCAGGAATGACAGACATGGGAAAAATGCTAATACTTTCTAAAGCTGCTTCAGTACTAGAGGAAACATGTCATCATGTGAGTCTTAAATCTAGTAGAAAAAACGAAATTTGGTTTCACGTCAGTTTAATATCAGTGAACTCCGTTAAGTTAACTAGAGTGACACTGATATCATCAGAGCGAACCATCAGAATAATGGATTGCCAAAGACTTGCTGTGTGTCTCAGTGAAGCCGTGATCTTGGAGTCTAAAGACAACTGATGAATGGTTCAAATGGTTAATGACTTCATCGCTAATGGTTTGAGGATAAATGTTCAGCTGCTCAGATTGAGGATCCCATTTCTTTTACTGAACTTTGCTTCTCAAATGTACAGCAAAATCTTTAATTATCCAAAGTCAGAAACAGGGTTTATAAATGTTTTGAAAGTGCTTATGAAAAATATCTCAAAAAGAGAACAATTTAAGGTGGGTTTCATTTTCCCTAGTCTGCTACTTCCTTCTTTTCCTGAGGTAACATATCTTACAGATAGAGAAGTGTGTTGTACAGTGCATTCCCTTCTGCACTTCTGTACCTGTAAAGATAACAGAAATACCTACAGTAACATGAGGCACGGTGGTGCTTTATTTTATTTTATTTTATTTTAAATTTATTTATTTATTTATTTTGATGTGCGATGATATACAAGCAGTAGAAAAAGGTTCCTGGGAACGAAAGTTGCCAGGGCACAAAAAAAACAATCCAACATCCTCTTTCCTTGCAGTCTGTGACAGAAGCACAATCTGGTATATCTGAGGTTGCTTGACCTGAGGTAGTAAATATGTCAGAATATGTCCCTTTCCTGTTTCCTTGAGTGTATCATGCATCCCATCTGGAGCTCCATGTTTCTTTAGCTACCCAGCCAGCCACACTTCAGACAGCTAATTAAAAGCGGCTTAACAGCTGCAACCACAATGGAGATCTACTCTAGAGCGATGACAGATAAAAATACACCACTTCATTTTTTCGGACACAGTAGTGTAAAAGCAGCATAATTTCAGTGAAGTTGTACTTTCATATGGCCGTCCCTTTTTCTAGTGTAAACTCCATAGCTCCTCTTGTCCAAGGAAGGCACACCCCTTTATCTCTGCCAGAAATCCAGCATAAGAAACTTTCTGTCACTGAAAGTGCAAGTCTGAAACAATCACTGAAACCCAGGGAGTTATTCCAAGTTTACATCAGTGGAACGGAGATCAGAATCTGACCCAAATATTAACTGAGTTTTGGAGCCTCTGTGTCTGGCCATGAAGAAATGCCTGTGGGATGCCAGCTCTGCAGTCCGCAGTAAGGCAGAACAAAAGGAGAATAATGAGGAAATAGCCATGGATGGTGTTTTCTGACATGGAGCTGTTGAGCAATGAGTGCCAAGTGTCATGCATGTTAGACACAGAAAAATGGAAAATTGCCAAATTAAATCTCTCTTGTACCAGAGACCACGTCCCAGTATGGGAATGGTTTATGAGATTTGTTTGCTGTTATATCTTAATGTAGATGTTCTTTTCCCTTTAATGGAGCAAACTGTATGGTGCTACCCAGAGCAATGGAGAGTCACCGCTTCCCTTGCTGCCCAGAAACTTTACCAGACAGACCTACGGTCTCTGTACTCTCTCTCCTTGGGGTGTCTCGTGCCTCTGCCAGCATCTTCACATTGCACAGGAGAGCATAGCAATGCTCAGTCTAGAACTGACAGGGTACACATGTACATGAGACACTGCTAGAAGACTGTGTAGATAGTATCCCAGATCCCAGAACTGTACAGCAGCACTGACACAGTTTTGTACATGAGCTAATGAGGACTTTCATCAGTGCTTTTCATCTTAACTGCATCATTGTGCTGACCCACCTGACCTGCTTCTAGATGGGGAACTAGCCCTGGCACCATAAACTTAAGGATCTCCGCACCAACCTCCACTGCACAGTGTAGAGTACCTAAAATCATGTCTTTAGCACATGAAGTGAGTTCATGTTGTAACACAAAGTCAGGCTGAGAGCATCCCACACCCCTCCTCTTACAGGATTTAGAGAGGTCTCTATACCTTACGGGAGTTAGGTTGTGCCCTGGCACAACCCACTGTAGATGCTCACGGATTCTCTCTTAACCCTCACATCCTCCTCTCCAAACTGTGTTGGAGAGCATAAACAAAGGCAGTCTTCAGCTACTCCTTGGTCATGAAACTACGCCACCAGCATCACCACAGTATGGTGAGAGGGACCCAGGTGTGTCCCTCTGAGGAAAAGGCCAGCAGAACCAGCAGGGGTGACAAGGAAATCACACATACAAATGAGACACTTATCAACACTCCCAGCTCCAGCAAAACAAAGATCTTCAGAGAAGAAAACCTTTACAGGAACAACAATAATCTCACCATCAGGACAAGAAATTAGTGCTTCTTATTCATTCCATTTGCATAGGTTATACACCCCAAGTTTGAAGAATGCTGACATTTACATGCTGGTTTTTATACAAATACAACACAGAGCCACAGCTGAGGTAGCCAAGATTGTTATTTTTTTTTAATTTAGTATTTCCAGTAATGGGCAGATTATGTTTTGTTGGAGACAGACCTGACCTTCATCATATCACAACCATGAATCAGCCCTTCGTGAGGCATCAGTTTGTGAGCCAACAGATATTGCTTATACTTTGTCATGATTTACAGTCAGGCATTCCTGCAGGCACGAAACATTTTTTAACAGTCAAGCCAACACAACAAACAAAACCATGAAAAAGATTATGATGATTTTTTTTTCATTTTTTATTTTCTTTCTTGAGGTAGATGCAGAGAAAATGAAGGAAGGTCTTTACATTCAACTCACAGCTGCTGCAATGTAGAAATTAGGAAATGAGTAAACACTAATCCTGTAAAGGAATAGTAATCATTTCCAATGCAAAAAGGGACTTGTTTGTCTTACACTGGTCCTGACCACCACTTGACAATGGAGAGCTATCAAACACAGAATAAACAAGAGTCCGTGCTATCCTCAGAAATATTGGTAGGAGACAACTCCTGCCAATCATTTCAAATCAACAACATATAAAGTTGTTGTATAAATTTGTCTCCCTCAATGTATTTTTATGTGTCATATGCAGAGATCAAGGAAAAGAAATTGATGGGAGCCATTCAGGGAGCCATCCCTGAAGCTGCCCTTGTCTCGCACAAATAAATCACAAGATTCTCCCCATCATGAAGCTTCTGAAGACAGTTAACAATAAGACCTACCAAACAGTGTTTGCCTTCCTCATGACTGATATCAGGATAAAAGTCTCTTTGGGAGCTCAGCTCAGCACTTCTGGTTATAAGATACCAACTCTAATGGTGGGAACCGAAGTGAGCTCGGGTGCCCTTTGACAAGGGCAAGAAAGAGAGAACAAGCACACACCATGGGGTTGACATCTGGGGTGTGATCACAAGAGTCAGACACGTGTCTCCACAAAGAATGGTAGGAATGAAGAGTTCAATAAGTAGTTTCCACTGACTTACCACAGAAAGATTTTTTTCTATGTGGAAGCAAGCTGAAAGTCTTTCCAAAGTGTTTTTGATTGTTCAAAGCTTTTCCATCTTTCAGCAGTCTTTAAATACTCCTTTTAAGGATAATAAATTTAAGAATGGCATCAAGGCAGTTTCTCTTTTTAGAGGCCTTTGTTAGAATCAGCCCTATGTCTTACAACCCCAAATTACACCACCAAGCAGTGCTCAGCCTGCTGAGAGAGCGAGCTGTGAGCCACATTGGTTGCTGTTGTACTGGCAAGCTCTCCTTGCTGCTTCCCAAAATCCTCCAGATCCATGAGGGTGGCAGAGGCCACAGCAGAGGGAAGGGGTGCAGAAGGCCTCCGCCAGTACAGACCAATGGGACAGGACTATTCAGCTACCTGCTCCCTGCTCCCCACACAGGTTTGGGGAACCCCCAAACCTGTGTGTCCCCTTCAGATAGTGTCTCCCCTCTGACCCTCATGCAGGGGGATGAGAGGGGCCTGGCCATATGGTGCATATAGCATGTCTCCACGGCTTCGTCAGCAGGTGACCTATAGGGCATATGGGTTATATCTGACCTGTGCAGATGCGCCACAGCACACACACAGGAGAGGTGTCAGCGTATGGGAGGGCTGGAGGCAGCTGGAGGCCTTGAGCCTGGCCTACTTCAAAACTGAGCTCCTCCATACTTGATTGTTATGACAGCTCAGCTGCCCCTGCAAGGACCCTGTCTCTGGGTGCCATTAAAAGTTCCTGAAAGAAGGCTGCAGAGAGGATGGAGACAGGCTCTTTGCAGTGGTGCCCAGGACAGGAGGCAATGGGCACAAAGTGGCACACAGGAGGCTTCCTCAGAACACCAGGAAGCTCTTCTTTACTGTATGGATTACAGAGCACTGGAACAGGTTGCCTAGACAGGTTGTAGATGGTGCTGGGCAACCTGCTGTAGTTGTTGGAGCAGATGACCTCCAGGGGTCCCTTCCAAACTCAACCATTCCGTGATTCTGTGAAAACAGCAAAAGGTGCCCTTGCATGTGAGAAAGACATCTCCATTTCTCCTAGGGTCAGAGCACAGCTGGGTCTCAATGCACTTGTCCACACCTGGTTGTCCAAGACCAGTTCAGAGGTCACAGAGTATCTCACTAGCTTCCAGCTCCTTCTACGTAGGGATATAGGTCAAACATGCCAGTCCTATGCTCTATGCCCTAAAGTACCCTAAAAAGCCCTTGTGTGGGCTGCTGAACTGAATCACCCATCAATGGATTACTGTGCAATTCACCTCACCTAGCACAGAAAATCTTAAGATTAAACAGTGACATAGTTTTGGGGTCACACTGATTATTTCTACACCTACTTCAGAACTTTTTTTTTCCTGCAAATCTCATTTTTCTCAAAAAAATGTTAATGTACAGATGCAGCTTTCCTTGCTGAATTTTCCCATTCTTTGCAACATCTCTCCTAATAACTTTCTAGAGATGATTTATTTATCCATGAAGGCTGCAACTTCTTCCAAAAAGCTTTTTCTTCTTCCTTGTGGTATGGGTTTGTGCTATTTTAGCACATATAAAGTAATACTAGAACTTCTTCACATGCAAATCCTTGACATCTCAATTTAGTTGACTCGACTAAGTGACTCCTT
The DNA here is from genome assembly GCF_964211835.1 of Anser anser. Lineage (NCBI taxonomy): Eukaryota > Metazoa > Chordata > Aves > Anseriformes > Anatidae > Anser > Anser anser. Next base: position 186,523,342 of record NC_139720.1, read on the forward strand.
GGTTTATCAAGTTCTGCTCTTTTAAAATAAAGCACTTTATTTACAGACATGTCTTTGCTTATTCATCCATTTCATATAAAGCACACTAATTAGTGATCACTCAGATTAATATTGTTTTCTTTGGACAGCTAATCTGTAGCATTTAAAAAAAAAAAACAAAAAAGTAAAATTGCAACAGGTCATTTTAATTAACCTAGCTTCTCTCTTCCCGTTCATACCCTGCAACTGAAAGTCTTGCACAGTCATCCAGTTCTGGGTAGTCATTACTCTTGAAAATATGACTGATCTCCTTCAACAGAAATTCAAACAATACCCCTAATTCCAGCAAAATCTCTTTAAAAAGCATTTCTCAAACCATTTTACCCCAAAATGAATGTGCTGTAGACACAGCAGCAATTTGCATTTCTGGTCCTTAACAATGTTAAATGCTTCCAATATTTAAAGAAGATGAAGAAAGATGGGAAAAGACTCTTTATCAACATGTGCAGTGATAGGACAAGGGAGAATGGTTTTAAACTAAAAGAGGGTCATTTTAGATTACACATTAGGAAAAAATTCTTTACTCAGAGGATGTTGAGGCTGTGGCACAGGTTGTCCAGAGAAGTTGGGGATGCCCCATCCCTGGAGCTGTTCAAGGCCAGGCTGGATGGGGCTTCGAGCAACCTGGTCTGGTGGGAGGTGTCCCTGCCCATGGCAGGGGGTTTGGAATTAGATGGTCTTTAAGGTCCCTTCCAACCCAAACCATCCTGTGATTCTAAGAAATCCTTTCTTCAAATATAAGAACAGTCTCACCTCTTCTAGTACTGCCAGTACAATGAAAAAAAATACTCCCTGTGTCTGATCTTTATACAAGAATGGATACATCTGATGGCACCTCACCTGTATCTCCTCATCCCAGAACCAGAGAGCACTCTGCTCACACAGGGCTTTCTCGGCTGACCACTGGCACTGTGGACCTTTCCTGCACCTCCCTGTTGTTGCACAACTTGTCCCTGGAGAGACTGGCTAGGCTTAGCCAGGACGTCAGCCCTGCCCCATGCACCTTCAGCTGCCCGCTGTTTTCCCATGGTGTGCTGAGACATTACCTGCTTTCTTCAGCAACAGCATTCCCAGAAATCTGGTTGTGATTGCCAGCCCTCTTCAAAACAAACGCAACGAGCCAATGCAGACAACTGCCAGCACAACTCTGCTTTGCACTCAAGAAATGCTGTGTGGTAACTTATGGGACAGGGGTAAGAGAGAGTGGGGGCACATGCTTAAAAATAGGTAAGAGGTATCTCATAATTGATTCTCTCTGCTATCACAGTCATACCTAAGTATTAAAATACATTTTCTGTTAAATGCTGCCTTTACTTCATCCTGCATGGCAAACACAGTCCCGTTATTTGTGTTTTTATTCACACAAACACTTACCAGCCATCAGCATACGTCTGCTGCTGAGTGCTTGCTGCCATAAAACATTCCAAGCTGACAGACACAATAAGCTGTTTCCACGGGGACAATTATAATAAGTCAAAGGAAAACATCCTCTGAGCAACTGTGTAATTTCTAAGGAAGTCTTTCTTACCCCATGAAAGTGGAGATTACTCATAGCATGACAAATCTGGAAGAACTATTAAAGGCTTCACTCCAACTTCTCACCAGTACTTTAAACCTGACATTGAGCTTCCAAAAATATTAACAATTTACCTAATATTTCCTTGGAAAGACTTTGCCAAAAGTGAAACACTTATTCCCAGCCTTTAGGGAAGGGTAGATGTTAAGAATACAGCACAATTTTTCATTAACGACCTTTCGCCTTCGTATCAAAGGAACAAGGGCTTTGATCCAACAAAGCACTTATGCACATGCACAATTTTAATCATGTGCATAAGATAAACGTATCTCTAAATACTATTTAATGATAAGAGCACATTTGCTTGTGTCTGTTTCTGAAGTTTGTTTAAATACAGCATACCACAGCGGTATAGGACAGTGATATTCCCATTCCCGATACTTTAAATAAAAGAAAGAAATGTCTATCAGATTTATAAAGAAATATATTCAGAAGCTGCTCACAGAGGAATAAAACTGACAGAGAGGAATTAGAAGAAATGAAATGAGCAAGATAAAACTAAGTGAGGCTTTTAAAGGAATCACACAACTTCATTGCTTCACATAAGATGAAATCTTAGACTGTTGGACAAATTCTCTAAGTTATTCCCTCCCTCCATGGGTGTACAAATGCAAGGGGAAGACAGCTGATTTTTGACTGCAAAACATGAAACTAATGAGGTGATAGAAAGCAGACAGAATACAAAAACAGAGTTGGTCTTCTGCAGCTTCACTCCCTCTGAATCTCTGTGAGGTTTTGAATCACAGCTGTGGAAACAAGCTGTTGGATTTCCTCCCCTAACCCTCCAGGTAATTTAGTAATTTCAGTACAAATGCTCTGGAAATCAGGATCAACTTTTGCATGCAGCACGCTGCTAAATGTCTTGTGTGAATAGAGGGTGCTAGTGGGAGAGACACTGTGAATCAAAGCTATGTGGTCATGCAACTGAGAAGGCGAGGAAAAGAGCCAGGCAAACAATCCCCAGACTGTTTTTTCCTGAGAAGGAGATGATCCACCTTGTCTGGACTTTATAGCAAAAGTGAGTCTATTGATTAAACATTTTTTAACATTGCTGTTAAAATTATTAATGGTAATAATCATAGATTAAGAGCTCTGTGTTGTAGTGTTCTGTCTGAATCAGAACAAAATGTTTGCTATTAAAGGGAAGATGACAATGTACTTATTGCTTAATAAGCACCAAAATGGAAAGAAAAGAAAAAAAAAAAAAGTGAAATAGTTCAGTGTGTTCTTGGTGCAGTAACAAAACACCTCCTGGACAGGTTTCCTTGGGCCCCAGACTAGGAACAGAGAGTATTCATTCTCTGAAAGAAAAAAATAATGGAGTGCACCACAAAACTCCTATGGTGACAGAAAACACTGAAAAACAAATGGTTAACACCTTTCGTAATGATTATTAGTAATGCAATACTATTCTAAAGTTGTGCTGTGCACCATACTATTTTTTTTCTCTAAATGAGAATGGAGCTGTGTTTTGTTGCTGTGAAATAAAAGTCTTTTTCACTTTATCCATGACCCTTGTAATTGAACAAGGAAGGAAAGTCTTCTGGCCTGCCTGAAGCCTGTTGAAGCAGAATTGGACTCATCTTTATTCCTCAGACATAATCCACTGTTTTAATGTGCCTTTTTCATTTATTTATTTATTTTTATTACCTAAGGGAGAAGATTTGGTATGCCTACATTTCACACTGTTTTGCACAAAGAGGTGCTGGTCTGCTATGATCCCAACAAGAGAGGCAGTCAGATTTTGTGAAGTACCATTTAAAATCCTGTTTATTAACACCAGCACTGTAAAGAAGGAAAGGATAGAATAAGCTCATGTCCCTTCAGATATTAAGAACCCTAAGATATGCAGCATGAAACGAGCCTCTGATCCATTGTGCACACCCCCATCTGTGGAGGCGTTGTTCCAGTCGGGATGATCCTGACTCCCCAAAGTACGATGCTCTTCCCATCTGTATCACTGCAAACACCTGGCGTTCACCTACCTTGTACTAACCAAATAGACCACAGGCCTACATAGCTTCTAGAATAAACAGACAAATAAATGTCCTTGCATGCTTTCAGGGAGACATTACGTCCACACAAGTTAAGCAGCTGTGTCAGGTGGACAAGGTCTCATTTTGCAGGTTTTTCATATAATCTGTGTTTGTCCTTTGATAGATACTCAACATAGGCACTTATTTTAGGATGACTGCTTTGTTTAGCACTAATGTACATATATTCACAGTCCCAGTTAGGCAGTATATATCCTACTAACTATCATCTCTTGCCATCTCCAAATCCATGTTGTCTTGGATTGCCTTGACTTTTCCCCATGGCCACATCATGGAAACCTCTTACCTTTAATCCTTAAGTAGGAAGAGTTTATCCTAAGCCACCTGTCCTCATCCATTTATAAAATGTTCTCATGACCTCAGTAGTCCTTCTACCTCTGGTTCTCTGTCCTACAGCACAGGATGGGGAAGGAGAATCAGGGAAAACTGATGAAGTTCAGATGCAACCAGCTCATGAACTATGGATACAGAGGAGAGAAAGGAGCGTAGGGGCTCAAACAGGTGGGCTAACTCGGATTAAGTTGTGGCAGCTCAAGAAAACACTGCCTCTTCCTGCCCATCTCACCTTTCTGCCAGAAACTGGGGCAGGTGCAGAAGGAAATAATCACTGACTGCCCAACCCCTGACATTTGAAAATTGGCTTAAACCATGAGTCTTCAACTACCACTGACACATTTTCAAGTACTACGGGAGCTTATGTACAGCATACCAAAACTGCAGAAAGTCCTTCTGGGAAAAAGGTAGAGTAATTTTTGATTTGTGTAACATCAGTTCCTTGTTGGTTTCATAGCCACCTATCCAAGCAGCTTGCAAGTGCCTCCAGGGGAAGGGTCAGGAAGATGATTACAAAACCTGTAAGGGTTTCTTTGAAGTCTCTCTCCCCCTTCCCCTTTTGATGGTGAATGCATGACTTAAAGAAAGAGGAGTTAAGATTTTTTCTCTCTCTGTTTTTGCTAACAGTTCATTTCCATCAACTGAGCGAAAGCTCTGAGGACCTCTTAGCCACACTCTGCAGCCAACAGCATATAATCACGATTTTATTTCTGGGTATGTCTGCTATATAATTGTTTTAAAGCATAGATCTCCTGAACCCATTAAGAGGTGTTTAACAGACAATGCAGGATTGATTTATTCCAGCTTTCTAAGAAAGAGGCTTATTTTTCTATAATTTATCATAATCTGCTGCCTGAAGCCTGGCAAGTTACCAGGGCTGTTCTGACATACAGCGGTCTTTTATGCTGTCATATTTGAACATAAATTAAAGAATGAAAAGGAGAGCAAGACAGAAACTCCTAAAGGATGGTGTGTTTGGTTCTCCTTTTGAAGTTCTTTGGCAGCCATGCAGGAAAACCTTGTGCCTGGATCACCACCTGTGGCCTCTGGCTCATTCGTCAGAGCTGAAAAAGTCAAAAGGAGGTCAGGAGGGAACAAGAGTCAAGCTTCACTAGAGCCAGCTGAAGAAGGTCTTGCCATACCCTACTGCAAGCAAATATCCAAACAGTGAAAAATGCCTAAATTGGGCAATGGAAAAATAGCCGTGCACAGCATAAAAACTGGAGACTCAATGTCTCTGAGGGATGGAAATGGGCTATGGCTTATGGCTCCACAGGTAAAGCTGAAAAAAGAAACCTTTCAGTAAAAATGAATTTTGTGCAAATTTTGCCCAACCTGGACACTTGCCAGCCACACAAATTAAAATTGGGAAAGGAAACCCTCCACCCACAAAGAAGGCAGCTGCACACTGGGCAGCAAATAAGAGGTGACAAGCTAAGGGAGACATGCAATCTTCACCCATGCTTATGGAAATTGTTTTATATTCAGCTACTGGACACAGGACAAATAATCCAGCATACTAAAAGGAAAGAGTTTTGAGACAGACAAGTACAAAGAGTTCAAAATCAGAGTCCAGAAAAAACAACAATTTTACATGCCATGGCAAATATCACAAACCAAGGATGGCCTCTGCAAAAACAGAAGGAGGAATCACAACAGATTACATGCTTGCAAGAATTTGCAGATGCCATCAAGATGAGAGGAGCATGGACAAAGAAGATGACAGCAGTAGCACAAGCAAAGGATTGGAAAATACTTCCTAGCGCCAAAAACATTACAGCTGAGCAGAAACAACCGATATAACCACAGTTTTAACCTAGACATGTATACGTCAGTCAGTGAAGCACAAGAAACGAAAATGAGTACAGAGAGGATGGGAAAAAAGCAGGAGAAGGGATAGGAGGAGTAAAACTCTGGACTTAAGGTATCCATTTTGCCTCACTAGAGAAATATTGGAACTATAGGTGGGAGCAAACAGCAAACTGGAGTAAATACAATGTGTAATAGTATTGCTGAACTGCTAAAAATATGTTTTGCCTCTGTTGTTGCCTAGCAAAAGTACTAGCAATGAAGCCAACATATTTAAGCAAGAGCTTGACACCTCCTCAATGCATGGAAGCTCCCAACAGAATGCAAAATAGAATGGAATAACCCAGTATCCCCATGTAATGACAAGAGGAAAATCAAGCACTAGAAGAGTTAAATAAGTTGATTTCTCCAGATATTATGGCCAAGGAAAATAGTCCAAAGTATTTGTATTCTTCCATGATCATGGTAGAAAAGGCATATATAAAAGCTGTCGTTCAGCATAGACTTTAAAGAATTTTTAAAATGTATGTAAAAATACAGTTTTCCATTGAAGTAATAAATGTTTGGATCTCTGAATTTGTATATTGTTATTGATAGGAATTTTTTCTGTGCATGATAAATCAAAAAGGTTCTAGGACGTGCCCATAAAAAGCAGAGATCTTGTGCAGTCAGAATACAGTTTGAGATATAATCTTTCCTTAGACTATATCTGGGTAATTAAAAAGTTTCACTGGAAAATACGACCAATCTTCTAGAGAAGATAGTAAAGTATGTGTGTATTATGTAAAAAGCATACAGAGCCATGACTAAGAGTTTCTGAGCTGCTTTCTGAGGACATATGCCACTTTCATTTCTTTAAGGTATCATGAAAGTAAAATCTATAGAGGGGGAAAAAAGGCACATTGAGTAATGTTGGGCTTGTTGCCTACATTCTATGGATTGGAAACCATTGCTTGAGAGCAGTGTTTCTCAGATGAGGATCTCAGGTGCTGTGTAAGATGTCAGAGAAATATGACTGGTCTGTGAAACAAGTGCCAACCAATGCATCCATTTTCTCACCATGCAAAAAAGAGAAGTGGAAATAAATGACAATTAAAAATGCATTCTATTTTTCTAGCTGGTTATAAATGAAAGCCAGTATATTGTATGATGGCCAGCAGGATTGTTTTTAGGAAAAAGTTAGGTTTCTTCTCATACTTTCTGAAAAAAATAAAATAAAATAAAATATTAACACAGTTCTAGATTGAAAGGGAAAAAAAAAAAAAAAAGAAAGAAATATTAACACAGTTCTAGATTATTTGAATGCAGTGGAGACGAGCAAATACCCAAGCTGTATGAAGAACACATCAGATTTAAAATCAAACTTGTGTTGTCTGGAAATTCTCATGAAGAAACTTTCTACCTTGAATTTTAGTCCTTGACTGAAAAGGAAACAGCTTCACAGGTCCCGCAAGCTTGTGAAGCTTGTGAATAATTGTAAATGCAAAAGCTGCTAAAAGCAGAAGTCAGGAACCAAGACAGGACATGCACTGGCTCTAGATGCCACTGTATGCAAGCAGACTTCGGACAATTTTTTTCATTCTGTACTTTTCTATACTTCAAAACTTAGTATCAAAGTGTTTGAATTTGGGAAAATAATATGGATGGGCTAACCATTAGAGCAGTGCACTGGGGTTCAGAAGCGCTGGATGCTGGTGAATCTCAGGCTTCACCATTGACTGCTATGTGAACTCGATCTAGGCTGTTTGGGGCTTTCATTTCACTTTTCTCCCTTGGCCTGTATTCTCTGTATTTTTCCTATGAGATCTATAATCATATTATGCAATGTCTGTCATAACAAGAACCACCTTGTTGAACCATTAAGGAACTGCTGTTTTAAAAAATTGTATGATAATAGATAAAAACTTCACTGACTTCATCCTCCAACAGAAGGTTATAAAAATAACATCTGAGTATATCTGGAGCCATAATCCTCTGGCAGATAATCCTTGCAACTATTTGAATTGCTGAGGATTTCTATGATAATATCTACAGCTGTTAATTACTGTTTGTGAGTGTTTTTTAAGGCAGAAAGTATTAAATAATATTGATTTCTTATTAGAGCACTTATGGTCCCAGTCCTGAGTATTATTTTTGCACTGGTTAGTTAACTGGTGTTTAGCTTTCAAGTTCAAGTTCAGAGGTCATTTTTTTAAAATAAGAATAAGCATGTGCCTTAAGGAATTATTTTGGTTATTTATCCATATTTCTACCTTCAATCTTAATCTTCTGGGATTCAAGAAAACAGTAGAAATAGAGATATTGTTTGAGTAAAGCTGAGAAAGCATACGTTAATAGCCTTTTGGATGTGAGCAGTAAATAAATGCCACAACACAGGAAAATAATGGATTTTCATCCTAAACATTATTAGGGCAATATTGAAGGTAGAAGTAATAATTCTTTTCCTCCTTCAGCTCGACCCCATGTCCCAGCATATTCTGGAGCAGTAATTCAAGTCTGTCTTCTCCCATATACATGCATGGTCTATTAACTGTAATAATGTAAAATTAACCATTCTACATGAAACATTTGGAAGCATTTACTAAGCTCCAAAGCTCTCTAGCCATGCCTAACCCCAAAGCAGTAGAGAAACAGACGCTTCTTTTCCTGATTTCCCTCCAAATCTCCTTTGCACTGATAAGAAAATTGGATACATTCACCTAGTAAGAGCTGCAAGGTCTTCCAACAGATGAGTGTGTGTGTGAACTATGTACTCCTCTGCTTAAAATCCCTAGGAATGATGTGTGCTCTTTCTGCCATAGCTGGAAAGAAGACAGAGAAAAGTTAAATCTAGCTTTAGTTTTGATTTCAGTGAGGGGAAGCTCCAGACAGCAGACTTTAACAACGAGTCTTATATGGGTGGGTTTTTTTAATAATTCCAGGTGATAAAGGTGGCAGAACTGTGTGTCTTCCTGTGGTGGGAGAAAAGAGCTGGGAGTGGTTTTGACAAGAGCTAAAGTCTAACAGGAGTGAAGGGCATTCTTGAAAATATCAGAGGAGGCAAAAATTATGAGGTCCACCTATTATTGCTTGGTTTTGAATTACCAAGAAAAGATGTGAGAATAGGAAAAATATATGAGGTCTTTCCCTGGCGCTTTCATGGGTGATCATTCAACCTGTGCCAAGAGGACTCATAATCAGTTACACCAGCTCTCCTTACATGATTTCATTTACACAGTATAATCACTATTTTGTGTGTCATCAGATATGCAGCTCCACTTCCCATTGTTAGTCAGGCCAATCCACACATTAATTTCATATTTGGCTTATCAAGTTGTTAAAGCCGCTATTGCAGCCATTTACTACTTTCCTTTTTGTCCAAGATCTCCAGGAATTATAACAACCCTTGCATTTCTGTTTTGCTCTATTGACTAAGGCTTCATGGCCTCATGCCAACATCTACAGCCTTCAGCTTTACAGAAGTTAGCCAACGACATCTATAGGAGGCAGCCAGATGAATAAATCATAAATTATATTTCATTTCATACAGTGGAATGAAATTATTTAAAGATTTCTTGCACTGCTACCAGACGTATTAAATGTTTTTAAACAAACAAACAAGGATTTACTAATCTAGCCATAGAAAAGATGCTGATTTGGAGAGATGGAAGTGTACTGGAGGAAAATTTTACAGGCAGCATTCCCAAGGCATGGAAAGAGAAGGCTGCTAGAGGATGGAAGAGAACCCACATAGTGAGTCGTCTGTATTTTCATAGTAGTGGAGCAACTATTATTGATTCTATATTGCATAATACTAGCAGAAGAAATAATAATACTTCACAAAGACACAATGAAAGCATTTGAATGATTTGAAATTCTCATTTGAAAAATGCTAGTTCAAAGTATTTTTCATAGAAATAAAGATTTTCTATCTTCTTTTCAGAAAAATTGACAGGCCTACTTCATACTTTCCATTAACATGAGGTGTAAATGCACTGTATTTCCAATCTGCCATTCTAATCCTGTCAGCAGAAAGCCTTTCCAGGGCATTAGCTTAAACACAGTGAACTAATTTCACACTCATTCTGCTACAGTAAAGTCTTGAGTTTTGACTGTATTGGTGTGTCCTTAGTTTTTCCTTGTTCTGCAGTGTTCCGGTATAATCAGGCAATTATCCTTCAGGCAACTGCACTTGTACAGACAGAACACAGTTCAAAATGCTTAGACGGAACTATAAGAAGAGAAAAAAAAAATGCTGATCACCTTTAGGTTCAACAGAACTAAGGCAAAAGCATTAAACAGCCTAACCATAGTCTAAGTTTCTGCACTGCTCAGGCAACTGGGATATGTTGGTTCATAAAATAATGATAATAATAATAATAATGTAATCCTTCACAGAGTTTTACAGTTTGTATGTGGTGTAAATCACACATTAGGTGCGTATGTGCCATGGATGAAGGTAGATTGTTCACTTTCTTCAGGCACAAGCATTCACTCACACCTAAAAAAAGATTACTTGAAAAATTTTGCCAGATTCCTCTAAATGCATTCCTTCTTTTCCCTGAAAGCATATGGTGGATCACACCTCTAGCTGATCTAATCAGAATAGTTTCACTAAAGAATATTATTTCTAGAATAAACTAACCACAGAAGCTCAAAATAGGACCTAAAATTTTAGAGGCACTTTCTCAATTTTTTACGATATTTAAACTGATAAAGACTGTATCTATGCAGTATAGTGTATTACTCCAGTCTACTGTGTTAAATTTGTGACTCCTGCTGTGTCTTTACCTCAGGAAAATTTTCACTATGATAACCCTGTGTTACTGATTAAATTAGTCTTAACCTACTGTTTTAATAAGTTTTCGTAAAACTTATCCATCCATGGATTTTTTCCCATTATGAAAAGCCACTCAGACTATACAAACCAATTCCAGAATATGCTGGAGTCAGTGAAGAAACATTTTGTTGAGTTCAGGAAACCTGAGTAGGCTCCCATGTGTGCACCAGCCACTTGCTAACTAACTGCAGAGAGCTCCTGGGAAGATGGCTTCTCCCAGGTAGAAAAAAGGTGGTTTTGAGGAATTCTTGAGGAGTTTGAAGAATGCAACCTTTCTCAAGGACTGAGAAATATTCTGTATGAAAAATCAGAGAAAAAACATTCCTCGGATGAGAAATAGAAACTACCCTCTTGTTGAGTGGGTACTTTTGTGACTGCTCTTGTGAGTTTTCCTGGTTGTGTTAACCCGCACTCACACACAAAATGGAGCCCAAGGGGACAGAGACAGGAACATCAGCAGGGAGTACCTGAGCACACAGGCAATGCCCAATAGTTACTGTAAAGGAGTGTCAGCTTTCCAAGGATTTGCAAAAACTCTCAGAGGTTCAAAACCTGTAACCTTAGTTTCTACTAAAAATTAAAACACCTTCCCTTAGCCAAAATCATGAAAGTAACAAAGCATAAAAGCCAACAAAGCATAAAACCAAAAATCTCTCCAAATCAACAGATTATGAATTAGTTAAAAGGACCTGTTTGTTCTGTATTTTTTCTTTCTTCTCCCTGTAGCTGTAACAGAAATCCATAATGCATGTTTTTGGAGAGCACATGCCATTTCTTGTGTACTGTTAGTGCTCCCAGATTGCATGGTTGTAGAATGATCACCACGATCTTTGTGTGAAAATGGGCTCTTGTGAGAGGTAAGTTTTGAAAGACTCAGGCAAAGAACTTTTCTATTCAAGAAGGAAAGGCACATGTAAGGAAACTGAAAAGCAACACATTTTACACAGTTGCCTTTTCCACGACATCTCATTAAGCTGTGTGGGTCCTTTCTATAAGATACACTCAAGCACTGGTCATAAAAGTATAATTAGGCATTCATATAGATAAAGAGAACATCCAGTAAAAATTAAAGACATAAATTATTCTTACCTTAGGCTCACAAACCAATGAAACCTCTGGGAGGAGGAAGAGCTTTGAAATGCAGGCTTTGCCCATAACTATCAGCATGATCATGCACATATCTTGGATGCTGGGTCTGCTGAAGCATGGATACTGCACTGAACAAGCAGCTCTTCTTATCTCACAGATAAATAGTGTTCCTCTCTCGTGTTCACACTCTCTTCTTGTGTTCACTCTCTCTTCTTGTGTACCACTCTCTCTTGTGTTCACAGGTATTTTCCAGAGGCCTCTTGCACATACATCACATACCATTACTTATCCCTGCACCATGCCATTCACTGTGGTGATAGTTGTGCCTCCAAGTGTTTCTCTACCTGTCAGCTGCCCCTGGAGACCTCAGTGAGACTCCACAACACAGAGCTACACTACTTGATATAAACTCAGTCTGCAAGAGCTCAGCATGTGCCTCACCTGAAGACCTGGAGGGAAGGACCCAGCGGAGCTGCGTCTGCAGCCCTGCTCTGTGCTCGGCATGGACAGGATCAAACTCTGCAGCAGCTCAGAAGACTTTCCCAAGGTCTGATGGAAACCAAAGCACACTGCAGAGTAACATTCTGCCAGAATCATACACACAGAGCCACGTCTATGCTAAGGAAATGGGCCCAAACCAAAGCCCATTTGCAAAACGGCAGCTGTGGAAAACTAAGCTAATGTGCAAATGACCCATCTCCTTACCCCAGTCTGAACCTAAGTCTCTGAATTGTGGTCTGATTCCAGTGCTGTAGCCTGGGTTTATGTTTAAAACTTAGTCATATTGTGCTTACTGTATCATAGCTTGAAGGTCAATATTGCCTTAGAGAGCCTCTTTTTTTAAGCTGTTCCACATCATGCTGTTGGATAGAAAACAATTTCTACACATTAGAGTCTCTAGTTTCCAATATGTTTATGTATGTCTCTTCATTTTTGTGAAAAATCAGACTGACCAAACAATAGTAAGAGAATATTTTCTTTAAGCAAGCAATCAAAACTCTAAGTTTCTGTTTCCTAGACGAATAAGAGCCTGGAAGCCTGAAAGATGCAGTCATTAGTAACTTAAGTTACTACAGCCACAGAGAGTATGGACAGTTTTCCAGCAAGGGAAGCATTAGGCCTCTCTGTATGTGCTTAGGCTCTATCCTCCTGAGGAGTTCAAGCTATAAATGCCAGCAAGACTTTCCCAGAAACAAACTGTGCTTCATAGCAGCGTTCCAGGCTGCAGGAGGGACGACACCAGAAAGCCAAAGGAAAATGAGCATAATGAACAAATGATTTATAGCATCCATCAAAGGCAGTGTTATTACAAAATAAGGAAAATGTCTCCACTTTCAGCACCCCAGTCACTCAGTGTAATGTAGATGCAAAAACCTCAGACCTTCCTATGCAGACCAATAATTACAGGACGTAAAGAGGGGGAAAGAGATTAACAATGGGGCTATGATGAATGTGAATAATTACAACATCAAGCAAAATCCCTCACACATTATTTTGAAGAAGCAGGCTAGGAAATAAAATGGATTAATTCTCAATCTATACAAAACACTATTGAAGTTTTCTACCCTACCGCTGTATTCAGCAATACAAATTTCTCTCTCCCATTGGCATAATCAAGCAGCAGTGGAATAGTACTGACAAGAGAATGAGATCAGCAAATACTGCCCACTTCTTTCACTCCTGAGGCTCCCCAGATAGCTGGAGGATCATTATCTATAAAAGCCATTAACACTGTGAGGTTCCGTGTTATTCTTTTTAATTGCTTTCAGTAACTCTGTAAAGCCACGTTACGAAAAAGCATGCAGAAACATGCTTCCTAACCAAGGAACTCTGCTGTTCCCTGAGATGTGCCTTCTTCCCTTACTGAATAGAAAGGTACCTACTATCTGCCCCAAAGCTATTATTTTGGGCTGAATGCACTTGAAGTAGGTCCTCTTGCCTATCTGAGACTTCAGTAAACAAGCAAGAAATTTACTGAAAATGGCCAAAAAAGCTTATAGGTAAACTAAGCTCAGGGATGGAGGGCAAAGGAAAATTCACAAGCCCAGTATTTGCAAAGTTGCAGAACCCACATTTTGCAACTGAAAAAGTGGACACAGACCATAAGAAAATGCAAAATCCTTGGTATGTCAATTCATGCCCTTCACATTAAAAACATAATGTGCTACTTTCATTTCTAATCACTCCTTTTGTTTTGCAATCACTCCCTTTGATGTGTGTGCTGCCATTCAGAGTACTGGCTGAAACTGCAGACACGGATAGGGAGTATCAGGGCTCACCCGTGGAAATGCCACATTGTGCTTCCAGGCCTGTTCTGCACTTGCTGCTCAAGGTAATCAGGTGTGAGAGACAGGGTCCCCCGCCCCCAGTGCTGCTCAGCATCCCGCAGATCCAGAAGTGCCAAATCCGTCTCTGGGTTTTGTCCTGCCCCAGCAAGAGTGAGCCAAGGCTCAGGTAGATGTTTTTTTTTGCATCTGAACAGAAAATTGAAGCACCTGAAAGGAAGACATTCCTGGCCCAAAATCTTGTATGTGTTGATATGTGTGCAAGACTCATGGGATATCAAACATACCCTTTGTAAAATAATGGAGTATACATCAAGAAGTGCATTAATCAATTGCAAAATAAAGACAATTTAACTCTTTTGATTTGATGCATAGAAAGTAAAAAAGAGATTGTCATATCAGATCAGATTGCTGATCCACTTATCCAATAAAAACTTGTGGTATAACCTATCCAGAGAAGGAATGTCTTGCTCACTCCAGACAGACAGATGTTTATTTAATTGAATATTTGAATATTTAATTGAATTTAATGTTCTGTCTATATAAACATGTCTAATCTCTTGATGTCTGCCAAATATTGTTCCAACAGCTAATACTGCTACCACGTAAACTAAGAATTTCTCCATAAATTTGGATGTTTCAGATCCTGATGGGTTGTCCAGACTCATCTCTGGATAAAAAAGTCTACTAATAATTAGTTCCAGAACGTGAGTCAGCAGGTTAACTTACAACAACTGCATTGGTAAGCCTGGTGAGTAGATAAAGTATTAACCCTTAGTCAAATAAATGTTTCTTAGTGAAATTGAGTGTCAATGGAGTGCAAAAAGAACAAGTCTCGATCTGCTTTTTGCTTCCAACAGAAATTGGGTTACTACAATTACAAAAGTGTTTCAGAGATTTGCTGTCACTGATGGAAAATTAGATAATAAGAATTAGAAAGATACTGAGCTTGCATTTCAGAGCCTGCAATACTGAAAAGAAAGCACTACTACATTAGTATATATTAATGTATGTATTAGCTAATATGTATATATAAATGAATAGAACTAATTGCCTCTCAATCATGAGTCCAACCCCAACCCAAATGAATGCTGACAGAAAGTTAGCTGCTCATTAGGTGATACAACACATGTAATCAAACACCCCAGATCACTCTGCAAAGGACAAGTTTTCACACCACATTGAACTCAGTGCTGTATATCAGTACTGTGATAAGCAGAAGGGCCCATCAAATCGTGCACTTGGCAAGAGTGGAAAGATAGCTCGACTGCCTGTGTAGAAGAATAACTGCTCCCTCTGGGTCATCTACAAAGTTCTTGCTGAGGCTGGGATTTACATGATGGGAAAGGAAATAGGACCTATTTCAACCTTTCATTGTTTTGCAAATGGAAATATTGCTCCAGGCTTTCCTAGAAACCTTTGGTATCCATAAAAATATGTTTTTAAAGAGCAGAAGATGCTAAAGTCTCCAAGGTGCAGATAGAGTGTCAAAATGTTCCCATATATCTGTGAGGTGAGATTCCTACAGAGACACAGAGTCAGCAAGTACAGCTCCCTGGCTGCTTGATCCCAGATCATCTATTTTGGGTTTACTAGCAAAAGCATGGTGTGGGTTTGTTTGCTTTTTTGTTCGTTTTCTTTGTTTTAGGGAGACCAGCTTTGCATTCCCATAAAAAATAAATAAAAACACTTTTTGAAGATCTTGTCCATCCCTTCCATTGTGCATCCCATGATCATTTTCACAGGAGAGGTGATTTGATGCCAAGAAGACAAAATATCCAATTAGCTCTTCTGCTGGCAGGCTTAAAACAAAGAGGCCAGCAGCTGACCAAACTCTGCATCTCTCCCTGCTCAGGGCAGAGGAGCAGCACAGAGAGCAGAGCAGCTCTCGATTAAAGAGATGCCTCTTCTCCCTGGAGCTCTCAGGCCAGAATCTCTCCAGGCAGTCACATCCCACCAGCTATTATTGGAGTTCTTCACCCATTGTGCATTTTCTTGCCCTCTTAGCAATTTGTCCAAAGGAACTACATAGCGGACAGACTATATTGGGGTTATTCTCCCAGTCATGACAGACAGAAATAAATAAATGAATGAATAATAATATATATATATATATGATCTTTTGACAGTGTGATGGAGATTATCCACTAACTGCCTTTCCCAAAATCTTTCTTCAAGGCTGTGTACAGGAAAATGATTAATGGTGTGCTACTTAGCACCATCTTGTGTTGACTTGTCCACTGCAAAGGAATGCAGCCAAAGGAGAGAAGCACATTCAGTCTTAACAAATAAATGTATAAGATACTGGGTAAAACACTTTGGCATTTGGTTTGGGTTTGTTAGTTATCTCACAACAGCAATTTCAGAACATAATGTTTCAGGGCAGAGATTGCCAGAATATGCCATTCATTTCTACAATAGGATTAAAAATGAAAACAAACAAAAAAGCTGTATAGGCAAGAGTACATTTAAGTGTGTTTTGATTAGGAATAAGAGGAATAATAAAAAGTGTTGTAATCAATGGTTACATATTGACAAAGTAAATAGTTTATTATGTTTGCAATACTACAGTCTTGCAAAGTTCTCTCCAGCCTAAGCCTTTACAGGAAGTAATTAGTGAAATAAGAAATATTAAAATATTAGCCATGTGAAGCATCTGAATTTACTTATATTGGCAGCTTTTGAAAAAAAAATATTTTTTGAATAAAAAAATATTTTTGAAGTCTGGCCACTGCAGGGCTCATTCATTGGGTCTGCAGCTGATCTCATTGTGGACATGGGATTATATATACATCTCAGGTCTGCAAAGTGTTCACTGTGATGCTCACAGCCCTCCTCACAGCCATAGCTCACAGCCATGCCTCTGTTCATGCTCAGAACACCTCTTTGAAATAAGAAACTGTTGCCCTCTCTCCTTAACCCAAAGATGGTCCTTTGCTTTATCATAGAATCATAGAATCATACAATCATTAAGGTTGGAAAAGACCTTCAAGATCATCTGGTCCAGCCATCCCCTGCCACCAATGTGACCCACTAAACCATGTCCCTAAGCACCACATCCAACCTTTCCTTGAACACCCCCAGGGACGGTGACTCCACCACCTCCCTGGGCAACCCGTCCCAGTGCCTGACTGCTCTTTCTGAGAAGAAATGTCTCCTCATTTCCAACCTGAACCTCCCCTAGAGCAACTTGAGGCCATTCCCTCTAGTTACCTGTGAGAAGAGGCCAACCCCCAGCTCCCCACAACTTCCTTTCAGGTAGTTGCAGAGAGCAATGAGGTCTCCTCTGAGCATCCTCTTCTCCAGAATAAACAACCCCAGTTCCCTCAGCCGCTCCTCACAGGACTTGTGCTCCAGGCCCTTCACCAGCTTTGTAGCCCTTCTCTGGACCCAGGGCCTCGATGTCCTTCTTGTAGTGAGGGGCCCAAAGCTGAACATGGTACTCAAGGTGCGGCCTCACCAGAGCTGAGTACAGGGGGACGATCACCTCCCTGCTCCTGCTGGCTGCACTATTCCTGACATAAGCCAGGATGCCTCTGGCCTTCTTGGCCACCTGGGCACACTGCCGCCTCATATTCAGGCAAGCATCATTCAGCACCCCCAGATCCTTTTCCTCTGCACAGCTTTTGAGCCACTCTGCCCCAAACGTGTAGTGCTGCAAGGGGTTGTTGTGACCAAAGTGCAGGACCCGGCACTAGCCATGTTGAACCTTGTCCCGTTGGCCTTTGCCCATCAACCCATCCTGTCGAGATCCATCTGCAGGGCCTTCCTACCCTCCGCCAGATCAACACTTCCCACCAACTTGGTGTCATCTGCATACTTACTGAGAGTGCACTCAATTCCCTCATCCAAATCATCCATAAAGATATTAAAGAGGATGGGCTCCAATGCTGACCCCTGGGGAACACCACTCTTGACAGGTTGCCAGCTGGATTGCACCCCATTCTCTGGGCCTGGCTGCCCAGCCAGTAATCCCTTGCCCAAAGTCACGTAGCACAGGGATGTAGTGCTATTACTCTCACCATCAGGTGGCATGACCACCACGTGATATGAATCCGCATTGCTGTGCTTGGACCCAAACCTGGGGTTAGGTTTCCTCTCAGACCCAATTGCTTACGCTGTGTTTAGATATGCTCAGCTCAGTGTGAAACCTGACAAAACCATGGTAACTTTTTCCATTTGCTTTCCATGTTTCTTGATTAGGTGCTGTGAAAACAGGTGAGATTTCATAAATAAAATGTAGCAGCCTGCCAAAAGCCCTTTCCCCATTAAAAAATAAAAAAATAAATAAAGCCATTCCAATGGCTTCTAAGACACCTCAGAGGTTTGGATTTTTTTAGTACTTTTAATTTTAACATGCAATCTTTTCAAAGCCTGTGGGTAGTTGTGAACTGAAGCAAAAGTAAACACTTTCACCCCATTTTATATTATCCTGAAGCACCTCAAGGAGGCCCTCTGCAGCCTGGCCGCAGCACCCTCTGCTCCCCACTCCAGCTGCACAGAGCAAAGAAGGAAGGCTTTGTCCCATAAACTGTGGTTCAGTCCACAAACAAGTGTCTATACTACAAGTAGGTTAAACAAATGCTGACAGGGAGCTTGCAGCTTCCCCAGATCCAAGCCTCCCCTGGCTGCCTGGGAGAGGCAGGGAGGGATTTCACACCCCCGTCACTCCAGGGACTGGCAGAGATTTGTGCAGGGATGGAAAGCATAAGTGAATTTTCCCCTGAGAGAAGCTGTGTTTTCCCCATGCAGATGTAAAGTGAGTGCTGCAATGAAAACTGCTACAGACTGTGTGCGACTTTTGATCCCTGCCTGTCTCCCAGGAAAGAAAATCATTTTTTGTGTTATGAAAAACAGTTGGCGCACACCACAGATATCCTCATGAAAAATTACAGTGTGTCTGCAAAGAAGAGCAAGTAAAAAGAAAAAAAAAATCACCTTCACCACCGGCAAAACAAAGACAACCAAATTCAGTAACATATGCATGGGTGCCCCTCAAACCTGCATGGAAGCAGAACATCAGCTCAGTCGGACAGCAGTGGCCATATAAAGAGATGAGGCGAATGACACTTTACCTGTTACACTGCTGTGAGTCTGTGACTGTGACAAAATCTACATGTGAAATTGTAACAATAATTCTGCAGTATTGTTCAGTGTGCATTTTAAAGAGAAAACTGCCATTTCACCTTCACTATACTCAACCATCCAGACTGGCTTGGAAAGATAAACAGGTTCACTATTGATTAAATTCAGCTCTAATTACAGATCACTGATAAAGATAGTAACACAGGTCTATCACTTATTATCACACCTTATCTGTCTTCAGTTAAACAGTATGATTTATCTAGAAGATTCTGTACCTGATAAATATCAAAGGGAAGCAATGATACAGCAAGTGAGCTGTTTGAGAATAGCTAATTCTAAAGAATAATAAATAATAAACAGCTAATTCTAAAGAATTTCAGATACCACCACAACAACAATGAAAAGGTTTTGTGATTAAAAAAAAAAATCAGAGGAAATATTTCCCTTTGTGTTTCTACAAATTAATCCTTGTCTAGCCTGTGAAAAATGATATCCAAGCAAAATAGAAGCAAACGGAAAAAGGAAATATCGATTAGTTTAAAATTTGTTTAAATCAATACCTCACTATTATTTAGTAGGCCGCAGAAAGCGTTCAATGTGTCATTATGAGGAAATAACTGAAGCTGAAACATGAGAAGCTTCTTAAATGAATTAGAACTTGAAAGAATTGTACAAATCTACTAGTTCTACATAAACCCCATTAAAGACAGGGTTTTGAACAGTTTCTTTTAAAGACCTCTGTTACTCTTGGGTGCAATATGCAATGCACAAATTCGTTGGCTATCTTACACATTCAGTTCACTTAATGTTCAGTGGCTTTCTCTGGGAAATGAGTCAGACCTCCTAAAATTATCACCCAATTACACTGGAATATCAGCAGAAAGTTGCAACAACCCCTGAAAACCTCTCGAGGGAGATGTCGCTCCCTTGTTCTGTCTTCACATAAATTGATACCTACCTCCACTTTGGATCCTGCCTACCTACTTTTCACCTGGAGCACTAAGGTAGCCACATCTCCCACCTTCTTCAGAGTAAGTTACTGGAAAGAACATTGCAATGAACTGGCTTTCTTCAGTCAGAAGAGGCTCAAACCCATACCTTTTACTAGACTGTCCTGGACTTCAGGACTGCAGGTCACTCAGGAGACGTGATCTGCTCCAGCCCTGTTAGCTTGCAGCGTGGTCAGGCATGCAAGAGTCATCAAGCCAGAAGGAGAGCAGATAAGGGAGCATGTGATTATAGAAAATACTTCCATAGGCCTGCAACAGAACCTTTGGGTTAGGTTGCTCTCCTTCATTTATCTTTTAAATCACAGGTTACCCGCTTACATTGGTGAACAACTTTCTCATGATAACATCTCTCTCTTGGAAGGCATCAAGTACCATTGTTGAAACAGAGGTTTGAAAATTCTTAGCAGGAAAAAGTGATTTTCTACATGGATGCTTAAATAAAGAGGCACGTACTTTTAAAGGAGTGATACCCAGCAGATTTACCTTCCCATAATTTTCCCATAGCCCACCCTGACCTACTCACCAGTGCTGCTCACATAGACATCAATGAGTATGATACTTTAATAAAACAGCTACAATTTCCTGAAATTTAAGGACACGTGAAAATTTTCTCTGGTACTCCAGTAAACTAAGGTACACTGGACCTATTCATCTGGTTTGCAGAAGGCCAGGTTGGATGGGGCTTTGAGCAACCTGGGCTAGTGGGAGGTGTACCTGCCCATGGCAGGGGGGTTGGAACTAGATGATCGTTAAGGTCTTTTCTAACCCAAACCATTCTATGATCCTATGATTCTATGATCTTAGAAAAGTTCCATCTAGCAGTGTATTCTGCAATGGCCCTGTGATTTAAATCAGCATAATTGAATAGAGAGTGAGCTGACATCCTCATTCCAGGAGTCCAAGGATCTGAAAAACTTTCATTTTGTTGCTCCTGCATTTTCTGCATGCACTACACCCTTAGAAATCTGTGCCAGAACACTACAAGGTGCAAGGCCAAGTACATCTGATCTGGAAAAGTTAATTAAAATGCAGGCTCTTTGTGCCAGCAATTACCCTTCTTGTGTGAAAGCATGATGACTAATGCAATGGGAGCGAGATCCTGACATAGGTCCTTAGGCAATTAAGAAAAAATAGTGAAAAAAATGTTATCAGGGAATAGTCATTATTAAATAGCTTCCTCTGTTCTTTCCCTTTAGCTCAAATTCCTCTTAAGTTTCCCAAAAGACAAACTGAAGTCTCTCTAGTGTGAAGTGCATTTTGTTCCATCATCAGGCTTCAGCTCATTTTTGAAAGACGAGATTTATTGCAGTGGTTTGCTTTGGTGTGATAAGCTGAACTGAAACAAAAGATGGTTGTCTCTTTCAGACAGACTTTGTTTGTAAAGAAATTGAGTTGTATCATCTGAAGCTTGAATATGACCTGGAAGTGGTGGGTTGGGGTGTATGGGGGAGGAATAGTTTATTTGTGTATATTTGTTTCTGAATAGCAAAACTTACATACACATGAACATGCTTTCCTTTTTTTCTATAAAGGGTCAGAACTGTAGTTTTCTTACCAAATTCAGCAATTATATATTACACAATAAATTATCATAGTTCATTTCATGTCCACAAATCCTGTTCAAAGCTACCAGCACACAGCAGTGGCAAGACTGCTCAGGTCACCAGCACAGCCATGAAAACTCCCATATCTGTGTATGTTCCTTTACTAATATATTCTGAGGCAGCTGGAAGAGGGTTATTGATTCAGCATCCCTACTGCTCCACCTGGGCAGATTTCAAGCTGTCTTCCCCTAGCCAAAAAAATAGTATTTTTTGTTAGATCATGTCTAGACATAGTCTAGATCATACCCAGTCTCCACAGACAGGTATGCATCCCAGTTCTCAAGCCCAGATGTCCACATCCAAGCCTCTCATCCAGGCGGGTGTGTCCCTACCTACACCCCTCATTCTCCCACATGCCCTTTTTTTCTTGCAGGGGAAACCCAAGTTCCTGCCCTGGGCAGATGCCTTGCAGCCTCCACCACCTGCTGAAAATGCATGACTGAAAAGTCAGGACTCTGGGGAGAGCTGATGTGGTCAAAGTCAAGGCTACCAAACTGGCTTCACGAGAAGTATGAAAAAAAATACTGATTTAGTGGCCTGGACACTGGTATCTACTGTCAATTTCAATTACTTACAGTATTGAAGAAAAAGGGCTGGCATATATGACAAGAGGCTATGAATGACCCAAGGTCTCTGACACTGTACTACACACCTAAACTAAGGCACTCAGAGTCATATCATAAGTAGAGAAAGATGAAATGACACCTTTTTTTTTTTCTTTTGACAGCGAGTGCAGAAGGCATGGTGGAAAACAGAGTCTTATCTCCACTAGTTTGTGTTGACTTTCGCTGCATAATCTTGGCTCCTACAACAAACGCCCCAAACTCATCAATAAAATTCTCCCATAGTTCACCATCACTTCCAAGGAAATTACATGACCCAAGTTGCAGACATAAAACAAGTTCTGTGTAAAATGTTTACTGCTCTAAATTATCATTGTAAGGGTAATAAAATGAAGCCATATTTGTAAGTTTCACAGTGATATATTTTTATGAGTTTATAGCTGCTGTTTGTATAAATTCAATAGAAAAGCTGTTTGGACTTGTTTCAAATTTCTTTAGCTACAGGGGAAGAACATATATTCCCTATTTCACTTGTTAGAAAGAATGAAAAGCAAATCTTTTATCTGCTTACTAGAAACTACAGCTTCAATGAAACTCATTACCTTTCTCAGTATGATTGTTTGAGTTGTGTAGAGATGGAATCAGGCTGCCTAGACACTGAGGGACAGGGCTGACACCAGCCCTCTGCAGCCCTTTTTAAAAGGTACAAATTAAAAGTGGTTAGACAGATTCAGCTGAAATATTTACCCAAATCACATAGTCACGTCAGAATACTTCAGCTGAGAATAGCTTTTGCTGGAGATTGAAGGAAAACAATTTGTGAAATCCTGCCTAGAGCTTTCTAAGTTTCTGGGCGTCATTCTTTCGCTAGTTACTTAGCATCCTGGGGTTTGGTTGCATTTGTGGGGTCCCTGGATCATCCTGGATCCCTGGTTGCAAGAGTGTCCACTAGCACCCCTCAGACTTGTTAAATGCTGAATAGAAAATGAAAAGAAGAAAAAAAACACACACACACACCCCAAAAAAATTGAAATATCAAAATTGTCAGAAAAATTTGATGACCTTATCTGCTTAGCCATAACGCAATGTGTCTTTCATAGGGCCGCCCAGACTGAAAGGCATCTGGACTGGACTGATTGAAAGAAGTATTATTATATCCTTAGGACTGGCATCACTGCAAAGTTCCCTTATGGAGTCAGGGAAAAACCCCAAAACACTACCTCTTCATACTCACTGTAAGAGTAACACTTGATTGTTCTGGTCTCATTCAGGTCTTGGTCTGATTCCCATCTGAATGGATTGAATAGATTTCAATGTGGTTTGGGCTGTAACAGTTGGTAGCGCCTTTAGGGTGTGCACTGGCTGTATAAGGAGTCGGTGTTCCTGGGATCTTTGTTGGAGATGTCCCAAAGTTCCTGGAGAAACCATATCTTATAAGCTGGTAATTATTTGTCAGTGACAGAAAAGAAATTTGATTGTAACTTCACCTGGAACACAAGTCCTGTGAGGAGAGGCTGAGGGCACTGGTTTTTTTTTCGTGTGGAGAAGAGGAGGCTCAGGGGAGACCTCATTGCTCTCTGCAACTGCCTGAAAGGAAGGTGTGGGGAGCCCTCTAGTCCTATCACAGGTAACTAGTGATAGGACTAGGGGGAATGGCCTCAAGTTGCTCTAGGGGAGGTTCAGGTTGGAAATGAGGAGACATTTCTTCTCAGAAAGAGCAGTCAGGCACTGGGACGGGTTGCCCAGGGAGGTGGTGGAGTCACCGTCCCTGGGGGTGTTCAATGAAAGGTTGGACATAGTGCTTAGGGACATGGTTTAGTGAGTGACATTGGTGGTAGGGGGATGGTTGGACCAGATGATCTTGGAGGTCTCTTCCAACCTTAATGATTCTGTGATTCTATATGTGCAACATATAGATTCTATATGTGCAACACATACACCTTTCTCTTTTCCATTTACTAAGTCCATAAATATCTCCTGATACCTCAGTGTTTCTGCAGACCAGCACAGTTACTGCACGCCAGTTTTTATGCCCAGCTATACACACATGAAGTGCAAAACCAGCATCATATGCCCTCACTTCAAGTCAAAATGGCTGTATCAATACCCAGCTAAACTGCAATGTGTATAAAGCACAGAATCTATGATGAGTAAGATCCAGGTTTGTTCCTCTAATCTGCAACAAGACAGAGATAGTTGTTTTATTAGGGCTGAATTTAAAAATCAGCCCTACATGTTTTCTGCTACTCCACTGATGTTAAGAGTCCACAAAGTTGTCTTAGCTCTCAATTAGCAGCACTAGATCAGGTCAGATCAGATTAAATTTTATTAGTCAGAGCATGGTGGGTTCTGGGACAGAGCATACAGTGAGGTTACAGTCGTTTAACATCAGGTTTCTTTTGCCTAGGCCAAACATCTACTCATATTCTCTCACATTCACTTCAGTCCTTGCTGCTAATGATTTATGTTTTGGGAGTAATGCCCTAGCAAATTTATACAGTTTTTAACATAAATTTGAAATGATAGAATCCTAATCAGAGGTTATACTGCAGATATTTAGGGCAGGATGCTGTTTATTTTATTTAACGCTATCTCAGTATTTTCCAACATAACACAGGAGTTTGAGAGCTTATAAGATATATCCTGTTGGCTTTATGTTATTAATGACAATTTTTTATTAGAAATGTTTTCTACCTGAAATATATATATAGAAATAAACAGCAGAAATCTTCAGGGAAAACCAATGTTTCAAATGAGATGTAACTTCAATGAGATATAACTTCATTTCATCAACACACAACCCTGAAATTTTTACTGACTACTTAGAGAAAATTAAAGGCAGGGAATAAACAATATCAACGGAATGTGACCTGAGTATCAACAGAAAGCAAAAACCTAAACCTAAAACCAAATACCTCATGGCAAGAATGCTTGGTATTAGATGTAATTCAAAACAGGTCCATCAGCCTCAGCAGGTTCATAACCAAGTATTTGGAGCCCACATAGTCTATGTTGTTTAACTAGCTCCATCCAAGGGGAGAAGCTGTGGTATGAATACCCATATCTCGTAACCCGATATCAGGCCACACACATCATGCAAATCCAGTTTGTATTTGCTTCTCCCAGCTGTATAAAACATCATGGCTGTGGGCACAGGTTGAAGCTGGAGACAAGTAGACATTTTCCATCTGCTGCACAAAGCTATTCATTCTTCCTAGTGTAGCAGAAGCAAGAGAGACACTATGATGGCACACAGCTGTTAAGAGATTGTGCGTAGCCAACACAGCAGCTTAAAAATTAGAGGAAGTTAAAACAGGGACAAATGACATCTTACACCTGTGGTAGACCCACGTCTGTTTCCAGCATTTTTAATTAATTGGAGATTGGTCCACAGTTTTGAGGTGAGATCTTCATCACAGGAATGTGTGTGACAAAAGTCATTGTAAAGATCACAGGACTTTATTTGAGAGGTAGCAATGAAGAAGAGAAGATACTGAGATACTGACATAGTGTTCCAGCATAAATTCTTTCTATTGTAAAGAATCTAGGAGACAGTAGGATATAAACTAAGGATATAAACTATCAAATAAGCTCCAGCTGACAATTTTCTTTTCTAAATATGTGGCCATCCTCTTTGAAAGTCTACTGTAAAATAGCATCACAAAGTCCATGCTTACTGGACCAAGTACATTGAACATGTACTGAACGTGTATATAAGTTTGGAGGATGCTGGGGGTGTTTGTTTTTACTTTGGTTGGTTGGTTGTTTTTTGCTGTTTTGTTTCATTTTGTTTTCCCTATCACAAATGCAAACTGTGCAGCTGCTAGCCTGGCTGGATTAATTCAGGTTCATGTGGCTCAGCAAGAAGTTACGAGGCCAGAAGGAACTTAAAAATTCCATAGCTAGATCACGAGTCTCTGCAGACTCCATTTCTCCCTCCAAGGGATATCAGGGCTTCACTGCTAGAGAGATTCAAGTGTAAGGAATGTGTATCCTCAGGGTAAGCTGATATGATACAGATTTATGTTTTTTTGTTTTGTTTTGTTTTGTTTGTTTAGGTTTTTTGTTTGTTTTGGTTTTTTGCATGTTCCAGTATTGGACTACCTACATATATCCTCAGGTCACTTTCATTGTCTATCTGGCCTGATAACATTAAGACCATTCCATCTACAAACAAAATTAGAAGAGTAAAATAGTTTTGTATTTATTTCATGATACAGAAATTTGAGATATATATACTTGTGAACAAGATTATAAGAATGTAAAGACAACTCATGAGTAATCATAAGTAAAAGTTAAATGACACACAGAACTACTACATATGCATTTTGGGTCTACAGTGGACTTCCAAATCTCTCCACTTATTCTTGCTTAAAAGGGAAAAAAAAAAAAGTTACCCCTTTTTCTCTGATTGAATGCAATGTAATAACTTATTTTGGCATAAACTATGACATCTGTCCTGTTTTATACTTGTTCTCCTGTGTGATTACTACAGTACAATCTGAGTTATATTCATTCGGACAGAAAGGGGCCAGGCACTGTTTTGTATTTTTCTCATCAGTTCTCCAGGAGCAGCAAAGAGCAGAGCCAGAAACAGGACAGCTTTGTCCTGTTGGAATTCAGGTTTCACTTGGTTTGACGTTTGAATTTTCTGAGGGGGTTGTTTATTTTCATATTGCATTATGTTATTCTTTAAAATACATAGTGACATGTATTTATCTTAGAAAAAGATGGTTTGAAAGAACAAAATATGCTGAGATTTGTAATGATCCTTAGTTCCCCAATGACTTCTTTCCAAATCCTCAGACTTTGCCAGGAAAAGTTCGTGAGTGTTGCATTGTGCAGAGAAGCAAATCATCAACCTAGAGATTTAGGACATCTTTTAGCTATCCTTGGCCTGAGTCACCAAGTATCTTGGTGAACTATTGAAACTGATGAAAAATGCCACAGGAAGCCAGTTTGTCTGAAGGACAAGTTTGATGTTGGCACCTATATAACTGAGAAGACATGCAGTAGTAAACTCTATTATTTCATACATCCTAAGACCTAAAAAGACATGTTCAGCTAAGTTACACTGCTGTAGTGAATAAAAAATACAATGAAGTCATGATTAACTGCTTTAACATTCAACTGTTTTAACATTATTACACTATGTAACAAATATGTCTGATGCAGAGAGATTTTTTTTCCCCAGCATATCTTTCCAGCTGCTAATAGACAATGGCTTAGGGTCTACTGAGCCAAAAGTCACATCTAGATTATGAAGTTTACTTGCCATCTGCCAATTTATCCTCCACAAACTAGTTGAATTATTTTTTGACTACTTCTAACTTACCCTTCCATAGCCTCAAGCATTTCATGATTTACTTGTTCATTATATAAAAAGTTATTTCCTTTTGTTTATTTTGAAGCTACCATTTATCAAAAAAAAAATCATAACAAAATCAATTGTGAGAAATTATTAATAATCACTCTTTACTCACCTTCTCTTTAACATTCAGTCTATGGGTTGCTATCAAATGCCCCCCAGTTACACCTTTTTCAACATTAAGAGTTCTAGTCTTTTATCTTTGCAGAGATGCAATTTTGTATCTTTAACCTTCATTATTCTCCATATTTTTTCGTGTTATAGTTGATAGGATCACCTACCTTAACATGGCAGAAGAAGGCAAGGCTATTTTTAAACTACAGACTGAATTGACCAACTGAGGCTAATTATCTTCAGACAAATAAAAACATAGAGACACTGTGAATTTTCCAGTGGTCTTGGCCTTCCATTCATCCCTGACCTATTCCTGCTCAGCTTCAGCCTCCTGAGTACACCAACATGCTTTGCAGCCTCTTCCCTCCTCCAAGGCTTCGGCTACTGGTGCTCATGACCAGCTCTAGCACAGTGCGGGTATAACCTTGGGTCAAGCTGCTGGGAAAAATCCATGTGAGAAAGTTGACCCACGGACTTGCCTTCCCAGCTTGGCTTCAGACCAAGTGCATCACCATGGACTTGTCTGGCAGTCAGGAACTTTGGCTGCCCTGGTTACCATTTGCATACCTGCTCTGCTCCGTTTGGGTACCATGGGATGAGGCTCTTGCCCTTCACTCCAGGCTCTGTCTGCTGCTCATTGTTAGGAAAATTTATCAGTCAATTCCACAAAGAAGGAATCAATTCCATGAGCCAAACTGTCAATGGGCTAAAATGGAAGCACATATTACATGGATATGTAAACGGCACTCAGACAGCTACCCTATAAACCTGTTAAAGAGCAAAGGATGTTATAAATGTTGTCAGACAGCTAGAAATGATACAACTAAGAGAGGTTTCCATAGTGTTTTTAGATGTTTCACAGTCCTGTCACTTTTTAATCTTTTGGCAGGGGAACATTACTAGCTGAAAGAACTTTTGAAGGAGTCTTTATACACAGTTCAGGGAAAACCTCTTGCTGGAGTGGCTAAATCAGTAGAAATTCAAGACCTTTCTTCTTGATACAGGACTTTATCTGAGAAGTTCCAAGACAGTATACAAACCTACTGTGAGAGCAGGAGAATTGCCTTTCTTTTCTAATAACACATCTGTAATCCAGGTGGAATACAGCAGAGGCAAAACAAGACCTAAATGTTCGAAGTCTTCTCTCAACAATCAGTCTAAAGAGATACAGCTTATCACATTTTATCAGAATGGAAAAAAAAAAAAAAAAAAGAGAGAGAAAAAAAAAAAAAAGACTGCTTTCAGATTGAAACATATCATCATCTCAGTGCCTAAAGCTCCACACTCCACAGTACACCACGAAAAGCTGGGAGGGTATATTGGGTTTATGTGGCAAAGTTTTGGTAGCAAGGGGCTGCAAGGGGTGGCCTCTGTGAGAAGAACCCAGAAGCTGCCCCAGGTCAGATCAGAGCCAGTTTCATCCAGCTCCAAAGTGACCCACTGCTGCCAAGAGCTGAGCCAATAAGCAATATTGTTTGCACCTCTGGGAGAGCAGATTGAAGAAAGGGGGAAAAAATGGTGTGCAACAGCAGATGGGAGAGCGAGGAGTGAGAGCCTGCAGCTCCCAAGGTCAGTGCAGCAGGAAGACAGGAGGTGCCCCAGGCACGCAGCAGAAGTTCCCCTGCAGCCTGTGGAGAGGCCCCTGGTGGAGCAGGCTGTCCCCCTGCAGCCCACGGGTCCCACACGGAGCAGATCTCCACGCTGCAGCCCCCCCGTGGAGGAGCCCCCGGTGGAGCAGGTGGATGTGGCCTGGAGGAGGCTGCGGCCCATGGAGAGCCCCCGCAGGAGCAGGCCCCGGGCCGGAGCTGCAGCCCGTGGAGAGGAGCCCACGCAGGAGCAGGGGGTCTGGGGGGAGCTGCCGCCCGTGGGGGACCCGTGCTGGAGCAGTTTGCTCCTGGGGGATGGACCCCGTGGTACGGAGCCGTGTGGGAGCAGTTCCTGAAGAGCTGCTGCCTGTGGGCAGCCCCCGCAGGCTCAGTTCGGGAAGGACTGCATCCCGTGGGAGGGACCCCACGGGGAGCAGGGGCAGAGAGGGACCGTGAAGGAGAGGCAGAGACGAAGCGTCAGGGACTGACCGCAGCTCCCGTTCCCCGTTCCCCTGTGCTGCCTGGGGGGAGGACATAGAAGGTGGCTGGGGGGGGAAGGTGTCTTTAGTTTGTTTTTAGTTTCTCACTGCTCTAGCTTGTTTGTAGTAGGTAATAAACTACTCTCCCTATACTGAGTCTGTTTTGCCCATGATGAGTGATCTCCCACTCCTTATCTCAACCCTTGAGCTCTTTCCATCATATTTTTCCCCTTTCTCTTTGAGGAGGGAGAGTGAGAGAGTGGTTGTGGTGCATCTAGGGTGCCCAGTTGAGTAAAACCACCACAGGGGGGAATCTTTCTGCCTTTTTTAACAGAAAATTACCATTATTATTCTTAGTAGCACAGAAGCTGAAAAAGAGCGGGGGGCAGGGGGGTGGCAGATGAAAATATTCCCATTTCCATTAGCTTGGATGTCTAGACGGAAAATGAGATAAGCTATCGGCAGCACATTAACTTAACACATGGCCTTTAAAGATTCATATGCAAGTAATGAACTTGTTTTATATTGGTCCCTGGCACCACTTACTGTCATTCTAAGCCAATGGCTGTAGATAGATGTCAGATTTACAAATATGTTTGGCATTTTTATTTTACTTTTATTGCTTCTCTGCTTTTTACCCTTTGTTGGTTTTTTTTTCTTCCAGAATTATTTGTGAAAAGAACTGAAAATAAGAACTTTCTCCACAAATTCCTGCCTTAATTCTGAACCAGCTATAATTTAAGAAGCTATACCAACTATACATTTCAGGTTAGACTTAGTAGAGAATGTATAGCTCCTGGAGATCTGAAATAAAATAAAGCTTGCCTAAATTTGGCTTTAGAGTTTTTCTGTTAGAAATCTGGCCATTGGAGAGAATTTATGTTTTGTAACTTCCCTGGATCCAGAAGAGAGAAACTAGGGAGAAATTACCCAGAAAGAATTTTATGTGTAAATGAGACAGACTATGCTGTGATGGAAATAGTTGTCATACTGATATGGGGTGAGTAGAGCAGTACAGGCTCTTCCAATCACATGAACACACACAATGTATATGACTGTGTGAGCAAATAGAGGGGTAGCTCCTTCATAATAAAGCTAGAGCTTTACATAGAAGTACACAGAATATTATCAGGACAAAGGAGACAAATTCATATTCCTGAAGTGTCGGACAGGACGTCAAAGTTTCTGCTTCTGAACTTCTCTGACCTCAATACAAAATACTTAAATCTATACATAGGGTTATCTATATCTATAATCTATACATATGTTCCTTCATTTTCAAAGAAGCTTAAAATTGGCTACATGTTTAAAGGCTGATTGAAATTTCAGCACTGACACTGGTTCTTCATTTCCCCTTATTTCAATTACACAATAATTGTTAAAAACTTACATACCTAAATGGGTTAGTAAAATCAAAATGTTTACTTTAAGTTAAAGGATATTAAGTTTTACTATTGACAGTCTCTCAGTATTTTTTCTAAGGCTTTATAGTTGACTATCTTAGTAGTGTTTTAAATGCCTTAAGAAAAGTGGTATTCGTGATGCCTTAATAAAAGGTTAACATTGGATTCACTGCTATTGCTTGGCTAGGCCCCAAAGTAGTTTATGTAATACAAAAGGAGACAGCGAATAACTTTATAATTAGGTACCAAACTTCTTAGTCAGAACTTCGTGTTTTATTGGAAAATGTGGTTTTCTGTTCATAAGAAGTGGCATTTGGATTGATTCTGACATTTAACTTACAACGACCAATTCTTGTATAAATAGTTCACTTCCACTCTCCTTCCCTACCTCACCGTCTTCCTTAGTGCCTGAATCAGTCCTGCAGACAAACTGATTTCTTACCACCGCAAGTAAGCAAAGTTTTTTAGCTGTAAAAAAAGAATAATTGAAATGATGGAGACTGATTTTGTTTCTTTTTTTCCCCTACAGTTTACCTAGGCAGATAAATATTTTAAGAATGCAGACATATGCTTTCACTGGCTAGAATTATTTTCAAGGTCATACAATGCAAAAGAAATCATTTAAGAAAAAATAATACATAAGGGTGAGTCACATTACTTTAGGAAGGTCTAGAAAGTCATCAAGGCTCACTATTCCCCACTGGTAAATATTTTGTAGTATACTTCACATTTGTCTGTCACAGTAAAGTCAAAATATTACATCTGTGAGACACAATCATTTCTTAGTTACAACTTATATAACCTGGAATTAGTCCGAATTTGAGAAGAATTACTTTTTGCAAATGTCCCTTAAATTTATATGAAACCAGTATTTTCCTCTCTGTTTAGAGAATAAACATAAATCCTTCAAACACAGACTAATAGACTGTAAGGAAAAAAAGCACATCACAACATATATACAGCTTTTGCTTACATGATGAAAACAAACTGGAAAAGGAATCATATAAATTAAAACTCCTGTTCATATCAATACCTCTACCCAGTATAAAGCTCCTGCTGTATTATACACATAGATACAGCTATATTCTCTGCTCCTGTAGCATCATTTTTGCCACAAAAGTAGATTAGCAACTCCCAGGGGGTCTTCTGGGGACCAAAACATGTGTGACATTGCGTACAATGGGCCATATCTAAAGCCACATCATTCCACACTGTTGGTTAACACAAACAACTGGAAAGTGAGTATTTGGAAGACATCCTGTCTTTAGGGTACAAACCCAGCTCAGATTTTGATGGTGAAAGTACTCACATGTGAGTCAGCTCCACAAAGCAGGGACACTCCCAAGTCCTGCACTTTTGCTTATTCTGAAAATAGGCTAATGGAATCTCTTAACAATAACCCAGTTACATAGTGCCTTTTTGTAATCGTGTACAGATGTTCACTAGCTTGTTATTATTTGTATTATCATAGTGACTGGAAGTCCCAGGCAACATGAAGGGCCTCTTATGGTAGATGATACATTAAAGTACATTATGAGAGAAAAACCCTGCTCTGAATGCTGAATTAGGATCTAAGTGCTCTGATTCCTCGATGGAGACATCACAAAAGAGGACTGTTGGTGAAACTTCCACCTTGTCTTCAGCAGAGGGGAAAATAAACAGTGCTAAGCCACTTACAAATCACCCTGTGAACTGCTCCAGTAAATGCTGTGACACTTAAGACAGACCAAAACTAGTGACGCTTTACTTTAAAACATGACTCTGCAAATTTTAACACTCCAGCAACTGAAAAATAACAAGTTTAGCTGTCCTTGCTTCAGAGGAGGTGAAAGGAGAGGGAGGGCAACCTCCTTAGACATTTTGCTTTCTGATCCTTCCCTTATTAATTGAGGCTCAAAGTAGAACAGCCTGACAAACAAGGGAAGGAAGGTGGTTTTCCTGCAGACTCACAGCTGGACAGTGTCAGTGGTTAGAGGCAGCGTTTTGAACACAGGTTTTTAGACTGACAGCATCACAGGGAGGGTCCTCCTAGAGCATATGGCAACCTCATAAATCAGTTGATAGTAATATAAGTTCAGCTCATTTAGAATTATAAGTAATATAGGGAAGAGACGTACATTGTTTCAAACTAGAGTACACCATAACTACACTTTTCAGGTTGTTATATTGTATTTTCCTCAGAAAACTACACCAAAAACAAACAAGCAAACAAACAAATAAACAAAAACAGCAAACTAAACAAGAGCAATATGTGAAAACTTGACAGAGTGAAGTAGTTTGCTTCAGAAAAAAAAAATCACTGTGGTTACAACAGTTTAAAATAAATATTTGATAAATATTTTTCTTGTTGATTTTCAACAAGCGGAATTGCAAAGTCCTGCACCTGGGGAGGTGCTGGAGGTTCCCCAGCTGGAAAGCAGCTCTGCAGAAAAGGAGTTCTGGTGGACACCAAGTTAAACATGAGTCAGCAACATGCCCCTGCCACTAAGAAAGCCATTGGTCTCCTGGGCTGCCTTAGGAGAAGTGTTGCCAGCAGGTACGGAGAGGTGATTCTTCCCCTCTGCTCAGCACTGGTGAGGCTGCACTTGGAGTGCTGGGTCCAGTTCTGGGCCCCCCAGTACAAGGGAGACCTGGACGTACTGGAGAGAGTCTGGCAGAGAGCCACCAAGATGGTCACAGGACTGGAGCACCTCTCCTCTGAGGAGAGGCTGAGAGATGGGGCTGCTCAGCCTGGAGAAGAGGAGGCTCAGGGGGATCTCATCCGTGTCCCTAAATCCCTGAAGGGAGGGCGCAGAGAGGACGGGGCCAGGCTCTGCTCAGCGGTGCCCAGTGCCAGGACAGGAGGCCATGGGCACAGCCGGGCACCCAGGAGGCTCCCTCTGAGCACCAGGCAGCACTTCTGTGCTGGGCGGGTGACGGAGCCCTGGCACAGGCTGCCCAGAGAGGCTGTGGGGTCTCCTCCTTGGGGATCTCCAGAAGCCGCCTGGACGTGGTCCTGGGCAGCCTGCTCTGGGTGTCCCTGCTTGAGTGGGAGGTTTGGACCAGGTGACTTCCAGAGGTCCAACTTCCAACTTAGCCATTCTGTGATGCTGTGAAAATAACCAACTATATCAACAACATTTATGAGTGCATGTTCATTTCATCTTCTATTATTTCATATCTCATAGGGTAGTTGTAAAGAATGAAGTACTGAAGAAGTTTATCAGACCACACTATCACACCAACCCGCCACGTAGATACTGAAAAACTGATTGTTTCATTTTTGTTGACGGTAAGTATTCAGTACACTAAGACCAGGATTCATCACACTTAGCTTTCTCTCTCTAGGTAACTAAGTAAATTAGTTGTCTGGGCTCCTGCTATAGGCAGTATAATTCATTCCATACATCATTAACTGTGACTAAATGGGTGCTTTCATGCAACAGAAACCTGAACTGCCACCAAAAGCATTTTTTTCTACAATCCCCAACCTCCAGCATCCCTCCATGGAGGCATGAAGTATTCTGGACTCTGCCCCTACTCACTCCAGTGGCTGCTAAGAGACACAGAAGGAGCAATGGGATGAATGAGGCATGAGAGGACACCTCCTTCAGCAGCAGCCCAAAGGCGTGTTAGCTTAAAGCAGGCTTCTGACCGTGACCTCAGTCTACCTCTCTCCACAGACTGTAGAGGAAGTTTAAAACACTAATGCAGACTAGGTTGTGTACTAGACGGAAATTAATCCCTCCTGCTGTAATTAAATGCATTTCATATTAAATCTCACAAATCCAGCTGTGTCCCAGACAGTGGCAAAACCTTGCAGTCTTCAGTGGTTAAACATCAAGTCTTGTATACCTGCACACAGTCCCAGTGATGAAAATATGTGCACAAAAGAAAGGTGGAATTTTACTATTGATACATTGCTTAGGTATCTTGAGGTCAGTTGTTGATATTTTAAATTTACTGGAACTATGGTTCAAAACTCTCGTTACTGGGATCTGCCTAGTGCTATATCCAAATAAAAATGAATGTGAACAGTGAATCTTCAGAAAGTACTTGCCTAAGAGTTTCACTTTTGCATAGAAAAGTATAATCATGCATAGTGTAATAATAAGAAAGAATGTGCAAACCATCAAGAATTATACTAAAACATAAACACATTGCATTTATGATAATATGATTCACAACAACTCTCCCAGAAGGAATAAGATCAGATCCCTGTCATTTTAATATGGTCATTTTTCATCAGTTCATTGCTTTAATCACTTCATCATTTACAATCACATTTTCATTAAAAGATTTACATATTTAATTCATTGGACATCTGTCTGTTGCTTTCAGTCAAGCTTGTCTTCAAACCGTCTAAATGTTTCCATATGTCAATGACTTCATTCTAGTAAACATAGAAAAGGGTTGAGGGTGCCAATGAATATTGCTAAGCTTCTTCCATAACAAAATCTCTGTGGCATAAAAAATAAAATACTATAAAAGAATTACTAGGAATCAGTCATAAGAAACAGCTGCAAACTTCCACAGATCAGATTAAATCAATGTAGCTGACGCTGGAAGCACTGGGGCTATGACTCAATGGAGAAACAGACTGCTTGTGAATATCCAGACTACTTCTCAGCCTTTGCTTTCAGTGTTACACATAACAGAGCTTATAGCAGTACCCTGCCATTCTACTGCTCAAAGAGGTGACCTACCGACTGCTGCATATCCAAAAATCCTAGAGAAGTGCCAGCTGCGTGGGTACAAATCTATGATACACACACAGTCACCCTAATGCAAGGGACACAGGAAACCAGTATCTCCAGGTTTCCAAAACTTTCTCTCCAAAGGCCATTCCTGTTCAAAGAGAAGGCAAAAAGAGAGTTTAAAACAATCCTACCAGAATTGTTACCACTTACCTGCCAGAAATATAAACAACTGCATTCACAGAAGTGAAGAAAGCTACAGAAGCTCTGTAATACCTTTTTTAATACTGAAATCACTTATTCTGAACAACATTTGTCCATGTTCTCAGCCTCTGGCCCTACGGACTTTGGTGTCAACAACTTACTCTGACTTTCTTTATTGAATGTTGATTTTGTAATAAATATGAGCATCAGAAATAGAGACTAGATATGGGATCCATCTCACCTAACTTCAGACCTCTATACAGAAACACCATATGATGAAAAATAGATACTTCTGTGGCATGATTTATCTGCTCTGTCTTTGATGAACAATCCAAGATGACTGATCCCTTTTCGGACTGATTTTTTCATACTATTGAGACGAGATGTATCTCATCTCATGTCTTTCACCTACTCAAAAATTTGAACTGAGCAGCCACATGCATTCAACACCCAGTGGGGAAAGAAAAGCATCTCTGAAGGGTGATCCCATCCTGAAACAAACATTTTAGATAGGAGAAGTGGTAGGCAACGAAAGAAAGTCACATCATTTCTTAATTCCATTTCTCCTAAGAGCATAGTAGACATGAGTGGGAACATCTTTCCATGACTTGGTGTGAAACAGATCAAAAAGTAAATTGCCTCTCTACTTACATCAAATTGAGTAGATCTGTGTCTTAAGGGCTTTATCTAAAGGTAAGAAACACTGACGGTATAGATAAATATGAATACCTAATTAATTTAAACAAGCAATGAAAGAAAATAACCCAACTGTATAGGTTGGAAAGTATGGTTTCTTCTTGGAGAATTTATTTTACTCCATTCAGCCCTAATTCTTGCACAACGCTGTCAAGTAATCCATGGTAACAATGTTCAGAAAGGGATAGCTCCACTGTCCTACAGATCATTGGGATCTTTCTGTCCAAATGACAACGTGCAGACTGATTTCTAATTGCTTCCAGCTACTACACCAACTTGTGCCCTGTCAATGACAAGAAGACTAGTTAACAGCTTTACCTTAATTTTTAAATAAATGTTTTGTTTCATTCAAAAAAGTCTTTGTTGTGATCATCCCTTGGCTGTTTTCCCCAGTTTTTCACATCAAGTTTCTTCATCACACATAGCACGTAGAAATAGAGAAAAATATGGCCTGCAGCCAAAATTATTTCCCACTCAAACATGAAAACACCAGAAGATGAAAATGCAGCGAGAAAGCCATACAGTGACTCAGCAGGAAACACATGATGCACAGATGAACGTGAGTCAGAGACACGGAGGGTTCACTGACAGCACTGACTCCTACCTGTCTCTCTGGGACAGATACGTCAAAGGGTGGGCTCTGACCCGTCCTACTCTCACGCTGAAAATATACAACGAAGAATGATGTTTCATTCATAATGCACTCTGCATGGAATGAAAAGTGTAATGTTAGTTGAAGCAGGTACGAACAAATAAAATACTCTGAAAATGAGAGCAGTGTGGGAATCTAAGAATATAAGAATTGCCATTCCAGCTATGAAAACAGCTTCATTTAACCTTCTAACCTGTTTCCAACAGTGGCCTCTAGCACCTAATTTAAGGAAAACTGCAGGAAAAACATAAATATATAAGGATCTTTTAATAACACTTTATTTGTTCCCAGAATCATCAGGCACACGCTGAGCCACTTTGTATTTAGACCACCATTTCTAACAGTTACACAGGTCATCCTTCATCCGTTTTACTCATCAGAAATGCTCAGTTTTGCTCTTTTTGTATAAAGAGAAATTGTAAAAAGCCATTCTGTACTCAGACTCTCTACCAAGAGGTATTCAGAAAGCATGAAAATTAATGCCTGGAAATGTTTTTTCTTCTTTCCAACATTGAATACAACTGAGTGAAGTTCAGAAGTTTCCCCCGATGTAGAGATACATTTTCTTTCTTCCTGTTCTTTTTTGCAATTTTATCATTTTTCTAACGAAGACATTCTAAAACTTACAGAAGAGTAGAAGGAATAAAATAAAATAAAATAAAATAAAATAAAATAAAATAAAATAAAATAAAATAAAATAAAATAAAATAAAATAAAATAAAACAAAACAAAACAAAACAAAACAAAACAAAACAAAACAAAAACATTTCATTCTAAGACCAAAAAGAACAAAGGCAAAAGTAGTGTTGAAAAAGAACTCTAAACCACTTAGACCACTTCTTGCTGGGTTTGCAAGATAATTGTAGTTGGAAAATTTAGCTAGACTACGTTCCAAGCTATGCAGTTTTATCATTTATCTGTCCAAAGCATAACTGTATCTGCTATGCAAGCCACATGTTATTTGCACTGTGCTATTTTTGGGAGGCCAGGAAAGGAAAATCTATCAGTGGCAAATCAGACGTATAATGAGGGAACAACATAATCTGCTCTTTACTGAAACCTTTCCCCTTCTTTCATGCAATTTTGAGCTTTTAAGTGCTTGGCTAACTTTAATTTCTCTCCACATTTACGTAGTGATTTTTTCTTTAAGTGGGACTGATGAGAAAGTGATTTTTTTTTTTTTCTGGAATAACACCTGGAAAGATGAAACAATTGTTCTTTACTGGGTACATTTTCAACTGCTTTTTCTTTGGATAATTAGAATAACTCCAAAGCAATGAAATTAAGAGACAAATTTTACTGGTTGATTCCATTTGATTATGTGCTGTATGTATGATCAATCAGCTGCAATAATCATATTACTTTTACTTTGTATTTCAGTGCAGTCATTTCAGTACCACTTATCTGTAAAAATAAAATACCTTAAACTGAAAGAAAAAAAAAAAAAAGCTTCTCTCTCTTCAACTTTTTGTTACATGGGAGCAGCTAGATCAAGACTGGGCTAACAACCTTTGTGAGGCACTGCATGTGACATTGATCAAGAGGAGAAGAAATAAAAATTATTATGAGGAACTCCCAACAGGGCAAGAAATTTTAGCTAAACAATGTTTTCTTATTCAGTTACCTGGCAATTTTTCCTGACTCTAATAATTAATAATGATAAAACTAACAGAGTACCAGGTTAGTGAAACTATGAGGAAATATGGAAATAAACAATGTATTATTGACCAAGCAATCCAGAAAGGAATATTTTTCAAAAAGCTTCTGGAGAAAAACACACACTGTGCAAAAAAGTACATTTTATACACAAGAGAAACCTGGCGCTAAGTGATGCTGGCTTGCTGACATCTGGAGAACAGACTTTCCTCAGCCAGAGCCGCTGTGTTGCAGGAACAATGCTCTGAGATAAAAACCACAGTCGGTGTGGCAGTGAAGGTGACCTCAGCTACAACATGATTTCTGATTACCAGATCATGTAACCATTCATTTTCCATCAAATTCTCTGTCACTCACTCTGCACACAGACTTCTGTGCCAATGACCAACTGTTCAGTGCTTTGTTTACTCTCTGGTCACTGTCATGCATTATTTATTGTAGGTTATTCAACACTGTTCTGAAGAAAATACTGTATGCTTCTGGGTAATTTTTCACGGTTATTTATGGTAACTGAAATTGTATCTGTCTCCTGGGTGTATTAAGCATTAAGTGACACTTCAAAGGATGGCTCCCCTTGACTTCCGTCCAGCTGTGTCCTCAGCACTTCTGCAAATTTATCTATAAGATATCAGAATGGGCATCTCAGCCATTTGTTGACCATTATTAGCCACCAGAAAATTGCTTGTGCCGTGATGTAGCACAGCCATGACAGAGACACAGGGTTCCCCAGGGCCACAGTAGGCATATAATCAATATAACTGTCTCTCTTGGAAATATTTACTGAGAAACCTTCCAATTTCAGTAACAAGCTACGAGTCCAGCACATTCCTGCAGATAAACCTAACTAATTTCCTAAGTAGAATGGGAAAACATTGGAAAATTAGTGATATACAACACATAAAGTCTGTTCCACTAGACTTGAAAAGCTAATTAAATAGAGACCACTGGGACACTAGTGGGACAGCTAATGACTAAACCTTTATTTCTTGTGTTTATGGCTTTTCCTGTGAGAGTGGTGTCTCTTCAGTCTTTCTGTTTGTCTTGCCAGGAGTCTTCCTACAACATCTTGGACTGTGAGTGACACAGCTCTGAGACATTATTTGAGTGTTATTTGGGGTGAGTCAGTAAGTACTGAACTAAATCTTCAGCAAAATGCTAAAATACAAACTGAATCCAAAGGTGGTTTTTCCTTGTCAATAAGCGCAAACCTCGGCCCTTGTCTCTGAAGTCTGGGAATGCAGACTGGATAACCTGGATAAACTCCAACAGAGGCATTTCTATTAGTTCCTTAGGCTCCCTCATTTATTGTTTTAAAATGTTGTATACCTTTTCATATATAGTAAATGCTGCATTTGAAAGAGGTATCTGTTTGAAATGATATAAAGCTTAGTTATTGTAGAAGGTATTAATTTCAGACAGAAGTAGTTATGCCAGAGACTCCTCCAGCTTACATCTGGACTGACTTCAAAAGCTGATTTTTTGTCTAGCAATTCAGAATATTCTTTGCTGAGAAGAAGAATGAGGTTTTATAATTAAGCCTGTTCATAGCATCTGCAGAACTGGATAGTTGCCGTCTACATCAGAATAATGCTGGAGTTGCTTAAAAGATGAGGTTATGGAGTCAAGAGAAAGGACATCCAGTATTTATAATCCCTATCATCACACAAATTGCATTGGTGGTAAAATCTTTATTTAAAGCAAATAACAATGACATTGATGACACTAATTCAGTAGGATCCCAAAATTGCAAGAATCACTTCACAAATAACTGAAATACAGCACAGAGTGATACTTTTGATAAATTATGTTGTACTATTCATAATGAATTCTGAAAAGGAGAACATGCAGTTATAGAATCCGTGATTCAAATTTCTGACTTAAAACTTTTTCAGTATGTTTAACATTATACTGAGTAGTACCATTAGCGTAAGGTTATTTGCATGACGTAAGTTTAAAAAATCTGTGCAGAACCAGTACCCAGCTCTTTGGACACAACACAAAAATCTGAGGTAGATTAACAGTGAGGTGATTAGCAGGACAATGAGGGATAAAGCCTGGAATCAGTTTCAGATTTTTAAAACTACATTTTGGTGTTCACATACCAGGTCCAGGCTAGGATTTAATGGCCTAAAGAGATCTGCAGTGTCATGGACTATCTAAAATATCTGCACAGTGCAGGTATCTGCAGCTATATCACAGGACCTGCAGGGAAATTGTAGAACAGCAGATGAAGTCTGTGAATGTACCTCTAGGATCAAAAAGGACACTAAAGTCATATGCTTAAGCACAGCCTATTCAATCAACTGAATTTGGAGAGTGATGCTGCTCATTTTAAAATATGTACCTGTAGGTGATCAGCTGAACAATCTTCTAAGACTGTTGGGCTGCATGTAGTCAACTGAATCCTACCCCATTCGTTGTATTGGTTAGATCTCTGTTTATTGTATTGGCATCTGAGGCATCTCACAGGTATGTGGAAACTTCTGAAACACAGAAACCTAGGTGTCTATAGTCAGAACGTGATTCCTGTCTTGGATTCCTGAAGATACAAACACAATGCAAACATGTAAGATTTTCAAATAGAAATAGCACATCCTGTCTGGAGTTCCAGAGAGATTGCAAGTGCAGAGAAAGG
Source organism: Anser anser (assembly GCF_964211835.1). Lineage (NCBI taxonomy): Eukaryota > Metazoa > Chordata > Aves > Anseriformes > Anatidae > Anser > Anser anser. The sequence continues at coordinate 186,565,077 of NC_139720.1, forward strand.
TAGGAACTTCTGGGATGTTCTCAGGTATCAAGCCCATTTCACCACAGTTGTAAGCCAACAAGACCTAAGCAAGAAACATCCATTCCTTATACACACCAGAAACCAGGACACACTTCCTGTTTTCCATATCAAATGTGATACTATTAATACAAAAGACAAAAAGTATCCAAAAATCTAGTGTGCTAGATTATCGCCTCCTAATTTGGACTTGACGGTGTGTTTATACTAGTAAAATGAACGTGCCAAAGCACTTGTTGTGGCCCTCAAAACATAACAAGGGGTTAGGCAATACTTAAAAGTGTCATCCAGGGGAGACTATACAAACATTTATGACATACAAAGACAAAAATTATGCTATTCCCCAGGCAGCAGTTTGTCCTACACATAGTAATTAACATTCCTAGTGAAATATATCAAAGACAAAACAAAAGAGACCTCAAATTGTTGAAGATCCCAAGATAGTGAAAGGTGCTCTGTGATTCTTTCAGGGCCACAGACCTTGGGCTGCCCAGTTTCTTCAGTTAGCCTACCTGGTCATACAGTCTTCCAATACTGAGTTGAACTCAATATGAAAAAATCTTTAGAATCACGAGGAGTGGGTGTGAATTGATAAGACATTTATTTTAATACATAAACAAAAATTACAAACCAACTTTTCATGACCCTAATGGAATAAATTGGCTTTGTTCATGTAAGAGAGGGCCAAATACTCTTGATTTCAGTATCAGTTCAGGGCTTTGGATTTCTTTATCATTTACAGCATACTGTATAACAAAAACAATAAATGAAAGAATGAAAATAACAAGCCAAACTGAAAAGGAAGCAAACTCCCATAGGAAAGTTTTCTGGATTATCTACACAAAAAGAAGATGCAGTGATTGTATTCTATCTGGAAAGTAACAAAACAAAAATGGCTTTGAACCAATGTTCTTCTTAATAGACACACTTGAGGCTCATAAAGCTGAAAAGCAGAGACTGCCAATGGCTGGAAAGAAACATGTTCTCAAACAAAATTATGACCTGATATATAAGACAAAGTTACATCATAAGGATACTTGGCCTTCTCACCAGGTGATTTTTTCCATGCTACATCAGTTTAGCAATATTCAATCTGACTTCTTTTCAGAACTATTTCTTCAGAAAAATATATTAATCCTACCAAATGATGTTTTAAATTGACTTAAACCAGAGGCATATTGAAAATTTTGTCATTCTGAGGCACACAAAGCGAAGCATAGAATAATGGGGTTCTTTCTGGGCTTTAGAAAATAAAATGAAGGACCTTGCTTTCAGATATTTCTTTGATTAGTAATTAATTTTACTGCACTTAAAATAAGTAACAAATAGCTTAATCGAGATTTTCCTTAAATGCCTGTGTCTTCTTGTAGATGAGGCCTGACTGCCTTTTTTGATGTGCTAATTGGAACTGAAGCCCAGCAAAATCACCATTCAGTATCTATTCAGTTTGGAGGGACAGAAACTGCATAGCTGGCCAAGTTTCTGATAGCAGAGTTCAACTGATGTCTAGAATGCTGCCTCTGTGAATCCTCAGAAGAAATGCAATCCTGACAGCTCTGAGAAGCTCAGCACCTATTTCATGCATACACCAGATAAGGCGGTCGTCCAGTCTCAGGCCTGTTACCTTACGAGCTCAATTCATTTTGTATGTTCAGAGCACACACAGTGGATTACTCTGATCAATGTCTCCATAAAGGAAAATGAAGTGTCCTTCTCTTCATCATTACCTTCATGGTCAGTGCAATTACCAAAGATGGGGATGATGGGCATTTAAGTCCAGTCCTTGCTTGGGTGACTAAAAATACTGTTCCTGCTCTCCCAGAGCGTCCCCTCCCCACAGCTTTAGGATGTTCAGGAAAATGTGCTTTATAGCATAAGACAGAATGAGGGAAGACTGGAGGAAATACTAATTTTGATAGTCCCATTCAAATTGGAGCGTTCTTCATAAAGTGTTCTTCAAACCAGACAAGGGAAAAGAACAAGCAAGAATGTTGAGGAAAAACCCCAGAGAAAAGCACTATAATGTGCTATAGTAAAAAATGAATTAAGTCTATGATACAAAATAATCAATTGGTCAGTGACTCTTATATCACCTTATTTGTCTTCCCTGCCTTCTAAAACTGCGAAATGTCTTCTAGAGATAATGCTGTACAATGTGAACTTGTAGTGAACAAGTTCCACGCACAGCATAGCAAACTATATACCGAATCTGGTAGAATTCAAGGTGTTAGAAATTTTGCAGGTCATTTTACAATGCTCCTCACAAACTTTACAGAAAAGGGTCTCTGCCTTTTCTTGTCACAGTATATATTATCCTTCCTGATGACAGAGATAGGTGTGTTTGTTCTGCACCATCCTGTAGTTCTGTGAAGAATTAAGAAGTACGCACACTGCTTTTCCCAAATTCAGTTCTCTGAGGCAAGGTGCAAAAAGAAGGCTGACAAATCCCAGTCAAAAGGATTTCCTTTGCTATGGAGTACTACTAAATGTGCAAGATCATTGAATTGCATTCTCCCACAAATACTGTCATCATAGCTGCTCAGAAATACAACTTCCTTGGTAAAATTTAATCAAGCTCTGTAGACGTGAGATTTCTAAAATAGTTAAGCCAAATATTATGGAACATAGTTTAGTTGTTCTGGATAAATACACAACTGCATATATGAAATTTTTAATTGTTGATTTTTTTTTTTCAAAAATTTAGGGAAATAGGGAGGTTTCACCCTAAGAATGTTAAATGTCAGTACTAGCAGACCTGCCAGTTTAACACTCACTCTTCTGGCCCTGCCATGGCCCATTCAGTTTGTGTTTTTGCAGCTTCATTACTCAGAGCCCCATGTGTAGGTTGCCATGTGTCACCCTGATCTGGTTTTATTTATGTTTTTGTTTTTATGTATTCATTTTTATTGCTCACCCCCACTTGCAGACACATATCCATCACAGAGGCAGACACCCCTCTCGGACAAATGAATCCTGTATGTCTGAAGTCTGCTCACTTGAGAGAGATGTTTTAGATATTTTAAACACTGATGTCATAGCATGACAAAGGAGTGAGTGCCACTATTAGTCTCAGGATGAATACTAATTTCTCATCTGTTCAGGTCTCCTTCTCTTGACACAAGGAAGAACTAACTATAGAATCATAGAATCATAGAATCATAGAATATCCTGAGTTGGAAGGGACCCTTAAGGATCATCAAGTCCAACTCTTGATACCGCACAGGTCTACCCAAAAGTTCAGACCATGTGACTAAGTGCACAGTCCAATCTCTTCTTAAATTCAGACATGCTCGGTGCAGTGACCACTTCCCTGGGGAGCCTGTTCCAGTGTGCAACCACCCTCTCTGTGAAGAACCCCCTCCTGATGTCGAGCCTAAATTTCCCCTGCCTCAGCTTAACCCCGTTCCCGCGGGTCCTGTCACTGGTGTTAATGGAGAAAAGGTCTCCTGCCTCTCGACACCCCCTTACGAGGAAGTTGTAGACTGTGATGAGGTCTCCCCTCAGCCTCCTCTTCTCCAGGCTGAACAGGCCCAGTGACCTCAGCCGTTCCTCGTACGTCTTCCCCTCCAGGCCTTTCACCATCTTCGTAGCCCTCCTCTGTACACTCTCCAACAGTTTCATGTCCTTTTTATACTGTGGTGCCCAGAACTGCACACAGTACTCGAGGTGAGGCCGCACCAGCGCAGAGTAGAGCGGGACAATCACCTCCCTTGACCTACTAGCGATGCCGTGCTTGATGCACCCCAGGACACGGTTGGCCCTCCTGGCCGCCAGGGCACACTGCTGGCTCATATTCAACTTGCTGTCTACCACGACCCCCAGATCCCTCTCTTCTAGGCTGCTCTCCAGCGTCTCGTCGCCCAGTCTGTACGTGCAGCCAGGGTTTCCCCGTCCCAGGTGCAGGACCCGGCACTTGCTCTTATTGAACTTCATGCGGTTGGTGATCGCCCAGCTCTCCAACCTATCCAGATCCCTCTGCAAGGCCTTTCCACCCTCATTCGAGTCCACAACTCCTCCAAGTTTGGTGTCATCAGCAAACTTGCTCAAAATACCTTCTATTCCTACATCCAGATCGTTTATAAAAATATTGAAAAGTACCGGCCCTAAAATGGAGCCTTGAGGGACCCCACTGGTGACCGCCCGCCAGCCTGACGCAACCCCATTTACCATAACCCTTTGGGCCCTGCCCGTTAGCCAATTGCTCACCCATCGTATGATGTATTTATTTAGCTGTATGGTGGACATTTTGTCCAGTAGGATCCTATGGGAAACCGTGTCAAAAGCCTTGCTGAAGTCCAAAAAAATCACATCAGCTGGTTTCCCTTGGTCCATCATACGGGTGATCTTATCATAAAAGGAAATCAGGTTAGTTAGGCAGGACCTGCCCTTCACAAACCCATGCTGGCTGGGACCAATGACTGCTTTGTCCCCCAGGTGCGCCTCAATAAGTTCGAGAACCATCTTCTCCATGATTTTACCAGGCACTGACGTGAGACTGACAGGCCTGTAATTGCTAGGGTCTTCTTTCTGACCCTTCTTGTAAATCGGCACAACATTTGCCAGCTTCCAGTCTACCGGGACCTCTCCAAATTCCCAGAATCGTTGAAAAATAATTGAGAGAGGTTCCGCGATGACGTCCGCCAGCTCTTTCAGCACCCGGGGATGAATCCCATCCGGACCCATGGACTTGTAGGGATCCAGGTGGAGTAGCAAATCCCGCACACGTTCAGGGTCGGTTGGGAGTTTGTCATCCCCACCGTCCCGGTCCTCCAGGATCTCAGACTTCTAGTCAATATAGCAGGAAAAAGAATGTCCCCTTTCTTATACCAAACGCAATAGCGAGCTCCCCTGACTGTCTTCCCTTGGTTTGGATATATACTGATTCTCCCTCACAGTTCAGTGTAATTAACCATTTGTATAGATTTGCCATGAGCATTCGGGCTTCCTTTTACATTAATTTGTATGAATTCTAACAGAAAGATGCTATTAGAGAGCAGAATATAATTATATTAACAAGCTATATCATGTACTATGCTTTATTCATTTATACTAAGATACAATAAGTTCTTATAACCGGCAAGTAAAGAGCAAAACTCCCTGGACTGGATGTCAAACTGAAAGGTTATTTCAAAGACCTTGCCCATTCTTTTGATTACAAACCATTACTATTTTAACCCATTCCTTCAAAACGCAGCTGAGAAGGTTACATGCCTGGAACTAGCCCCTGCTCTACAGAAGTAAGAAATGTTCCTGATATCTGTCTTTGATATTCTTTAAGTAGATACTTAAATAACTAGTGTATAAAATGCAATCACAGATCTGGAAATAAAGCTTCAACAGCAATGAAATCAATTTTGGGGGGGATCTATGGGTTACAAGACATATTAGTATTTTTTTGTTATTGCTAATTTGATCTGTATAAATTTTTAATAACCATAGATCTGCTGAATGGACTGCTTTTCCAGTATTAAATATGAGGGATTAATTAATATTAAATGAATAATATATATATCATCTTATAAATCTCTATAATTTAGAAACCTCTGACAGAATTTTCACTTCTGTCAACATCTTAAGAGATTTCTTTCTAGTTGATTTTTAACCATCTACCATAGCAGTACATCCCTGACCTCTAGTGGATTGAGTGAAACAGTCATTGCAAGCAGAATAACATGCTAATTTGGTTCCATAAATATTTTCATTTAAAGATGGAAAATGTAGAAGTTCCAACAAAGCCCGACGAGCAGCCAAAGACTAGCTATTTTATTAAACAGATGAAAATTAATTACAGGCCAACAGCAGTACTGTGTTTGCCTTATGGCAACATCTATCTGATTGATGAGGTGTTTATGATGCTCAGCAGATGAATGCTGATTCCTGTTGGGAGCTTTGTGTAAAGCCCATTATTAGTCTCTTAGTTATCTGCATAGTTTGGTTATCTTTTTCCAGTTCACTTATCTTTTGCCAAAGAGGTATCTATCGTTATATTCAGAAAAACAGATAAGGCAGGTTAGGGATAAGTATATTGCAATTTTTTTAAATCTAAGCATACCTGATTGCTGTGAAGCATTATCAACCCCTATTACATTCAGTGAAAACTGATAGCACTTAACACTTCCCTGATACACACCAGACTTCAAAGATCTTAGGCTTCCTGCTATTTCTGTCCCACAGTGAAAATTAAATCCAGAGCTCTGAAATGACTGCTGCAATAACTTTCCAATGAAATATGGGAGGCTTCTATACTAACATGGCAGAAAATATGCAAGATACGCTATTTTCATATAGAAGGCAAAAGAAAGACACAAAGCAATAGGAATGAGGGCAGCCTCTTTCAAATTCCTGACACAGGATAAATGATACATGGATGGTACTAACAGGATAGCCATAGTTACTGAACTGTGTGCCTATATCTGTATTCTTCAGTCCCCAGCACAGCAGTGCTAATGAAAGCATCCATACACCTGATTCTCTTGGTCACAATATGCAGCCACATTAATGTAAATAATGTTCTGATTTGCCACGAACTAAGCAGAAGGGAATTAAGTCAAATGAGACAGACAGAATAACAAGAGCATCGTTTATGAAATAAAAAAATAAAACAAAGATAACTCTTCCAAAGAGTCACAAATGTGCCACACTTTCACATCATCTGTATGTTATCAAAATCCAAATATGCAGATATGTGTTCCAGACTCTGAGTGTTGCAAGAGAAGACCAACAAATGTGTTGCTTATGAACTCTGGAAAACTAAGCCAAAACACTTCATCCAAAAATTGATTATGTAGGAATGGTGCATTTCTTTGGTTATTTAATACAGAAGCAGCTCAATAAAAGATGCATTTTTTAATCTTTGAAGAAGAAACCATCCTCTTTCTATCATTATTATAGATTAATTACCTCAATATCCACATTAATTTTGTTCATAATAGAAGTATGCATATCTATTTTGCCAAATGAAGAATAATTTGACAATAATTTCTAGGGACTCCTGAGGCTCTCCCAGATTTTGCTGCGGTGAAAATCTTGCATTCAAACATCATCACCTCAATTAGAGGGCCCCATTTTATTATTCCAATATGGTTTATCATGGCAACCTCACTGTTTAGTAAAGCCAAAGTGCATACCATGATTTTTCGTGATGTACCAACAGGTACTGGACAAATTCTTTCCCTTGAAATACTCAAAGAGTAAAGAGATGGTTTAGATGCATTCTTCCCTTCATATGCTAGCATGTCCATTGCGTAAGCCTGGCATCATAGACTCAAACTTTTGTCTGTACCAACATTGCCCTAGGTCCTCCTTGAAGTGCCCTCAATGCCAAACTCTGCATCTCTCCACAAGCTTGTTTCTACAGCACAAGTCAGCTCAGCCTGATAATCTCTGGGCCCTGAAATGCTTTCCAGCACAAATCCTCAGGCACCACACACCTCCATCCACAGGTTCCTTGGCTTTTGGACAAAGAAAGATGGCTGTCCCAACTCCAACTGAAAGCAAGGTGCTGCCTGGTAGCCCGTTTTGACATAGAATTCAGACAGAATCCTGGAACATCAACTATCAAAAGCATGTTTTGTCATTCTCCTAACTGTTTCTATGTAAGCAAAGGGAATGAAAAAAAAAAAAAAAAAAGGAAGGCCAGCGGCCTTTCTATATAAAATATAGTCTGGACTGCATATCTTTCTCTGCCCCTAGCTCACCCTGCCTGCCTGCCTCCAGATGATCAGGGAGCTGATCTACTCTGACCATGCTCTATCTCTCCAGTTTCCACTGCTTTCTTCCCCCCTTTCTCAAAATAAATAAATAAATAAAAACTGCATCCAAAACTGAGGTTACTCGTAGTAACATCAGCCTCTGTCTTACTGTCCCCGGCCCATGACATTTCAGATTTACCACTGGTCTGCTGTTAAACATTCTTGCTTTATTTGCTATTTTGAGGATGATGTTACCTCCTAAATTCAGTCTCTGCTCTCCAGCCTTCGGTATACAGAAATCTCAGCATATCCTTAACCATTTTTTTGTCAGAGTGTGGTGGTAGGGCAAGGGTTAATAGTTTTAAACTAAAAGCGAGCAGATTTAGATTAGATATTAGAAATATTTTTTTTACTATAAAGGTGGTGAGGCACTGGAACAAGTTGCCCAGAGAAGCTGTGGATGCCCCATCCCTAGAAGTGTTGAAGGCCAGGCTGGATGAGGCTTTGACCAACCTGGTCAAGTGGAAGGTATCCCTGCCCATGACAGGGGGGTTTGGATAAGGTTATCTTTAAGGTCCCTTCCAACCCAAACCACTCTATGATTCCATGATTTCATCTCCTATCAACCATTTTGTGCTGTGCCCCGTGAGAGCTGCCAAGTTCAAGCAAGGTGGAAGCAATGAAGAAAGGATAGTAATTAGGTAATCTGGGCCGGGTTGCCCTGCCTGACCTTCCTTTGTTTTGTGAGATGCTGGTAGAAGTGAGCCAGTCTTTTGTGTAGGACTGGGAAGTAAAGTATTAGAAATGAAAATAATTCAGGACAAGAACAGAGTAAGATGGAGATGTTGGAGAAGTTAAAGTGGTCTGTGGAATAGAGGTTGTCTCCAAGTGTCCCATACATCTGCAGTGTGAATGTCCTATTCCTTCTCCTAAGCCACCATAATGTCCTGCAGCATAGACAGAGCGGTCCAGCTTTAAGAAGCCTTACTGCAGTTGCAATCAGAAGAGCAAATTCAAAATAACTCATGTACTTGGAATTGAGTAGCATCGGCTCTTTGGTTTTTTTTTTGTGTGTGTTTGTTTTTCTGATAGAAATCACAAATAATTTGTAATGATAACTCATTTTCTTTAGTCATCAAATCTGAGAACCAACAGTGATGTCTAATTTGGAGTATAAATCAGAATATTCTGAAAATCAGGTCTGTTTTTAAGGTGTTTCTGGCTGAGCATCCCAAAACTGATGCACCAGAGCTCCTGTCATGGAGCAAATGTCATCAGCAAATGTTACGGAGGAAGACAGTCAGAGAAGGAGACACCTAATTTTAGGTATCTGCATCTCTCAGTTCTCCCATTGTCAGTGCAGTAGCCAAGGAAGTCCAACAGAGTGACTCAGCCGACCAGCCTCAGGCTCATTGACTGGGTCTCATACCATATTAGACTCTGTTATGCGTCCTCATTGTCTCCTGCTGAAGAATACAGATATCACTTGAGTTCTGTGTCATATTTGCCAGTCCTGAAAAAGAGTCTAAGATACTTCAGGTGCATCATAAAAGGCACTAGATACCTACTTTAGAGTGAGTTGGATTGATTTTCTAGGCTTTACGTAGTATAATAGATGCCTACCCTCCTTGGTCACTAATAGTTACTTTTTGTGTATTAATTATGTACATAATCCTATACCTGGTCACTGTGAAAACTTTTTTTTTTTTCACAGTGTTTCCTATTTTCTTCACCTCTACTGTCTGAAAACAAATACAGGGATTCTCTGTAACTTTCTGTGTGTGCTTTCATGAAGGAAAAATGGATGATTGGACAACAAATTGAACATAAGCTGCATAAGAATATTGTTCATCTCTTTTTTCCAACTGTAAAATTTTATTTTAACAGTCATATTACAAATATCTGCCTACAAAAAGAATGGATGATTGTACTTGAAAGGTGTATATATCTTTAAAAATAAATAGAAACTGTGGGTCTTCAGCATGTCTGCAAATCATTTGAGTCCTAAATAAGGATGTACATACCCAGGATCGGAAATGTTAGCCATGGGGATTTATGAGAGCTCACACAGAAAGTCAGTGACATAACTGATTTAGAATTCAGGAGTTCGTGGCTCTTTGCCCTAAGTTTAACTTACATGCCCACAGTCTGTCTGACTTGAATAAAGAGTTTCTACTCATGAGCATGCTGTCATTTCTTTTTACATCTGTACTCAAATGAGAGGGGCCATACTTGAATAAGTGCCTCAGCCTGAGCACATAAATCTGTTTCAGACTGATACGCCTTCATGCCATTTCTCTGAAACAGCACAGGAAAATGAAAAACAGCTTTCCAATTTTCTGTTGGGACAAGTGCATCACTATAGCTACAGAAGTCAGATACTCTATTCCCATGCATGCATCAAACACACAAATCAAGCAAATCTGATTATAGACAGTTAAACATTATGAATGAAGGTTTGTTATCGCTAAAGAATAATCCAGTTTAGCTAGATGAACAATGAGACTGACTTCTCACCTACACAGATTTGCTTAAAGCTAAAAAAAAGTTCCCATATTTTGATCTGAAAATTCTTGAACTGTCCCTTTCTGGCTTATATTTTTACTGTTATACACAGTCAGCAAAGTGAAACGTGCATATTAAAAGTTGGTTCCTGTCTAAGAAATTTTGAAAAACACTGATTTTTAAAATCTAATGATAGACATCACAGACTCAGAGTGAGTGTTTCACTGATTTTATTATAGATATCTGAGCTGCTGTTGGTCTCTTTTGTGAAAGCCATTGGCTCGTATGATAAATCAGGCTGGAAGGGACCTGAAGAGTCCAACCTCCCATTCAAAGCATGGTCAGCAGTGGGGGTACACCAGGGCTCAGGGCTTTGTCCATCTGGAATAACAGGTAAGTAAGAAAGCGAATTGACAGAGTTATGGATCTTGTCCCAGGAAGGTACCTGAAGCTGCAAGTGCAGGAAATTATCTTTCTGAGTAAATGGATTAACTTTTCCTCAGATTCAGAAGGAAACAGAAGAGACATTGCAAATACTTCTATCACAGATCACCCTCCAAAACAGCCTTGCAGCAGCATAGCTGTTCCTGTTCCTCCTGTGGGCTATAAGTATAGGACCAGCTGATTTCAAAGCTGAATTCAGTGAAGAAATAACGCTGAGAGAATTTAGAAGTGTCAAGTGTGAAATGTGAAGTTCTGTCAGTATGACAGAACAAAACCAGTTTTGCAGACCCGAGGCAGAAAAACCATACCACACTACAGCTGAAAGGAATGCAGGAGGGATAGACCTGAAGGGGAAGTCTGTTCAAATATGAGAACTTAAAAACAATGATCAACAAACCTGTATTATCATTCCAGATTCCACAAGTCAGCCTAAGTGATGGATCTCCACTGCAGAGTCTTTTATGTAATCAAACAAATTGGTCTGTAGAAGCATGGGCAGGTGGAGACTAATCAGTTCATCTTATCTGTTACACCAGACAGGTACTTGACTCAAACAGATGAAAGGCTGAGGTCTGAAAGGGTTATGTTGCTACAAGGAGAAGGAATTTGGGAGACTAAGTGGACAACAACTCTTGTTCAGTTGGATTTAATTCAAGTTGCTGTGTTAACTAGAGCCTAAGAGCAACAGATAAGATTGCAGAAGTTGCATTTGCTTGCGCCCATCTACAGAGGACTCCAGAGGACTCATGACTGGATTGCCTTAACATGAACTTTTCAGAGTAAATAAGAATCAAAAGGAAGGAGAAAATAGCTATTTTCCACAGTGAACCACTAGGGATTCGCAGGAATCTGTGGTATTCAACACATTCATAAACAAGTTGGGTAGGTGAGTAAATAGCAAGGTGGCAAAAATATATAATACCAAATTATTACTCAAAAGGGACTGAGAAGTAAAATTGCAGGTGGAATCCAACATAAATAAAGGTTAGTTTCAAACCAAACTTGGAGGATCTGAATCTGAAGGAGAACCTTACCCTGGCTTTTCAGAAGCTGAAGATGCCAAACATGAAAAGCCTGGAAAGCCTGGTCTTTAAATTCAGCTACTGCCTTACATTTACCTCACAAATTTGAACTTAGACCTTGTTAGCCAAAAAAAAAAAAAAAGTATAGAAAAATGGTGGGATCTTGCAGATGTGAGAGTACAGAAAAATCAGTGCTAAAAGGGCTTGCAGCAAATGAAATATAGAATGCCTGTTTTCCCCAAGGCCTTCCCTTTACAGTATAAACACTGCAAAGCAAAGCTAGAGCCTAACCTAGGCCCACAGTGTTTGAAATGGCCCATCCTGAAATAATGTTGTGGGACTGTTCTCAGCTAATTGGTTCCAGAGAAAAGGAATACAAGAACACACATTTAAAAAGGGAGACCTGAATTAAAGCATGAAGGGATGGGGGGAAACAACTTTAATTTTTATTATCAGCATTCCCTATTCTGAAGGAGAAAGAAAACTCATCATTTGGTAGCAAGAACTTTTGATGAAAGTTCCAGTAAACTGTAATATGACTCATAGCATAATTTCTTGGGCAGCATCTGTCTTCAAACGCTCTGGATGCGTAGGAGGAATGGTAATCAAGGAGTTTTAAAAGATGGCTTTTTAAATGACACATGGTGCACAAAGGAGAAAATAAGATGAACAAATTTAAAGATCGATGGAACAAGTTGGAAGGCAGTGTGGATGGACTATCAACCCTTGGGACTAATTTTCCAGTTTTCTCACTGAAAATTTTGTAGGTTTTTAGATCAGTTCCATACCTCCAGCTTTCTTTGAACACCTAGGTTCAAAATCTTTGGGCTTTTCAACATGGATTTAGAGAGCACAGAGAGAAAACAAAGACAACTGGATTAAGCTAAAGGAAATCAAGAAAACATGACTTGATGTATGACATCTTAGTTTATGACTCCAAAGGCTCAAGTAATTGGGGAGGACAGGCTTCATGATGAATCTGACTGAGGGCATTCAAGTGGGAGAAGACTATTCAGAAGTTCACATTTCAAATTATCTCAGCCTGATACTCAGAATGCTTCAGAATGGAAGAGGGTGGTCACCTAGCCCAATGAATGGCTAAATGATAAAGAAAACAGGCCTGGTGATCCACAGTTAATCACTGAACTCTGGAAAATATCCCTAAATGCAAAATCTCTTATTCTAAACAAGTGTAACAAATGCCAGAAACATATGGCAGGATTTTTATCTCCATGACCAACCTTCTCTCTCCCAAAACTATCATCACAAATCCTGCAACCTTTTCAGGAGGATCTGAACATGGATAAAACTCTCAAAGGATTCTTGCTACACAATTACAACAGTCTTTATCATTATAATCATTGTACAACAGTTCCCCATATGTTCATCATTTATTCCATCTGTGTATAATAAGGAATACATACTGATTTGTTTCTGGTGATGGGACAAAAAGAGCATAAAGGAGCAATATGTTTAGAGAGTGTACAAAACTTTCTGTGATTCTAAGACATCTAGCCCCTCTCTTAGGAAAAAAGCTTGTTTCCAAACCAAACACTGAGATGCCTTTGTAAACAAAGTTTCACCCTGAAGTAGCATTAATGTGCTGGTTCTCACCCACAGCAGTGTTATGTTAGGCAAGCTGAAACCCACACACAGATGGGGCCAGATTGTGGCCAGATCCTCGAGTCCAGATATAACCTAACTTGGAGGCAGTGCTGGGGGAAGGTTGTAGGCCCTCCAGAGGGCTCAGCATAGCACATTTAACTGCCTAGGGCTGAGAAGAAATTTCTGCCTTGGATATAAGCTATTTTGGGGAGTGTTATTGCAGATCATGACTGTGTATAACACCATTCTTGAGAAATTAGATTGCTTCATACCAGCCTGAACTGAAATGGGGAAAAAAAAACAAAAGACACGCAGAACATGAGCCCTCACATGACTTTTAGATAATAGTGATAACTGAGAGTAGTGATGGGCAAAACATGGACCGGACATTGTCTAAGAATGAAATAACTGTGAAGAATTTACAATGTAATAATTGTGAATACTATGTGTTGTAGTAATGTGGTGAAGGGACAAGACATAGAATGTGTGTAAATTGTCCATTTTGTTGGTGTTGTGATGATGTTATATTTATTTTGTTGTGAGTTTCTTTCTTTCTCTTTCCTTCCTTCTTTCCTTCCTTCTCTTTCTTTTCTTTTTTCTTTCTTTCTTTCTTTTTCTATTTCTTTCTTTCTTTCTTTTTCTTTCTTTTCTTTCTTTTTCTTTTATTTCTTTCTTTCTTTATTTCATTTTCTTTCTTTCTTTTCTTTCTTTCTTTTTCTTTCTTTCTTTCTTTCTTTTTCTTTCTTTTCTTTCTTTCTTTCTTTCTTTCTTTCTTTCTTTCTTTCTTTCTTTCTTTCTTTCTTTCTTTCTTTTTCTTTCTTTCTTTTCTTCCTTCCTTCTTTTCTTTCTTTCTTTCTTTCTTTCTTTCTTTCTTTCTTTCTTTCTTTCTTTCTTTCTTTCTTTCTTTCTTTTTCTTTCTTTCTTTCTTCCTTTCTTTCTTTTTCTTTCTTTCTTTCTTCCTTTCTTCCTTTCTTTCTTTCTTTCCTTTCTTTCCTTTCTTTCCTTTCTTTCCTTTCTTTCTTTCCTTTCTTTCCTTTCTTTCTTTTTCTTTCTTTCTTTTCTTTCTTTCTTTTTCTTTTCTTTCCTTCCTTCCTTCCTTCCTTCCTTTCTTTCTTTCTCTCTCTCTTTCTTTCTCTTTCTTTTTCTCTTTTTTCTCTTTTTCTTTTTCTCTTTTTTCTCTTTCTCTCTCTTTCTCTCTTTCTTTGATGCAAATGAACTTTGTGAAGATTTTGATGATTGTGATGTAAGAGTATATTTTATTGATAGTTCTTAAGTATTCTTTTCACAGAGGCAAGGGGAGGAATGTATTGGGTTTACATGACAAGGATTTGGTAGTAGGGGGGGCTGCTGGGACATAAGGAAATCTGTTCTGATCTTTATACCAACTGGAAACCTTTGGCCTACAAAGGTTTTCAGGCATGTTACTGCCAAGGCTCCATTTCAGGACCAGTTCTCTCTGTTTTCATAAATGACTTGGATGCAGGACTTGAATGCATACTAAGTAGGTTTGCAGATGACGCTAAATTAGGAAGAGCTGCTGACTCCTTTGATGGTAGAGAAGCCTTGCAGAGAGACCTGAGTAGCGGCTGAGGCCCCATGGTTTGCTCAGCCCAGAGCAGAGCAGGCTGAGGGGAGGCCTCATGGCGGCCTGCAGCTCCCTCACGAGGGGAGCGGAGGGGCAGGCGCTGAGCTCTGCTCTCTGGGGACAGCGACAGGACCCGAGGGCACGGCACGGAGCTGGGACAGGGCACGGCCCGCCTTGGAGGGGCGGGGCGTCTCCGTGCCCCCGCCCCCGTCTCCGTGGCGACGCCGCGAGCCGCTTCCCTCCCTCTCCCTCCCCCCTCCCTCTCGTCTCCACGGCGACCGCTCCCTCCCCTTCCGGCGCCGACCCGGAAGCGGCGGGGCGGAAGCGGCCGGGGGGCGCCGCGGGGGGCTGAGGCGGGGGCGGATGAGCGGGCGGCGGGGGCCGCAGCGCGGCGGGCAGGCCCCGGGGCAGGCCGGCCGGCAGGTAACGGGCACGCCGGTAGCGGGCCCGCCGCACGCACCGCCACCGCGGGGGGGCGGCGGGGGGCTGAGGCCGGCCGGGAGGGCGGGGGCGGCCCCCCCGGCGCCGTGGAGGGCCGCGGGGGGCGGTGGGGGGGGCGGCGCGGCCTGGCCCCGCTCGTCTGTGGGGCCGGACCCGGCTCTTGCCCGGCCGCTCTCCGCCCGTGCCGGCCGGGCGCCGGCCTGGGGGCTGGGCTCAGCGTGCGGCGGGGTGGGGGGGGCGGGAGGCTGCTCGGAAAGCGGCGGGGATGGGGGGAGGCGGCTGCCAGCAGGTCCCAGCCGTGCCCAGCTCTGAGTCACTCCGCCGGTGTTGTCTGGAGGAATCGGTACCGCGGCGAAGGAGCTGAGTAAAGGCTCGGGGAGGCGGGAGGGAGCAGGCGGTGGCACCTGAGGGCATCCGCCCAACCCAAGGCTGATGTGGAGGGCAGATGTGACAGAAAGAATTTCCCCGAACTGACATTATGTATGGTGGGATTACTTAAGTAAACGTTTCACATATACTGGAGCGCTGTAACGTTCAAATTTCAAAGTAAAATTGACTTCAGTTTTCCCCATCTCTTCACTTACAGTGCTGCTAAAGACAGGATTTAAAAATCCTGTTTGTGACCTGTTTTTTTTTTTCTTCATACTTTAAAATGAAATGGCATAGGGACAGTATCTGAGGGCAAAGGCATCTAAGGGACACACTGGTGCTGTGCAAATTTGATTCGCTTTTTAATTGACAGCCTACTGTGAGTCAGTATTAAAATAACATCTCAAAACAGTGCTAGGAGGCACTGCAGGTGGAGGTGTTGTCTGTGGAATAATACCTTCATAAAAGCAAAACAAAAAAACTAATAGGGTATGCTAAATATTCTGGCCAGTTGTCATTAAAGAGTCAAGCATCTCTGGATTTGATGTTAGGGGTGTCTAGGCAGACTGCTACAACAGAAAAGTGTTCTTGGCTATGGAATTTCAATTAGTTGCTATTACTTTAGTATAACTAGCATAAAATGGTTGTGTAAATTAGTAGCAGCCATTAGAATAGGAACCTCTGCACTTAGACTGAACAGAATTTTCTTGCTTTTGGAGGAGAAGGTGCTATACAGATGAGATTTAAGTGCAATGAACCCTTTAAGATGTGTTTGAATAAAATGATGAGTTTTGTAGTGATATTTTTTTCTCCTTGATCTTTCAGTACCCCAGGTGTGACCATAAAATATGATTCTTCACCAACTGCACCAAACTTCTTAAGTACTTCTTTTGCCACTTGGTCACCTGGCTTCAACTACAATGGTAAGTTATGATTCAGAGAATGTATTTTCAGATCTTTTCCTTGTAGCCTATTACCTGTCTGCCTGATGAAAAGAAAGCCATTAATGTTTGATTTTCTTAAAATTCCGATTTTAATTATCGCTTCAGAGTTTTGTCATTTTTTTCGGTGATGTTCTTTCATAGCTTGTGAATACTTTTCCTAAATACTTACTCGTTGTCCATTGCATCACAGGAATCATCACATAAAGTGATGTGTTTTCAGTCATGTATAGTGTTAGACAGTGGGTACAAAGTGCACGTCCTTCTTCCACACTACTGTTTTTTAGTATTCTTCTATTGACAAATACCAGTATTACCATGGATTTTACCTGGTGTTAAGAGTCAGTGAATAGAATGCCTGAAATCATGCAGTTATCCGATGGGCTTATATAGCAAATGTTTGTTTAGGTGTTCAAATGAAAATGTCACTTTAAAAATGCCCTGTGGTGATAGGTTGCAGTGAGTAATAGCACATCATTAAGTGCTTTTTTCTCCATGGATGGGGAGGAAATTTTGTGTTAGAGATACTGTAGGTGAATGGTAAAAAAGCCTGAGTAAGTATTTTTCAAAGACACCACAAAGGAGTTAAAGCTGTTAAAATAAATGCTGTTGAGTATACTATGCCATGGGATATAGGGAAGCTTTTGCTGGGATGTTGGTGTGTTAGGTTTAGGCATATTTCTTAGCGGATATTTCTTTCTTGGAGGATATTTCGGAGCGGAGACTTTGTTTTCAACCACCTAACAGTATGTAATAAGAAACTCTTCCTAAATTGCAATGTTCTGAGTGCAAGATCTTCATTTATGTCTTGTAGAAAAATGCCTGATCTTTGGCATCCGTGCCTATGCATTAAATGTTTTCTTCCTGAGCTGCCGCTCAGGAAAACTTTGGTCTAACCTTTATGTGGAGATAGCAGCCAGCTTAAACGAGAACAGATTTTATATTTTTTGTATGTAATTATTTTGATTAATATTCATCGTTATCTTTATTAGGCATAATTCCTATTCCCACTTTTAATTCTAGCTGCCTTTCATTGTTCTAACATTTCATAATGTAGCCAAAACATTGCAAGTGTGGATGCTTGGTAGCGGGATTAATTACTGCTTATGTAGTTACAAGAGGTTTCAGTTGCTAGGTTTAGTATCTGCGAAAAAATGTTTGAGCCCATCTTCTATTAATTCATATCAGTAGTAATAGAGGTTTTTGTGGTGGCTTTTATGTACGAGATTTTTCAGCTAACATTCTAAAAAAAGCCTGTTTATAATTCTTGCAGCAACAAGCTTTAGAACTGGCATTGGATCGTGCAGAGGTAAGGAATAGTTATTTGCATATAATGTGTTGGGCTCACACTTAAGAAATATAAAAATGCAGCTGTGAAAAGCAGGGGGGTGTGTTCATGTAAATGTGTGTGGTGTGTGTATAAATAATAACCCATATATGTAACACTGGTTTTGCAAAATTCTCACTAAAATTGGTAGGTCACGTCATTGTCTGTTACCCATTGAACTGAGAATGTTGTCAGGTACAGTGATGATAAACCTTGCAGCACTTAAGTTTTCCCCTTTTGAAACAAACAAATCTGTGTGCTGTGAAATAAACGGAGCAGTACAGTGGTGATTGCTCTAAATTCGGAGACAGCTGGCAGAAGTAAGTTGTAAAATCCTGTTTGTGTTTTTAAGGGTAGCCCAGTTGGAATGAAAAGGCAAGTGCCTTTACTTTTCATGCTGGCATCTGATGTAATGGCTGCTTTGAACACTATTAGTATTTTTTAATTAAAATTATATTTGTAATATGCAGGTCTATAAAATAGAGAAACCTGGCATAAGTGCAAAAGACAAGGATAAAATAAAAAACTCCCTCAGCTAGTTATATTGGGGAATACTTGATACGTAAATACTGTCAAGCCAGTACACATGAAATTGATGATATCTGAGCAAGTTAGCTTCAGTATGTTAGCACGTTAACTTAAGCAAATATTAGCTACTCCAATATAAAATGTGGATGTAAAATCAAGATTTTGCATGCAAGCCGTGCTACAGCCATGAAATGCAGTGTTTCACTGCTAAAATGAGATTCTTCCTTGTTACTGAGTATAGCATACAGTAGATCACATTTAGTACATTTTTAGTCATTTACCCTGTTAATTATTTACTGTATGCATAGAACAATGTCCATTAATGATCTAAAGTTGCATGGTAGCTAGAATTACATTTCTTTGTAATATATGTACTATATTTTAGTTTATCTCTTTCTTTTTCTTTTAGTATATCATTGAAAGTGCCCGTCAGAGACCTCCCAAAAGAAAATATTTATCCAGTGGAAGGTAGTAAGAGTTTTGGTATTTAATTTTTAAATAGTTTTTATTTGGTTTGATTTTGGTTACGTTTTGAGCTTTTTTTTTTTTTATTCCAGAAAATCTGTATTTCAAAAACTCTATGATTTATATATAGAAGAATGTGAAAAAGAGCCTGAGATAAAGGTAAGTGGAAATTGCTGAACGGTTTTTCATTGCTGTCTAATGGGGCAAGTTCAGAATAGACTTTTTCACTTAATTCCTTTATTGAAAAAAAATGAAGGCTGGTGGCTGTAGTAGTTAGTGAAGGCTAAGACTTCAGTAACAACAATTAATGACTTTTGTGGACTAAACTGACTGTGTATTTTATAGCATCATAATTCAGTTTGAAATAAGAACATGGTGCTGGGAGGGCTGGTGACTACCTGATAAACCTAAATCTGTTCCTAAAGGTAATAAAGTAGAATGCTGGCATAGGCTTGTGACAGTTTTGCTCTTGAGTTGCTTTTTCTTATGTGAAAAAGAAATTTCAAAAGAACAGTCTAGAATGGAGAGGTGTAGGAAGTTTATTAGGCAACAGATAGTGCTATTAAAGTAGTTGGGTAATATGTGAATAGTAAGACCTAGTCTGGCTTGAGTGACCTGTTTATTCTGTTTCAGTCGTGCATCACTGACACAGTTGCAAGCAAATGTCAAGCATTGTTGTCAGTATCACTGTTTCTGAATCATTTGATTAGCATGACTGCTGTGGAAAAAATGTGCAGACAATTTCTTGAGAATCTGTGCTCTGCTGTAAATTCAGTTGGGTTTTTTGTTTGTTTCCTGGGATTACCAGTGAACTGGTGAAGTGTTTTGTGAAATCTTAACTTAAGCAAGGAAGCTTGGACGTGCTTAGCTACAGTAAATCAAAGGTGTAAGATCTGTGAGCTACTTTGCTGAACTGTGAATATCAAATGGAATGAGAAGAATCAGCTGTGGAATCTGTTGTGTTGCTGCTTCCCATGGTGAAGTAAAAACCTATCGGAAGAGAAGTGGGCATGAAATGTTACAATTATTGAGCAGCTGCAGTTCTTTTAATGGTTCTGACGTAGTTAGTTTTATTTAGGGTATGATGCTGATTCATATCACAAATGTGAGTAAGATGTTAAGCAAAATACAGAGGTGAAAAGATTAAACCATCAACAGCAAATAAGTAACGAGATATTTGAGCAGCAGGGAGAAGATTGGGCTTGCTAGACTGGAATCTTGGAAAAACATAGGGTTTTAATACTATAGTTGTTGCTAAATCAGAAGGCGCTCAGCAAACTTACCCAACTCTAATAAAATTAAAGTAGTGAGGAAAGTTTTAGCACCACAGTAGATGAAGTGGATAATTGCTGATAGAGATCTGAATTAAAACTTGCTTAATCTTTATTTAGTGGCTTATTTATTGAGGTATTGGAAGCTTATGAGAGCAAAAGTTTCTATTTAGACCCCTTATTCACAGAACTAAGATGTGGATAGTTAACCAACCAAGATAGTTATCTTGGTCGTACGTTGTGTATTCTAATTACTGAAAATGAGAAGCTCAAAGATTGAGATGCAAAGTTTGGAAGACAGTGCTGTTGTGAAACCTCATCCATGAGTACAGGACTGCTCAGTCATCTCAGTTTACAACAAGGAAATAGTGTTCTGACTAGAGACTGGCCAATGACCTTACAGGTTTTGATATACAGAACTGTCAAAGCTTCTGTTCCACTACTGCATCACTTTGATGATACAAATTCGAAGTATGTTGTCCATTCAGAAGCAATCTTTTCATTCATACTGAGTGTTATTTTTCAGTTGTATCTTAACTCTTGTAATGCGACCTTTCTCCCATGTTCATGTTTCCTAGCCTGCAGTTTGGTCATTTATGTTCTTGTTTGCTTTTGGTGTGCATAGGGAACACCAAATTTTCCACACTCATTCACAAAGGACTAATAAATTACTCATCCTCTATTAGTCCAGGCTTCCCATTTGTTCACATGCATGCTAGTGAGAGTAGTAGTTATGTTGAAGTGATTCTCTAGAGCAATTTGTGTCCTTTAGATTCCTGTGCAGTACTGCTGTACCTAAACGCTGACATAAATATAAAATAATTTTGGAATTGTTGTAGGCACAAATGTGGAAAGAGACTTGGGCTGTGGGCTGGAAGGATTTAGGCTAGGTAGGTAGTTGCTACTGTGTGGACCTGTTAGAGGGCAACATCAGTGAGCAAGCATGAAAATATCTCAAAGTAATGAAAGTTTCAGAACAGTGTTAATGAAAATCACTGGAATTAAGTCATTTGATTTTCCATGTTGGACTAGTACAGAAATAACAAATAGTACATCTGCTACTTTGCTATAGAAGGGTTCCTGGGGACTGTTCCCCACGCTGGCAGATGTGGGGAATGAGTAACAATGATACCTGAATATGATACCTCACCACATAATGGTGAGGGCTTTTTCTTTGTTTTGGTGTTGTTTTTTTCCTTGGTTAGTCTCTAATGATAATGATGCACACTGTTGGATATATTTGGGGAGCTGTGTAAAATGTTATCTTCTTATATGTAACTAGCACGTGTGAGGTGATGTAACACTTGGCGATGATAATCTACTCTGAAGAAAACCAAACCTCATTAGTGTGAAACAGCCTTTTTAGATCACAGCATTCCTCAAGTTTGATCTGTTAAAGCTTATCTTAGGTGTTACTTATGAAACTGAAATCTTTTGTGGAGACTCTGTGGGTCTTGTCTTTAATAGCTACAATAATACTAGTCTCTGCACTTATCTAGTAGTTGCAGTCTTCTCTAAGAATCTGATTTAGATTCAATGAGGTCACAAACATCCTTAGGCTTCAGTATACTCCTTGTGTTTTGTAACCAAATAACAATGCCTCCGCAAAAGGAGGCATCTTCTGAATTGTAGGGTTGGGTTTTTTTGTCAATATATACAAAACTCTGCTTTGCTCTTTCAGTTTTCTGAAAGAACAATGCTTGTCACGGTTCACACAGTTAATTTTCACGTAGTTGATACTTCTGTTGAGGTTGAGAGAAAATAAAATTGTGATTTCTTTGACTCTGTTGAACAAACCATGCGAAGAGAGGAAAGAAATTGGTTCTGAATTTCAAGCAAAAATAGTCATATGTTCTTAGATGTGAAGAAATCACGTATGTTTTACTAATGTGAAATTTTAAATTTTAAAGAATTGTTTAAAAAGTTGTGATAATCTTTAGGTTATAATTAATATTATACTTAATTTCTTTATGTTGAATGCTTAATTCTCTGATTAAAATATATAATTGCATATTTATGTAAGAGAACAAAAATACTAAATAATCCTTGTTGCTCTTAGATCAGAACCTTGTCTCATGCAACCAGTCATATTTAATCTTCCTTTGTGTATAACAGTGGCCATGTAATTTCCCCTGGTAATTCCTGCACTGAGACTGACTTGTAGTTAGCTACGCTGCTGCTATACCTTAGGAAGTCTTTAAGTAACGCCTCCAGGGTTGGGCATCTTATGATTACTCTTTTTTCCCTTAAAGAATAATTGTAGATTTCAGTATATGGGTTATTCTAAGCATTTTGAAAATGGTAGACTTCATATAAAGCCATCAGAACTGCATAATTGTGGAATGAGTTTTTCAATCCGTACCCACCGCCACCACTGCCTCTCAGTACCTGAGAAAAGAACATCTATGACATAAGAAGAAATGTATGTGAAAACTAATTCTTAAATGTTTACCCTAAAGGAAGTATTCTGAAATAATTTGAGTATAAGATTTGTGATTTCACTTTGAACAAATCTTGACCTCTCAAAATTCTTCCTTAAATTATCTAACAGAAGAAAACACTTAGGAGGCATCTGCTCCCTGAAAATAGGAAATGCTGGATACTCACTTAAAAAAAAATAAATCAAAAACCTGAGTCTGTCTGTCTGTTTTTTTCCTCAGTGCTACAGATTGAAAGGAACAGAACAAGACAGTAATTTTTAAATTTTAGTATAGAAAAGTCATAGAGTCATAAAGGGTGCAAGAGACCTTCAAGTTCGTCTGGTCCAACCATCCCCCTACTGCCAGTGTCACCCACTGAACCATGCCCCTAAGCACCATGACCAACCTTTCTTTGAACACCCCCAGGGACAGTGATGCCACCACTTCCCTGGGACAAGGTACATACAGTGACATCTGTAACCCTCTAAGATTTTGAAAAAGTGATGGCACCAAAGTTATGATGGCTGTTCAGCAAACTTGCCATAAACTGATGACTCTGTGCAGTAAAAATAACAGACATGAAAAACCTTGAACTGTTTTTCTCTAATTACTGAAAAATCAGAGAAACTATGAACTCATGAGCTTATAGAAGATTATGATGGTGAGCACAGACAATCTCTTGTTAATAGACAAGTTATTCACTTGTCAGGCCCTGCAGAGAATAAAAGATGTTGTGCAATCTGTTCTTGCATGTTCTATGTGTTTGTAAAGTGATGCGGTTAATGAAATATGTCAGAAGTCAAGGGAAGAACCAGGGGTGATGGGGTTTGAGGGTTTTTTTAGGCCTGCATTTCATAAAGATGGTAAATACCCGCAAGAGCTTACTATGGAGATGATCAATTTGAAGAATTGGTCAGAAGCTGTAAAACAGTCAGGCAATGAAAAATTGACTTAAGATGTTATAGTGAGAGACAAGAACAGCAGCCATGATAAAGATAAAATCAGAATTTTGTGCAAGAATGGTGTACTGTCAGAGGATAAGATAATTAAAGCTATGATACAAACATAGCCATGGATGGAGTAATAGCAAGCATAGCATAAAAACACTGTCTCAGTCGTCTTAGAGAGGAGTCGCTCAGTATTCTTTATTCAGTGGTAGTCTTCATAAGTCACTAGAAGAGGAAGACAGCACCTGTGCTTTCTCTGTGCTGCTTCCCACCCATTACACAGTCACTGCGGTGTGTTCACAGAGGGAGGAGTGCTGCTTTTCTGCTGATTCAGAGAGGGTTAGGAGTGTTAGCTTATTAGCTGATGCAGCCAAGGTAGTGTAACTGCCTTGTGCCTCTGTGTCTGAATCCTTGCAACATACTGCGGTGAACGTTTGAGAAATTTAATACACCTCAATCCACTTCTTGATCTTTAAAATGGTTCCAGACAAGATCTGAGCTTAATACCCGCTCTGAGCTACTACCTCCAAAAGCCAGCTCAAAGGAGAAAGGTCCTTTTGTGGCTATTGCCATCTTCATGCTTACTGAAAGGTAATTTTACCTGCTAATTATTTTTGGTATGCCATTTTTTTGTACACCAAAAACACCAATTTACTCCAAAGTCTTGGAGAGGCATTATTATTTTAAAACGTGCCAAACATCCATCCTAAGAAATTTAGTTCATATGAGTGCAGTGCCAAAAATGTTCTCAGGTCTGTTTGATTGTCCTTTCCTTTCTCTGGTCTTCTGCCATTCTTTCCCCCCCCCCCCCCCCCCCCAAAGGCAAGAAAAAACCTGCCAAGCCATAACTGGCTAACTGTTACTGAACAATAAAAATAAAATAAAAACAAACCTAACATGTTGTTCACTGAGTAATGTGATTAGGTCAACGTAATAATTTTTACAATTGAATTACCATTATATATTTTATCTTAGGTTTATCTTATCTTAGGTTTAATGAGCAGAGGCCTCCTGTAAAAATAATTTTTTCCTATTTCTTGTACATGTGAACAAATTTCTGGGGAAAAAAGGTAAATTGTTCTATAGAATTTTTTAGTGATTGCTAGTAAGTTTAAATAATTCTGGGCCTGTGATTTCATGGAATAATGTCATTAGTTGAATAATCTTTTTTTATTAAGCTCATGAAAATAAAGTTGTATTAGAAATATTAACAGTATTATTAATAACTTCTAGAGGCTGTTTTAATTCTGTCCCAATGAGATCCAAATGGATTTATTTTTATTTGCTTTTTAATTTTTAAATGTAATTTTACAACAAATAATTTTCTTAACGTGCCTTACATAACCTGGTGATCTTTTTTAAATCAAGTCTTACATAATTCACAAGTCCCTTTCTATTTCCCTCCTAATGCCATTGCACAACTAAATATGAAATGAGTGATCTTTCCAACATGGAAATCGAAACGTTTCCATCAAAAGATGACAGTATCTCAATTGCTAAGAATGAAGATATCAGAGGAGTTGAGAGTTGACTTTGTTTTCAAAGGGCAGTTACTGTATCCCAGGATATTTCATGCTAGGTGTAAGTGAAAAGGCAATACCTCTACTCTGTGCTCAATGATTTTTCTGAAAATTGAAGCCGTGCTCATAACAGAGGTGCTCCAGCCCTCTGATCATCCTCGTGGCCCTCCTCTGCACTCGCTCCAACAGGTCCATGTCCTTCTTGAGCTGGGGGCCCCAGAGCTGAGCGCAGGGCTCCAGGTAGGGTCTCACAAGAGCAGAGCAGAGGGGGAGAATCACTTCCCTCGACCTGCTGGCCACACTTCTTTTGATGCAGCCCAGGATACTGTTGGCTTGCACTTGGCCTTGTTGAACTTCATGAGGTTTGCACAGGTCCACCTCGCAAGTCTGTCCAGGTTCCTCTGGCATGTTGACCACACAGCTTGTTGGCAAATTTGCTGAGGGTACACTCAATTTTCTTCATTGTCCATGACTAAGATGTTAAATAGCTCCAGTCCTAATTCTGACCTTTGAGGAACACTGCTCATAGCTGGTCTCCACCTGGATGTTGAGCCACTGACCACAACACTTTGAGGGCAACCATCCAGCCAATTCCTTATCCACCAGGGATGAATGGAGTGGTCCATCCATCAAATCTATCTCTGTCCAATTTAGAGACAAGGATATCGTGCTTTCCTTTGTGGTAGTTTGCATTATTTC
Organism: Anser anser; assembly: GCF_964211835.1. Classification (NCBI taxonomy): domain Eukaryota; kingdom Metazoa; phylum Chordata; class Aves; order Anseriformes; family Anatidae; genus Anser; species Anser anser. Next base: position 186,590,875 of record NC_139720.1, read on the forward strand.
TAAACTGTAAAAGGCAGTAAGATTTTAGTCTGGAAAAGGAGTATTTGCTTGTTAGGAATATTTGAGAGTAGTAAATACTTTGTTGTTGTTATCAAGGAGTGTATAATGTATAATAATGATACCAAATAAAGTTGCACCATAGATTTGCAACACTGTAAATCTTAGCCAAGGACCATTCTTGCTAATTGTTTTGTGCGCACTTAAAGTTTTTTGAATTGAAAGGAGTGATTCTAAAAAAAAGGTGTGTAAGTATGTACAATAATACATAATACATTGTATTGAATTCTGCTAAACTAAATTTAACTGGGCTTGTTTTGATACATACTTCAACATTAAAATAAATATTACTCAGATTCTGGCAACTGTTTTTAATGCTTCTAATTACTTGATAGTATTATGTTCATGAGCAATGTTTACTTTTAAAGCAGAAGCTGAGGCGAAATGTGAATTTACTTGAGAAGCTGGTTATGCAGGAGACGTTGTCATGTCTGGTAGTGAACCTCTATCCGGGAAATGAGGGTTACTCACTTATGCTCAGGGGAAAAAATGGTTCAGGTAATATTTTTGCTATTTAATTTTTAAAACTATTCAGAATACTTTGTAAATAGTTGGACTGTGTTGCTGTTGCATATATTTAAGTGTTGATAATGCAATTCCTTGTTTAAAAATAAAACACCTGTACTTGAAGTGCAAATCTGCATACAGCTGTGAGGCGCTTGTAAACAGTTTCTAGCAGTGTACTATAAATCCATACGTATGAATGTTTTTGATAGCTTTCCTCTCTTATTTCCACCTAGCTTTGTATCTGTTCCCATTTCATCCTGAGTTCCTTATCTGAGTTTCTCTCACTTCATGTACCTTCTGTAAGGAAGAGTGAAAGAAATTATTTAAGTCTAGTGAAAGGATAGACATTCCATTTTGATTGCGTCTTCACGCTACCTGGTACTGTAGTAGGCAATAAGAATCTATAGTGTCTCACTTGGGAGCAAAAATTTGTTCCATTGAGCTATAAAGGAGCATTGCTATCTAGCTCAGTAAGAAAAAAAAATCATGTTCTGAGAACAGAAATGGATGTAAAAATTAATATTATGAAAAAAAAGCAGCAATTTTAATAAGTTTCCATAAGCCCTGCTTTGTTCTGTGGCAAGCTTGTTTGAGATTTCACATTGTTATAGTCTGAACTTGAAAGGCAAATGAAAAGCAATATGTTTTGTTCAAATCCAGATTCTGAGACCATACGGCTGCCTTATGAGGAAGGCGAACTGCTTGAATATTTGGATGCAGAGGAGCTACCACCAATTCTGGTTGATCTTTTAGAAAAATCTCAGGTTTGAAAGTTTTGTTTTTAAAAAATAAGTTGTTTTGTACCTAGATAGACTTTGAACTATGAATCCTTCACATACGTGATTCCAGCAACAAAACATGAAACACTTGCTCATTTGGAACCAAAATATTTAATGCCCCAAATAAATACTTGATTGATAACTATAAAAAGGTAATTCCTAAATATTGGGGAGAAAGGAATAGAAGGAGTTGCTATTATTTAGGCTGCCAGACAACTTGGATTCTGTGTTCTAGCAAAATGTCCTTTGTTCTGTTTTGTCATGAAATATTTGGCATGGGAATTTCTTAAAACTACATTGCTGATACATGAAAACAAAACATTTGAAGCTTGTATGTCAGGTCTGTTTAGGTATGTTGACCTATGATCTTGCCAAGACCTATGATTTTGTCAAAATTAGTAGTTTTATCCATAGTATCAATAAATACTATATAATATGTAACAAACTATATGGAGGCCAGGGCTGAGGCAGATGAGTAAATATTTGAGTATTTACAAGTTGCTCTTTGTTTCAACTAGGTTAATATTTTTCATTGTGGATGTGTCATAGCAGAAATCCGTGACTATAGGCAGTCTGGTAACATGAAATCTCCAACATACCAAAGCAAGCACATTCTTTTGCGTCCTACAATGCAGGTGAGAAGTGTTTTAAGTCATTTCTCAGTGTTACGGTAGTTCCCAGACTTGATAAGAGCTGTTACTGAATATATATTAAGAACTCTTCCTACTTTGTTGAAAGCTAACTACAATTATGTCTTTCTCATCAGACTTTAATTTGTGATGTGCATTCTATAACAAGTGACAACCACAAATGGACACAGGTGAGTCAACAGTTATTTTAATAATTTACAGTGATGTGGTGAATGTACTTAATTTCATAAAATCTGATAAGCAAAACTGATATTCTGGATTTATTCAAACTGCTAGTGATGTGCGCAGTGGTGCATGCTACATGCACCAGAGAGTTGTTTGTCAGTAGTATCTTTCCCTGAGATGCCACAGAAAACAATAGTTGTTAATAGAATTAGACCTTATTTTTTGGTAATGCAGAATGACAGTGTTGCAGGTACTCTAAATAGTTTACCTTACTTCATTTGTCATCAATATAAAGCTCCAGAGCAGCAGTTATTGTCTAATTGCTCTTCTAGTCCTCCAGTTGCTCCTCTAGTGGCACTTTCCTAATTATATTATTATAGTAAAGAGAATCTTGGTAACTAGGCTTGGAAAATTAGAGTTAGTTAAATGCTAAAGAGCATGGTGCTGGCAGCGTACTCATTGGTCTTTCAGACCCACAATCTTGCTCAAATCCATTTCAAATTGTAATCTAAAGTTCCAGGCAGATAATCTTTATGACACTATTGCTAGTCCATCAAGATAAATCACTAAGAGAAAATTAACTTTGTTACCATTACTGTTATTAAAAAACAGAAAGGAAAATAGAACCTACTGAAAAATATTTTTTTTTCTGTTAGAAACCCCCAAACAAAGTTCTGTAACTTGTAATAACTGTTAGTGATACTTAAGTGTTGAGTATTTTCTCTTGTTGAGTATCAGCAAATAATTTCTTCTATTTAAGATAACGTGCGTGTTATGCATAGGTGTATATTAACTTAATGTAAAAGTCTTCCTATTTTTACATTTATTAATAATTCTATATATTACAGGAGGACAAACTTCTACTTGAGAGCCAACTTATTTTGGCTACAGCAGAGCCTTTGTGTCTTGATCCTTCAATAGCAGTGACCTGTACTACAAACAGACTCCTGTACAACAAGCAGAAAATGAATACTCGCCCCATGAAAAGGTATTTCGTAGTGTGAAGCATGTTGAGACTCTTTCAAGTTTTTATGGGGGTGTTTCAAAGAAAAACATAAGCACTGCTCAATATCTGCTTAAATACTTGGAATATTGGAACTAGTGAGATTATCTTATTTTCAAATGTTCAGTTTTGTAGTGTAAGTATGTATTACTAAGTTTCACTTAGTAATAGAAACTGCAGTATGCTTATTTTTGTATATCAAAAGCGTGTATGTTATTTTAACATAAGACATAATATGGCAGTTTCGATCTTGTCCTTTTGCTTAATTCATATGTAAAATGAGTCAAATGGCATCTCAATATGAAGTATATAAATGGATGTGTTGCATGTTGTCTGATTCTTTAAAAACTATGTAAAATTTTAACGCTAAACAAGGAAATCAAAGGAATTATTTATTTTTTGAGGTTTATAGGCTAAACAGAAGTGTTGACATATTAGAATCTTAATAGATTTATAAGTAATGTGGAACACGCTATGTACAAAATGTCGAAGTTGTTTAACTTCTGTGCCTGGTGGTTCACTTTTTTTTCCACAAAAGCTTGAAATGGTTTAATTTTTCTTAGTAAAAGAGGTGCGTTCATTCTGTGGAATGAAAAGTACTAATGGTCTGCTAGAATTACCAAAATATATTTAAAACTAGAACGCATTGACGTATTATCCTAATGTACAACTAGTGGTGCTAATTGTAAATAGACAAATTGATCAAGCTGCTCTTAAAAATTAGAGCATAGTGGTCAACGAGCATTCCATTACAAAAGTACGCAGAGGTGTTAAATGGATGTCCCGGATAGCATTAATGTGCCAAAGGGTTGGGTTTGAGACAAAGAACGAAGAGTAGTTCCTGTATTTATAACTTCCTAGTCACGTAAGCAGTACATGGATCTTTTGGCAGGACTAAAATCTTTGGTAATATACAAATCTTATAAGGTCAGTAGCGTTTTATATAGTTAATTATTTTGACAATGTAATTATGCATTTCAAAAATAACCCCATTCTTAGCACTGAAACATATGAACAGAATACTAGTATATTATTCTCAAAAATACAAAATCGAGTTTATGTTGTACAGTCAAGAATTGTGATTTTAAATGAATATGGAAAAGCTGTTTTCTAGTCTCAATGTTAATAGCATTTCCCTGCATGTTTTTGTGCTTGTACTTAGGCAGTGGGAAATTCAGTTTTGATGTTTTTACAGTCTTATCTGTTATTCTACCTTAGGTGTTTCAAAAGGTACTCAAGGTCATCTTTGAACAGGCAGCAGGAAGTAGGTCACTATTCAACGCCACCACAGCTCAGAATACTTGACTACTTACAGAAAAGGAAGGAGAGGAAAGGCACCCAGCAGTATGACCTCAAAATTTCTAAAGCTGGAAATGTAAGTGTTCTGAGACATAGGTAGGTGAACTTGTTAACTGTTTATTTACAAATTTAGTACACTAATACCACTTTATTCGTCTTCCAGTGTGTAGATATGTGGAAACAGAACCCTTGCTACTTGACTGCACCTTCTGAAGTGGATGTAAGTTTGGTTGTTATCTTTAGCAATTTATTAGCAATTGTATTCAACATTGTATTGCATAAAGAAGGAAGTGACTGAAGACTAGCTGGGATCAAACAACAAGAATTTTAAAGATTTTAACATTTGAAATGAATTTTCTGTAGTGTAAGATAAAACACAAGCTAAGCTACACTGGAATACATTGCAACTGCAGTGTGATAGTTTGGATAAGACAAACAGGGCAAACTGACTGTTGATCTGTAGGATCAATGTCCATATGAAATTCTGTTGATAATATTCCTTTTTTTTTTTTTTTTTAAGAGTTAAGGAATGTGTTTTAAAAGGAGTTACTTCTCAGCCTGGTAGAAATTTTTCTTGACATGCTATACTATAGGACATGCTATACTATAGGATACTATACTATAAACTATTTTCAATAGTTTAATTTTTTATATGGAGAATTCTAATTGAGAATTCTTCTGATTAGTCTGTGTGCATTCACATCTCAGGGATGTGCACCTTCTCGTTTTTTGGCACTGTCAGAACGTATACTGCTACCAGACAGTAGGGGTCAGTGGATTAACTGAGTTTGTAGGTTTGGGCTTAATAGTGGGTGGCAGGAGTGTACATTACACATCGAATGATGCTGTAAGTTTGCATATGCCTTCTCTACCTTTGTGCTTCAGCAGTGTTGTGTTTGACCTAATCAGAGTCTGGAGTTAACTACTGTTGTGAAATTCTATAGCCGTTCCACACTGCAGGCAGTGGTTTAAATCTGTACTCTTAACAAAAGTGTGAAACGTAGCTTAAGTTTCATACATCAAGTATGATGTAACAGAGTAAATGTAAAGTCCTGAAGGTTCTCCAATTTACTTTTTCTGAAAAATGCATACAGAGATGAGGTTTTCTTCATTTTTGAAGACTCTCCTGTTAGCCACTGTTTAAAACAAGAAGCTGGACTAGGTTGACATTAACTCTGGCCCAAGATGACCATTATTACTTACTTTTTGTTTTCTTTTTCAATCACTGTTTTCTTTAAGGTGGAAAAATACGCCAAAGTGGAAAAGTCTATCAAGCCTGACGACTCACAACCAACTGTTTGGCCAGCACATGTGAGTAATTTAGACCTTTGCCCAAACTTTTCCATCTCTAGTTAGAATGTCTTGTATTTCAATAAAATCTAAATAACATAGGGAATAGTCTTCCTTCCATCAATTGAATTAACCTTCCATGTATTACATAGACATAGAAAGTTTGTTACAGAAACTTGTAATTTCATGCAGTGATCAGTGTTGTAATTTCATCAAGTTTTCCAGAAATGTGATGAAAAACACCTTTAATCTCCCAAGTAATGTGCTGTCACTGTATAATAAATAAAACAATAATTTACAGGGAGCAAGTACTCCGATCAATAAATTGCTTTCACCATGCAGGTACTTATATAAAGATTAACAGAAAAAGGCTTCTGTCAAAATCAAAATGGTAAATTTTGAAATAAATCATGAAATATTAAATACAGAAAGCCCTTTCTAAATTGTTGTAGTCAAACCTTAAGATTTCACACAAATGTAATGATTTGATAAGGAGAGGTCATTTTAACATAATTAGACATACATTAGTTCGTTAATTCTTTGTAATTTCTGAATTGATTTATCATTTTTATTAACAACATGTATCATGATATCCCTGTAGTTTCGTATTACCAAAAAGTAATACTTCCCCATAGAACTCAATTTTCATCTGACATCTTTTTTGAACATTTTTAGTATTGCTGTAACTTATAGAATTCTATATATGTTTACCCAGTCTGGCTTTTGGTATCTTCTAACATGATTGGTTTAAGTTTTGCAATATTTTTGGATTTTTAATAGATGGTAAACTTCTTTTCCTCCCATCTCTTCAGATAATTTCTTCTCAAATAATTTTCATTTTAGCAAATACACCCCATCTTTTATTTTATTTATCTTTTGTATTGTATAGAACTGGCATATTTTACTAGCTTTTTCTCTTACTGCTTTTGTAAGACTTATTTGGTTTTCTTCTTCTTCTAGGAAATAAAAGACGATTATGTGTTTGAATGTGAAGTTGGTAATCAGCTGCAAAAAACAAAGCTGACTATTTTTCAGTCTCTTGGCAATCCTTTGTACTATGGTAAAATTCAGACACTCAAAGGTGATGAGGAAAGTGACAGCCTATTAACTCCATCACAGTAAGTTATATGTTCTTTTAAAATGTGGTATGATGCAGTAGATAAAAGAAGACAACCACTACTTACCATTTTCAGGTATAAGAATATGCAGGAGCTATAAATCTGATTTTAAGAGGTTTTTTGTTTAAAAAAAAAAAAAATCAGGTGATAAACCTCAATTTTTTTTCTAACAAGAAAAAAGACACATTCAACCAACATCATATCTTAAATGTTCTTTTACAGTAAATCTAAATGTTCTTTTACATCAAAGCAATATTTTAAGAAAATCTCATCTTGTGAAAATCTTAGTGTCTCATACTGCAAGACATTGTTAGCATGTGTTTTCCAGTGGTACTCATAATTTTGATCATTGCGTCAAAATCTGCCTAAAGCTGTAAAAAAAATAGACTTGATTATATTGCATTTACCCGTATGTAAAGAACTTTAGGCTAAGTAAATAAAGGAAAACAAGAGGTGCAAAAAAGTTACCTCCTGTTCATACTACTGTTTTGAATCAGCTACTGTTGGCTGCAACTCTGTGAAGATTCTCTATTCTTAACTCTTTTTGTTGTGTCTGCCACTTCTTTGTATGGAGGAACCTGTGCAGCAGGGTGTACCCTATAAATTTCAGTAAGGCGGGAAGCAGTTAGCCTGAGCAAACTGTAGTTCTGTTAGCAAAAAATTATTCTTATTGTTGTCTGGTATGTAATTCTTATATACTGTTCTTATTAAAATCTAAGGATCTTAGAGTATCTTATCCCTAGCGTCTGAGCTATTTTACTTTTTTTCTGTACTTATTACTGATCTACTTAGAACAGCAGTGCTAGCTTACAGTTGTAATAAGGCTGGGGATTAAAAGGAATATAAAGTTCTTAGCTGCTTGTTGGTTTGAGGAGTTGTTTTTTATTGTTTTTGTTTTGTTTTTTCGGGGGGGGGGGGTGACTGTTCTAGTCTGTTGTTTTTTAAGACATTACCCATTGATGTACATCAAAATTTGTCTTCCTCACTATAAAACCATATCATAGGAAGTGAAAAGTGCAGAAGACGTTATTGTCTTACTAAAAATTAATACACATTTTGAGCTGGAGAAACTGAGAAGTTCTGTAGTGTTTAAAAAACGATGATGATAATTTGCAAGCCATAAGCATTAAGCAAAAGAGAAATGTTTAGTTCTGGAAAAGCGTGAGGAGTTGGAATTTGGACAAGTGAAATCAAACAATGGAAACTAAATGTTTAAGTAATACAGGTAGGGCTGGTTTTGACATACCCACAGGACGCTTACGTTTGTATTTGTGGGTGAGCAGATTGGCGTCTTGATAACTTTACCATTGCTACTTTTCACAGTAGCAATGCTGTAGCAGTTATTCACTTCCATTTTTTGAAAATAGAAATACAAGAATTCCATATTCTGCCTTTTGTAGGTAATTTACTCTTAAAGGAGTCTATATTAGACAACATGTATATTGTGCACTGTTATGAAACCAAGTTTTTATTTCAAGTACTAAATACTGAGTCTATCAAATGAATCAGGTGTCTCTTTTCAGTGGGCAGATCTGAAAACAGAACAGCATTGATGTTCTTTCAGTTTGTAATTATAAAAACATTATTTTAGTATGAGCCATGACTGAAAATGTGTTATACTTTCTAAATTTCAGGTTCCTCATTGGTTCCAGGACTGATGCTGAAAGGTAAATTAATACAGGATATAGAACTAACTGTCTTAATGCCAAATAATGAATTTTGTTCCTTTTAGCTATTATGACTGTTAATGTTGTGGTTATGGAAACAGATGCTGAACAGATAAGAAAAATAAGAGGAGTTAATTATTATAATAAGAAGTGGGAGATAATGTGCAATTCCTATATTTAACAAGCAGGGAAGTATATAGGAAAGCAAGTATGTAAATACAGCTTGTCCCACTACTTAAGTCCTAAGCATGTTGTTACTTAGCTGCACAGTTATTCTTGATTATACAAGTACTTAAAAATTCTGAAAGCACGTAAGAGGGATTTCATCTTGAGATTTTGTACGGTAAATTGGCAATCGTGGAATTGTTAATTTGAGCTCAGTGTGATATAGGACTTTTTTTTTTTGGTATGCTCTTCATTATTTGACTCAGCTTTCTTAAAAAAAAAAACAAATCAGTTTTCTAGTATATTTAAGTCATAGAATAATTAGGATTAGCAATCCTGTCATAACTGTGTGATGGCAAATTTCTTCAAATATTTGTCTGTAAGCATCATGTTACAGATACCCGTGTGCCTCTGCACATGAGGGCAGAACCTGTTAAAAGCACTCTCACAAAGCTGCTCGCATGTTTATGCCTTCTTAGGAGACTTTGAGGTGATGTACATGCCACAGCCATTCCCCACTATGTGGTTCTCTCTTCTTGTGTGCCTGGCAGGGAGATGAACCCTTGATTTGGTCAAAATATCAATATTCTCCGTTTTAATAGATAATTTTGATCAATAAGTTACATGCTTATTTTTTTCTCCTGCTTTCTTTGTGGTGATACAGGCTTTTGTTGCTTGTGCTGTAAGCTAAATTAGGGAATTGGTTGGCTGAAAACCAGTGCAACGGTAATATGGGGTTTAGTTTTAACTGAGATTCATTTCCTGATCATATTTGCCACTCTACACAAGTCCTCCTGTCAGGAAAAGTAGGTGGGTTTCAGGGTCTAGTTCAAGACGTATCAGAGGAGGAAGGAGGGCAGCAGCACCTTTCTGAGCGCACAGCACTTTATTGCTCTGATTCCACTGTAACTTTAAATTGTCTAGATCCTATGTACTGGAAAAGGCACATCTTGGGACCCTTGCCTACGGCAGCATATTACATCAGTGCTATACTCATATTTAGGTACAGACTAATGGAAATGCTCCAGCAATTCTTCAGGCCATAAGCACCAGCTCAAAGGTTCAGTTTGATTTTCAGGTCTGCTAGGTTACTTTACCACAGCCGTGAGCCAAGTATACAGTTTTCCCTCAAATTACTAGAGATGTAGCATTGGATTTCTTAGAGCAGTTCTGCATTTGTTTGTCTGATGCTGTTGATGCTTTACACTCCTGGGTATGTCACTGCTTGCTAGTCTCCTGTAATAAAATTCTGCTGTCCCAGTGCTCAAAGAAGAAAGTGTGGTCACTTGTGCTGTGATAAGTGATTTTTGGATATACCTTCACTATGAACCTCCCCTGCTCTAAGGAGTCTTCATCTGACATAGACTTCAAGTTAAAGGAGGGTTGACTGTTCTATAACGAACATAGCAGAGGGGACGCAGCTCTATAAAAGATTCTGGACTCGTGGAGGAAATGGCTGGCTGACATCCCAAAGAACTGTACTGCCTTTTGGGAACTGTTAGGTCTACTGTTTTGCATATTCCTCTAAAAGAGTGTTTCTTAAACTTAGATAAAGTAGTTTGACTGATTCAAGCCTACTGCAGGAAACTGCTTCATCTAAGCATTTGCAGTTGGCATTATCAAAATCAGTGGTTTAAAAAACAAAGAAACACAAAACTTTAAAACAGAATAAATCCAAGCACAGAACCCGGGAACATAAAGTAGAAAGATGGATATATAAAAATATGTTCTGTGTGTTTATCTAGATTTTATACAGATGTATATTTATAGATAAATATTTTATGCATAATTATATATATATATGTTTATGTAATATCTGTAGTTAGTACATACATATATAGGTTCAAAGTTGTTGATCTTTAACTGTTTTTGTGTATTTGTTTGTTTCAGAGTGGTGAACCAGTATCAGGAGTTAGTACAAAACGAAGCTAAATGTCCTGTGAAAATGTTTCATAATTCAGGTGGATCAGTCAATCTCAGTCATCTTTCTCCAGGGAAGGAAATGGAAGTGAGTTTATTGAGCTATGTATTTCTTTTATTTGCACTTGTCGAGTTATTAGAATAATCCTTGTTGTTCATATTTGAAAGTAAAATAACCTAAAAATTCATTCTGAATTAATTTTTAAACACGTTGTCATAATCATTCAGGGTGAGTATATCAGAAAAGATAGAGGAAAGCACTTTTCTTTTTACTGTATGTTTTACTGGGATGTTGTATCTTTTAGCCATGACTTCTTTTTTAGGGCCCTGTATAGTACAGTTAGCTCCAGGGTTTTGTTAGAGCATTTTTCTCTGTTCAGATAAACGTTTCACAGAGCAGTATAGTAAAATGCAGCCATGCATTTTATAATACACATCAGTAAAACAGAAGTAGATGTAATAGCTGAGCATTTCTTTTACCCTTATAATTTATTTTCCCCTTAATTTCAAGAGGAAAACTTTCAAAACAAAAAAAACTTTTGAAGTGTATATGCTTTCGTATGCATGTGGTAGAAATTCCTGAATTCTCATGCTTGTGCTTGAATTCTCATTGCCCTGTGTTTTACTTCTGCTGGCTTTCTTGATCAGATTCAGTACTGTAGTGGTCAACTGTATTTAAGCTCCAACTAGTAAATGAATTTGTGACAGCAGGGGCTATTTGCTTTGCTGTGTCTTTGCTGTAAATACATCCTCTGAAATGCTGTAACCTTGCTCTGAAGGAGATGGTTCTTTGTGTCAGCCAGAAGAACAGTACGTTGAAGACTAGTTAGAGAGGAATATGAATGTGTGTGTACAAGTACACGCATCTGCATGCATGTCTATATATAGTATACACAACATACGTACACTGTGTACACACACACACACACACACTGTAAAATCACAGAATAACTTAGGTTGGGAGGATACTTCGAAAAGTTATCTTGTCCAGCTGTGCAAGTCCCCACTGGAAGCTGGACCAAAGTTACTTAGATTACTTTGTTTAATGATCTTGTCTCTTTTCAAATGGGGCATTCGTTTTTATTCTGAAAATGAAGAAAAGAGTTTTTCATAGAAGAAGAAAGAGCTAGTCCTCAGAGTCTTTTTTTATGAGAAAACAACTACAAACACGTGGAAGGAGTTTCTCTTATTACTGAGAGTCAGTGGAGGCTAAGCTCTCCAGAAAGATCAATTCTGCACAATAGTGGATGCTCTGATTTGCCAGCTCATGTTGATCTAAGTTAGGTTCAGCACTGAAATATTCTATTTGCTATACAGAGAGCCTGATTTTCTAGTTTCAGATAGTCTGTAGACTGCATGCTTTAGACACTATTTTCACTTATGGGATATATGGTTTATATGTGAAAATATAGTCTGTAATGGTAAATGTGTTTCACTGAGTCTTTTGATGATGTCAGCTGTTGAAATTATGAAATTATGTTGAATTTAGGGTCTGTTGTGAGTGACTAAGATTTACAGATTTGATTAGCTGAAGTTAAATTGTGTTTAAACATCCTGATAAGTATGTTATAAGAACAAACAATAAGGGAATACCTTTAAATTAAAGAGATTAAGGAAATTCTAATCCCATTGAAGTCAATGAGAAAACAAAGTGATTTGTATGCATTGAGGATTTTCCTGAATGTATTCAAATTCCTGCTCCCAGAATCAGGGTTGGAAATAGTAGATGATTCAGTTGGTGAATGAATGGAATGATGTATTTTTTTCAAGACCAAATTGTTATATAAAGTGCATCTGTCACTTGCATTTGTGAAAAGTTACTAAGAAGGACTTCAGAATTAGGAAAAACAAATTCCTTAATTTTTTTTTTCTCAGTTTAAATTTTACTGGAACTTTAGAATTTCTTCATAAACTGTCGTGATCTAAAAAGAGTTAGTCCTAGGTTGTTTTTCAGATATGTACAAATCTGAAATATTTCAAGGTAATTTTGCTATGATTTTGAGAATTATAACACAAATTAACTGAATGATGTCTTCTGTCAAATATATGGAAGCTCACATTGTTGCTCTGGTAGTGTTAATTTCTCTTTCCTCCTAGCAGCCAGAAAGTATATCAGGCTCTGTTCAGTCTTCAGTACTGGGGAAAGGTGTAAAACACCGACCTCCTCCCATCAAATTACCTTCAAGTTCAGGAAGTAGCTCTTCAGGTAATTATTTATCGACTTGAGCATCTCCTTTCTGTGTTCTGCTTATTGTAAAGTGATATGCTGACCCTTCAGTAAAGTTTTATTTTTAAAAAAGTCAGTGTTTTATCTGTGAAAAGAGCTTTTCAAAGTATCACTTTGTTAATTTCTGACTGTATTGTTGTATGAATACGTATCCTAAAAAATACTTGAGTTAACTTGTATTCACAGAACAATAATGTATTGTAATTATGTTTTTTTCAGGTAATATTTTTAGTCCACAGCAGTCAAGTGGCCATCTAAAATCCCCAACTCCTCCTCCTCCTCCTCCTTCTAAGCCACCTGGTCTTTCTCGGAAGCAATCTATGGATCTTAATCAAGTTAGCATGCTCTCTCCAGCTGCCATGTCTCCTGCGAGCTCTTCACAAAGTGAGTCACGACCTAAATTCTCCATTAAATCTTAGGCTTTTGCTTAAATGCTTCCTGAGATAAAACTTCTTAACCTGTGGAATGATGAAATTTAAGTGTACAGTGTACCCTAAATTGTATAAGTTGTGCAGCTTTAGGCAGGTCTCTTGTTCACTGTATGTATTTTTATGTTTATTGTAATTGTGTTCGTTTTTCTGTATATATGTATGCACCCTTTGTGTATACGTTTTAATACATTTTATGCAATTAGTATGATCTCCTCTTTATGAAAGGCTGGTAGATGATGTGATAAAATTCCAAAGTGTAGATTTTTCCTCCAGTGTACAAACAGTATGTTAGATCAGTTTGCCTTTACATAATTTAAGCATCTGGTTTTTTAAATGTTATAGGAGCTGGTGCAGTTGTATCTCTATGTATGTATATAATCTGATTAGTCCCAAGGTGGTGATACAATAAACGATAAGATGATTTTTTAAAACACTCCTGCACTGTTTTACAAATCATTGCTGATTGCAAGTGTGGTGGTGATGCTGCTGATGATAGCACCATATTCTCAGGTGTTAAAATGTAAATTTCAATAATAAATGACATCCTAGTTTAATTATTTTCATTAACACTGACAGGATCGTTGTAATCGTAGCTATAGATCATATGCAGTCTTTAAAATATGTATGTGTCTTGAGACGTTTTGTGAAAAGATTTGTACAAAGAAATCACAGCTGCAGTTATTCAATTTTTAATGAATTATTGTGTACTGCACATTCCAATATCCTGCACAGTATTATAATATGCTTTTTTCATTAAATAATTCAAAATCTGGATAGCTCAAAAGGTGTAACTTCTCTGCCTTCTTGTTTTGCACAAAGAAAAAATAGAAAGCTGACAAAAGTTTTCTTCTAACAGATTTACTCAGTGCTTATTTTAGTGCTATGGATTGTGTAAATCTACTGCTCACAGTTGTTCCTTTAAGTAAGGCCCTTATCACAACAGCTGGACATTCACATTTCTTTCCTTTCTTTCTGCAGGACATGAAAGCTTAAAAAAAAAAAAAAAAAAGAGAGAGAAAAACACTTTGAGCTTTTTGCTTTTTTGTTTTTGTTTCATTTTTGTATTGATGAGCTGTGCTTACTGCATCCACAACAAATACAGCTATACATACTACATTTAAGTAGACGGCACTACACAGTAGCTTTTAAAGATGCAGTATTATCCTCTGGTTCTTATTTTTAAAAGTTATTCTTTTTATTTGATCAAAATTTGGCAAATGGGAGTTTAGTTATCTGATAAAATTTAGACTGACCCCTATGATTACTGAAATAGTATCTGTTCTTTGTTGAATCTGTTGTTTTCCATGATATGTTTTTTAACATGGTGCTATTGTGCAGGCAGTGCATATAGACTATGTGTTTAACATTTTAGGACAGAAACATTAATTAGGGTAAAATGGTCACTAAGAAATGGCTTTATTTTGGGTTAAGTATTACTGAATATAGAGTTATGACTTACTGTACGATAAATTATGGAAGAACTTAATGGAGGATGCAGAACAGTGTTTGGCTTAAAGAAGTAAGGTTGGAGAACGGGTTTTTGTGTGATTGTACTGCATCCTTAACAATGAGTGCGTGCTGCAACACTCGTGTCGTGTAGAAATTAACACTTGCAGTTTGAGAAATGGGACAAATTGTCAGTGCTAAATAAGATTCCATTAACCTTATTATACAGAAAGGGACTGGCCTTTTATAAGAAACTAGCACTTTTTATTTTTCTCAATGAGCAGGGTCTGGAACTCCTAAACCATCTACTCCTACTCCAACCAACACCCCTTCATCGACCCCACACCCTCCTGATGCTCAGAGCTCAACTCCTATTACCCCTTCTGCCACCCCTACTCCCCAAGATTCAGGCTTCACCCCTCAGCCCACTTTGTTAACCCCGTTTGCTCAGCAGCAAATGTCTCTGAGCCAGGCATTGCCTGTAATGACCATTCCTCTTTCCACCATGGTAACATCCATTACTACAGGAACAACCTCCACCCAGGTCATGGCAAACCCTGCAGGACTTAACTTCATCAATGTAGTGGGCTCTGTGTGGTAAGTGCTTTGTTACGACGGCTTCTTAATTTGTCCTGGGTGGGTTGGTGGTTGGTTGCTGGATTTTTTTTTGGCTGTACAGAATTGTTCAGCAGCCAGTAGGGTAGATATTTTTCAGAATCTGCAATACAAAAAGACCATTCACCTTGTAATTCTGAATTGAAAAGCCACTAGAAGCTACTTACATTTCTCAAAGTTGAAAGCATCTAGTATGAGAATACTGAAAGAAGTCTATAAAGAAAATTGTACTTTGAGCTTTTCAGATGCATATAATTTAATTCCATAAGATGTGCCTCAATATAAGTGTGTTTTAAGGTTTTGCTCTTTAATGTTGAAAACTTTTTATTAATCAGAGAGAAGGTGGAATGTTGTATGCAGACCACTAAATGAAAAATGGAAAGAAATTCGTTATAAATGTGCTATGAATAAAGGTGTGTGAAATTTAAGAAAAGAGCAAATATGTTTTCTAACAATTTAGGCAAATACTTAGATTAAATATTCTTTGTAAAACTCATTTAGCAGTTTTAAAAAATAATGCTGCTGGCAGGTGTAGATTATATGGTATAAAGTGAGCTGCTTTTAGACTAAATAAAATTCTGTGGTCAGTATAAGATGCTCAGTGTAAGACACGTGGTGTGCTTCAATGCAGGTATCAGGCACTTGATTTATTTAAGATGTTCAGCAGTTGATTTCTGTTGGTTAATTGAAGAGACTTTTATGACGCAAAAGGAAAACACCAACCTGTTCCTTAGTTTTTTATTACTGTAGCACACCTCTTTTGAAGACTGATCTTTCAGTGTTTCTAGAGTAAAAGAACCACTTAAGTTTTATTTTCAGTGGATTATACTAATAATTTGAGAATATGAATGTACATATTCGTTTTACACTAAGCATAATGATCTTTTAAGCTGCTTTGATGCTTTATCCACAATCCTACTTGCAGAAAACAATTAATTTAATTAGCAAAAGACAGAGGACAAAAACATAGTTACTCAGGTTTGCTTGTACCACTTGGATTTGATGTGTTGTCTTTCCTCTTCTACAGTGGAGCACAGACATTGATGAGTGGTTCAAACCCTATGTTGGGGTGCAACACTGGTGCCATAGCCCCTGCAGGTATAAATCTGAGTGGCATTTTACCATCAGGAGGTCTGGTACCAAGTGCACTGCCCGCTGCAATGCAGTCTGCCTCTCAAGCAGGTTAGTGTGAATAAGTTGAAAAGCCATCCTTCAGAGAGGGACAGTGTAAAACCTACTGTGAGGACAATGGACCAAAGTGGCCATTGTGTGAATGGATTATTGTTTGATGACGTGAATTTAGGAACAACATAAATATTTTTGCAATCTAACTGTAAGCTATGATTGAGATTGTTTCTTTGAGAAACTGGAGTGAGGAAATGTACTCTGCACCCAGATTACCTTTGGTATGCCCAGCAGGATGTTTGAGATAAACTCCAAATTCAGATGCAATTTTGATAATGATGACTGCCAGAAAAGACATGGTTGAATTTAGAAGGAGGCCTCTGTTTTAAAATGTGCAGGGTATTTCATTCTACCACTGGTACTCCTTTATTCTAGACGGACAAGTAATTAGTTTGTTATTGCTTTTAAATATGAGTATATTAATCTGTATGTTTCAATATTCATTAAAGCAACATTTATATTCTTTATTACATTTTCAGAAAAAAATAAACTAAGACAGAGAACCCTAATACATGATTATTGAATCAAAAGGATAGAAGGTACATCAAGGTATCCATCCCTTACATTGAGACAGTCAAATCTGTCTATACCCATACTAAACTCTCGATAAATACCTTCACTGGAGAAGATTCCAGTCTCCTTCAGTAGCTGTTTGGAGTAGTTCATTATCTGTGTAAAATGTTTCCCCCTAATCACAGTGCATCTCCTTAATTGCAAATTAAATTATTTTTTCTCCTATTCCTTGCAGACGTGAAAAGTATTTGCTCACTATTTCTCTTTACTTTCTAAGTATCAGAAACATGCTGTCATGTCCCACATTTGTCTTCTCTTTCTGATAGGTTGTATTTTTCAAACCTTTCATAACCCTGTCACTCTTTTCTAGACTGTCCAATTTGCTCACATCCTTCTTAAAATGTGATACCCAAAACTGGACACAAGCCTGAGCTTGGCTGATTTACCACTGTGGAGCACAGCAGAATAACTGCATCTCATCTCTTTCACAACATTCCTGTTAACATTTCCCCAAGTGAGGTCTGCCTATTTTTATTCATATTTTTTTGCAACAGCATTACATGAACCTAAGAAGGGCTATAGTGGTTTAGGCCAAAAAGTCCATCCAGTTCATATTCTGTCTCTCACAGTGGCCCATTAGAGGACGTTTAGGGGAGAATTTAAGTCCAGGCAAATGTAAAGCAGTACATCCCTTGGTATACAGCTGTACCTCTTCTGGCAGTCTCCAGCTTTGAGACTTTCTCAGCTGAAGAATACCCATGTGGATCTTTTTGCTTAATAACCCTTGCTAGACTTCTGTTCTGGGGACTTGTCTAATTGGTTTTTGAGCCCTTTTGTATTTTTATTATCTGCAGCATCTTGTGACAGTTCTATAAATGTAAACTGTGTGAAGTTCTTTTCTTCTGTGTGTTCTATAATTTGTGGTATGGGTGATTCAGATATGTTTGTGACTTCTGTAATTTCTCACATCCTTTCTTGCTGTGTAGATGCAAAGATAGTTAACTCAGTTTTGTACTTGTTTGTTTGTCTTTTTGGAATTCACTGTCTTTGATTTTAGACCTTTTCTTCAATTCTTTATGAGCACTTCTAGTTCTAATCCTGTCCTTTCAAGCATTATCAACCCTTACCAATTTTGTCACAGATTTTTACTCCACACTGTCATCCACATAACAAATGGGAGTAGAGAGCTGATCTAGGTCTGTGGCAGACCTCAGTGGGGATTCTGTTTGACAGCTACAGTTTTACTGGAGCATTTAAATCAGTTCTGTACCCACCTCACAGATAATTACATATACATCTTTTTGGTGTGTCTTGGAGGAGTGCTGTGTGGAATAATGCCAAAAGCCCTACAAGTCAGATGTCTCTTTGCAGGCGCCCTTGTAGGGGAGTACAGTTGCTAAGATTTTGGACAGGGTTGTTTGTTTGTTATAATGATCAAGAAACTGGGAACCTGCTACTTCATTCTGTCCTTGGACATTTCTAGGTTTACTGAACAAACAGTAAAACTTTTCAAAGCCAGAAAAAGAATTGCTGAAAAAATAACTGCCACGAAATTCTCCATGTTCATCTTTGTAGTAAATGCATACACAAGTTACAGGTTACAATATACAATGTTTGACAGTGATAGTTTTCTTTCTGCTCAGTCAGCTCTTTAACTTTGAATCTGGATAACTGTGAACTTGTCATCTTCATGGAAAATGCAGCATTTGTGTTAAAGTACAAAATTTAAGCTTGCCAGTTTTCCAGCTTCCAAATGTTTGAAATAATCCCAGTGGAAAGGTGTATTAATTGCAATACACATATATAATTAAGTAAAGACTTCCTACTAATAAAAAGATGTTTTCTTTAACAGGCAGCCCTTTTGGTTTGAAAAATGCATCAAATCTTCGGCCCTTAAATCTTCTACAGGTAATTGATATACTTGGACACAATAATAATAATTTCTTACATTTCGTTAGAGACATGCTTAGCACTGCTTACAGTATTGGCTGCCACAGATCTTTGAAGCCAGTTGATGAAACCATTTACTGCAAATTTCATTTGCTATTTTAAAACACTTAAAATGAGGAAGAAGTTACTTATATAAAGATACCAGGTGGAAATGATATTCTCAGCTCACAACAAAGCAGCTAGTTTTCAGTAACAGTGTAAAAATGCTGACATTTGAATTCAAGAGATTAATCGTAAAATACCATCTTCAGTTTTCTGGATTTGCCTAAGCTTTTATTGCAAATCATTCTTGAAACTAAAGTTGTGATATGAAAAGCACAAAACAGTACAGCAGAATCACTCAGGGTTACACATCCAAGGCCTAAAAGCTAAGCTGAACATGCACAGGTAGGTGCAATAATAACTTTAAAGAGCTGCTGGTAATGAAAGTAGAGGTTTGCATAAGATAGGATGTTCAAAAAGGCTTTAAATGTTTCATTTGCTCTAAGCATACATACAAATAGAAACTTGAGCAGAGGGTGCTTATTACGTTTGAGCTCCATTAAAAAGCAGAACAGGGAGTGGAACTGGGTGTAATTCCTGGATCTTGAAGTTGCCTGCAAGTTAGAGCTGCAGAGGTGCAGCTTCAGAATGCCACAGATGTTGCACCATGCTTCAGAAAATTGATACCAGTAAAAGATCATCTGTAGCTTTGCTGCTTCGTCCTGCCGCTCCTGTACACACTCCAGAAACATGGGAAAGGACAGGCACAGGAGGCAGTGTAGAGCTCTTTAAAATGAACTGCTTGTATTTATGCGATTCCAAATTGAAGTATGCCCTGTCAGGCTACCTCTGATACTCAAAAGCCAACAATAATCTGGCTGGAATCACTGCAATTAAAATGGGGTAAGGGAGAGGAATTGAGACTTTTTCACTTTAACAGTTCTTGCATCAGACCTTCAGCTTATTTTTTGGAAGCATCTATTAAACTTCAGTGACATACTCAGAATGTGAAACTACTATACAGTGCTTTTGAAGACCATCCTTGACATTTCCAGTATCGGTACAATCTCTGCTATTTTAGTTGAAATAGAATAATTAAAAAGTATTTTCCTGTTTAAAAAAAAAATAATCCAGCTACAATTGATGCAGGTTTATTTTGAGCATGAGGCTTCCTCACAAAACAGCTGTTGCAAACCAATTCATTCTAAAGGATTTCCAAAAAACCTCCAAGGAATACATCATTATCAATGTCACGTTCATCCTAGGACAGAGGGAAATGCAGCAGTTTGATTGAATTACGCCTTTTGTTTTTAATCTTCAACAGCTTCCAGGTGGTTCATTTATTTTTAACCTGCTCCAGCAGCAGCAGCAGTCTCAGCAGCCTACAACCTGTAGCCCTCAGCTCTTCTCAGGGAGAAGAGGTGTGTTGCTAACAGCCCTCAGTCTGGGGTGCATGGAGGAATCAGTTTCTCCTATTCTCACCATCTCAACAATAAAGGAGCCTTTATGCAACAGATCTGTAACAGAGAGGGAGGAAAGTCTTCCTCCAAAACCTTGTTGAACTGCAAAAGACAGCAGTGGCTTTGTTGCCGTGGCTGGAGCTGGGTTATACTCCTTTATTTTTATCCTGTATAGAAGAGCTGTAACAAAGCAGCTAAGCACTGCCTCACTCCAACATTAAAAGAGCCAGCCCACTGTGAGTGGTGTAAAATTAGCCTAGTCTTGCTCTGTTTATCATAACTAGCAGATACCATAGACAAACAGAGAAGAAACACAGACAGGATTAGCACTGAGTAACTAAAACCTTGTAGCTCACAACTGCTATGAGCTGGTGTATGATCTTCACTCCTGTAGTGTAACAAAACTGCTCTCTCTGCACCAGAGAAATAAATACATCAGTTGGCTTTAAAGTTATCTTAAGACACTTACTGATCTGCTGCCTGTAATTAGTGTTAAAGGTGTTAATCTCTGAAGTCTAAAGACTTGATGGAAACCGCTTTATTCTCAAAATGAAAAATTTTAAGTGGTTAGTTCTACCTGTGCCTAAAGGTC
Organism: Anser anser; assembly: GCF_964211835.1. NCBI lineage: Eukaryota > Metazoa > Chordata > Aves > Anseriformes > Anatidae > Anser > Anser anser. The sequence goes on from NC_139720.1 coordinate 186,611,896, forward strand.
TTTCCAGCACTGGTGCAGCAATTTGGGAAAACCAGCTGCTCAGCTTCTGTGTTCTTTACAATCACAAGCTCTCATCTCCCCAAACATGCAAGACTTTTGTTTACCAAATTGTCTCTGTGGATACACAACTCGCTTTGTCATAATTTTGCTTGTGCTGCTGTAGACTGTTCATAAATAAGATGACTCTTTAAAATATTTTCATGGTGTATAGTCTCCTGTGTCACAGGCCTCGTTCTGAAATGTGTGATGGTTTAATAGGAGACTTCCAGACTTATTCTCAGAATCCAAATGTCAGTTACTAGTTGGATTAACAAACTATATACATACATATATGTAATTCAAGCTCATATTCTAGTGTTTTATTTTCTACATGCTAACTTTAAGGACATTTACACAAAGGCTGATTTGAGCCTAAGTCCTTTCTGTGGCAGAAAGGTTTTTCTGGAAGAAATCAATCTCTGTATTGGCTAACTTGCCATAAGGAATGGTTTTCTTACTACATATTATAGTTCAGGGTTAAGGTTGTTAGGTTAAAATGAGCTATTATGAACACTAGATTCCTTAACTCACTCTAAGGACAAGAACAGGTATGTTCACAGTGCTGTAATCCAAGTGCTTAGTGGAAAAAACTTTAGTACCAAAAGACAAAAAAAAATCTGTGCTACCACTAGTATACTTACTTTGTTCGTACTTAGAGTTGTTTTTTTCCAGATGCTGGTTCTATGACTTTGTTAGTCTGTCTTCATTGTCTTCACCAAGATGATGATGTATGTCTTGATGTTCAGTCTTTTGGCAGAGTTTACCTAGATCTTAGCGGTATTATTTCATGTGGTCATTCTAAAGAAGCATTGCAATTCCTGGAAATGCACCAGCTCAAAAACTCGTTTTTTTTTTTTCCCTCCTTATGACTGATAAGCCATGCAGTTTGCTTAAATCATGTGTAATATTTTATTTCCCTGCTATTTGGATCAATGCAAGAAAAGGTCGTAATTCAGCACTCTTAATGTCAGTAAACACTAGATCAGAATCCAGTAATTCCATTTAGTGTCGGGGCTACTTTGTTCTGAAAGCAAAATTTTAAAAGTAGGGTTCATATTTTTTTTTAATGACATTAAGGCATATATGACAATCTGAACATGTGAATGTAAGTTTTCAGACTTTTCACGTTTTGATTATGATTAGGACCTTTGCATGTGGATGGTTTTCAGGTGTCACCTGAAGGCTTTGAGAGCAGGAGAGGAAATGCGCTAAGATTACAACCATAAACTGTAATCTCTACTGACTGACAGCAGGGAAGCAGATATCTGCATGGTACTTCTGAGTCACTGCCATAATTCCGTTTCTGCCAAACAGCTGTTTGGAAGCATTCGGCATCCGTTTGTTATACTTCAGTAGGGGCTACATTGTAGCCTGTATCTACATGCACTGTAAAACGTAGAATTAAATGTTTTTAAATGGCACTTCGGAAGCTTGTCGTCACGCTGGCTTTACTTATTTATTGGTACTGAGTTTGGTAATAAGGATCAAGCTTTTCATTTTTGCTAGGGGTCTGACCAAGGTCCATCCAATCAAGATCAGGCATTATCTGCCCAACAAGCTGCTGTTATTAACCTGACTGGAGTAGGGAATTTTATGCAACCTCAAGCCACAGGTATGTGCTTGCTGAGCCTCCTTTTGTATTTAAGTGTGTATGTTGATAAATTCACACTGAAATGAAGTTTGGTCTTACGGAAGTCTTAAAGAACAACTTGCTATTTATTATCAGCACATGAATTATACAAGAAATACTTGATTTCCACTACCAACGCGTGCACTTCTCTGCTTTGTTTGGCAATTAAGTGTAATAAATTGGTTATATTGCATGAGTAAGTCACACTTGATACGATAAGAAAATACAGGAAAATTCCATGCCAGACTTCATTGAAGAATGTTTCTTTAACTGTGTGGTTAACATCCAGTATGAGAAACCTCTTTGTGTCTCCACGAGCACTTCATAATCTAATTATGTTCTAACTAACCAAGTATGTATATCATGTATATTTTATTCTGCACTGTTTCCAATTTTACTTAAACTAATTCTGTTGATCCTCCCTTTCTGTTACACTCTATTCCTATGCCTTCCTTTCCCAACCCTGACAAACTCAACCTGACCTCTTTGACCTGCCTGCTTTCCCCTTCTCCTTTCTTAGTGTTGTCTCAGCTTGGCTCTGCCGTGAACAGACCTGGGCAAAGCCTTCCTCAGCAGAGACTCCAGCTCTCTTCTGCCTTACAACAGCAACAACAACAAGCCTTGCAGCAGCAGCAGCAACAGATACAAGTAATCCAGCAACTTCGCTCTGTTTAAAAAAGAAAAAAAAAGAATTCTCAGCTCCAAAACAAAAAATCTCCTTTTTTTAAAAACTGTCTTTACAGTCTAAAACTAAAAAAAAAAAAAAAAAAAAAAAAATGAATTCAGACAAACTATCATGAAAGACTTGAAATCTGTAGTTTTCTCAGCTTGGAGCACTGCCTTTATTTTTATTCATTTAAGCCATCCACCTTCCTGATTTGATAACATTCAAGGAGTGCTTGTGGCACATTACTAAATAAGCTCTGCCAGGTGCCATTAGGATTGCAAAATAAAGACACTTGAAGCACCTGTAAGTTCCAGTGTAGCACAGCTACAGTCAGTATATACAACATCTCTGACAAAGCATTCCTTTAGCATTCTGTTATTCAGATGCTTTACAAAAATATTAAAAAACTTTTAGCACACGGTCTTCTTGTGATACACAAAGAAAACACTACATACACAGAAAAGGTACGATGCTAAAAATGTACTGTCACCAAATGTTCACTGAAGTTGCTGAGTTACTGCAGTTACTGCAATGGAGAGAAAGGGCAAAGAAACAGCTGTCTGAGAACGTGTACAGTGTTAGATATGCCCTCAGCAGGCTTCTGTGCCACTGGTGCTGCTTGACTGTACTCATTGCCCCAGTACATGATGTATTCCTTTTGTTAACCTAGTGCCTCCTCAGTTTATTTTTTTTCCACCTTCCTGTCATTCTTTCTGATGTGAAACATAGCTTCATAGCTAACACTAACAAGCTTTTTCTCCCCCTTCTCCTTCGTGGCAGCAGTTGCGATTCTTGCAGCATCAAATGGCTATGGCGGCAGCAGCAGCAGCACAAGCAGCTCACCTGCGACATCAACAGCATTCAGGCAGCCACTCAAAAAGTAAAAGGAAAAGAGGCACACCAGCCCCTCCAAAATCCTGAGACTTGCTTTTTTTTTTTCTCTATAAAAATGATTCAAAGGTGATTTTTTTTTCCAGTTCAAAAAGGAGAAAGCTTAAAAACAAATCAGTGTTTTATATTACTGGTGGGAAACCGGCCATTTGACATTACACTGAAATAAACTGGTTTTGGAAGCTACCCCTATATAACGTGGCGACTTCATTGATAAAGCAGCTAGGGTCCGGTTTCCTTTTAAGTCACTTAATTTTTTAACAGAATGTTTTATCTTGTATTTTTTACCATTCAGCAGCATTGTACATAGTATAAGGGTGAAAAGCATTTTAGAAAAAATGAACTTTGTAAATGTAGTATTGGTATTTGTTTATTTAGTATAAAAAGGTTTGTGAACACTGTAACAAATACAATTTTTACAAATCCACTTTTGAAAAGATCTTGCCTTTTGTTCAGTTCGGCTTTATGCTTTTTATTACTTTGTCTATCAGCTTCTTTACTTCTTTGTGTCTTGTTATGGCTCTGGTGATACAGTCCTGAAGCTTGGCTCCTGTCAGAGGGCTTCCACCTAAGAATCGAAAGGAAAAATTTGATTTTCCACTTATGCTTCAGTTAAGTATCCTTACATGTGTTTTCCAAGTCAGGGTATTAATATAGTAATTCTCTCAACTAACTTTCACCTAAGAGAGTATACAACTTCAACTATAGCCTCAGGCACAGAAAACAAACACGCTGAAGCTAAACAGTAGGCACGCTCAAGATTTGTCCTTTTCTATGTGTAGGATAAGCTATGACTTTTAAACGTCAGTCATGCCACCTCTTTCAAAATGAATTTCAAGAGTAAGTGGTTTAATCATTACTTAAGCAATCTGTTGTCATAAAACGCACACATTTTACAAAGAAAAGCGGCTATATAGCATATAGGTCAAGAAAAGACGATCTTCTTCATAGGTTACTGTGCAATGAGCCTGGAAGTACCTGGCTTATGGACGGAACAGAGTCTGTCTTCTTCATCAGTTACAATGGTTACTGTTCCAGTTGCTAAGTCTTCTTCTTCAGCAGTTGGATCGACTACGAGTAAGGTGCTTTTGAAAGGAAAATATATGCGGACATTAGTACATGATGTTCCTTAAACATGGCTGCAAAATACATTTGCTAATTAATTTTAATGTAGTGTTATAAAATAATTCTAGATTGATTTAGTGTTCAAACTCATCTGCGTTTTTTTTACCACAATGTACTAGTTTAAAAAAAAAAGGGAAATAGTGTATATGTCTGTTAAAATACCAGCTGTCAAAATACATCTTTATGTGCAAGTTTTATAGATCTGTGGTATTGCAGGAAAATACCGTTAAAATTGTTATTTGCAGTACGCAACCACTTATTTCATAGTTAAGCAAAGACGATGTTTTTAGGTGTAGCCTTCATTAATCTATATCAGACCTTAAGGCAAAATACATTTCCTACTGTAAATTCACCAAAGTAGCTCTCAATTGTTTGTCAGAGAGCTCTAACATCACTCAGACTGTGAATGGTTCAAAAATGGTTACTGGGTACCTTAAGGAAATCAAAATAAGCTGTCAAATACATCAGACAATGCAGATCATTAAAGGAGAAAATACTAGTTTTCAAGTTAAAAATTGAGCAAACCAATGAAAAAAAGGATATCAACTAAAAGACAACTTTGCACAACAAGAGCTTGAACTTAAAAAAGCCAAACAACAACACGTCAGGCTTAGTTTCTCTTTCAAAAACAAAACAAACAAAAAAAATGGTACTACAAACGTTTCGCTTCTGAGTTATGATATAGCCAAACGGACTATACCTGAAGTTTTCATGAAGCCTCAGTTCACGTGGGTTAACTAAATTTTGTGTGAGAGATTGATGTAATCGACTTCAACCTACCAGCTACAGTGCACCTAGACTGGATGATTATGGCAAGTTCTGGGGGAATAGCAGTAAGGCTATATGCCCATTAAATAATTGGAATAATTTTTTGATTTAAACTCATGCAGCAATGCATAATTTTTAAAAAGTTCTCCTGGGTAATTTACACTTTAACCAACAGTTTCAGATTGCTCTTTCAGTGCAACAGTGTAATAAAAATAACAGTCCTTAGCTATGCTACTCAAAAATGCTACTTTTTTATTCTACCCACACAGGCTGTGCAGCATCAGTCCTGTGCAGCATGACAAAGGAAGCCTGAACCCACCGAGAGCTGGATGCATCAGACCTGGCTCTTTATTTATGTACAGGCTGACTCCGCAGGGATCATGCTGTGGAGCTCCACAGTGCTCTGCACCAGCGCGCTTGTAACTTTGTGCTTTGATTCATTTGGTAATCGCTTGATCAGCATTGGAGCTTAGCACTCCCCTCACCCCATCCCACAGTTGAATCAAAGGGCCTATCAGTAATTTCTGTGAATACAGCTAAATGTGCCATAAACGCCTGACGTCTCTAAATATTTAAATGGATTGATAGCACAGTAAATACCGTATTTTTGATTCTCTACTTTTCTTCTATGCAGCAACAGAACACTTAAATAACATACTTACACTAATGAAGAGCCAATAAACAATTTCAGGTGAGGAGTCAAGTTATCAGATGGGATTATTTTGACTTCTTATAATCAGATTCTTTACGTACAGGAACAATGACTTAAGAGTGCTGGTCATACTTCATCTTGGGTAATTATGTTTTCAGTTATCCAGAGGTTTTATTGTTTTGAGTGGACCGGTACTTTTTACTTCCTCTGTTGACTAAACCCTTCATATAATCTGTTCAAAAAACTACTGTCTTTTATATAAGCTATGTACATAAAATTTTACAAGATTAACTCTATTAGTTGCGTTCATTTGTCTCAAGGATACTGCATAAACATAAATCAATACCTTCTCCAAAACCTTCAACCCTAGAGTACTTTTATGCCTGTCCTTTAGGCTGGGAAACAGTTCTGCTTGAAGTCACAGGAGGAAGTTGGACAAACTTTGGTGGTTTTTTTTGCTGCATACTCATTTATACTGCAGAACTAGAAATCAGTTCAGCGAGACACACCTTGGATATAAGAGCAAGCGAAACAGCATTGCCTGAACCCTCGTGTCCTTCACCAGCAGCAGTGGATGAGAAGTGCAGAAACACCAGTAGCATCCTCACGTTTTCACTATTTCTTTTAGATTCACAGTTGTTTTCATAAATACAAAACAGTTAGGAACTTACTCATCAAATACAGCAAAGGATGTGGCAACTGGATGCTTTCTGATAACCAAAGGATTCTTCTGTTTTAAATTAACTTCCGACAAACCAGTTTCTTCATTTATAGTAACAGATGGCAATTGGACTGAAGAGATGAAAAAATGACAATAGTAAAATATTAAACACTGCTATTTTCAATAGGCCTACAGATTTCCTAGACCACTGAAATATTCAAGCTGTCCTCTTACCATATTGGTAAGCCACTGAAAGCAGATGAGAAGGGGGTTTTGGTTACATTATTAGCGTTACATTTTTTGAATTCAATGAAAGTGTTTAGCTTAAAACTAGCTGTTCATGTAACTGTTTCACTTTTCTCTTGAAAGTAACCTTCCTCCCTACATGGAAGCATTTTCTGCTTCCAGAATACTGTACGATTACAACACCTTTAGTCTCAATTGAACAAAAAGCATTTTTTCCCCAAAAAATGCCTACAGGACATGTAAAAAAAAACATATATATATAGTCTCATCTGATGTATTTTATACATCCGTAGAAAAAGCACAATCCAATCTTAAGATCACTCTCACTCTAACAACCCAGTAATGGAGACAGGGAAATCAAGAGCAAATTAGCTATGGGAACTCAAAGCAAGCAATTCATGCTTAGAAAAGGAAGCCTTTCTCTTAACTCTTTATGCTGTCTCCTACATGCACATATAAACCACACCTTGTGAATAATCATAGATATCTAGCATGCATGAAAACAGTTCTTTCAAACTATAACGCATGAAGCTACAAACATTGTGTTTTGACAAAATAAGCTAAGCTCCCAGCAGCTTGTTCTGCCTACACAACACAGATGAACAAGGTAAGCTGCTCTACTAGACATTAAAGTCGTTTGTGACCACTGCTGAAAGATTCCGATTTCTGAGACAGAACACACAGAATGGCTATTAATCTTACAAGACAGCAAGAACATACGTACAAAAAGATCTTACTGCCCAGCTGTTACGTATCTATGGAATCCTTACCATCAGTTCCACTCTGTATTCCCAATTTAGGAATTTAGGTGACAGAAAAAAGCAGAGTTAAGGAATTGTGAAGCAATTATTTTCCCTCATGATTAAAAACTAACGTATTTCTCCAAGCAACAGCAATCAGAGTGTGTTTCTTACTCTAGAGAAGACTTACCATTTTTTAATGCTGCTAACAAAGCAAAGGCACTGGCATCCAAGATGTTTCCATCATAGTCCAGACATATGATGTCACAGTATAACACCCAAGCAAGCTATCAAAAAAGGTTTGCACACGTGAATTATTACAGCAGCTAAGCAAATGGTGCAATATCTAAGAAAACACTGGCCACACAAACAAAGATACTTATTTCTTTCATAAGAACAAAATTTTACACTTTAGACCTAAACCAAGCTATCTAAATTGAAAAAACAACAAAAACAACAAAACTACAACCCCCAATACCTTCTTTAAAGTCTTAACCACCATGATCTTGCTAGTATGCCCTTCTTTATATGGAGATACAACTTACCTTGCCATTTGCAATACACAGATCTTCTTTTGCTATTATCTGTGAACTAAAATAAAACGAGAAAGTAAAACAGCAAATAGAAAACTGTCTTGCAGAGTTGTTTGTGGTGTAATTGCAGTAAGATGGTCCTTACTTTTCAATCACATCCGCGATAAACTGGCTTGCTGCTTGAGCCTCTTCGCCAGGAGGTCCAGAGCGAAACCTTGTTGAACAGAGGGATGGCAGTTCTACATTTGGAACTGGGTAACAAAAATCATCAGTTATAAACTAAAGAAATCATGGCATGGGAAATCAAAAACAGAAATAAGACAATATGCACTTTTAATACCATTTTATGTGCTTCAAATGAAAAGCAAGACCAAGAATTCTTCAGTCAAGCCTTCCTACTTCTCCCCTCAAAAATAGTTACTTACATTTGAGTTTGTACTAAAGAGCTTGTAGAAGTCTGTACTTGGAAAAGGTATGTTCCACAGAAAAGCAAATACTTGTACTTACCATTTTCTGTTTGGATTCCTTCTGTGAGTATCATGACCTCACACAAACCCTTCCCTTAGTGTTAAGCATTCTTAACTAGATAAAGCAACAGCACCATTTTGGTCCCACTGCGTGACTTTACTGGTATGCTATCTGCTTTTCATCAACCATTAAAACTTGATGCTTTAGACTGGAAGCAAAAACACGCATAAACTTTTGTGGAAAAAAAAATCCACAGACCATAATGAGGTTCACTGAAAACAAAATACTTTGGAGGTACCTTATAAAAAAGGGGATTTCACATAAGCTCTCTGTTCCACTGAATGATTTTATTTCACAAGAAACTCTGCACAGGAGTGAGGATGCTGGATTTCTACAGTTCCCTGAGAAATAAGCAGTTTGTGTAGCCTTTTTTGTCTGCTGGAACTTCAAGACAAAAGATAACGTGCCTTTGCACAACCTTGCATGGCCCAATCTTTCATAGATGAACTACCTTTCTCCCCTTAACAAACATCCCTCACTGAGGGTTTATTTTCATCCCGGTCTGGAAACAGGAATGAGAAAGTAGCTTTGCATAGAAAACTCACAAGCAGAGCAGGGAAATTCTGAAATTTCTGAAGTACCACTTCCTGAATGTCAGTTTGAAAACTGATTTTATGGAAAGTAATACAGCTTTACCCAATTTCTTTCCCTAAAGAGGCCTTCACAGCACGCTTCATCTGTCCCATCATTACTTTTAGCTAAAGCAATAAAAAAATCTGAGTAAGAACAACACCAAAAAGCTTACCAATATATCCTTTATTAGCAGAATCTACCGCAGGTGCAGCAAGTTCCTGGAATAAAAAAGGAAGAAATGAAGAGCTGAATTTTGTTCAGAAAGATTCTCCAGCTATTCTAAGTATGAAGCGTCATTTTCTTGCCAGTTATCATTGCAGTTAGATTTACAAGAGCTCTTTTTCATCAGTTGCAAGTTCATAGGTAGCAAACCGTCTGTATTTTGCCAATGGGAAAACCTCTCACTGCATGCAGGGGTGTGAAGTGATTCATCTCAGGGTTCATGGCAGGCCACCAGTAAAGCTGAGGCTACAAGGCACTTCACAGTCCAGCCAACTAATTACCAATCCACTTATTGATCAGTCTGCAGAAACTCTTCAATTGCTGTCTGTTATTTCTAGATAAAAGCTCTGTATTTTTGTGCATATCTTTCCCCATATGCAGTACACACCACAAAAATACACATTCTCAGAATGTACAAGTAGCACTAGACAGTGAAATAATATTATTTCTGAGACCCGAAAGTAACTCATGAAATAATGTAATTGTATCTGACTGGCATATTATTGTAATTCGTCAGGAGATGCATTCTACAGAAAAATAAACAAATTCAGCTAACAGACAAGTTAAAATCAAAACCAACCATACCGCTTTAACTCCACAAATTACTGTAGTATTTCCCAGTTTCACCAGGGCAGACCCATCTGCTGTTGTAATTGAACCTGAAGAGAAAAAGTGCAGTTCGATACAAATCTTTCTTTCATTCAAATTAATTAACATCTGCCTTTATAAAGTGCTTAATCTCTGTCATTTTAAACTAAACGCAGGCTAAGCAAAGTCTTGATGAATCCATGATGGGAACAGATCCCCTCTCTCTATCAAACAGTCAGAATATTGGATTATTAGCATTCTTAAAATTCAAGCTAAGGGTTGATGAATCCATTATCCAAAATTTACTACTAGCATTTTCTCCCAAAATATTACAGATTAAGCTTGCCTCATTATTAGCTTGATCAATTTTTTTCATGTACAACAGATTGTGTTTTGTACATTGATGCAAACTTGAACTAATAATATCCTTGACATTAATAGCAGTCAATGCTCTACTAGATGAAAACGTACCTTTTACCACACAAACAGGTAAAACAGCTCTAGATCAGATCCTATCAATGGAAAACTTTTAAGCCAGTAATCAAGGACGGTTATCACCAGATTACCTTTTCACTGACTTAGAGCTAGACCTCCTGAAAAGGCAACACTGTACAATGGAAAAAATCTGCAGCATTTGTTTCAGGAATAACCAGCAATCATTCCGTGGTGGCACATGCTAACCTGCATATTTCTTTCAGAAACCACAGCAAGATCTAAGAAAGGTAGTTAAGGCCTGCTGCTCACTGCACATAAGGCATCTTGCCTCTACTTGAGCCAGCTGCTCATCGAGCTTAGAACAAAGCGCAGGCCAGGAGTCAGCACCTTTCAAGATGCCAGGCATCGGCTGTGCACTGGTCAGGATGTGGACAGACACTGCCTTCAGCATCCAGAACATGAAGCTGCTGGTCTTAGAAGGAGCCACACTTCTAAGACCACCTAAATTTTGCCGTGCGTACCAGCCCGGGGCAGGACCAGAGAACAATGCTCAAAAATATTACTGTACCATGCGTTCTTTTCAGTGTTTGTTGGAACTATAAATAAAAATCCTTCCTCTTTCTTGTTTCAAAATTCAAGCACCAAGAAATCTGATCAGCAAGTCATTAAGGGTACTGGCTATTGCAGTGAGAGATTAATAATACCCACATTATCATTATTATTCTACTTACCTATGTTGACAGTGGTTGCCCGGAATTCACCTAGCTCCCTTCCATCAGGTCGACAGTTCTCTTTCTACACAGAAATTACAAATTTCAAATTAGAAAACATATTCTTATCAAGTAACACACCAGACATATTTTATCAAATAACACATCAGTAAGTTTATATAAAAAGCATTCTCCATTTTGGTGGAAATGCACAGCTACAAAATTGCTAGGAAAAGCTCGATCACAATCCAGACAGTTTTTCATCAACAGATGCCCTGTTTGTGGTTGCAGGTTCAGGGTTTTTTTATTTATTGTAACTGATTTAGAAAATAAATGTAACAATAGATTGATTGTCTGTTTCAAGGATAAGTACTACAGGCTAGATTCAGAAACTTGAACTGAGAGTTTCTACCTGTATGCGTTGTTTAGAGTTTTTAGGCAATTCCCATCCCTTAACTCTGCCTAGCGGAGCTCTCAAAATGAACATTAGAGTGAAAACAAAACAAAACAAAACAAAACAAACTTCTAAATATTGTCAGTCAGAAGTTGTTCAACAGAACCTAAACCTTCAATTAAAAGCAGCACCAATTTGTTATGATTCACGTTAGATCTGAACTATTACTCATCACAATTTCAAGCTTCTCAAAATCAAAACTTTTGGTTCAATTACAAGAACTGAAACTAATGGCAGTAATGCTGTGCTCATTTCCAAGTCAATACTATTTTAGTGTAAAGCATACAGGAAAAAAAAAAAGGCTCTCCTTCATAGTTACAGTGAGCACAGTTAGTAGCAATATTTTTTATTACTTTTAGTAGCAACTAAAAGCCAAGTCGCTTTGCACTAGACACAAGCCTGCACCACCACCTTGGTCAAATTTAACTCAGATTCCTTTTGAGGCCAACAAAAGCATTTTCACATCTGGAGTTAAACAGGAACACAACCTGCCACGGAAACAGTGACAGAGACAGGAAGAAAAACAAGTTCTGAAGAGCTACAAGCATTTTTCCCCAACTCAATGAATTGTTCCTCCCCTACAGTTTCAAGTTTCCATGCAAATTAAAAAAGCTTGAGTACACAAGAAGAATTGCTTGCAAGCAATTTATACATGCACATCATGTTTTACTCACCAAAAATCTTCTGTAATATTCCAACGGTTCCACTGTTCTGCAATAAATAGGAAAGGATGTTTACACACAAGCTTCCAAGGAGAGAGAGCAAAAAGAAAAAGCAAGCGCTATCCTACAACAAAAAATAATCTAAGAATCAAGATGGCTTGCAAAGCTGCTTAGCAATATGAAATACGAATATGAAAGACTTAGAAACTCTAGACTGATCTAAGAAACAGTAAAGATGAAGACACAAAGCTTTTTTCTCATTCATTTTCCAAAATACTTCTTCTCCATAAGGAATCTGCATGCACATACACCTAACACAAGCTACTAGCTTTCACCTCAGTAATATTAATTAAATACCTATTAGTTTTAAGGTCAAAGTGAATGTTTACTGAAGCAAGGATATAGAATTTTTTTGAAGACCTGCAGAAAGTGTAATTTTATTACAGTATCTGAAATATTTGGTAGCTCAATGACTGCATTCAGATGCACAGAACAGTTTAACACAACTACATGAAATGTTACATTTTTCTCTGAATCTTTACAAAAAAATAAAAACTGCAATAAATGCTTCATGCTTCAGTTGAGAAATAATTTATGTTTATTATTACTCAGATATTGCCAACATAGTTTGTGCATTGTTTTTTTAAGTACACAACATTCAGATAAAAAGAACTCATAAGTGTTGTTTCAGTATTTGAACAAAGCCTTCTCCTGTTTAGAATCATAGAATCATTACGGTTGGAAAAGCCCTCCAAGATCATCTGGTCCAACCATCCCCCTGCCACCAATGTCACCCACTAAACCATGTCCCTAAGCACCACATCCAACCTTTCCTTGAACACCCCCAGGGACGGTGACTCCACCACCTCCCTGGGCAACCCGTCCCGATGCCTGACTGCTCTTTCTGAGAAGAAATGTCTCCTCATTTCCAATCTGAACCTCCCCTGGCGCAACTTGAGGCCCTGAGCCTGCTCTTCTCCAGACCAAACACCCCCAGTGCCCTCAGCCGCTCCTCACAGGACTTGTGCTCCAGGCCCTTCACCAGCTTCGTAGCCCTTCTCTGGACACGCTCCAGGGCCTCGACGTCCTTCTTGTAGTGAGGGGCCCAAAGCTGAACCCAGCACTCGAGGTGCGGCCTCACCAGAGGGGGACGATCACCGCCCTGCTCCTGCTGGCTGCACTATTCCTGATCCAAGCCAGGATGCCGTTGGCCTTCTTGGCCACCTGGGCACACTGGCGGCTCGTGTTTAGGCGACCATCAGTCAGCACCCCCAGATCCTTTTCCTCTGCACAGCTTTTGAGCCGCTCTGCCCCAAGCCTGTCGCGCTGCATGGGGTTGTTGTGACCCCGCACTCAGCCGTGTTAAGATGCAGGCACTGACAGCGGCGCTGTTACACACACACACACGTTTTATAACGTGTACCCAGAAGGAAATAAGGGGGCTCCGGAGCAGCATGCTTATCCCCAGGGAAGCCGGCACATGGAGCCCCCGCGTCTCATGGGGGCTCCTCCGATCCCACCCCCAGCCCCGCCACAGGGGCCAGCACCCCTCCGCACCCACCCACCCACGATCAGTCGCGACACCGCACTTCCCGATCACTCGCGACACCCCATTTCGCGCAGCAGGCAGAACCCACGGTCCCAAGACAAGGAGAGAAGCCGCGGGCTCCCCGATCCTCCTACAACCCCCGGGGGCCATGCCCAGGCGGGGCAGAGCCGCGAGGGGCCGCCCCGGCGCCCCGCGCTTACTTGAACGCCGTCGCCATGCCGCTGCCTTTCCCCTCCCTTCCCTTCCCTTCCCCGGGTGTGGTTCCGGGGTTAGAGCGCCCAGAAGCCTCCGCTGCCGGCTGGCTGCCAGCACGGCGGGGCGGGGAAGGGAAGGGAAGGGAAAGGAAAGGAGATGGCGGCTTCCGCGTGGCTGTAGCCTCGCCACAGGGCGCCGAGCCGCTGCCTCCCCCCCGCCGCCGTGGGCTATGGCGCTGCCGCTGCCCCTGCCCGAGGCCGCCGCGTTGCTGGCCGCCTTCCTCCTCCTCCTCCTCCTCCTGGTGAGAGCACCCGGGGGTGGCGTGGAGGGTTTGGGGTGTGTGGTGTTTGCAGCGGGGGGGGCTCGCAAGGGGTGTGATTTGTCCCGGGGGTTGTACGCTTCCTGAAGGCACCCGCAGTGGGGCTCCTGTCCCAGCCGCTCAGGGACAAGGGGTGTGCTTCTCTGCTGCGAAAATGGGGAGCAAGGTTGAGCATTTTCGCGTGGAAGCCGAAATTCTGCCGCACGCCACCTCTGCTACGTCTGTGGTGCTCCCCAGGGCCTGAGGAGACAAGTGCCAGCTGTATTTCGGCTGTGCATAGAAGTGCTCTGACAGAGGCGTGCTGCGCTCCAGAGTAATGCCGCCGCTTCCAGTGGCTCAGTGCAGGACCGGAGGCAGCGCCAGCTGGCTGACAGATTATTTGGACAAGGTGCGGCTAGGCTTGGACCAACCCTTCGAGGGCATCCGGAGTCGCCCGGAGTCTTGACTTAAGACCATCTCATCTAACTGTTAACCCAGTACTGACAAGTTCACCGCTAAACCACGCTACCAAGTTCTACATCTACGCGCTTCTTGAACACCTCCAGGGATGGCGGCTCAGCCACCTCCCTGGGCAGCCCATTCCAATGCCGCACAACCCTTTCGGTGAAGAAATTTCTCCTAATAGCCAGCCTTGGGGTTGTTGTGCCCCCAGTGCAGGACTCAGCACTCAGCCTTGTTGAACCTCATGCGGTTGGCCTCGGCCCAGCCTATCCAGATCCCTCTGCAGAGCCCTCCTACCCTCGAGCAGATCAACACTCGCACAAGAAAGTTTAGGTCCATTGCAGTTTGGTGGATGAAGCAATGTACTATTGACTCATCTCATTACTGAAATATGTTTCGTTGCCCCTTGTAACGTATTTAGCAGCTAGATAAACCTTTAATACATTGCTGGTATATAAACAATGCTCAAATATTTTCTTGCTTATCTTTTTCATCACAGGTTTGTGTGATTGCTCACATAACTGCTGTAAAAATGCCAGCCCTTCACCGATATGAGGAAGAAAAATTCTTCATAAACTCTGAAGGCAGGAAAGAATCTGTACCAAGTATACATGATCCCCCCACAAAGGAACTCTCTGTTGTTGTGCCTTCATACAATGAGGAAGACCGGTGTAAGATTTTTCTTGTTTTGAGAAAAAGAAGAAAATCTATCTGTTGTTCCTCTGATAATGCAGAGGTCAGTTTATGTTGGCAGTAGACTCTAGCACTCCAGATTATGTATCTGATTTTCTACACAGTTTCCAGAAAACAGTCCAAGTACATTGAATTTCAAAACTAAGATATTGTGTAATTTGATTGCTGCTGCTAAAAGTAGGATGGAGCACTTGTAGGAATCTGCTTTATTTTGATAAAGTATAGCAGGATAGCTACTCATTGCCCCTGTAGTTGCTGTAAAGCAAGGTGCATAAACAGACTTTTAAAATTAATTTCAGACTTGCTGTAAGCAACAGCAGCAGTTTCAGACAAGCAGGAAAGGGATGATCTGATGGTTTTGATTCTGCTGTTTTGCTTTTGGCTTGGCCATATATATGAGGACATAAGACTAAAAAGTGAAGTCTTTCCAATGTGACAGAAATTGTCGAGCTGTAGTTGTGGTTGACATGATAGCACAAGCACGTTTCTGTTCTTGGTGAGTGAAACTACCAAGCTGTTTGGGATTCTTTTGAGGGATGTTGACAAACAACGTGCGTCTGGACACAAAGTAGGCCTGGCTCTTTCTTGAGTCCAGTGCATTCCTCAGTTCTGGTTCTCATATGTGTGCTTTTAGTAAGCAAGAACATAAATATTTCATGTGCTTTTCATTTAGTTGTCTCACTGGAGACAGAATAAGCGCTGGTGATGTGCTCAGGAATGAGCATATCCTGCAAAGACAACCGTAACATCGAATGTCTTTCTAACGTGCAGATAAATCAGCTGCAAAAGTAGCGTAAGTTTGTTGGCTGAAGCATCACAGCCAACAGCCTTAGTAGGAGAAGGCATGGGACTAAGTAGCATTAGGAATTTCTCTGTCAGTTGGTTTAAATAGACGAAAGTCAGTGCTGGTTTGCAGGGTCAGTCTTGGAGATTATTCTAATTTTTTCTTTAATACTACTTAGAGAATTGCATTTTAAAATGGAAAGTGGGTTCTAATCTTTAAAACAAATTTTTGTTTCTGTCTTACTTGTGATTTTTTTCATTGTTCTTGCACTCAGAAAGAATGGGGCTTAAAATTGCAGGTGCTAAGCTTGTCTACTGAAGCTGGTGTGGTATGAAGAAAGCAGTTTGCTCATCTTAGCTTTGGGGTTGTTGTCAGCTTGCATGTACAGATGCTTTTTGGTGTTTAGCGTGTTCAAATCTACTAACTTCATTGTTGTGTTTTTCTTGTCTAGTACCTCTTATGATGGATGAAGCTATGGATTTTCTGGAAAAAAGACAGGTATTTTCATTTTGCATTCAAAATATATTATCTTTATTTACCATATGTAATAAGTCTGTGATCTATTCACTTTGTTTTTTTTGCTGTATGTTAAATAGCGTAATTTTAGCCACTTGGAAGTAACACTTCTGTCTCTTATCAGTTGTTTTTAGATTGAATACTGGAAGGCATTTTAATTAAATTTAATTACTACTGTATGATGCATGCTATCTCTCCAAGATGGAGACTAAGGATTAATGACACATTTAACATTCTAAACTATATAATTGTTTGTCCCAAACAGTTTTTCAAACACGTGTTCTTCATTAGGGTTGGTTATTTGGGTAAGAAGCCCCTTGTGGGTTTTGTTTGGTTTGTTTGTGTTAGCAGTGATGTTGTTCTGAACTTTCATCTCTTATAAATTAATTTTTTTTTAGTTCTAAATGGTAGTTGAGGAACAATATGACAGCCAATATGATGGAACAGGCGTCAAATGTGGCAAAATTCTTTGACTAAAATTGCTACCGTAGCAAATGTACTGCATGATATTGGTGCCTGTCTCAACATGAATGAGTTGAAAACTGCCAGAGGTAAAGTATGCTGATGTTGAAAACACCTACTATGGACTTCAGAGATTGGATGAAATGCATTTTTTCTGTTCTTGTTTTTAAGAAACGAGATCCTTCATTCACTTATGAAGTAATAGTGGTTGATGATGGAAGTAAAGATCAAACCACAAAGGTAAGAAAAAGAAGTGTCTTTCCAAGAAATCAAAGGTATGGATTTTTACATTGCAGTTGTGGAATAATGTTTTGCCTTTACATTTTGTTACTTGAAATACTTGACAATGCAAATTCAAGTTTCTGAATACTTTCTATCATTGTCCTACCTGCATTATGGATGTCACATATGCATGAGCATACACATATAATTATTTTCTGAATGCCAGTATTCTTAACTGGCTGACGTGCTGGCCACACAGTTTTTTCTGCTGCTGAAATTGTAAAAATTCAAATCTTAGCTTCAATAGACTTCAAAAATATTCCATATGTGCACAGTGATGTGAATAAAAACTTAAGGAAACATTAGAAGCCTTTTAAAATAGCAGATTCGTACTGTAATTGACAGAATGGCTGACATATTGCGTAGCTCTTTACTGTATCCTTTGTGGCATTGTTCATTTTAAAATCCCAGTGACAGTAACAGTGTTTTCAAAATAGTTCTGCATTCTTCTCCTCCTACTTTGATGAATGTCACTGGAAAGGAAAGGTGGCCAACTTGGGATTTTTTTATTATTATTTTTAACTACTGCTTGGTAGACTTTTGGGTCAGGTATTAACATGAATGCTGCTTTTTCATTTTCTTCATAAGTTTCTCAAGCTTAAGCTTGTCCATTAAGTACTGTTCATATATATTTATCGACTTTGCATTCCTTCTAGTATCATTTCTAACTGAGTGCACTGTGGCCATGGGCCTCTGGACTTGCAAGGACTTGCGGCAGCTGTTAGAAAAGATTAGAGGAAAAAGCTGATTTATTTGTTCTCCCATAGCATGGAGCCTGCACATCAATGTGAATAGGATTTTATATCACTGATTTTTTTGTTTGTTTAAGACAACAGAGAGCGGCAAGACAAGTGAGAAATAGGTAGCAGCAGTAAAAAATACATATTTTTTGATTAAATATTTGTGTTAGTATAAAGGGTCTGAAATAGTGTGATGTAAATTACATTGGTATTGTGAGTCTTTTGGACTTGAGTGAATGGGGTTTAGAATTGCTTGGAGGAATATCCTATTCTACTGAACATGCCTAGCATCTCCAGTCTTCTTCTTTTGTTGACTGTGAACTGGTTTTTATTTCCCCAAACAGACTCCAGCAAACACTGGCAATGTATTTGTGGAGACTGAAGTGATTATAGCTATGTGCTATTAAATTAAAAAAAAGAAAGGGTGAGCAAATGTAAACTTCTACCTTGATTCCTGTTTTTGTTTTATGCTCGTTTTTTGTATGTCTATCAGGTTGCAATGAAGTACTGCAAGAAATATGGAAGCGACAAAGTGCGAGTTCTTTCTTTGGTAAAAAATCGAGGGAAAGGAGGAGCAGTCAGGATGGTAATTTGTACTTTCATCTCCTTCTCTATCTGAACTACCTGTGCCCAAATATGCAGAAGGTAGAGCTGTGCTGATCTACATTATGATTTCAATATATTGACAAAATGATTGCCAGAAAAATGAGTATAGGTTCCATGAATTAAAACAAAAACTCTTTATAAAAGAAGCTTATTTTAGATATTGGAAACTGTATTTTATTCCTGAGAAGAACAATTACAAAAAAACTCTTTTATATGGTGATTCTGTGTGCAATACAGTTTTGCACTTCATAGTGTGTAGTGGGGCCTCATTGACAGTTTTTTTTTTTTCCCAAAGTCACACATTTTCAGTTATGACAATATATTTGGCAAACCCACCGTTAATTGTTTCCCTGTCTGAACCCCATCAAACATTGTCAAAGATCTCTGACCAAGAACATGACAAAACCTGCAGCATCACATATGTTTTGCAGTGACACTGTGACTTAAGACTTATTATTTCTCAGAACTAACATAAGATTCTCTTTTGAATTCTCCTGAAAAAAATAGCACTGCATCCTCCTTTCCATAGTTAAATGACAAAGGAAGGCTGTTCAGTGTGGTGGCAACTGCTAATTACTGCTTTGTGCTCCCCTGTTTAGCTGACGGTAGCAACATGTCATGTCTCACAATTTCAGTTTGTAAAGCTTTTAGTTTGCAAGCTTCTCTGGAGAGGGATTGCTAACTTTTCATGTTTATGCATTCCCCGTCATTTTGGGACAGTGCAGTGTGTGAAGTCTTTAGATGTTGTTACAATATAAATTAATAAATTGTTGTTAGTAGCAGAATATTATATAGCCTCGCCTGTTGCGTTGAATCTTTGAGATACCACTGTTCTGGTTGCTACATCAGGTGTTTTTAGTGTTTGCAGCTAGCTTATGACAAATACTCATTTGGAAGGTGTGGATTTTTATTGACTGTTTTGATTGCAGGGTGTCTTCATTTCTCGAGGGAAAAAAATTCTTATGGCAGATGCAGATGGAGCTACAAAATTTGCAGATATTGAAAAAGTAGAAGAAGGTCTAAAAAATCTTCAACCGTGGCCTGTGAGTATAAACTCTGTGTATTTTAGTTTAATACACATGCATGTAGATAAATTTTTATAATTCTCTTTAACTTAAGCTCTTTGAGATCCAGTTGAAGACATAGGTATCAGTCTGAAGACCTCGCACTTAGAAGTTGTGAGAATGGGCTGCAGGAGGTAGCATCCATGGAGTTCTTACCTCCTTGGCACTCACAGTGCCTATTTTAACGCAGCACATAATGTTCTGTTTACCATTTTTCCTTTGAAGTTGTTACACTCTGTATAAATACCATGTTTTATTCACTTAAAAATACTGTTTTTGCTTAGTTAACTATAGTATTCTTATCTGATGTCATCCTATATAACTTTAAGGGTGCATCTTAATTTCATTCTATTTTTAGAGGTTTTATTTTCTCAGTATTGTTTGTTTAATGACAGTATCTGGAAGAATTCTTGTTGTAAATACCAATTCAAAAAACTGTGGAACGAGTTTCTCCTTGGATGGTCATTGTCTTTCAGGTGCTTGACCTGAAAGAACTGAGTTTTTTTTCATGAGCCTAGCGCTTAAGTGCAGAACAAAGGGGGTACATCTAGCTAGGTTCCCAATATGCAAGGAATGATACACAGCCTTCCAGTGGGAACTCCCTGATGGCTGCACCTGTACTAAGGGCAGCAGCTGTCCGTGAGTGTAGGAACGCAAGCACTGGGGCCACCGGGTGGCAGTGTTTCCCTGATGCTTTTCACTGCCGAGCTGGGTTGCTGGTTCTCCATCATCAATCCCACACTCAAATACATCAGATTTGGGGGATTTTATGTCAGAAGTAGTAGTGTGAGAATAACTTTAAATATTCTGTTTTGATCATCTCTTTTGATTTAATTTGGGGTTATATTTGTGACTGAAACCGGGGTGTTCTACTTGTTTGAAGATAGATCAGGGCAACAAGTATTCTGTTATCCCTTCACAATGTAATATCTAAGGGAAACATACGTTATAACTTTAGGAGCCTTGCAATGCTCACTGCATATCTGTGTTTAGTACATTTACTGTATGCATACTTCAGAGGAATGATATAAAGTAAGCCAGATATGAATAAATTGTAGCAATCTGTATGTACCGTATACAAAATGTAATAACCTTTAGATGATCTGTTAGTTGTAAAAAAGATTTATTTTAGCCTTGGAATATAGCAGTAGAAAAAGCGCAGCTACAGGAAGCAGGAGAGTATACGCCTCTGAAGTTTTTATTATACTGTTATCATTACTCATAGAGGTTTCACGTGGAGATTCACAGAAAATTCCAATGATTCAGAAAATGTTAGTTTAACTGTTAATTCTTTAATTTGAATTCCTGCACAGAACCAGATGGCTATTTCCTGTGGTTCTAGAGCTCATCTGGAAAAGGACTCAATAGCAAAGGTTTGTTTCCCTTTCTTTCTGTGTACTAGTACTCAAAATATTTCCGTTATTTGAATCTGCTCTACAGGTTTTACAATTAAATAAGCAAGATCTGTAAAAGAATGGAAGCTGAAAAATAGAAAACGCTTGCCATGAGTGGAGCATATGCTGCTCCCTTACATAAGATGGATGTGTTCTAGATTTCAGGCACCACCAACTTTGAACTGGTTTCAGTTAGTGTTACGATTGAAGGATTCGGTTTTTCTAGTTGAGAACATCTTACAAGCAGAGCTTCAAGTTCCTGACTTAACTGGTTGCTAGAGACCATTCTGGTTTCCTGTCATTAGGAAGTAAAGTTTTAGGCACAGTCTGCAGAAGTTAACATTTTGCGACTGATGAGTTAAAGCTCCTACAGTGGAATGGTCTCTGTTCAAGTGTATGTTTTCTGCCAGTAGTGGTGGAGTGGAAGGCAACTGATGAGTTCACTTTCATTGATTCTCTTCCACAGCAGGAGCTTGTTATCTACAGATCTTGAGGCCTGTTCTAAGTGAGTTAGGGATAATTAGCAATAAACTTTGAAGAGTATCTCAATCAGTGGGAAAGTACTGTACTGTAATTTTTCTGTATTATAGTAAAATTTTTGAGTTTGTACTCAATCTTCTGAACAGTCCTGTTCAGTGCGTGGCTCTTGTGGAATAAACAGTGATGCACAGGCACAGTCTTATCTTGCATCTGGTTTTCTGATATCTTGGCTGACAATAGTTGACAAAGCACAGGCATGGAACTCGTATTGCAACAGATGCATTGCTGGACTAATATTTTTGAGCATCGTTAGATATGCTCATCGTGTTGAATATTCTCAAGAGTAAGCTTTGTTTATGCTGATGTTTGATACTTGAAACTAATATATATATACCCAAATACTAAAATCCTTAAAAAAGTCCAAAAGAAGTTGTGCAGCACCTGGTAGATCTTTTTTCTTCCGGTTTATCAGGTAGCATTGGAGCAGTTCACTTGAAAAGAGTTCTTATAAATACTGGTGTGTGTATGTCAGCATCCTCACCCAAAAAAAAAGGAGGAAAAAAAAAACCAACACATAATTTTCACAAATAAGAATGAATCTTTGACATGGAACTTGCATGCCTGTGGGACAGAATACACCATTTACAGTTAGCCTGTGAGTCCTAGAAATGTTGCTACTACGTGAAGACCATGTAGCTAGATGGAGACCATGTAGCTAATAAATTGGAGCCCACAGAATTCCTTCCTGTTGTGTTGAGGCACTGAATATCCATGAACTTTCTTCAGTGCATTCATATTTCTTAGCATCTTTGAAGGGTCTTGCTAGGTAAGGGAGAAGAATTGGAACAGCACTTCATCTTTTAATGCAAAAATAGAGTTTGCAGGATGAAAGTATCCCTCCTTTGCTTCTTGTTTCTCCCCCTATTTCTGACTTTTTGATGAGGGAATCATCAACTGATTAGGTAGCAATGTTCTGTTTAAAATATGTAGCACGTTTCATCACCCCAGCTGTCCCCAGTCTGGAAATGAGAGACAACCATACTGGGAAAAAACTGCTGAGTAGGGCAATAGGTATTAAAAATAAATAAATAAATAAAAAGATGCAAAATAATGTTTGAGAAGTTGGGATTTCTCTCTGGGCATAGTGGCATCTAGGACAGTAGAATGAAGCTGTGATAAGAAGCCACGTGGGATTTATTAAGACCAGAATTTCACCCTTAAATTAAGTCTCAAGACATCAAGATTTCTGTTCTGCTTCTAGAATTGTTAATGCACTTTAATGAGTCCATAAATAAAGGCATAAATAGTCCTGAGAGCAATGAACATAACCCAGGAGCTCCTTTTTGCAAAGTAAGCGCACGCTATTACAGGATGGCAGTCACGCAGCCTCTTAGAGCTTTCCTTCTGGGACTAGTAAGTGGTGTTGTGTTCTTGGTCACAGGGTGGCTCACCTTCACCAACAGAGCCAAAAAATCCACACCAGATCTACCATTAGCTCAGGGCGAGAGCTCTTTTCTAAGAGGCATAAGGTATGAACTTTAATTTCCTTAAGCCAAAAGCCGTTACATAATAAGCTGAACATCTTCCCATTTTTCAACTGAGGTTTGCAATTATTAGCTTTAAAGGCATCTCTTATCACCCAGAGATGTTTAACAGATGAATTGTTGGCTCATAAAGATTTTGCGTGGTATTTGGCTTGCTGTCTTAAATACAATAATCTAAATTCAGCTTAATTCAGCAGTGAGTTCAGAAGTGATTTGTGGGTCTGAGTCCTGTTTGTTTAGGAGCTGTCTTGAACACAAGACTAGGAGTGATCTCTGCAAACCCAGAGGCCGACCTCTGGATTCCATGGACAAACACATTTGTGTGATTATTATGTCAAGGGCAAAAGTGTAACCAAAGAATAGACTGTGAGAACTTGTAGCAGGAACATAAAATATATTTGCAAAAGAACAAAAGAGGTGACTGGAACATTGCTGGAAATATAAAATGAAAAATTACCTTACACAGCAGCTGTTACTTCTGTCCTGTTTGTTACTTGGTCCATCACATGCTGAAAAAAAAACATCCATTCTTTAATTGCATTCCTTTAAGTGCCTTAACACATTGTGTGTAATCTCTGGAGATCATTGAATCTTTAATGAAAGAAGTGTTTTGCAAACAACGGATGCTCCTGTTTTTTATTGTTGTTTGGTTTTGGTTTTTAGGAATAACAATAAACTTTCAAAAGAAATGTTTTGGAGTAGCAGCTGGAACCTGGGTAGTTTTTACTGTATATCCTTAAGAATAACAGTCTTTATGCAGCCCTGCTGGCTTATTCTCCAGTGTCGGTTGTGTTAACTTTTGAATTTGTTGGACTTGTTCAGCCAACCAGACAGATACACGCAGTGGAGTAGCAATGTAGCATGCCACTCCACCTTCCTCCTTCACTCTCCTCTTCCTGGTACCCCCAGTTCCCTGGAAATCACAGACTGTATCACTCAATCTGAGTTGAAATCCAGGTTTGGGTTTCTGCTGTGTTTGGTATGTTATTGTACGGAATGGAAAGCTGCTCTGAATTAGGGAAAGCAGCAACAAGAATTTGGACTTTTCATATCCTGTGCCTATATTCTAAGCGTGAACTTGACCAGCAAGTTGTTCCTTTTCAGCTCTAACTTCGTTTCACTGTAAGAATCAAAAAGTTCTGGCTTGCTTCCAGTGCTAAACAAAAATAGTTTACAGCCTTTGAAAGCTGTCACAAAACATGTTTATTGTCCTGTAAAGCCAGCTCTGTTGAAACACTTCACTCATCACATAAATGAAGCCATCTAACTTCTTGTCTTTTTTTCACAGCGCTCATATTTTCGAACTCTCCTTATGTACGGGTTCCACTTCCTTGTATGGTTTCTGTGTGTCAAAGAAATCAGGGATACGCAGTGTGGATTTAAACTCTTAACCAGAGAAGCTGCCTTGCGGACTTTCTCAACTCTTCATGTAGAACGCTGGTAAACTCTCTTTTTGTTGTGTTTTTTTCTTTTCCGTATTGAACGTGGTTTTGAAAAAGTAATTCCAGCATTGCAGCTACTATGAAACACAATGTCTGTGCATAAATCCTAGCTGCCCAGTTTCTTGATGAATTACAGTACTACTTGTATAGTAAAAATACCTTGGTATTTGCTAGGAATTCTATTTTATTCTTAAGATCTACTTCAGGAATTAGTTCATTTCACTCTTTCTTTTTGTGAAGATAGGGATAAGGGAAACAGATGGACTTGCTGAGTTTTGAACTAAGTTTTGACTTTAAAATAGCATCCAATGTAAACTGCAGGAAGAATTGTAAGACCACGTTGCAGAGATTTTGGATAACAGTTGACTCTTTGATGCCTTGCAAGTCCATTTTACTTTGACATGTGGTGTAGAAAGAGTTTTGTAGTACTCAGAAGTAGTACAAATTGGTTTTGCCTTGTCAGACCAATAGGTGATTGATTAGGAGAGTGGACTCTTCTCCTCTCTCTTCACGTCTAAAAGAAAGAAAACCCAAACAGACTTTTTTTTTTTTGGTCTTATATTCCATTACTTATTTCCAAGAGTCCTCTCTCCTTTTACAGATATGAGCCCTAAAGGCTGAGTAAGAAATGGAGAGAAGCTGATATTGTGATGTGGAAAGTTGACGGTTATAAATCCTATTCAAAACTTTTAACAAACTATTTTTATGCAATACAACCTCATAATTGAGTGTTCCTTAACCAAAGCATTTTTCCTAATGTCCATATCTGACAAGATATTGGTAATTGCTAAAGGCTCAAAGAAAAAGGAAATACCTTTATTTTCTGGCTGGAATATCTAACGAGAGGGCTACTGATAGATCTCATTAATTTAAGGCACTAGAAAATGATGTATGATCTTTGAATTACTTTAGAACTTTCTTTATAATTTAGCTAGAACAGTTCCCTTATGAGAGTTATAGTCGTGACTATTGTTATGAGACTGAAACGCTGTTTCCCCATAAATACCAGAGTTTCTGTAAACTTCCTAGTCCACAGTTATTGCTCAAAAGCATCACGACAGTCCCCAAGTTTAATTATAATCAATCTTTTCAAATTATTGTGTTCATCCAAAAAAATGTTTCACAGGCTACTGCTTGCTACAGGGAGCAGAATTGCTGACCAGTGTTCCCAAAAAAATGCCTAATCCCACAGTCTCAGTAAAATCCATTACATCTAGTTTTAGGTTGAGTTTTGGCAGTGGTAGTCACGCTTTATCACTCGTAGAGAATGGGCTTGCGAAGGTAGTGTTTGAGCACACAAATTTGATGCGTATGATGCAGCTTCTCTTAAACTGAATCTGGAATTTTGTGTGTCCAGCATCTGCAAAATTGCTTTCCTGGCTGAGAGGTTTCCTGATTGCCATAAAGAAAACCATAGCTGAGCTAGAATCTTTATTTGTGCTGCTAACTCCAACACCAATAAAATTGTGTAAATTTCATATTCAGGAATTTTCTTAATACGTGGCTAAACATGTATCCATGGCCCAGAAGTGCACATCTCAAAATTATCCTATTTAACTTTACTCTTTAAGCGGTTCAAGAAGGAACACTGAAAGGAATGAATTAAAACAATTATTTTAATCTGTGAAAATGCAATCATCAATTTTATGATGTTTTAAACTGAGTGTTTTGAATGTAATTTTACTTACTGGTCAGACATACAAAATGTGTTCAACTTCTTAAAGAAGAGCTTTAAGATTTGTTCTGCCACTTGTATTCTCTATCAGCAAAGGAACAAAAGAATAAAAATAATTGTGCTGTATGCTGTCACCTGTACCCCACTATCCAAGAATACAGGCAGTGATAAAGGGATATTGCTAATTTATTTTATAGTAATTTTATTGCTAGTGTGGAACACACCAGCACTTCAGGACTTGGTGTGCTAATACATTGTGCTTTTATGTGCTGTTATAAAATTAGACTTCAGTACTTGCTTTTTTATTTACAATAATCCATAAACCAATCCCATAAATGTTTTCCTTTTTATCTGAAACTTGCTGGTTCATGAAGAAGAATATTTTGTTAGTCAAAAAAAAGAACAGCTCAAATTCTTCCAAAAAGCAGCTCTTCAGATACTTCCAAGTCACAAATCTGCCAAAAGTAATACTTTTATTTATTTATTTATTTCCTTTAATTTTCTGCCAAAACAGGCAATATACTGTCTGCTTTTCCATTCATCTGTCTTTCAGGCAGTTCTTGTGCTTCCCTCCCTTTATTTTCATACCTATTGGCTAATTTCAACCAAATCTGACAGAACAGTAAAGATCTCAAGATGAAAGGCTTTGCCACTGCTGAAGAAAATACTACAATATGGACTCAAAAGTTACTCATCAGCTCCATAGCTAACATCCAGCTTGCGCAAGTGGAAGCTAACATTTCAGTGCACAAAACAGATTATTGTCCCTTTCCCAGTCAGTATTTGCAAGATCTGGAAATAAACTCGGGGAGAAAGAAATAAGCATGTGGGAAAAGCGAGTATATTGAAGGAAATGGTTGTTTTAAGTGAAATGTCTGTGGTGTACAGACAGTTGGGACAGCTGCAGTAGGAAATGGTATAGAGACATCAGCCATTCATCTCACAGGACCATGCACTGGATTTCTTTGTATTTAATAATGTAATAATCTGAAGTAATCCAGTAGTAGAAATTCCTTATTTTAAATAAAACTGGCTTCTGATATGTTTCCATCATATAGCTGGTGTGTAAAAACGAAAATAAAAACTGGTTAGACGCTGTGGCATGGAAGTTCTGTCACCTGGTGAGTATGAAGCTGTCAGAGGAAGGACTATGGAGCCTTCTTCCTACAGCTGCCTGATGAACTCAGTATTCAGTATTATATAGTATCCCTAACTGGGTCACAGAACAACTCATTAGTACTTAGATCATTGGCAAGGAATTGGAGAGAAACCTCCATGTTGATACTGGACAAAAGGCTCTGAAATCTACATTTATTACCACCCCTCCATCACTGCGGTGGTGTTACTTGGTATCTAAAGAAATCAGTTGATTCTGTTTGAATCTTAAAATCTGTTTGAATCTTAAAATCCCATTAGTTAAATACTGAAAGAAGATTTCAGTTCAGTGCTCAGATGCTCTGGTAATAAGGGAGGAGAGTGCTGGAGAATGCAGCAAACAAGCAGCATTTAATAGGATCGTATCCATCCGAGAGCAAGCAGCATGGTCATAGAGTCTGTCACGGGCTTCCCTGCTGCTGAACCAGCGTGTGGTAAGCTGTTTAAGAGAATGACTGCAGGTTCTGCAAGAGCCTTCCTGCTCAAGTTTTGTCAGGCTCCAATTTCTGGAGGTGCTACGGAGTTGAGTGAATTCGTACAGGAGGTCGTATTTAGACTAAACGCTGATATATGACATATTTAATAAGATGTTAATATAAAATGGCTATAAAATTGGTTTTCTAATAGTCCCTTCCTGAATTAAGTTTATTGCTCAGCTAGAATATAAGTACATGCACCCAAAGGACCGGATTTCCTTCCATCTCATCTAGAGTGCGTCTGCTTGTCACCTAGCATCTGAAGCAAAAGAACAAGGGACAATATTAGGGTATCACTCGTTTCTTTCTAGTGTAGGCCTCTAAAATATGCCAGATGAAGTGTGGCCAACAAGTGCCCATTTCCTGCCTCTGACTACAGAGGGATGCTGGACGATTTGTACTGAAGGAGCTATCTCTGTAGGTAACTGGAGTTCAGCAGGGTAAATTCCACTCACGCTGTCACAATATGTAGGAAAAATGTCAAGTTGCTTGTGCATCAATTGCATTAAAAATACAAAACTATTCAGTAAATCCTGAACATTGTGGATTAAGGTGAAGACTACTAACCCAATTTTGTATCTGAGGCAGGTCAATTTCTGGGCCATATGGGCAATGTTGCTTGTTTCTGTAGACAAAAAGCCCAGAGAATTCTTCCCTTCAGAAAAAGGAATTCAAGTGTCTTTGCATACCAGGGAGCCTAAGTGCTGAATTAGCACTGGGTAGCAGTAGACTGCACTGAAGTGCTGGATCTTGTCAATACTGCCATAAGGCAGAGCAACACTTACCCAAGAAATAATACAGGTGTTTTGTCTGCATGTCTCTCAGCAGGCTGATAACACACCTCACTCAGAGAGCGAGTGTTAGGAGCACAATCTCTTTCTTGGAAACTGAACGTCTCGCACTCTGCTCAATGTAAGCAACATAGCTATCCTGCTGCTAGGCAGGAGAGAACGAAAGATTTTTAAGTTTCCATACTTCGATTGTTATCAGAGACACCAAAAACAAATGCTGATGGTGTTTTTAGTGTTCGATTAGCACCACCTTTAAATGGAGCCTTGTGTTTCCATATCCACCTGTCACAGGAAAAAAATGGAAGGGGGGTAGCAACAGGACAGGACGTCATGATCTTCATTTATATGATCCTGTGTCTGCCTTTGACAGTTTCAGTATTAATTTAATCACGAGGAAATAAACAAATTTCAGCTGCAGTAGAAATGAAAAGCTAGTTGCTCAGACCTCCACATTTTTCTGCTTTCATCGTGCTTTTCTCTTCCAGTTGACACTGAGTTGTGTATCACCTCTTTAATGTTAAAAATACTAGAAAATTAAGACCACAGTTGCCTTCTTGCTATGCTGAATTTAATTTATAGATGCTTATATTTAGGAAATCTTAAAAGCAAACTGAAATATACAGAGAAAGATACTGTTTTATCGTTACAGTGATGAGAATCATAACAATTTTTCAAAAGAGACCAAGATATTTCCTGGAATATTTTATTACTCGAACTCTAAAGTTCAGAAAGCATTTGAAAAATTAATAGATGCTGGAAACTGTTTATATTTTTGATACTGAGAAGTCATGCTTATTTTGTACACAAAATATTTTTTTTGCGAGTGTTTTCTTCTTGTGTGTAACTGTTCTTTGGAGAGATGGCTGTATGTATATGAATGCAAACTAAACATTCTTGAAATTTACTTTCTACATAGCAAAGTTTTGACATTAGTTTGAAATGAGAGCAAGCTTTTGAACAGAGAGCATATGCTTTGTGTTTTAGGTTCTGAATCTGATTATACCACTAATCTATTTTTCACAAATGGATGGAGCACATTTTTTAAATTAAAACTTAAAAGAAAATTAAAAGAGGTATTTTAAAAACGTAATAGAGATGGTTGGAATTACTCACTTTCAGATTCCAAAAGAAGCTTTACTTCTGCATCTGTAGTTTTGACCTGGAAAAGTGTAACTTTCTATGTTAAATTATAATGTGCAAGAGGAGAAGTGGGAAATTCAATTGCCTCACTGGCAGAATTTTCCTATCCAAAATTTGATCGTTGATATTTTTTCTGACTACAAAAAAGAAAAAAAAAACTTTCTTCCAGCCAGAATTTTTTCTTTCCTTACACAGAAGAGCTAGACATGGCAGCAGTTATTATCCTACCTGGAATATTGATAAAATGAGAGGAAATTCAAAACACAGTTTTTGTTCTGGCTTGATTGACATAATTTTGTAAAGTAGCAATTTATAATGATATTAAGCAACTTAGAAGATCATTGATTAGATAAATTGATTAGAATATTGATACAATAGATGAAAATGTTATTACTTTTGTCTAAAAAAATGCCTTGTGCATTGAACAAGCCATTTTTTCACATTTAAAACACAAAAATTCAGTATAAAAAGTCATGTTCGCTTCTTCAGTCTGTCACTAACCTCTAAATGTGAGTGTGTAAAAAAAAATTTACAGAAAAAGAAGCGTTCATTGCTTAGATAAACACACAAATACTGGTATGGAAGGACTTTTTTCCACCTCTTCAGCATTGTAGACGAACACAAGCAGTGGAATGAATTGTTTTTTCCTGTTTTTATGCATGACAAGTAGAATTGTTTATGGACATCTAATCAACACGAAAATATTTCGCTGTTACAACTATCTCTGTTTTGTCTTGTAGAAGTAAAAAAAAATCCTGCTTCAAGCAGGCACACGTGGGCTTTCAAAAGCCCCAGTACAGCTGGAGCATGACAGTATATTTCATTCTTTCTTTGGCCATTGAAAGTTTTGTCTGCCTTTTAAGAGTTTGCTGGAACAACACGTCGTCTTAGTTATAGAAAAGTTCTAAATTTCTGTTGCAATGGTATATCAGAAGGCCAAATTTTGATATTTGAAACAACAAATTTTGATATTAGACCAACAAAGCCAAACAGCAATTTCAAAATAATGATTAAATTTGCAGGATAGATATAAGTTGAAACATTTTGCAGGTTCGGTTTAAAAGGGACTGAATTCAGCTAAACACCTACCAACCTGGTGTTCAACCGAGTTTTTGCCAGCATAGCCTTAAATTGTAACTTAATCAAAAGTATTTAGCATAAACACAACCACACGGAAAAGTTTTTCTGTGTTTTATACTTCATGTTTGTGTTAATTAACACATAATGGAGCCACTATTAGGAGTAGGTGGGGAAATGGTTCACACCGTGTATTTTGGGGTAACTTCAGGTACTTAAATTAGAGCCTGAACTTTCTACGTGATCAAGGAAGAGTGTTAAGCACTTCTAGGAATTCATTCAAGCTAGAGCCAAACGTAGGTGCTCTGATCTGTGTTCCACGCCCAGGAGGCGCCTACATCTGCTCTCTGCAGGAGGATCCCCTGAAGTACACGGTGGGAACAACTCCCTGCTCTTCCCAACAGTGGTTCTGTCACACGTTAACTACTCGCAAGTGGCTGACGTGCTGCTTCATGTCAAAGCGCGTGTATTGCACTCATCGGCTCATCCACTGGTGTTGCTTTGATCTCTAGAGCTGGCTCCAGCTAATATACCCACGCCGAAATCCTGGCTAGGGAAACTGAGTACTTCTGTGCTGCCTGGATTTGGTGGTCTGCAGTCTGAGCGTAGCATCATCAGTGTACTGAGTACAGTACAACCCATATTCCCTCATTAACTCTTTTAGCACGCATATGGTTTGTGCTGGAAGATGGCGGGGAACAGCTGAAGGAAAACAGTACCCCAGCAGCATCCTACAAAAGTCATTCTCCTTTCAGCCTCGAATAGAGTTCTTTATATTTCAGGATATGTTCACTGTCACACAAATGACAGCCACATGTAACAATATTAGCGTTCAACCTGATTAATTCCTGTCCTTTTATACTTTGAGCACTGTAGTTCGCCAAACTATTTAATGTTGCTGTACTCTGATGTATATTGCTGACATTCCGGTAATTGGTTGTCCATAGGAATTGTTGCAAACAACCATTAGTTCACCAGGCTAATACTTCATGGAGTAATATTTTTAGAGCAGTTCATATAGTATAATTCATCAGACAATTATTCTGTGTCTCTTAAGATTTTTAGTCAGTTAAGTAGTATGTATTGCAAAATTAGATTGACTCTTAATACATATGACTCATAAACATTCAAAGGTGAATTCATGGGTTTTTGGCTTACAAATATAAAATGTCAGCAAAAAATCAAGTAGTACAATTTCAGTAAAAGAGACCATGGCATAATTAATAAAATAATATTCAGCCCTAATTTAAAGAAAACAGCAAAATGGCAAGGCTGCTCGGCACAGATTCAGTTGACTGAGGAAAAAAAATACATAAATTTATTCCTGTAACTGTTTTTGTGACAATTAAAAGGTCTGCGTCCTAATCAAAATTGAATAATGGTTCTAAATTCTCTATATAAAATATCTAGTCTCTAGATAATTTCTGTTTATGCTGCCTTTGCATGTTTTAATGCTGTTCAGAGTGGTATCAGTAGTTCTGTTTACACGTACTTACCGTGTGAATTCAGGTTGATGTGTGTTTGGTAACAATTTCACCAGCAGGCCTGTGTGCTTCAGTGGGAACTTATGTGTACATGTCATACCTGAATAATTACTTCAAAGTCGCTTCTCTTGTTGTATTCATTAATAATTTTGCAGAAATAGCCTGCACTGCATGAAAGGAGAGGGTGGATCGAAGTACAAGGAAGTAATGTCTGAATTTGGCTAGCCACCTGCTAAAGTATGTCTTTTTGCTTGCTCTTGACCACCTTTCTGTCCCACAGCTGTTGTATAAATGGAAGTACTAGTGGCTTGAATTCAAACAACACTTGAAGCACGAAGGAATTACATTATTTAATTATTTTATTGCATACATTTTCTCCAATGGCAACAGATTATTATTTTTTTCTCGTTTCAAAAAACAATTGATTTGGAGTTAGCAAGGAGAATTTAAGGAGATTCTAAAAGTATGAAGTTACAGAGAAAAAATATGGGTTAGTGTTGAATCGTATTTGACTGCCTCACAGCAGTATTTTGAAGACCTATGTAAGTTGTTCTGCAACTTCTGTTCCACTGGCTTCAAACTGGAAACCTTACCAATAGCTTGGCTAGAACATTTCCAATTCCTTGACCTTCAAGGTTTAGTTCCCTGGGAAATGAACTTGTGTTTGAATATATCTTGAATCTAACAGAAATCAGATATGGATGGCCATTAATAGTTTTCTTCTAATACAGACTAATGTCTTTAAAAATCAAAAAGGTGGTGGTTTTTGTTTTGTTTCGTATTTTTATGAGAGAGGAAGTCTTTAGCTTGAATTTCAATGACCAGCAAGGAACAAGAACAGCCCTACTGGAAACTGAAGACTGCAATGGGAGAAAATAAAGACCTAGCAATCAATAAATTTAAGAAATGTAACCAGCATCACCAAAAGCTTCATAATTGTGATTTGCATTCAGCCTTGTCAACAGCAACTACCGGTAACTTTATATGCTGATTTCTACAGAAGCATTATAAGCTACCATTGCCAAAGCACTTTTCTAATACTGATAGCCTCAGTGCTTCAGTTCTGAGGGACTATTTGAGCATATACTTGTAAGAATGAAGCTCACAATTTTCTGTGCAGAGAACAGTGAGGATTAAAGCTTATTTTGGAGAAACTAGACAAGGGGGTCAGATGACTTAATTAGCGTAGGATCACTTCCCCAATTCATTTTGCTGCACAGCCTATGAACAACTGTGCAGGAAAAAAACAAAAAGACAGGTCTTTAGGGTTTTTATGTTGTACATTAAATGGTCACTGGGTAACGTACAGCTGTTGTTCAGGCTCTGTTATGTACACTACCTTCTCAAATCACTTCTGTGCTACTGCCTTTATTCTTCACTTAGAAAGTACAAGGAGGAAGTATCATATCAGCATAAAAACACAGTGGGTAGTCGTCCTCTGATGAAAGTAGTAGAGATGCAGATTGACATTGCACAGTTGACTGCTTGGTCTTCAAAATTTTCTAAATCGTGATTGTGACAGAATGAAAAGTGAGCAGTGGTCTGAGCTCAGCATGACACACACCTTCAGAAACAGAGTGCAGTGAAGTATTGTTTTCTGTACGTTGGCTATTTTCTTAGTCATTCAGTCAAGGAAGTTATTTTCCCTTTCATGTGCATCAGACCTGTAGGGAATTGGTACGAACTTCATAACTTGAGCACCAACCTGTTTTAAATTACGCTAAGGATTTAATTAACAGTACCACCACATTCCTTCTGGAAATATATATCACTCTATATTGCTGTTTCCTGTTCTATTTCAGGGCATTTGATGTAGAACTTCTTTACATAGCTCAGCACTTGAGAATACCTATAGCAGAAGTTGCTGTCAACTGGACTGAAATTGAAGGTAAGGAAATGGTTTCTTTTCTTGGTAAGATTCCTTAAGCGTCACTCCCAAATAAAATATCTGAGGGTCTTCCCAGAGTGGATTGTTTTATCCAATTTTGATAGCACACAGCCTTCTTTCCATAAAAATTTTGAATTTCATGTCTTTGCCCGCCTTCTGATATGGCATGGTAGCACAGGCACAGGAAGAGTAGGTGAATGGGTAACACTGGAGACAAAGATAGGTAATTATACTGCTAGGATAGAGTACTGCTTCAGCAAGTCCTCTTGCAATAATGTGTTAATAAAAATAGTGCAATTGTAAAATGCTCTGCAGGAAGCCTGACCATCATTGTTTATTGATTCAGCTCTGTTTCTCTGTCTCTCCTTCCAAAATTCTCAACCCGTCTATTAAGGTCTCCTCTAGAGCACCCTCTCTTCTTAAGATTTTGTTTGATTCTTTGAAACTTACACAGAGATCTCTGTTACTAGGGTACTAGAAAGAATAGCTTTATACGTTTCTCAGTAGAAAAAAAACAACTTAAGAGGTACTGCTCGTTTCTGCTTGCTTACTTCCTCTGATCAAATGCAGTTCCTTTTCTTTTCTATAACATTTTATTTTTAAGCTGAATCTTTTCTCCTCAACAAAACCCCTGAACAACAAAAAGTATAATGAACTGTGACGGTGACAAAGGGTGCAAGCAAGTAGAGAACATCCTAAACCAACTTTACTATAAAAGAGAATATTTTCTTTCAATACAGTTCCATTTGTGCCACCTAGCACAAATGTTGGCAGAGATGGAAGAGGAATTGATTTCATGGTGTGTGTTCCTTACCTTGCCTGAAGACTGGCAAATTCATTTTATTGCTGTAAGAGATAGGGAGGTTATTGTCTTTCAAAGACAATTTCCAAACACTTTCCAAAGTCGTTCAGAAATCATTTGCTTAACTATTGGTATTCAGGTTCCTATTTATTTGAACAAAGCCCTGTCGCAGAGAATACTGTGCATCCTGTGGCATACATTGAATTACTGCTGCTGCCACTCATTGTACAACGTAATTGCTATAAGGCAATATATTTTTAATATATATTTTTGTAATATTTTTTATGACAATTAAGGTGTAGTTTGTAGTGCTGAATGTGCTGAGAATGCAGAGGTTTGTGACTAGTAAAAGTATGTTTTGCCATTGTTCATTTTTTCTAACAATGTCCTTCTGATTTTCTTCTTCATTAATCACAGGTTCTAAGTTAGTTCCCTTTTGGAGCTGGCTGCAGATGGGCAGGGATCTTCTTTTTATACGACTGCGATATATGACTGGTGCCTGGCAGCTTGAAACAAGAAAATGTAATTAGGTTATTTACATTTTCCAAATGTATTATTATACTTAATGGAACATGAGAACAATTTCAATCAAGTTAAGCGGTGATGAAAGCTGAGGTAATTCTTCATTGCTCCTGCTGTATGTTTCCTTTTTGCAGCATGTACGTGTTTTGTAAGATTGTCAACAGGGAATTTCTACAATGTTCTGAAAAGAGAAAGCATTTCCAAAAAAGATTTTCTTATCTGGTAGCCAGGTTTTTATTTTATTAAATAGTACTTTTTTAACATGTCTTATCAACTCACTCACAGAGATATGTCTGCTCTTGTCTCATCATACATTTGGAATTTCTCCTAGTGAAATTTATACAAATTAAAAAGAGGCACTCTATTCTACAAGGTGTGATACTGCGTTGTAAATGACCACAGCCACTTATTTCTGTAGTATCTGGAAATATACGGCCATATTGCAACTTGGAATGATCAATCAGGGCTCGCTCTAATGTGTATTTAGATTCAGTGTTATGGGAAACATTAAATGGTTTTACTGAGTTATAACAGTAATGTTCATAAGGCTGTTCTAACGACTTTCAGTAGTCTCTTGACATTCCAAATGTTGTTGTCTGAAGCTGAAATAGTTTGTCTGAGATCAAACTGCAAATCGCCTCTAGACTATAGGAGTTCCAAGAGAAAGAAAGCACATTTCATTCTAAAATGTTGTCTTTTATAAATATGTTTTGTTCATACACACTAATTAATACTGCTGAATAATGCTGAAGGCTAGGAGTCCTTGGCATCTCCGAAAGTGTAGTGAAAAGGGCATGGAAAACTAATGCAGAGCATGCAAAAATGAGCCCCTAGGCACACTGGGGGCCTGTGCATCGACAATGCCAATCTGAAGTTCTCGTACTTCAAATGAGATCAGAGAGGGAGAGAAAGATCTCAAGTCTTATTAGCAGTGCCATACCTTATTACAGTACTCAATTTCAGTGCTTTCAGAACAGTTGTGGACTGCCAACAAAGAAAGACGAATACAAATGTGAACAGATTTAAAGAATGAAGGGCATATGGTTGTATTTTCACATTTTTAACTGGTGATTCTTCTTATGTCTTCTGCAATGGTGTACTGCAATATTTTTTGCTTTTGTTAGGGTTACCTCAGTTTTCTGTCAATTTAAGTGCTGGAATAAATTCTCAAAAATATCTTTGGTTTTATTTTGCAGATTTTACTGTGTCTTAGTTCACATACGTCTCTGTCATTTCTGTGGAATCAATCATGATTCATTGCTGACATTGCTTGAATAGAATACGAGCTTCTCAGTTTTGGTGAAATAAATTGCCCTGATCAAGCTTGGACAGTAACAGCTCTGGCTATAATTAATTCAAGTTGCCAAAAGCAGTTCTCAAAAGCAGATTCCTAAAATTTCCCTCGTCTTATCTTAAAATTGACTTTATTTTAAATTTTAACCTACATAGTTCACCTTTTTCAAATGATGAGACTTAGGTCATGCATTGTTTTCTGCATGGTAAGTAAACATCTGGTGACTTCTTCTTTAAGAAATTCTGCTTTTGTGTTGGATGTCAAAACTTGGAAAGGGGGTGCTAAGTTTATGAATTTTAAAAAAAATAGTATATTCTACAAAGCT
The DNA here is from genome assembly GCF_964211835.1 of Anser anser. Lineage (NCBI taxonomy): Eukaryota > Metazoa > Chordata > Aves > Anseriformes > Anatidae > Anser > Anser anser. The sequence continues at coordinate 186,649,160 of NC_139720.1, forward strand.
TTTTTTAAAAAAAAAAATGCAGATTAACGCTCCAGTAACTCTCTCTTTATTGAGCTGTCTCCTTTAGCAACTGTGCATAGGTCATTCCAACAACACCAAAAAAAATTATCTTCCAACCTGAGAGATGCAGAGGTAAGGCTAGATTTACCATATTTGAGCTTTTTGGGGTTGGACACTGGAACTTGTTGGCAGGGAATTCTTTTAAGGGAGAAATGGGAATTATCTCAGTAAATTTGAGCCCTGGATAAAGGTCACTACACATCTTAGTAGTCCAGAGTCTGTTCTCTGTCTCTGAGGTCAACAGACATGGCACAGGTCACATCCAAACACCTACATCTTCCTCCCCAGCTGCCTTTCAAAGCAGGCTTGCCACATCCAAACTCCAACATCCGTTGGAGTTAGTTCTGGACCCACATTGACTGCCAAACTGTGCCTGAAAAATACTTTGAGAGCATGCTGACAGGCATGGGCAGCTGGGGGACACCTGGCACAGGTTTAGTTTACTTGTGCAGGTGTAGCCTGACACACTCCATTGCAGTGGGGAGAAAAGTTGAACTGGGAGGGGGGAAAAAAAAAAGAGTAAACTGGGACAGAAAGAGTGTGGGGAGAAACTGAAAAGGAGGCCAGCCTGGGGCTGAGACTGGAAGCCAGTGAGTGAAATGGAAGATGGGAAACTGAGACTGCACGAGGAATGGGAAAGGAACAGCAGTGGAAGTGGACTCAGCAAAAAGAGTAGAGCAAGGGAATGAGAAAGGAGACAGATCAGTTAAGGATGGAAAAAAGAAACATTACTAATGAGGGAAGGGGAAGCTTAAGGGGTTCAGTAAGCCAAGTCCACCACAAGAATAAGGTTAGGACAGAAATGCCATGGTTTAAAACAAGTAGGGACTGGGGACAGAGCAATTTTCAGAGTCTGGAACTCAGGTTCCCTTTCTAAGATTCTCAGTTGTTATCTAACCTCTACGAAACCCTTTGGCAAATCGTATCTCATCTTTATGTGCTAATCCATAACTGCCTGCTAGCAGGCTAATCCATAAATGCCTGCTAGCAGGCAGATTATTCTTCCACCCCTGGTCACTGAAATCTGCAGTAGGCCTCCTGGTCCCAGTTCTGAACAGCATTAAGGAGCAATGGAGGAATCACAAAGATATGGGAGACTATACATACCAAGCTTCAATATAAATTCACTTTTCAGAATTAGAAAGCCAAGTAGGAAGAACATAGGAAAAAAGTAGCCGCCTTTCTGACATTTTCCCACATTGTGTATATGTGCTATGAGGAGATATTTGCTTATATAAGGACTATTTTTCCTAAATACGTATTTTTAGTTCATTGGATTGATTCAGGAATTAATAAGTTGTGTGGCTAAGGCAATTTGATTGATAGACCTTCTGTTTATAAGTTGGAAGTTTGGATAGTGTACACGAGACAAAGGATAAAGAGGGACATTATGCTCTCCTTTATCAGCTAAAGTTAAAACAGGTGTATGTTTTTGGGTTTTTTTCCCTCTTGGTGGAATGGTCAATGCATCCAAAGAGAGTGGTACGATACAGGTTCAGTTGCTCTGTTGTTTAAGGGAACCCAAGCCCAGGCTGTCACAGGAGCTCAGGACTCCAGCAGTGCTATAACAGAAGCTTAGACTCATGCTTGGTTTTAGGATTTTGCTCGGTTATCAGCATTCCTCTAATCATGTATTGTCAGCCATATATAAATACCACACTTCTGAGGCAAAGGTGTGCCTGCTTTGTAAAACCCAACAAAGAGCAAATAAAAGATGAGCAGAAACTGCCTTTGCACTGTGCAAATTAAAGTGCATAGGAGCTTGTTCACAATGAAATTTAGTGTGTATGAGGAACTTACAGAAGATTTTACCATGGCTTATCCATGTCTTCAGATCAGGCTACAGCACGGCAAAGATGTTTAATACTGGCAAATTTCAGATTTGGGTCAGCGCTCTTAAGTCCCCATGCATCTTGAGACCCATATCAACATACAGATAATCATTAACTTAGTCCATATATTTAATGAATGCAGAGAAAAGGAAGCACAATGACAAGTATTCACTTCTAAGCAAATGTGAAGGATAATAAGATGTTTTGAAAAGAAGCTACACACTGGCTTATGGATTTTTTACATGAGATGGCCACGTAGCAGAGACACAAATTACAGTATTTAATAATCCCAACACAACGGCAACAGTCTGTGACACCAGAACGTTTTACACGAACCTAAAAGTTTTATAGAAATGTCAGGGGCAGAGTGATGGAAAACATAACTCATTTAGAATTGTCAGAAACCAGATCCTTTAAAAGTTAATACATCTAATACAAGTCTGTAGCTGTCAGAGATCAGAGATGCTTTTTCTTTGTATGAAATATAGAAAGTCATTCACACCCTGATCTTCCCCAAGCATTTACCTTAAAAGGAGGATTTTTTTTTGTGTTAAATCTTGTAAATTTTTAGATTCTTGCTAGTGACTCAGTGTAGTTTATTTCCAGTATCTGCGTGCAGCTGCCTGAGCCAATGGGACGTTTGGAACCATGTATCTTGATTTTCCCATGAAGATCACATCAGGTGACAACTTTTGGACCAGATCCAACACATGACTTCAGAAGTTAACCATCAAGATCCCGGGTGGGTGTCTGCCCTCGAGGTTACTGGAATCCAGAATCCCAAACGAGGCACCTTTTACCTGCGTGAAATACCGCGTGCAGCCTGCCAGCAGCCTGCTGGCTTTAGTCGGAGTTGTCTAATAACAGCCTGTTCAGCACGCAGGGAGATCTGTCGGCTCATTGCACAGCCCAGAACCTTTTTCTTAGGGTAGGGAGGAGTAGAAGCCTTTTAGAAAATCCCGCTGAAGTTTTCCCTCAGCAGAGCAGGAGCCTGCCTACTGCTCTACTGATCCAAATCTGCACCTAAGGAACGGGAGACCAAAAGCAAATTCCCACACTGGAGGGAGACCAAACCCATCTGTCCCAGGGGGTGTTCTCTAACTGCCTTCTGTTGAAGCTGTTCCACCGTGTGCTGTTGTGCATAAAGCCCAGCAGGGAAGCATGACTCGACCTCATTTATCACAGTGCTTACCTCAGGCTGAGGAAGATCCGGGTGCCAGTCTTTCTCTCTGGGGTATTTACTATTTACATCAAAATCAAGGGATATGTTTCTTGCGAGTGCTATTCTTTCAGGCACAACATACTTCAGCTTTGTTGTGCAGCAACCCCAGAAGCAGCAGAAGATGCTCCTAGGTACTATTTCAGAAGCAGCTGTGCTGGTTTAATTGCACACGGCCGTACCGAGGAGCGTTCCAGCTCCCTCTACACCTGTTCTGCGGCTGCTTGGAGACTCCCTCAGGCCAGTTCAGTTCACTGGAATGGCAGGGTGCCATCTTCCATTTGTTTGCCTTCTGAGATCCTTTTCTGCCATTTCAGTGACTCAAAATGACTCACTGTGTGCTCCAGCAGGCACACGGTAAAAAGCAGCAAAAGGAGGACTTCCCCTTTTGACAGCTTTGAACTCACCACAAGCTCAAAGAATGATTTGTCACTTGCTGATGAGACCTCTTTTCTGAGGTAAGAAATAAAAATTTAAATTTCTTTTTGTTTTCTCTTTTCAAGCGTAGACAAGAGCTGAAGGTGCAGACCTCCAGCAAAAAAAGTCCTGGCACCACCTCTTGATGTATCCCAAAGCCACCGCTTGGTTTTATGTAGTGCCACAACACGGGATGGGAGGCTCTGGTGGAACATTTGCAAGTTGTTCCTAGTGGGAGAAAGGCTGATTGCTTCCAGTTTGATGTAGTCCTACTCAACTGCAGAGGTTGTGTAGGGAACCAAAGTTGAGCCTAAGTAGATTGCTTCCCTCATCACAAAGCCTGCCATTCAAATCGTGCCTAACTTTTCTTCATTATTCTCTTTATAGACTTGCAGAGATACAGTCTCACAATTTGTATTTCAGTGGAATCTGAACCTTTACTTTTTCCTCCTGTCCTTGCTTTTGTAGGGTTGACCCATGCAGACACAAATCTTTCAGATTACTCATGGGCTCCTGCATGATCCAGCCATCCAAAGAAATGCCAGAACAAAGTAATTTCAGAGACTCTGCTACATTCTTATCAACATCAATGCTTTCCTAGTTTGTGCGTTAAACAAATGCAGATATCAATTCTTAAGAAAAGTTTTTAATATACCTACGTAAAAACTCACTTTTCTGCACTACTTACTAACACTTCATAAGGGACTTTTTCATTGAGTCTACTTCATATCAGAGAGTTTGTCTTTGAACAACATACAACAAAAAAAAAGTTATCTAAAAAGGTTCGGTAGTTTACACAAGATTTCTTTACCGTTACCATTTTTTATCACAACCGAAAGCAATAGTAACAAAATCCCCTGACACACACTTAGTTTTTTATCCTTAAAAACCATTTGTTAACTCATGTTTTAAATTTGATTTGGAAAAACAAAATTTTTCTCTTTTTGCTCTCAGACGTGTCCTGCTGATGTGCAATGTGTTTTCTAGAGGTTTGCTCAGTATCCCTAACTGATTTTGGTTAGCATTATCCCAAAGCAGGGTAACTCTGAAATGAATAATAACACAATTTTAATCAGTTTTCAGCCACTTTATAGTACTCAGAGATCACTACTGGGGAGTGTAAACAGCCAAATACAGAAGACAACTCCAGTTCGTTTTGCAGAACTGCACTCCATAAGGTACCGATTTACAACTCCCAAAGCTCCTGTGCAGACTTTCCAAGCACCACCACTACGGAGAAGTCCAGGTTAGTGTTTCACCAGGGAGAATGAAATTATATTAATATGTATAAGCATACACAGCAATACCTCCAAGGCATTGACTAGTCCCAGCCAGTATTTAACTTGAATCCCTCTGCTAATGTTTAAGGCTCTGGAGACCTATCCATAATTATTTATGTACCTATTGTCCAAGTGTTCCTTGGCTTCACAGTCATCACGCTGACTGCAAACTAAAAATAGTCCAAATGAAGAGACAAGCAAAGACAGAAGACTGCAATGAAGTTTCTGTATCTCAGTGTTTATTACTTAAAATAACATCTAACCTTATTTATGATCCGTGTATGTTACTTAGGGATGCAGTGGCACGTCTGTTATAGCTCAAGGGGCATGAATTAAAGTAGTGTTCCAGCACTGCTGAAGTCTGCACCCTGCCAGCTGAACCATAAGTTATCTACCTCTTTGGAACAGGGATTCAGAGGTTAAGAATTGGATGCTGCTGTCGTGCCTATTGCGTTAGCCAACAGCACATAAGGGAGTCTCGACCACGCTAGCCCAGGGGGTCATTTGGGCTCAGGGGAGAAGATACAGACAAACCTTTGTTTCTTGCTGGAAAAACAGATGGTATTTTTATATGACCGTGCTGCTATAATAGTTGTGAGATCATAGCTGAGAAGGGTGTGCTGGAATATGATTTCATTTTTTGAAGATCTATCAGAAGGGAAAGAGCTAAGTACTCTCCATTTTCCTCAATATTTTTAAATCCATTTTGCTTTTCATACATCCATTCATTTCATAGACCTGTTTATCTGTCCTGACTCCCTTAAACAGATGTTTCCCTGGCTTAAAAAACAAACAAACAAACAAAACCAAACAAACAAAAAAAGAAATCCAGTTCCCCCTTGTTTGGATTGCTTGGAGAAGTTGTCCAAGTACTAATACACTTGCAGGTAACAGTGAATCAGTCTGTAAGATGACTGTTTGCCAGATTCTCATACTACACACACACACACACAGAGCCTTGGTATGTACACATTAATTAGTGCCATGGGTAGATTTTATTTTGCTAAAGCAATATGCTCCATGTCTCCCTTTCTGCAGAAGATGAACTCTTGCTGGATGTGGAATCCACGGGTAGGAATACTCCATAGCTGCCAACAGCAGCACATTCATTTTTGAAGAAAGAAGTTAAACTGCCTAGCACATTTCAAACCAGCAAACTGGTCAGCACAGTAGCTCTTCAATGCACTGCAGACGCCTAACTGCAGTCATGAGAAATAACCTGATGTATTTTAGGCAAATGGGAGCAGTCAAGCTGCAGCAGCACAGAGCAGCACAGCTTGTGGGTCAGCCAGGCACATTGGCCACCTGCAATGTAACGCCCTTATCGCTCTCTATAGGTGCCTTAAAGGAGGCTGTAGCGAGGTGGGGGTTGGTCTGTTCTCCCACGTGCCCGGTGACAGGACGAGGGGGAATGGGCTAAAGTTGCGTCAGGGCAGGTTTAAGTTGGATATTAGGAAAAACTTCTTTACCGAAAGGGTTGTTAGGCATTGGAATGGGCTGCCCAGGGAAGTGGTTGAGTCACCATCCCTGGAGGTCTTTAAAAGACGTTTAGATGTAGAGCTTAGTGATATGGTTTAGTGGAAGACTTGTTAGTGTTAGGTCAAGACTAGGTGATCTTGGAGGTCTCTTCCAACCTAGATGATTCTGTGATTCTGTGATTCTGATTCTGTAAGCGTTCTTACAGCAGGCCCCTAGGAAATGCTTCAGACAAGTCATGAGGAAAGCCACTTGAATAGACTTCCAGCAGCTCCCAGGTATTGCATCGGGCCTCCCAGTTCTCATACCTTTTCTAAGGGCTTGTTATACCATCAATAAACACTGCTCGGTCATAACCTCTCTAACAGACTGTGGGTGGTTATCAGTTGTCTACAACTCTACCACTCTTCCCAGCACTGCCATACAAACAGCAAATTATACAAATAATTTAAAACAGTCTCTTTCTATGCACACACTTAGTATTCAAGAAACAGTTGCAGAACAGACATGTCCTCCAGAAATGGCATAGCCACAGGTGTTCCCTCTTACCTACATTACCTTAAGTCCCTCTCAGGTCTATGCCTTTCCACCTGTCAGTCTCTACCTTCCTTGTGTCTTCATATTCTGCTATCAAGATTAAGATCACTGTCCTCCTTTGAACTTTCAGAAGTTTGTTGTTTTAGTAGATTGAGCTTCAAAATCTAGACTGAATCCAAGCCTTTGTTGCTGGCATGTTCTGTACAATATTCTTTAAGAATGAGGTGACATTAACTCTGGAATTCCCATCTGTTTTTTGCCATGTTCTAATGTTTCATCTGGGGTTATTCTGAGTCTGTATAAAGATCCCGTTACAAAACAAAGAGAAATACCGAGTGTCAGCTTTTGGACTGGAGATCAGAAGAGCTGTTTGAACCACAGGATGATGAAGAGTCATTCAGTTCTGCAAACAGTTTTGGCAAATTCACTTTACGTGGTCTCTGGAAAGCAGCTTTCCACATGTGGGACAAATCTTTATCTTCCTATCTTCATTAAGTAGAGAGAGGTTTAGCTATGGGAGTCATTCAATTATGTCAAGGACAGGCTTCATCCTGTAGCCACATTGCAACCTCAGTTGCACAGACTGTCATGAGCTACCCTGCTGCATGCACTCAATCATCTGCTGTCAAACCAGGAACCAGGTCAAAACCACAAGGAATTTCTAACTCTTTTTGGCTGACTAGGTCTGATGCCGTTTAAGGTCTCAACATCAGAACTGCTGATAACTTTTGTATCTTGTTGCCAAAAAAACAAAAAACCAAAACCATATCCATGGCCATCTTCCAGTCTTTAAGCCAAGTCATAAGTTTTGGAAGTGCTAATCCACTGTGTCAGCTTTTCCTTAGTAGTTTTACAAGTCTGGCTAGATTCTGCTTGGTAGAAGCTTTCGTGATAATGAGAGTTTAAGCACAGATGAGGTTAGAGCAGCCTTTAATGTTTTTCAATCAAACAATAAAATTCTGGTCTAAGAAAAATGTTTTCTGGTGTTATGTCTAATTCTACTATTCTTGACAATTTATTTTCTCAATAAAATGCTTCGTAAGAACAGGAACAGAAGAAAAATGACCAGTTTTCTGTAGGAGTGTTGCAGTGGGACTACAAAAAGTACCAATTAGTCTCATCAAGGAGACAGCAAGCAATCTCATTCAAGTATTTGCTAGAAAGCTACAGAAGAAACAGCTGACTGCACAGGAATATGTAAGATTTATGCAACTTTTGTGTGCACTATTCATAGATTCATGCATTGCCTCAACTTACATGATATGTCTGAAATTCTTACACCCACACCTCTATTTGCATATAGTGCGAGTGATCCCGTGGCAAAAAAAATATGGACCTTTTTGGTTCACTTATCAAAGGAGTTAATTAATGGTACAGCTAACTTCCTACCCTGTATGTTGCCTTCTCCAGATAATAAAAGAGGATAATGATAAAGTCCCAAATACAGAGTCACTGCTCAGATACCCTAGAAACGAGTTCCGCCTGAAGAACCATGCAAAGGAGAGAGAACGGGACTGCACCTTACACTTAGAAAACTGAAAGGACTGGAAGGAAGAAAAATCCAGTGCAAGGCCCACTCCGTTCCCCCAAACCATGGATGCTGTACCTTTAATATTGAAACCGTTTCAGAGAAAACAGTGAGGGAAGGTTGCTCTTGCTGCATGCACCCTCCCCCATTACAAAGGAATTTCAGGAGTGGCTTGAACAGACCTGCATGTTTAAAGGAATCTGATTTTACATCTACTGATTTCTCTGGGTTATAAAATAATGAAGCATTCTTTCTATTCCTGGAAAATTCTGATTTATTCAAGATTACACAGTACATCAATCTATCCCTAGTCTGGAAGAAGGGCATGATAACTTACTTACACTAAAAAAAAAAAAAAAAGACTTCTGAATTTTCCAGTGTTAGGGCAAAAGATTTGAATATGTTGGAATAAAAGCTCCTCACAGTGAATAACAAGCACTCACAGGGGGGATGAAGTGATTTCATTGACCCCATTTACCCTTTCTGCAGGCTGCTCTAAAAATCCTGGGGTTTTAGCTCCTTTCCTCTCTATTAATATAAACATTATGCATATAGCTCAGTAGGTGTACAGTCAACACCAGTCAATTCCCAACACCAACTCCCCACTTTAAGGATGTTTTATTATGTGCAGTGATTACTTTGGGGAGAATACTTTTGCTACTAAGTGCAAATCTAATGCATAATACAGTTGCACCAGATTGAGCAATGTGCAAGAGCTTTTATTTTTCCATCAAGCAAAATGTTTTGGGAAAACATTTGCAGAGTGGTCATTCATAAAGCTCAGTCAGATAACTTCAGAATTAGGAAAAGTTAGAAAGCATGTAGACTGATATTCTCAACTGTGCCTGGACAGTAATTTACAAGGATGCTGAAAGTTTCTTAGGAAATTCACATTCCTAGCTCCGCAAAAGCTTCATTCTTTCATTTAAGATTCCATGTTCTTCTGGAGACTTGTCAACATGTTACTCCTAATGTGATCTGCATTTATATTCACTCACAATTGAATCCCATACAGTTAGGACTGTATCCTGTATAGATTAATTCTTCATTCTCAAGGAAGAGACGAGATCAAAGTAAGCAATGCACATACGGTGGCAGTTTTCTCTGTAGACAGTAAGACAGTTAAGAGCTTCAAAATAAATTGGCTTACATTTCCTATGCCTTTGCTTTACACAGCAAAAAGGCTTATAGGAAACATTCACTGGATGTAAAGTCAATGGCAAACATTATCTTTCATAACCAACAAATAATGTAATAATAATTAAAAAACAACAACAAAAAAAAGATGTAATCATAATTTTGCTAAGATACAAACCTGACAACAAAATGTTATGTGGCAACACAGCTTCATAGTTGTAGGTGCCACTAAGTCAGAGGGAACAGACCCTCACATACAAGAAACTCACCAATTGCCAGAACAGGCACTGCCACCAGTGTTTTGTTTTCTGTTGTGAAGCAATATACATGCACACTGCATTTCAAATATAGATGTCATTTAGTAAATTGATTGTATTAGTGCAAGACTTCTCAAGTTTTATGATGCCATGGATTTTTCAACAGCAGGGAACAGTCAGTCTTACAGATCTACTACATTTTTGCCAGAAAGTAAAAGGCTAATGACTTGAAATATGAATGCCACAGTAAGGCATATGATTAATAGCCACTGAGTAATAAAATCATTGCTGACAAAATATGTCCAATGAAAAGTTTAAATCTTTTCCAATGAAAAGTTTAAATATCCTCTTGGGAAAGGAGTCCTGGGTCTTGTTTCCAGTGCTGCAGATGCATTTTATTCAATGACTTGACAGGCAAGTGTTGTGAAGCAGTTCCCAGCACATGGACGAGAACCAAGAATCTCCATTTTCAAACATGTCCCTCCGTAAAAAAAAAAAAAAAAAGTACTTCTGCACTTCTCCACTTAGTCTGTGTCCTCAAGAGTCTTGCACCTTCTGCTGAAAAACAGCCCAATTTAAACAATAGCTCAGTGGTACCAAGGGTTAATTTTTTTTAAGCTAAGGAGAACCCAGAGCCTCTCTGCTCCGTTTTGCTGTAACCATTACATTACTGTAGTAACACAGCCTCTACTTCCTACCTGCCTCAGAAGATGGTTTGGTGCTCACTTTCCTACAACGAGGTTGCAAGTCCCTTGTGAAGCCCTCTTGCAAGTCAAGTGCTTCTTGAAACACACCTCCACAACATGTGTTTTCTATCAGCTGACTCCAAATGGCTTTGCTCCCCTAAACATAAAAATGAATCCAGAAATTGCCATACAGTTTCCCTACCATCAGTATAGAGAGAGAGCCACGTCACTAACCCTATATGAGGCTACTCTGTAGGCATCAGACATGGGGAATATGGGCCAGGTGAGAGACTCCAGCTTCTGGAGTCGCTGACCCCACCAGGAAAGGCTCTTGACCCTGTCAGTCACACAGGGAGCCAGAAAACTGTCCCCTAAGGCAAAGATCTGACCTGACACCTAGAGACAGGGGGTACTACCACCACAGCCTGGCCCCTACCTCACTCCTCTCACATCCCCAGTGTCTTTGACCTAGGCCTAGGCCTGGCTAACAGGGCTATAGAAGGCTTTAGAAGGAGAAAAGCATCCAGCTTTTCTCCTAAGACTGCTGCCTTTCTATCCATTCTCCATGCTTGCATCGATTGGCCTCCTTGACCTGATATGGCCTGCTATGACTGTAACTCTCTTTTCTGGACCAAAACCTACGGCTGCTGCTCTCCTCACACCAGGATCTACGAGTCCTTATTTCCCTATATTGCAGCCTCTCCACCTGCATTCTCCACAACATGGAGGCTGCTAGGTAAGAAAGTGAATTCCTCACACAAACTGGTGCAGAAAGTCTTCACTGATTTTTATCTAATCCAGGAGGAAAGAAGGGCAGCCCCAACCTACCACCACCAGTGGCACAGCAGGCCCTTGTCCTGTCTGAAGTGCCACCCCTCTAGGAAGCCTCCCAGTTCCCAGCTCTTCCCCACCGACCCTTCAAAACCCAAGTAAGACAGAAATCACTCACCCCCAGCTAGGATATAAATTCCTGTGCTGATTCCTTGACAACCTCGTTTTCCTACGCAGTGGGACTGGTGGTGGTGTAGATCATTAAGGGACCTAGGTGCCCTATTGCAGGCACATGTCAATACAGGCTAACATGCAAACAGCATTAGGTGCACTGCTGTTAGCACAGCAAAGGGTAACTGAGCTGTGGCACTGCTGCAGTACGTATTAAATATGAGGCATCATTGCCTGGGACCTTGTATTTTACACAGCCTTGTGATTTGTTATCCACACCAAGGCAGAGGTGCCCAGGCCACATCATATTTACTCTCTCTTAAGAGCTTAAGAACTCTGGCTTCCCTAAATGTAAATGGAGAGTTTGAGGAAACACAAGCCTTTGATGTGTGTGGGGAGATGTAATGCATTTAGGCAGAATATTTTAATTATGTGAATTACAACAGGGCAGCCTGCTCTTTTTCTTTCTTTTTTTTTTTTTTTCGTGCTGAGTCATTTCCACTTGGACTCTGCAAACATGGAACCATGCACCGAGTGTTTAAGCATTTGGAATAAACTATTAATGCTGTGCTCTAGCTTTGGCATGCCTTAAGCAGAGAAAAAGAAATCACTCCTTTTCTTCTTTATTTCCCTGAGCTTCTTAGTGGCCCCTTTGGGAAAGACTGGAGCTAGCTGACCCTACGTGTTTGAGATACATGGTGCCAAGGGCCAGTGGGCTGACACTATCTCACCCCATTCCCAGGAATGACTTCTGAAACGTCTCTGAGGCTTTCAGTTGCCATCCAGTCTCATTTGTGTACAAAATATGGAGAGATGAGTCAGAGCAATTTCTTGCCCTTTATGAAGAAAACTTGATACCTTGTGCATAGTTGCGGTATCTCTATATACAGTTTACATACTTGCCACCAACCTAGTTTTATTTTTTTCTTTTGAGTCTTTTGATATTTTTTTTTTCACAAAGTAATTGTTCTGCTGAAGTCTAGCTAAACGAGGTGTTTATTCAGCATCTGTGCCATCTAAATATTTACTAATGAAGATCTTTTTAAAAACTTTTTCCCTCAGCCACTAGGCAACGTAACTTTTTCCATTTCTTTGATCCTGAAGCCCCCCTTATTTTTAATTATTCTTTGCTTGGCAGCTGAAGGAAAATGTAGCAATATATACCAAGCCCTTCCCCACCCTCCCAGTTAACAAAGATACTGGTTGTAGATCAAAGAATCCATCAGAACAAACTGCTTCCTATGCAATAAGCCCTCTGTCTCTGGAATAAGCAAGTTTATCTTCATTGTGCATTCCGATAAGATGTTATTATAGTAGTGACTTTAATTACATTTCTCATTATTACATTAGTGCGCAGTAACATGGGGTTTCACTGCATCTAAATGTGATAGTTTGTAGAATATGGTGCCTTTAAGTCTTGTGATAGAGGGAAATAAAACTTCAGAAGCCACAAAACAGACAAAGAGAATGCTTCGTTTTATAGGCATTTGACCAGAAGTACCTGTGGAAGGAGTGAGAAGAATTTTTGGAATATGCACTGGAAGGCAGAAAAAGATGAAGAGACATAAAAAGACAACAGTATATGCACCACTGTACCTCCCTGTCATGCAAACATGTTAAGATTCTAGAATGTAAGTAACTGCTTCATGAATTAAGGGATAGATACTTACTTTTTTTGTCCCAACTTCGTATAGTGATATATCTGGAAGTATATTTTTAGTGACACATCTTTAAATGTTCATCTGTTTTCCTACATAGGAAAACAGTTGCTTCTCCCACTATTATTTTATGGTAAGACCAGAAACTGTAAGACTAGTGTGCTATCTCAAAGTATTTTGTGTTAGGTATTGAGTGGGTTAAAAAAATCTTTGTAGGTATAAAAATATTCATTATGATTTGTATATTTTTGCTGTCTAAAATATTAATTGAATTGATATTCTTTTAAAAAGATTTTCATGTAATTCAGCTTCTCTGATAACTTGATTAAATGCGGGGCCTGGTATTTGCTGCCAGGTGATTCCCAGGGGAGTGAATTTATCACATGCTTAATCTTGCAATCTTTACTTAATAACTGCTTGATCTATAACTTATTGAAAAATGGTGGTAGTGCCCATAAACTGCAGTCAACTTTAAAATCAGAGTATAAATTACCAACTGCATCTCCCTTTGAAAGGCATAGACCTTCAAACAGACCACTGCTAATGGTCCTACAGAGTAGAAATAACATCATGATCTCCAAGAGAACTGCTGTTAACTTATTTCCAAGGAGTGGATTGGAGCGCAACAATTTTCTTCTTGGAGCCCCTAGGCAAAATATTCAGTCGGTCCCCAACTTGTTTTAAAGCAACCACATGGTAAAATGGTGCATTGCTTGACCCCTGTTGCTTGAAGCAACTATAAGTTTACGAGACTCTTTTTACTTCTGCCAGATAGTGAAAATACAGATAAATCTGATCCACATAAATCAAGTTTTTAATTAAAATACAGTGAGTTTTCTAATACAAATGGCATTTTCCCTTCTACTCACTGTATCCTGCTTTAATGCCAACACTGCACAAATAAACTGTGCTTATCAGTAAAATGTTCTTGTCTGTCAAATATTACTATGTTTTTTTCCCTCTCATTATATTTTAAGTTTTAAATAGGGTAGTTTATAGAGATGTCTTTTTTCCCCTGGAAGGCATATATACTGTCTTTGTTTAAAACATGGGAGTGTTTTAAAATAAAACATTATTAAGGAGATGCTTGCCATCAACATTAATTGTGAACATCTTTTCATGTTTTCATCTGGAGAGCAAAGTCTGTGGACAGCATTTAGTGAGGAGAGTCTCAAATGACATTCCAAAATGAGTCTTTGCATATCTTTACAGAGATTATCCTTTCTATTTTGAGACGTTTGTTAATGAGGCAGTAAGTTCAGAAGAAGGTGGGGAAAAAAAAAAAAAAGCAGAATGTTACCAACATACCAACCTGTTGTCATGACTGGTATTTTTTTCCTTTCTACAGCAAAAATATGAAGAAACCACATGAGCTTCTGAGGATCCAAATAACCATGCCTCCTAAATAAACACACAAGGATTTTCTAGGGATCACTGCTTCAGTATGGCTGGTTTATAAAGATGAAACACATTGAGAAATATTAAGAAGTTCACAGGCTACTAAGGTAATACCTCCAAATGCCAATCCCTTAATATCATAAAGACAAAAGCATTTTCTATCTATTTTGCACCAAAGTTCTGTAGGTGGAACGAGTTCAGCTGAGTTTCAAATGGAAAAAGCCCAGCACGAACAGAACTTAGTAGGTTAAGCTGACCACACTCTTAAAATATACTTCAAAACATGTTGGTCTTCTTCATACCTATACTTCATTAAAAACATGGCCAAATGTCTACAGTCTCACTTTTAAACGTACTTTCAGGAAGGGTCGGGAAGGATATCCTCTCAGGTTAATAACGTAACGTGAAAAGTTCTGCTAACTAAAGATTACTTTCCTAGCCCCAAAAATTCTGTCTCTAACATGAAACGAGTATGTGTTAGACTCAGTCTTGGCTTGTAGAGAAATCTAACGCGAAGTTAAAGAGATTGCTTAAGTGCAAGGTATCATGACTTGATTTTATTTGTGACATGTAACCAGACAGCCATACATGTACTTGGTAATTTAAAAAACAAAAAGCAAAAAGCCAGTCTCACAAAGCTGAAAACAGTTAAAAGCTAAATCAGCTGAAAAGAAAGAAAATAAATAGCAAAGGGAATAATAATTAGGAAGTGCCTAAAACATTCAGGGAGATGCTTTAAAAACCACAATCCAACTGAGAATGGAGGCAATTCTAGTTAACAGAGAACAGACAGACTCAGAAGGGGTATAAATGCAAATATAGGTTGGATTAGATGATCTTAGAGGTCTTTTCCAACCTGAATGATTCTATGATTCTGTGATTCTACAAAACATGGGAGACAAAAAAGAAACAGAGATTTTAGGAAAAAAACAAAAACCAAAAAACAAGAAGGCGAATCAAAAGAAAAGAAATCCACGGCTAGCAGAATTAACAGTAAGGAATGAGTTAAGCATCTCAGAAATTAAGTCCTTTGAACAACAACTAATGTTGTTGCTGGAAATGGTACTACTATCTGGAAATGATAGAACTGTGAGTAATAGAGCAAAGACCATTCAAAAAGTATCTGAAAAAAAACCCTGAAATTGATACATTAGGTATCATTACATGAAACATTAGGTATTATTAGGCAAGCTAATATATTTTCTCTTTTAGCAGTGGTTGAAGATGATGATAAAAAGCAAAGTTTAACAAAAGTCACTGTGAAATCATCAGTTCTTTATACCTTGCTCTCAAGAATTTTAAATGTACAGGCCGAGGAGCTCTCTGACACATGCGCGTTGTTTCAACAGGTTTGGGAAGGCTGGAAATGTTAGATTGGAAGACAGCTAATACCATATCAACATTTTTAAGGAGATAGATGGAATGAGTGATGTGATTAACTGTTCATACAGGTCTTAGTTATTAAAATTAAGGGAGGACAATGTGAGTAACACCAGTCAGCAAAAAATATCTGGTGAAATTAAAACTGAATTACAAGTTTGGCTGGTAAAGGAAATGGGTCTGATATTACAGACTTTCCAGAGGTATTCAGCTTCATGCTACCTGACATTTTAATTAGGAAATTAATGTAAGCTGTATTGAATTTGTATTACTCTAAATTGATTAAAAACTGACTAGCTCCTAGGTCTGAAAATGCCACCATAAATGGGGAAAATTTTATCAACCTGATGGGTTTTTAATGAGGGCCCAAAGAGATCATTTCTTAACCTTGCAGTATTTAACTATGTTTTTAACAATGACCCAGAACTAACTATGAAGTTGATATTGAAAATTTTGCTAATGACACAAATTATGGCTTCAGTAAAAAGGGGAGAGAAAAAATTCAGGGGACAACTTAGTCAGATTGTAAATAGGGCAGGTGAGGACCTCCGGACCACTCCATCTCTCCCACCCTGTTTCCAAGGATAACAGACTGTTAGCTAATCTGCTCTTCTATGGGAGAGATTCTCCCACTGATAGGGAATTTATTCCAATATCTGCCTGTAAGCCTGGTGCAAGAAAACGGTGCATGTTTCTGCATGCTTAAAAGTAAGGTGAAGTGCAAGAAATAATGTAGGCAGACGCATGAGAAGATGGGGAGTCTAACCTGGAATCTAGAGCTTTTGGGCATCTTCTCAGCAAGGTATTCAATGATAACCATTGTTCTTTACAGGAGGGATAAACCTAACCATGGAACAATTCAGCAAGGCTTGTAATAGATTTTCCATCACTAAAGACTTCAAAATCTTTACATTTTTCCAGAAGATTTGCTCTAGCTCATCCATAGCCATTGGCTTTGAAGCCAAAATTCAGGGAAGTCTCAGGATCTCTGGGTATGTGTGGAGTCAGAGGTTCACTTTGCCTCTGGATGTTTGGGTATCTTTATATGTTGTATCTTTACATACTGTTTCTTTTCTTCCAAGCAAATTTTCAATGACAAGAAAACTGTTCAGACTAGTAGGATAAAGAGTGGAATCAGGTGAAATGGCTGACAGTTCCTCTGAATCTTCCCAACATCAGGCATAATGTTCGGAAGGTGAAGTAAAAGCAAGGAATTACACCGGGTCTTGAACCAATGCCAGCTGAGACTGAGACTTCAGCCAGGTCAGGCAAACTGCAGGGAAGCGATTTCTGATTACAAATTTCAGCCCTTGCTGGCTAGACGGAATGGAAACAGAATCCTTACAGAATTTACCTTCTAAGGTTTACTAAGTCATCAACATTGTTATGCAAATGTACAACAAATCCAAAGGTAGCTGTTGTGGTTTAACCCCAGCAGGCAGCTAAGTGCCACCCAGCTGCTTGCTCACTCTCCCCGGGTGGGATGGGGGAGAGAATTGGGAAGGTAGAAGTTCAGGAGCTCATGGGTTAAGGACGGTTCACTAGGGAAAACAAAAACCACACACACAAGCAAAGCAGAATAAGGAATTCATTCTCTACTTCCCATCAGCAGGCAGGTGTTCAGCCACTTCCAGGAAAGCAGGGCTCAGCATGCACAGTGATTTCTTGGGAAGACAAACGCCATCACTCCCAATGTCCCCCCTTCCTTATCCCAGTTTTATTTATGAGCATGACACCAAACAGTGTGGGATATCCCTTTGGCCAGTTTGGTTCACCTGTCCTGGCTGTGTCCCCTCCCAGCTCCTGGTGCATCCACAGCCTCCCCGCGGGCAGGGCAGCACAAGGAGCAGAACAGTCCTGGCTCTGTGTGAGTGCTGCTCTGCAACAACCAAAACATCAGTGGGTTATCACCATTATTTCTATAAAACTCCAAAACACAGCATTGTGTGAGCCTCTACAAAGAAAATTAACTCTATCCCAGACAAACCATGGCAATAATCATCGCTTATTCCATACTGTTTATGTCATGCTCAGGTCCCACACTTTCCAATGTATCCACCCTTCAATTAATACACCGATATCATTCCCTTAGTCTAAGGACCACCCCTGTGAAAGGTTCTTAAAATGTCCACTGAGTTGTTTTAATCCATGACTGAGCTTCTGTCTGTTGTGGTGGTTGCTCAGGGCAGGAGAGGCAGTGAGCTGCATGGACTTATGGAGCTCCAAAGCCAGCTCAGGTTGGGTCACTGCTGCACTTGAACTGTCTTGCAAGGCTCATCCTCCACTGGGTTGAGTGGTTCCTGCTGTAGGACTTCCTGTAATATGCAACTCAGGTCATGGGTTGCAAGAATTTAAAGGTATATCCATCACAATCTCCATCCCTGGTCCCTTCAGACCAGGCTACACGGTTTAACATTGCAGTGAACTCCTCCCCTCTCCCGTGCTCCAGCCTGGGCTTCCCCATTGGCCACAGCCCCTTAGAGGTGTGCCTGCTCCGGGATGGCCTTAACCATGAGCCGCAGTCCCTTCAGAGCTCTGCCTGCTGTGCCGTGGACTTATCCATAGCCACAGATGCTTTGAGGTATTCTGGCACGGCCTTATCCACAGACTCAGACACCGCAAGGTATACCTGCTGTGGCATGGACTTATTTGTGGCCACAGAGGCTTTGAGGTGCACTTTGCTTCGGAGTGGACTTATTCATGGCCAGAGATGCTTAGGGGTGTACCTGCACCTGTGAGGACTCATCCACAGGTCACAGTCCTGACCTGAGGTCAGTCTGGAGCCCCAGTGCAGTACAGTACAGCAGTCCCTGTCCAGTACAGCAGCACAGGGGCATGTCTCTGTCCTCTTCCTCCACATGGTCTCATAGTTTTGAGGAGGATGAAAAAGACCATCAACAGGAAGATCTTGTAGTCTGGGATTTAGCCATATCTCTTGGAATAAAAAGATATCCCAACAACACATCATTCTGAGCATCTCAGAGTCTTACTTTCTGCAGCAGAAAAGAAACACAGCACGAATAACAAAACAGGTTGCTGGACCTCAATCCATTAAAAACTTTGGTGGTCTAAAGTCAGGTCTTGGTATGTGGATAAAAAAAAGAAAAAGAAAGAAAAAAAAGGACTCTATGGAGTTTTGATATAATTAGATGATGACAACTTTCACTGGAATTACTTCAAATTTATGTCCTTGTAGCTCAGAGTAGAATTTGCCCCTAAAATCTTTAATCACAAATAATATGACTTCATTTTTATGCAGCTGCTTCAGCAGGTACTTGCATACACAGAAGAACAAATATCTTTAGCTCAATTACAGTGCTGGCTAGAAAAAATCATCCTTTCCAATTCTACAAATTGCATTAAGTTCAGTTGCAGCCAGTTTAAATGTTTTTCTGAGTCTTTTTTTGGTTGGTAACTGAAAGTTTACCTTCATTTGTCCGTATCAGCCTGCTCATTCACCTCTTGACACCTCTTTTGAATCTGGATGAAAAGTGCCATGAAGCTAAATGACAAATTTTGGATCTTGCTGGTTGTCTGACCCAAAAAAGGACAGAATCCACATTCTGGTGGCACTACGTGAAGCCACTCAGCCTGTTCATCTCGGTGCTATTTCTGTGCTATTATTACACAGCAATATTTCTGTGCTATTATTATACAGTCTGCTATTATTATACAGTCTTCTCAGGTGCTTCTTGTTCAGCGTCCACTCTACTGATTCCCTTTTCTCCTTCTCTCCCTTTAGTCGTGCATCTCCAAACCTGTCTGCCTGCCTCCATCTTCAGCTTCTCTGAATCTGTAGCTTCACTTCTAGGGGCTGAAGCAAAGCATAGTGAGACAATAGTATTTCTGATATCTTTGCTGTGAGGGAACAGAGAAACCAGCTGTCCAGCACAGTCTCTGCAATGCTGCATTCACCAACTTGTTGCATAAGATAACAGCTGCTTTTTCCACCTGTTTTTCTTCTGAGAACTAGCATCTTACACCACAAACATGCAGAAAATTGATGTGAGCAGCATGAAACATGCTTGTACGGAACAAGTGTCCTATTCTGCCGGTGCTGGAAAAGATGTGTGGCAGAAGACTCCCTGATGGTTCAAGTGTTTATTTAAAACCTGATACAGATGTGCCCAAGCTGCTCAGACCTCTGTTTGGATAGTGATATCCTCAAACAACCTGTGAAAAACTGGGTAAACTGAGCAAGCTTGAAGCCTCTCGACAACACAAGCAACATCAGACTTAGCAAAATCCAAGGATGAGGGGCTGAGGCTGCTCTAGCCCTACAATTAGAGAGAAGGGGAACAAAAGGAGTGGAGGTAAGCATCCTGACATGGTTTGATCTTGTTCATGCACCCACTGAGGGATGGTGATTGCCTCTACTTGAAGGAGTCATCCTTCTTCTTTTTCTCAGCAATGCTGCCCTGCACGTCTGGCTCCACCCTCAGCTACGGGAACAACTCTCGCTTTCCAGGGCTCTGGCACAGGCGAAGCAGGCAGCAGAACCACAGCTATGTCGCTGTTCCCAGGAATCCGCTGCCAGAAGCAAGTGTCTGCTTTGTCTTTGCCTAGAGAAAGCCCAT
Source organism: Anser anser (assembly GCF_964211835.1). Taxonomy (NCBI): domain Eukaryota; kingdom Metazoa; phylum Chordata; class Aves; order Anseriformes; family Anatidae; genus Anser; species Anser anser. The sequence goes on from NC_139720.1 coordinate 186,669,544, forward strand.
GAGGAAAATGTAACTCACAGTAAATCCGTGGTGCTGTGGCTGGAGTTTTTCTCGTGCCCATGCCAGCACACTTGGAGTGGGTTGAGGTTATCTCCACAGCACCACGTACAACACTGCTGCTGCAACAGTTATTTCTTGTTTGGTGGTGGTGAACTGTGCCAGCACTTCACTGGAGCCCTGTAACAGTACATACACGGAGTAGATGTACTTACAGCTCTTGGGAACTTGCAGTCCCTTCCAAGTGGAAAATTCATTTTATTCTATGCATATTACACAGTGTCTGTGCTGAAAAAAAAATAATAAAAAACAATAATAATAAAAAAATAGAAGCCTTCCTTCCTTTTCACAGTTTCATCCAGTCTTCATAGTTTTCTACATATTCCTTTACTCATGTTTTTCTTTACAGAGCTATCCAGCATAAAAAGACAAAATGCAGACCAAACAGAGGAGGACACTCAGACCAGGTTTTGGTTTATGAGTAAAGGAGGTTGGTTCATGTTTTAGAGGATGGGTTAGAGAAGGAAAGTTATACTATGTGCAGGCCAAAGTTGGGCTTTTTCATTTACAAGGGGCAGGATAGGAAATCAGGCACTTAGGAGGGATAACAGCACATGAGGAACGGAATTAGCAGAGCCTAGGCGGGGCAGGTGACTGGCAGGTGATGTGTGACACCAGCAGAAGAAGGGTTAGAGTAGATCCTGAAAATGAGAATGCAGGATTTGAAAGCCACGTGGGCAAAGATTTGGTCTTTAGGGAAGGGATTTAAAGTGTGTGTGGAGAGAGGGGAGAAGATGAGGTGTTATATATGAGCCTTGCTCCTGAGAAGATACATAGTTCAATAGGTTAGCAGATGACAGGTAATGCCAGCGTATATTCAGCCACTGTAATAAAACAGCATAACCTGAAATACAGCCATATATGAAAAATTTGTATGATTGGTAGTGTATCAAATTCTAGAAATCTGTATACTCGCTTGACGTCTTAACTAGACTTTTTCAACATGTTGCAGTTAAAATTGGCACCACACATGAATGCAATCTAGCTGTTTTACAAATCTGAGTCTGACTCAAAGCTACTATCAAAGTAAAGATTTACAGACTGACTGAGAAATCTAGGCAGTGTCCGCCTGCTGCTGTCCCCTCTTGGCTGGGGCATCTCCATTATCAGAACTGGCATTTTAATTCACACCAGCAAGGAAGATGGGCTGGGGATAGCACAGTGGGTGGGAATATAGACCACCTTGTTCTGCCTCCTCTTCGCTGCCAGCAGCACTTGTGAGAAGATGAATGAGAAACCAGAAGTTTTAGCACCTGGAATAGATGCAGTGAGATTTGGCAGAACTCAGGTATGAAAGCCCTGGGATTCATGACCAAGGAGTCATGCCTCAGAAAGTTACACACCACACCTCAGCTGAGCCACCGTAACTGTCTGTGTGTCTGGCTTTACTCAACAGCAAGCATGAGCCAATGCACCTTAACCAGATTTAAGGCTAGCAGGGCAGAGGAGCAGAAACTGAAGGTTTTTTGGATTGTTTGTGGGTTTTTTTTTTGAAAAGAAGTCTGCATGGTGTGCAGGCTGAAGGAGGGCATCCTCACCTACATGGCGCTCTGTGGCAGCACCGCCACTTGCACGGGCAAAAGCGCAGGATTTAACAGAGAGGTCTAAACAGGGAGCCTGACTGATAGGTTTTAGACCTAAATATGCAACTCCTCTATCATAGTGTGGATGTATTTGATGTGATAATATTACTTTCCTCATAATCTTTCTACAGATTGATGTTTTAAGTGCATAAGTTAAAAATAAACAGCATTGTGGATGTAAAATCTCAAGTCACGCTGAATTAGGATGTGTGATTGGCACTTCATAAATGTTTACAGCGATTTATAAATAACAGCGTCTCTTCTGCCACTCATCTGTCAAGAAGTCTCCTGCAGGAGAAGGGAGACAGCAGTGGGGAAGCAGCTGATATTTTAAGATGTTTTCGACCAAAGTGGCAAAGAGAGGTATTCAGGGAGTTGCATTACATCCCCCTTCTCCCTCACAACCCTCACACACACATGCCTTGATGAATTTGCACTGCGGAGCTGTAATTCCATTGTGGCTTTCTGATGTCTACACAAACTGCATTAGCTTTTCTGTCATGTTTTACAAGGAAAAAAAAATTTGGCGAAAATGTCAGCAGGATGATATCTTTAATCATATTTATTGATTGACTTCAAAAGGCTCAGTGCAATTTAACTGGAACCCTCAATGCAATCAGAGGCAGGTTCAGCCAGAACCTATTCCTAGCATTGCCTAGAGCCTTAAATTCACAAGTACCTTTTGTCTCTGGTGTCCTCCTGTATAAGTGGCCGTAGTGACTGGACTTACCCGATATTTCTCTTTCAGCCTGTCCTTATTACAGCTAATCCAATATGCTGTCCAATACAGCTAATCTAGCATATGGTTAGAAATGGTTTGCTGTTCTCTGGCCAGTCCCATGAACCGACAGGACCATTCAAAGCCCCTGTGAAAGTATTACTAAATCCTATTTACAAAACGTTTTATTTCCTTGCATTGCTGTTAAAAGCTGAGTGGAAGTCCTATGTGACCGGCTCCCAAAACCACCGGTCGGATTTTCAGGACAGCAAATTCAAGGCACAGGCTGCTCGGCCAGCGGGACCCCAGCAGCTGTCTCCCATGGGTGAAAGCTGTGTGTGGGGAGATTTCTGCAGGACACAGCGCCTGGGTGACAGGAGAGGCTGAGGGGGGAGCCAGTGGCGTCCCCTGAGCCCAGGAGGGCCCGGACCCGGCCTCTGCCCCCAGCCCCACTCGGGACCCCCATGGCGGGGAGGTGAAATGGCGGCGCCTCAGGGCTGGGGCGGCTGCGGGTGCAGGACGGGCAGAGAAGGGATGGGTGGGGTGGGCTGGGCGAGGGGGCGAGCTGTGAGTGTGCGTGAGTGTGTGTGCATGTGTGAGCGTGCATATGATTGTGTGTGCGAGGCAGGGACAGGCTCATGTGTGCGTAAGGGGTGAGAGGTCTGTCGGGGCAGGGGACAGCAGCCCCATGGGGTGAGGGTTCAGTGTGGGCGGTGGGGGTGCGGAGGGCGAACTCTGTGCGTGTGCGTGAGGAGTGAGCGAGTGTGTGAGGAGTGGGGGGGGCGAGGAGTGGGTGCGTAAAGAGTGGGGGTGGGTGTGAGGAGTGAGTGAATGCGTGAGGAGTGTGTGTGTAAGGAGTGCATGTGTGCGAGGAGTGAATGTGTGAGGAGTGTGTGCGGGGGGGGAGTGTTTGAGGAGTGAGTGAGTGTGTGAGGAGTGTGTGTGAGGGGAGTGTTTGAGGAGTGAGTGAGCATGTGAGGAGTGTGTCTGAGGAGTGTGTGTGTGAGGAGCGTGTGTATGAGGAGTGAGTGTGTGAGGAGCGACTGAGTGAATGCATGAGGAGTGTGTGCGTGAGGAGAGTGGGTTTGAGGAGTGTGTGTGCGTGTCAGGAGTGAGCGTGTGAGGAGTTTGGGGGGCAGCACGTATGTGTGTGTGAGGAGCGGGTGAGTGAGCGCCTCAGCAGTTCGTGTACGCCTGTGTGTGCGCAGCCAATGTGTCTGTGAGCAGTGTATGTGTGTGTGTGCGCGCGGGGCGGGCGGCGGGGGGGGGGAGCGCAGGGGCGGGCCGGCGGCCGCGCTGCTGCTGGCGGCGCTCCAGCGCGGCGCACTAATACAGGCAGCCGGCTCCCGCCTGACTGACGCCGGCCGGGGCTGCTGCTGCCGCTGCCGCTGCGCCCTGGCCCCGCCACCGCCGCCGCCGCGCAGCTGCAGCCCCAGCCCCGCTCCCAGCCCCGCTCCCTCCCTGCGAGGCACCGAGACCCCAGCCCGAGCCGGCGGCAGGTAAGAGCCGGGGCTCCCCGCCGCGTCCCGGGGCGGGGGCCGCGCGGAGCCGTCCCCCCGAAGTTACCGGCGGCGGCGGCGGGGGGCAGCGGCCGGTGCCGGTGCCGGTGTCCCCGCGGCGCTGGGGGGCCGGGAGGGGGCCGGGGCGGCGGGGGCAGAGGCAGAGACAAGGCGACGCCAGGGCTGCGAGCGAAAAGGAGGAGGAAAAAAAAAAAAAAAAAGCGTTTTTATGGATGGCTGAGCGCTGACAAGCCTCCCCGCCGTTATGATTGCTTTCCTTCTGGTTTAAGAAGGTGGGGGGGGGGGGGGGGGGAGGGATGAAAAAAAAAAACAAAAACTAAAGCAAAGCAACAACACAAAAATCCCCACATGACACGTTTGGGAATAGTTTTCCTCTCAGAGGTTGCTCGCTGCTCAAGAAATGCCGCTCCTGGACACGCTCCCGAGCAGAATTTCGGGGATTTGGTTGTGTACCAAACGCCGTCCTGGGTTGCGGCTCCGCAGCCGACACGCTGGCTGGTGCTGGTTACCAAAACCCAGCAGCCCACCCCGTGGCAAAGCCAGCCCCATCCCAGCTGCATCCCCTTGCCCCCACAAAGCCAGCCCCATCCCAGCTCTATCTCCGTGCCCCCGCAGCTCTCAGCCTCCGGAGCTCAAAGTTTGGCTAATTTGCAACAATTCCGATATTGTGTGGCAACTGCGTTTTCCTCCTTTGATTTTATGGGTAAATTAATTTGATGCTAGCCAGGGCTGCTTTAAAGGACGGCTTAGTGGGAATAAAAATAAATGACACACGCTCGCATGCTCACAAACACACACACACACACACACACACACACACGCTGTTAATTACTCGCATTTTATAGATTAATGAGGAAAAAACTCAGCCCAGAACGGTCAACTTCTCAGTGAATGAACTCTCGCTGGGTAGCAGTAGGAAATGATGTGCACGTCTTTGGAATGTGTTCAAGTTTGGGGCTGTTTGGGAAGGACACTGCAGATAAGGCAAGTTTCGCTCCTTCGTACCTGCGACGTGTAGGAGCGAGGGGCTTTACCCGTGCGCCCGTCCCTGCGGTAGGAGCGACCTGCTCGTCTTCGGGAGCGTAAGCTCGAGAAAAGCGCCACAAAATTCTTCCCCTCAGCAACGGTAGGACAAATGTCATCACTCCAACAAGCCTCATCCGTTTTAATCCAGCCAGACAACTCCCTTCGTCCAGATTTGATAAGTACCGGTGTCTGGCTGGTGCGTGTTTGTTTCCTGCTAGGTTTTAAAACAGAGGCTGGGAGTGTATTTTTTTTTTCATATTTTAAATATTGAGTTAATTTGACATAGTGGCTAAGATAAACATGAATTTTATCAAGAAGTATACGTTGTGTTGCATTTACTGAGTTGTGCAGTAGTTTCCTTTCTTGTCTGTCCCTTGTGATGGAGTTAACAACCGTTTTCTACTTCACCATGTCACAGGCATATAAGCTGATAAACTGTAATTCTGCAGAAATGACTGAAATAGGGGTCGAGTGCATTTTACCACACATCCTGGGGGTAATCAGGATTCGTGTGTTGATAGGGGCTGGAGACAGACGCTTTTATCCACATGCAGCAACTGAAACGAACACGCACCGAGGTTTACTCTGAGCTGTCAGCCGCACAACTTTGCGAAGAAGTTGGGCACTAATATTTTATTAATGCACTTGTCCGAAGCTAAGAGGCACACGCGTGTATGCCAAACATCCACAGAAGGTGGAGAGGAGTGTAGAGGAATTGGGGAGCCGCTTGGGTCTGGAAGCTGCTTTCACACGAGCTGGTAGCAGTGCCCCGTGCTGCCTTCGGTGGGGATGGAACAAGGCCTAGCGCAGTAAAATAGGAGCAGAGAAGAGTCGGCGTAACGTATCACATAACATCTGGACAGTTAATCCTCCTTTCTCCCCTTTTATTCTTTTACAGACTTGGTGCATTTCACATTTGAATCCTTAGCTATCTGCTGTTATCAGCCCGGCAGATAGTGTGTCATCTAATCCTCTGCTGAATGCTAAAGTGCTGTAATTCTGATGGCCAGGCTAATCTGTCGCGATAAAGTTTTATTTTTCCATTGTTAAATTCAAAGGACAATGACTGCTAATTACAAGTGACCTCTAACCAAAACACTAGCTAGTGTTTTATCACCGGTGCTGATACTTGCTAGCAGTATTCCGGCATCAGCTGCACGAGGCACCCTGCTTCAAAGAAACCTAACAGAAGAATTCGGGGAGGCAAAAGGGGGGGAAATATATGTGCTCTAGGCAATTTGCTGCAAAAAAAACGTGGTGAAAGTGTACATAGATTCTATTTGCTGTGCAGCCTATCTGTTACAAATAATAATAATGACAGGGATGGGGAAGAAATAATTAAAAATTTCACTTAAAATATTTATGTTAGCAGCACAGCAAATACATACATACCGAAGGCTGTTATGGTAGACTGCGTGGTTTCCTGCTGCAGGCTGGTATAAAGAATCATTAGAGTTATTGTACATTAACAGCCGAAGACAGTAATAGCAATGACAATTTGAGAGAATCATTGCTTTCCTATTACTGTCTTTGAGGACGTTTGTTGTAAGAAACATTAGACTGAATACAGTGTAATAAAAGTAATTTTTCAAAAATATTCTTTATAACGTTGGAATGGTAATAGTGTGGGAATTTTGCAGCTAAAGAGGCGATTTGAAGAGTTTAGGGCTCCGTGTAGTCACTAGAGTAGCTGAAATCCTTGCTGAGCTTTTGCAGATGAGGGGATCTAATAGACTGCGGGATCGGAGCCCAGACCGAGATCCTGATGGGTACACGTACACGTTTACATCAGAGCAGGTGACACACTGTCTGCCCAAGGGTTTTTTTTGTGCAGATAGCTGTGATTTTTAAACGGATTTTTCTACAGGTCCACTTGCAGGTTTCTGCAAGAACTGTTGCAACATCCTAGACAGATGCACGGCAGAACAGTTTTCTGTGAGGTTCAGCTCCTCTGGACAAGGGCACAGCAAGGACACCGTGGAGGTGGACACAATTTCCTAGCTTACACGGTCGCCACTGTAAACACAGAAAGCAGAAAGGAAAAGAAAATCTGATAATTGACCCTGTGGTTTATCTTTATTTATTTATTTTTGAGGCAGCATGAAGCTCTAGGTGTGTTTCTCCCTGGGAGGAGAAATGCCGCGTCTTTCCGGCATCCTTCTCTCCAGAACTTGTTTCCTTCCCACTCTTCTTCATTGTCAGTCACACCACCATCCTTCCCTCTGCCAAACTCGGCATCATCCTTTGACTGCTGTGTTTCCTCACAAGTCTTGGTACTCCCAGATGTCTCCTGCCACTTTTTCTTCACGTTACTTCTTACATTCCCCCCTTCCTTTTGTTTGCAGCTGCCAAAGCATTAGTGCACACAGTGGCACCCTTCCAGCTCGATACTGCAACGTCCCGTTTCCCAACAAGCTCCCTTCTTCCACCTACGTTCTGTTCCCAGGCAGCACGACCCCTGCCAAAACCCCGTATCTTTTGTTTTCCTTTCCGAAACGTCTCCGCGCAGGCTCCCGTTCTGGAGTCTTTATATACTCCTGGTTTTTAGTTAGGCTTTGAAAAATCTCCCCGCTTGCAGGGTTCTCCAGGACTATTGGCCTCGGTCCTGCGGTCCACTGAAAGACGGGAAGGAGGAGGAAAGAAAATGAACAGATCCTTGGGTCATTACAGTTTGTTCTGCTTCAGGCTTCCTTTTGCCCTCATTACCTGGCTACAATAGGAGCAAGATTGGTCGCTGCTTGATAACTGTTACTCTGTTTGCTCTGCCCCGTATTGTACTCGGTCATGCAGCTGCGCTGTGAGGAGCGCGAGGCAGCGGGCTGGTGCTGGTGGTACCCTTTCCAGAAGGTGGTGTTTGCTCACAGCAAGGCTCCGTGTAATTAAGAACACTTTATAATGCAAATAACCGTGCTGCTGAGGTTGGTACACTTAAACAATGGTTAATCATTTTGCAGTTTCTTGCCATGCCTTCCCTTAGTGAAAAGTCTTTTTATTTATTTTTGGTAAAGCTTTCCTGTGGAGCGTTCCTCATCAGGAGAGGTCCGAGGGCTTTACAAGGCGGTCCCAGTCAGGATACCTACATGGCAGGTGCAGAAATCAGGGCACCCGAGGGAAAACCAGTTACAGGATGGGATCCCACATGCTGGGCTCAGAAGGGACCAAAGGCACCAGGAGCTCACGTGGCTTTTCAGGACTCCCTTCTGGTTACTTGCTGGCCTGGCCTATCCAAACCTACATGTCTCTGTCAAATGACTCCAGCTGCCAACGTGCAGTTTCTTAACCCACAGTGTGTGAGGTAGATAATTTATCTCTTTAATCGAGAGCTCCTGGATTGCTTCATGGAGGGTATGAAGCCTCCACAGGGACATCTAGAGTAGGGAAACTGAAATTCGTCCCTGCATGAAGCAGCACCCTGCTGCTTGTCCTGCAAGGCTTCTGCTGGGACCTGGGCTTCTTGGTGGGGACCTGCATGGGGTCTTGGGCAGAGCCGAGTGGTAGGAGGGGAGAGGAAGGGGAGAAACAGAGTTGGGATGTTCCCTGGGCTCCTGGGGTGAGTTTGCAGAAGAGATAGGTTTCTTCTGAAGGCTCGGGGCCCTCTTCCTGCCCTTTGCTTGGTACCCTGCGTTTTCTGGAGCTGGCCGTTACCACGGCATGTCATCTCGCGTCTTAAAGAGAATCCAGCCCTCATTTTGTGCTCCCAGGCCCTAACGCAGGCATGTGAAGGCTGTTTAATCTCATCAGCAAGCGTTCTGCTTTGCGGAGAAGCTGAGCACCCACATCTCCGGCTGAAGTCTCCGGGGCCGGCCAGCCGTCTCCTCCTTCTCCCCCCACAGGAGGGAACTAGGCAGACAAGCTCCTGCTCCTTTCGTTCCTGGTGCTGCCGTTGTGAAACAGCTCCCACGGAGAGTCCAAGCACATCCAGATACTCTTCATGGAAAACGCCCCGGTGCTGTCCCTTGCGAGCATCGGGCCCTTGTCCAAGGCAACCCCAGCCGGTGAATCAGATGAAATCCGCTAACGCCAGAGCCTACCTGTCCTCCACGCCTATTCTCAACAGTTTTAGGCCCGGTGGATGCTCCTCCCTTCCCCCCGCAGGGTTTCAGGAGCCGCCGAGGGCTCCATTAGCGCAGACGGCTGCGGATGTCGGTGCAGGAGGGCCCATACGTCAGTCTGAGCGCATTAGCAGCTTCCCACAGCGAGAGCCTTTTAGGAGAGACAGGTTTGCATGCGATACGGTTTGAAGGCAGTGAAATGCCTAGCGTGGTTCCCTGGAAAACTGCTAACGGGGGGAGTTTGCGTGCGTGACATTCCTCCCCCTACATGGAGGTGGCCGTGGGGAGGAAGGAGAGGTGGCCAGAGGTGCAGCTGCTCCCTCCTGGGCCCGCTGGAACTGCTTCCCTTTGAGCCGTTTATTGACCATCTGTGTGATCTATCGATCTGTATTTCACTCGCCAGGCTGAGCGGGGGATTCGGTGAAACCTGCAAGAGGTGCCCGCTGCGTTAGCACCGCGATGGAGTCAGTGACCCCCTGGGCAGCCCACCCGAGGTGTCGGGATGGAAGCTGCAGCCAGGGCTATGTCTGGGTCTGCTCTGTCAACGTGGGGCCGTAACAGGGCACAGATCACCCAGCCAGCTCGCAGTGTCACACGTTACCTTTGGCTCTGGGATGCTGGATACCTGGCGCAGCTAGGCAGCAGATCTCAAAAGCGCGAGATGCACTGGGAAGCAGGCACCGAAGTTTCATCGCCAGGATGAGACCTTGCAGATCTGCCGAAGGGAGCCAGCCTCCCTTCCTTTCCGTGTGTCCCAGCAGGAAATGAAGGTGTTAGGCACCTGAGCGCCACGGAGCTGGGCCTCAGATCTCCTGCTAGGCAGATGGCGAGTGCTACACAGAGAAAACAGTTGCCTTACCCATTTCCCGTGCACGTGCTGTAAATGTACAACTCGGGCTCAGAAAGCGCATTCCTCTCTAACAGCTCGAGACGCTAAACTTTCAGGATAGCCTCTCCATCAGACCTGAGTGCCAGATCCTAGGTGAAGCAGCTGTTCTTCAGAAGTATCCTTACTCACAGCATTCTTAACGTCTAACTCCAAGCAAACCCTTTCCCTAAAATGGGTGTTTGGGAATTTCTCCAAGAATGCCAGTGATTGATAACAAGGATTACAGGATCTGATTAGTGTGGATATAAACTTCAGGCCAGCAATGAAGCTGAAATTCTTTTCTAGTCCCCTTCTTCCTTTGTGAAGTGTTTGTTCTGGAGGCACTTGGCTGCGTGCTTTGTATTAGAGACGAGTCAGCGTTTATTTTAAAAGCAGGAACTCTATTTTTTGCGTATTTCCAACTGTTCCATTTTTAGAAACACCGATGGGTTTTGCTACAGTTTCACTGGGAATGGTGGGTATGTGAAGAATGCGGGACCGACTCTCTATAAAATGGGGATGACCAGAGCCACGAGGAGATGTGTTGGCTCCCCAAGGCAAGTTGATGCACCTCCCTGTCGTATCCCACTGCCTTCTCCCACTAATACGTCCTCAGAGCTTCCCCGCAGCATGTTTACTCCTTGGGGGTGTTAACTCAGGAGGGGAAGGCGGTTGGGAGATGGGCTCTTTGTCAGGGCTGCCGGTCTGTGCCCGAGCAAAGCAGCCCCAGGAAGGGATGAGGCAGGGGCTGGGTGATCAGTTCGTCTTCCTGCCCGCGGGGAGCAGGGCGTGGGGCAGAGCAGAGGATGTATCCCTCCGGGATTGCATCTCAGAGACTTCGGTGTGGCCCAGCCGGGGAACGCACTGTGGTTGGCTCCATATAAACATCACAGCCCCTGGTTTCCTTTAAAAATTAATGCCGAGGAAGGAAGCGCGGTCAAAGAGAGATCACAGTGATAAGTTGGTCCGGTTTCGTATTTTTGCACAGATTTTGGTTGTGGTAATTCTCTGTGGTGCCTCCAAATATTGTGGGAGATTTTCAAAGGTGCAAATTAGTGAGAATTTCCAGTCCTCTGCTTTCTCTGTTGTTTTTTTTTTCAGGTGAGCATGTTTATCCTGAGCAGCGGGATGCAGGTAGCACTGCCTGAGTTAGCCTAGGGCTCGAAACCAGCGTAACCGTGTTAGCGTAGTGCTGTGCCTGAACAGAGAGGCTCACGGGCTTGATCATTGTAGAGGGCTGCAGGGCTTCCCAGTCCCTTCTTCCTCCCCAAGGCCAGCACAGCTATTCCTGAAGAAAGTTGGGTAACTCAAAGAGGCTGTGGGGTCTCCTCCTTGGGGATCTCCAAAAGCCGCCTGGATGTGGCCCTGGGCAGCCTGCCCTGGGTGTCCCTGCTTGGGCAGGGGTGGCACCAGGGGCCTCCAGGGGGCCCTGCCAGCATCAGCCAGCCTGTGCTGCTGTGATCTGCTCGCACAGACGTCCAACAGCAGTAAGTATCCCAACACATAGCTCTCTACTGTTGCACATTCTCGTGTGGACATGAAATACGGATTGCTCCTATCCTACTTGCAGCAGCCTTTTGCACATTCGCGTGCTGTCACCACATCCATGTCCCTCCCTTCTTCCTCACTAGCGCAGCTTTGCTGACTCTGGTACCCAAAAGATGAACTCGTTCTGCATTCAGCCTGGGGCTGCACCATCTCAAAGATGCACTGGCTCAGAGTGGTCCCACTACGGAAATTAGTACATCCTTTCCCAGTTAGGCACCACGGACGTACCAAAAGCGAGCTGGGTACTTAGTTTTCTTTTGTGACTGAATTTATGCCTCAAACACAGCCACAAGTGTTTGCCCTATGGAAATTTATGTGGCTGTGTTAAGCTGTACAGCTCATGTGCCTTGAATCTGTCCTCCTTTATAGCAAACGAAGAGGTGTTACTCCTGTCGAGAGAAGCCGGACTGTGCTGAGGTAATATCTGAGTGGTTCCACAAGCTCAGAGAGATTATGTGGAAGTCACAGACATTTAGACACTGGCATCAGACGTTGTCCTCTTCTAATCCTGGAGGCACTGAATGCAGCGAGGGCTCCGCAGTGTGGAGGAGTAGCCAGAGAGGCTACGAAGCGCTGTGGGATTTGTCTTTGATATCGATGGCTTCGCTCAAAGTTCAGCGCAGAAAGGCTTTCAGACCAAAGTTGAAATAAACAAGAAAATGAGCTTCAGAAGTTTGCATTATTCATTTAAGCTTATAGGAATAAACAATGAGATGCTGCCAGGGCTGTGTGAAACATGGGTAAATTTGAGTCTCAAGTACTTTACCTCATATCATTGCAGCTGTTTTCAATTGGAGCACTTCAGGGTCAAACCAGGAAGAAATTTGGTTTCTTAATTAAAAGCAAAAAAAAAAAAAAAATTCCTTCTTTACATCCTATTTAATTAAAACCCTGGGTGTCAGGTTCTGTGGAAGAACTCGGTAACAATGTGATGAATAATTCATTCCCTGTGTTTTGTTGGGTGCAAAAGGCAGTGGTTTTGGATGGGTTCATAACAACACCCTCGTCTTTCTGGTCCCCATCCCAAGAAGGAGCCCGGGGGATCCCAAATTATGCCGTGGGTGCCACAAGTGGAACATGAGTCTTTTCAAGGTGATTTGCATCTGTCAGGAGTAACACGGGGCCGCTGTTCCTGAGCCGTGAGCTGCCTGCTGGAGCAGCAGCACGTGTGCGTGTGTGGCTCACGTATGCATTTCCGTGGCACTCTGCAGGGGTAAATGCATGCATAAAAACCTCCCCTGCCCTGCTCCGAGCAGCTGTGCCTGCGAAATCCTGTGCCAGTGCCAGGATTTCTGCCTCAGACTCAGGGTGTGTGAGCAGGCCCGGGGCAAGCTTGGTGAGGTTCCTCGCTCATTTGAGACCCAAAGTATTTGTAAACAGTCTTTTATTTCTTTATTTTAAAACCCTTTCCCCCCGCTGAGCTGTGGAAGATCCAGAGAGCAAACAGCAGTGACAACGTGAGCGAGGAAGATCTTTGCCAGCCTGCAGTCCTCCGTCCGCTGCAGTACGCTGGCTGCTCTCAGCTGGGCACTAAATTGATTTGAAACCAAATCAAGTCTCAATTACAGCAATATCAGCTCTGGGAGAACTCACGTCCTTTTCTCTTTCCTGGTAGGTAGAAGTAACTAGCTCAGTGCTAGGCAAAAATAACCGACCGCGTGCGTGTTCACAGCATTCCATCTTACATTGTTCGACTGAAATAATATTCTCCCGTCCAATTCTGTTGTGATTTAGTCACCGAGCTGCAGACTTCCAGCTATAATTGTCTCGCTGTTCCATTTTCCAGCCGCGTGCAATCTCCAAGAGCTGTGCAGCTTCTGTCTAGACGACCCTCTGAGAAATCTCCCTCTGTGGCCTGACTTAGCTGTTGCAGTGACACCGAGCCTGATGATGTCAGCCATTTTCGAGACTGATAGCCGTGCCTCTCGCGGCTCACTTAGCCGAGGCAGGGCAGAGCCTCGGAGTTTGATTCTGACACCAGATGCATGCCCACATCTGCACAGACGTGCACACAGATACGCTTTTGAGGATGGCTGGGCACCGTGCTGGTGTTGTGTTTTAAACCTGTTTTCACCAGCATCCCTGCAGCACTCCTCTTTGACTTCTTGCACAGAGCTTGAAGCGAAATTTAACGAGGACTGATCCAATTCCACCGCTACGCCCACTGAAATTAAATTAGCAGGGAACTTCAGCAGCACAGTGACCTGCGCAGATGTTCTGCCAGGGGATGATGCAAATCCTAGTGGCACAGTGGATCCTTTTTGCATGAAACCAAATCTAAATTTCCCCAAACCTTTCCAGAGTGGAGGTGTCGGCGTGCTGTCACATGAGATACAGAGGAGGTTCAATTTCCGTGAGCTCTGGAAGGAGCCCCTCTTACTGGCTTCAGCAGGACTCGGCTCGGGTCAGGGAACATCCAGTGATGTACAATGTGATGATCAAGTGTACACCACGGTGATGGTGCTTTGTCTGCTTCTCTCCGATCGTGGTGTGTCGGGCTCTTCAGCAGCACAGGGAAAGTTACTGTAGAGGAGTTCCTGGAGGAACACGTTTCTCCTGTTGACCTGAGGGCCTACAGGCTAGCTCTGCGCTGCCAGGTGAAAAATGTGCTTAGGAGCAGGAGGAAGTGTTCCAGTCCCCTCTGCTCCTGTCCATAGCAGTCATTCACATCTGAGGATGGACTCATCTCGCCCAGCGTTCGTTGTATGCAGTGCTGGGTTTTGCTGATCTTTTTCTGGGTGGAAATGGAGTGGAGAGCTCCGTGCCACGCACACACACGTATTTCTCACGTATGTATTCAGGGATTTCAGGGTGACTAGGTCAGATAGGAGTGTCAACAATTTGGACGTGTTTATGTGGCCATGTAAATTCTACCCCAAGGCTGTCTCCAAACCAGTAAATTAAACATGCCTGGTACTGTTCTTGGCCTTGAGGCCAACTGGGAGGGAGACACTTGCTTCCATGCACTAGGTGTCTCATCCTCCAAAACAGGGAGGCTCTATGCAGACTTCTTATTAGGAGTGAGCCCTGCTCCCTGCTAACTCCTGAATCGTGCACAAGAATTACGTGAGGGACTGCTACTCGGCACAGATCAAAGCCATTTCAGATACTGTGGTAACAATTTACACTGTACCTAATCAAATTCTCATGCTCAGAAACGTTCCCCAGCATTGTTTAATCTACTAGCTTAGATGTAGCTAAGGTGGGCACCCAGTATTTAGGGAGAACGGAACAGGTGAGCTGGGCTGAAACGTTTCCAGTCCCACCTTTTCCTCTTCCTGTAGACCACAAAAACAAAAAGGTTTGGTCCATGCTTACATGCTGTGTGTCTTCTGTCTCTCCCATAAAGCATGTTTTAAACCTTGGGCTAAACTCGGCAACGGAATAAAGACTTAGGGCATGGAAGACTGACCATGTTTGGTCTTGACTAGTCTCTTACCAGCCAGACAAAGCTTCCCATGTCTTCCAAGAAGAAGGAGTCGTGTTAGTTGTCCCCTGAATGATGTGTGACTCGTACGATAGTACATCATACTGCCGCTGAAGGAGATAGAGGCAACCAGACCAGAACTCCCATCGCGGTACGGCCAGGGCACGATACGTGTGGTGGGGGTGTGGGTCACAACTGTAACACTTCCCTACCCCTCTGTGTTCTCTAGTGGTGAGCATCAAGAAACAAGACGGGTCGTCAGCACGGCGAGTGTGTCCAACACAGCTTTAAAACCTTCCGGCATCGGAAGTTTCCAGTTGGGTGGGCAAGTTGCCTGTTAGAAAAGGCACGCAGTTTAAACAACTGCTGTCCTAAGAGATCATTAAAATGAAATTGCGAATTAACATCTCTATCTTTGCAGCCCTGGAGCGGAGTGGCTGCCTAGGTATTTCATAATGGGGCATCCAAGCCTAGCAACACATGGCTGCGTCGGCTGAATAATATGCAGTACTATGTAATTTAATAACATTAAACTAGGATGCTCTGATAATTCTATTATTTGAAAGCTGTTTAATGTGTTTAATGCCATTTATATTTTGTACGTCAGTTGGATTTGGGGCGAAAAAGATTTTAGAAGAAACTGGGGGGAAAACGATAGGAAATTGTGCAACGTACTTATCTGAGGCTGCATCACATGGACTGCAAAGCGCTGCTTTTGCTTTTATACACATACCCTTGGCGACTCTCCCACTAGCAACAATAGTGCTCAGACTCATACTGATGTCACTGTTGAGTTATTTAATTTGACCGAACGAGATTAATGTGTTTATTTAAAACCTTGGTCAAAATGGAAAAGAAAAGCTCGGGACAATACTTCTGCGTGAACACGTATGTTTTCCTCCCTGACGATTGCAGCGTTGCCTTAACGTTATCGGGGCAGCTGTTGACACACGCTAACGCCCGGGAGACCCCCGCAGATAAGAAGCGCCGGCCCTTTCCCCCTGCAGCAGAGCCTTCTGCACCAGCGCTGGTACCTCGGGCACTCATCCCAGCCTCTCCTCGCTTCCTCTTGCTGCTCTCAGGGCTGACCCGCAGCCATCCCAGCCCTGCTTTTATCTCCTCGTGTGAGGATGGGGTTTGGCAAAGGCAGCCACTGGCAGGCTCTCCGCAGGCTCCGGTGGGCAGCAAGGGACGAGCACCTGGGAGGAGCTGGGGCTCTGCAGGCTGAGCCTGATCTCACAAAAGCTGGGGCCTGCTGGCCCCAAAGTTCATCCGCAGTGTGTTTTACAAACAGCTTGAGGGTTTTTTCCTGGGATAAATCATTCTGAGCTCATTTCTTTCTCACTTGTTCCCTCTAAGTGTCTGGAATAAACTTCGGCTCTGATTCAGTGGCAATAGCAACGATCCAGTTAAACGCTTCACGTCGTAGGATTTTTACAAATACAGAGGGAGAAAGAAGTCGAGGATCTGAAATTTCTCTTTGCTGGGACAAGTTCGAGCAGTTCTGTGGGGTTGCTTATTGATTATTGAATGGTGCAAGTGACGTGCTAGTTGCCGTACTCTGGCAAGAGCCTCTCTCAGTGTCTAATGACAGTCAGACATATACACAGAATAAAAATAAGGAAATTGCATAACCCTGACCCTAATTCTGTGGTAGGCGCGTGAGGCAAGGTGGGTCTGCTCTCCCTTCCAGTTCTGTAGTCGTTCTGTCCATATTTTCACGCTACCTCCTGTCCCCTGCTGCTTGGGGTGTGAACCTCCTGGTGGAGCAGCAGCCACTGCTGGGGTTTGTGACATGCCAGGGAGGCACCTTCGTGTTTCCTCTCCCGTGGGCCAAGTGCTTCCATCTCCCCTGCTCTGTGGAAATCCACACAAGTTGGGAATTTGATCTCCTGCCCTCACCACTGCTGCTCTCACGGAATGCCCCCAGTTGGAAGGGACCCGCAAGGGCCATTGAGTCCAACTCCTGGCTCCACACAGGACCACCCCAAAATTAAACCACGTGTCTGAGAGCGTTGTCCACGTGCTCCTTGAACTCCAGAGCGTGCTGCGGGGTTGTGTGGTGCTGAGGGTGTCAGGAACCAGGCTTTGGGACTGGCCTCCTGACCAGTGTCCCCAGGCGCCCTTTGAACTCTTCCAACAGCTGTGAATTTAAGAACACCGCAGAATAACACGGTTTGGGAAGCCCTGCTGCTGCCACCACCAGGCAGCATCTCTCTGTCTCCTCGGTGGCTGCATGGGGGTGAGAAGGACCCGCTCTTCCCACGGAGCTGCTGCTCTGGGTGCATCCACTTAGCAGCTGCCTCCATCTCCCGTTTTAAGTGCTTTGTGCAGTCCTTTGGACTTGGTATGCACAGGGGGTCCGTGAACTATATTTAAGGCAGTAAATAGCTTGACATACAAGGACGTTTTCCCTCAGAGTTCCAGTCAGTGGAAATATGTCATTTTCAGCTAAAATTAGACTGGCTCCAGCTACATTAAGAAAAGGAGAAAAAAAAAAAGTAAAATAAAAACAAAGAAAAGCCCTCAAGAACTAAACTCTTTCTGTTGGACTTCGTCAGAGTAGCAGCTCCTAGCTGAAACAACCCAGGATCCATCCAGTACAGTCTGTGTCCAAAAGCCTGTGATTTTCATCCAAAAAACTTTGAATTATTGGAGACAGCCAAACAGACTGGCTGGGCAAACAAGGTTTTCTCTTGCAAAGTGAGACAATGTAAATAAGCTTAGAGAATAGTGATAGATCTTTCAAAGGCACTAAATGAAATCTGGGAGTAGCTGAATTTTAAAAGAATTTCACAGTTAATATTGTACAGCTCTTGACAAGCAGAGTGAGACTGGAGGGGCAGAGAAGGAGTTGAATACAGAAAAATATTCCACTCGTTGCTCCCATACAATCTGATATTACAGATTTAATTTTGTAGAAGATGCATGAGCTGAACCTACAGCTACCAGCATAGAAAAAAAAAAGCTACATTTTCTTTCACAATAAATACACCCCCAATGTGCAACAATTTGCCTATTGCATTAAAACTCTAACTACAAATGAAAGTGACTGGACACTTTCTGAGGCACAGCTCTAAAATGAGTGTGGAGGATAGTGGGGAGGAGGGACTTGGACCCAAAATAAGCAAAACCATACAAAAGCAAAGCAAACAAACAAAAAAGCAGAAAATGATTGAAAATTAAATGCACATTTTGAACCATTTCTCTTTCAAAATATTCTGTTGAAGGAACAATGAAAGGAGTGTGTGAAGCTTAACTCTGTGTTGTGTTGTTATTCCAGGCTTCATCAGCAGTTTCTTGATGTTTGGGAAGTTCTGAGACCCACCCTGTCGGACTACTTGTAACCAGCACCTGAGACTACAAAATCCTCTCTTGGAAGGAAGCGTCCATCTCAATATTGTAAGAACTCTGCAAGCCTTGCAAGGCAGGAGAGTGATTCGTGCTTCCGTTGACACTGGTGTGTGATCTCTGCTTCTTATGCACTCCAGCACCCCTATCAGTTCCTTGTTCTCCTTCACCAGCCCCGCAGTGAAAAGGCTGCTGGGCTGGAAACAAGGAGATGAAGAGGAAAAGTGGGCAGAAAAAGCTGTTGATTCCTTGGTGAAGAAATTAAAGAAGAAAAAGGGTGCCATGGAAGAACTGGAAAGGGCTCTAAGCTGCCCGGGTCAGCCCAGTAAATGTGTCACGATCCCACGTTCCTTGGATGGGCGGCTGCAGGTGTCTCACCGCAAGGGGCTGCCCCACGTCATATACTGCAGAGTGTGGCGCTGGCCTGATTTACAGTCTCACCATGAATTGAAACCACTGGAATGTTGCGAGTTCCCATTTGGCTCCAAACAGAAAGAAGTGTGCATTAACCCCTACCATTACCGGCGGGTGGAAACCCCAGGTAATTATATCACCTCCAAATGATTCACATCTCTCCATTAGCTCTTGTACTGGCAGGTCTGTACCCGGTGCATCCTAACGAGTCCTCCTTTGAGATCTGAAGAGGCAGACTCTGTTTGATGGTGAAGGACCCTGGCTCTTTCCCGGCCCGGGGGCATTGCAGTCATGCCCACCTGCGGTGAGGAGCTCCTGGCAGGGGTCTGCGTGTCCTTGGACCCCCGAAGGATCTTGTCCAGGGTGCTGAAAGTGAGGTTCCTTTTGTGGACGTGGGTGCTGGCCATCCTCTAATCCTCTCCCAATAGACCAGGGTCACTGCTGTGCCCATGGGCATGAAGGCTAGGCACCAGCCCGGTCTTACTACCTTGTATGAAAACCAAAAATTGTCTCATTGATCTGCAGGACAAATGTATAGCTCTCACTGGAAAGATTAGAGTTGCAGTAAGATGGCTTGTTTTGCCATGGATGTGAAACCAGCTCAGTTGACTCCTCTTAAAATGCCTGATGGTATGCCTTCAGTGGGATTTAATGACCTCAGTGGGTAGTTTATGTGGAATAAATCCCCCAAGTTCTCATAAAACTTTGATTTTTTTTTCCACCGATGATCCCGTTTACACTAGACTTGGTCAGCATTGAAAACTTCTGACCTCACTGAAGGGTCATTTAGTTGGGCTTTGTGTCAGTGAGACAGCTGTTACAAAATTGTAGTGTTCACTGCTGACTTCTGCAGGGATCTTAGAAAGCAGGGCTGGTAGAGATCTCGAGCGGTCAACCTTTTCCCCTCTCCCCCTACTCCCAAGACGAAGCTAATTGCCAGGTACATTCCTGACAGATGTTTTTCTAATTAGCTCTGAAAATCCCATGCGATAGAGGCTCCACAACCTCCCCAGGCAAAAGAATCTATTGCTTTGCTCTCCTTGCAGTTCAAAATGATTTCTAATGTCTAACCTAGCTCTCCCTTGCTGCCAAAAAATCGCAGTAATTCAATTTACTAATGGATACGGTTGGTAAGTGTATACTTATTATTCTGTGATTACTCTTTGTCTGGCATGAACTTTACTCTGAGGTGACATTAGGATCAGATAAGTGAACTGTGGGATGTTTCTTTTCACACAGATGAAATAAGGGAGAGACATTTGTTAACATTTGTTAAACAGGGGCTGTTCCCCTTCCTGATAGTCCACCCACTGCAGCAGAGCTGTCATTTTGAAGTTGTATCTGAGCTGCTGTAAACATTGTCACGACTAAAATTTTACAGCTGCAGGGAGTGGTGCACGTTGTCAACAGTTTTCAGTGGAAAGAGCTGATCTTCTGCCTTGCTAACGTAAACTCTTCAAGAAACTAAGAAAAGATGCTCATAAAATATCCCATGTTGTGTATCTTTCTCCTTGAAAGCTGCAGTCTCTAGTGCCTTCTCGTTTCTTCTGGTGTAACTCCAGCGTAGCTAATGGAGTCTCCTCAGCGCCGTGGCTGACAGCTCTGCACGGGGATGTTTTAAACCCCCGTCTTCTGATCTGGTCAGTGCTCACCGACAAGAAACAGTGCTGGGATGACCCAGCAGCTGCTAAAGGGCTTCCAAGGCTGAAACTCAGACGGTTTCAGCTGTGAATATGTCCCTACCATTTAGCCAGTGGAACAGACTGGCTGTGTCTGTACTAGTAAATGGAACACGGCCGGGCTGCAGGCCTGAGTGTTGCTGAAATGCCAGCACGCTCCCTGGCACAGCCTGACCCACACGAGACACTTTTGGGCACCTTTGATGTGACCACCTTGTTTAGGAGGGGAAAGAGAAACAGCTTATAGCACTGCCAGTGGCAGTAACGCAGCTCCGGGCCACTCAGAAAGCAGTGCTGCAAATGGGGGGATGAGGGAAGAGAAGAAATGAG
Organism: Anser anser; assembly: GCF_964211835.1. NCBI lineage: Eukaryota > Metazoa > Chordata > Aves > Anseriformes > Anatidae > Anser > Anser anser. Next base: position 186,690,117 of record NC_139720.1, read on the forward strand.
CTTGGTGGGGAAGTCGAAGCAGTGAGATTACCACAAAAAAAGGCTGGCAGCGATCGATCTGTTTAAACAACAGTCCTATTTTTTCCTACAGGAAATCTTCTACATGTAGGCTGTTGGTGATCTTAGGCTTATGTGGGATTCTCTGAACCTCATCCCAGTGAGTTAAGGGACCTACCCATGAAACTATTCAGCAGCACATTTATTTACAACCCAGTAGCCAACGTTATTTCCATACCAGTGTCTGTCCTTTTGGTGCTCACTTTGATCACTGTAGTCTGCCTTGCCGAGTCAGCCCCTCTGTGGCCAGGTCCGTTACCTTTTATCCAGAATGAGTGAGTCGTGTCCAAGATGGGAGGGCCTCGTCCCTTTTCTAATGCCCTGGCAGATCCCTACACCGCTATTACCAGAGCATGTGTCCTCAGGCTGCCCAGCCACGTCACGGTCTGTGCTGACCGATGCTGCACAGGCTGTGTGACTTTTGTTGCTGCTGCAGGTGTTCTCAAGTGGATCTCCTCCTTGCAGGTCTGCTGACCACAGGTGCCGTCTAGAAAAGAAACAAAAAAGATTTCCTCCATTTGTGCAACAGCACAGTGCAGGTTGGGGTTAGGCCACCTAGCCTAAAGGAGATAGACGTGATGGTTAGACTCTGATTCCCCCTTGAAGAGCTTGTCAGGAGTCTGAATGTTTCATTTTCAGAAAATGTTTTCATTTTCTGCAGTTCTGGAAAAACATAAAGCCATCTAAACATTCACCTTATTTTTATATGAGATCATTCATGTGCATTGTGGCAGTAGGCAGCAGGAGCCTAAGTGAACTTAGACCAACTCCTTGCTTTCATCAGCCCCCTGTAGGTCTGCGGTCTGGTATCTTCCCAGTTAGAAGACCACCTGATGATCTTACTATGGGCCATGTGTCTGACATTTGTGAATGGTCCTGGGCATAGCAAACAGGTGGAACAAGTGGTTCTCACCAGAGGATGGGCCTCCAAAGGTAGTGGACTCTGCAGAGATGGGCTGACGTGTCAGAAAAAGCGCAGATGTGGTACCTGGAATTAAATAGTGAGGCAGACACTTTGCTTGCTAGCACCTGAGGTCACAGGCTCAATAACCACAGTCACAGCCAGGTTTCTAGCAAGAATTGTTGCAGCTGAGGAGAACAGGAGAGAAACTAGAGCAGGAAAGGCAGTGGTGGCAGGACTTGGGACATGTCTGTGTTTGCCTTCAGTTGAACAAAGGTTGTCAAAAGATTCTCTTTGGCCAGAGAAGCTGTGGATGCCCCATCCCTGGAGGTGTTCAAGGCCAGGCTGGATGGGGCTTTGGGCAACCTGGTCTGGTGGGACGTGCCCCTGCCCATGGCAGGGGTTTGGAACGGGGTGGTCTTTAATGTCAACTCCAACCCAAACCATTCTAAGGTGATTCTATGGTCTATGAACACTTAGGGATGCACAGAAGGAAGGATCCTAGCTCTTAATAGCAGGCAGAAGAAAAAGACCCTGCTGAGTGGCAAAATGCAGGTAACTTAGGAGGACAGGCTGGCCCTGCTGCACTCAGTCACTCAGTCTCGCGCCTCTGGTCACAGTTCCTTCAGAATGGCTGAGCCCTGGAGAGCGACCTCCGTTCCCAAAAGAACAAGGAGAACAAGGCCCTCAGGGGATTTTTTTTTAAGCCACAAACAAACAAAAAAGTCTCTGAATTCCTCACCACCACAGAGGCTTCAGCCCTCTGGGCAGCCACAGAGCAGTCAGTGGAAAGATTGAGTGAGGTGGCAAAAACTGTACAGCGGAGCAGAAATGAAGAGTGCCCTGGTCAGAGCTGGGAATGAGTTCAAGGGCTGAAAATTCCTCTTGCTGACTCACTCAGGGCGAGTCAATGGCTTTCCCTGGCAAGTGCTGTTCACACATCTCGATTCTCAGCCCTCATTTAGAAAAGGAGCTGCTCTGAGTTCTCACAGGGCTGGGGAAAGCTGCTCCCCCAGCAGCGGTACCCGCGTGGAGGTGCCAGCACTGCTCAGCACCTCTGCTGGCTGCGAAGGCATCACCGGAGTTCCCTGTTTGCCAGGGCTGCTGGTCCGAGCTGGCCAGGCAGCGGGGAACCTGGCAGGCATCGCACCAGTGTCGTGGAGCAGCAAGGGGAAGCTCCAGAAGCCGCAGCTCACAGCCCGGAGCTGCTCACAGCAGCAAGGGATGGCAGGGACTTCGCTGACCAAAACCACACCTGCAGTGGTGGCACTGCCCTTGTCCCCGTATAGAGCAGAGGAACCGAGTGCTAAAGGAGTTTATTTCTCTCTGAACACGTTCATGGGGGACTGGGTAACACATCTCAGATGTGAACTCCTGTTTGAATCCCACCTGGGAAGTCTGAGGAAATCCAAAAAGCTACAGAAGAGGTGAAGAAACAGAAATAGGACTTCAGAGGGTGGCAACAAAATATTCGTCCCACAGGTAGGGGCATGCCAGAGGCTGAAGGGAAGAAAGCAGGCTCCAGAAAACCATCCTTGTGCTGGCCAGAAGCTAATTAGAAAAGTTTGGGGCCAGAGAAGGGGCTACACATAGTCTCTGAACAGGAATCCCAGTGCCTGTGTTGCCAGGCAAGTAAGAAGTTATCTTTTATAGTGAACCTCTGTCATTGCTCCAGTTTTGTATACGTTTTTAGTGCTTCACTTCACAGGTGACAGGCAAATTCTCAAATGGCACATGCCCGTGGCTGGGCAGGAGCGTGGCTGAACCCTGGCCCAGCATCAGTGTGGTGCCCTGAGCAGGGATCTGAGCTGCTGCTGGGACCAGGCACGGCTCCTCCTGCCGAAACAGCCCCAGCTCATCTCCCAAGGAGGGTGTTCCTGCAGCCTCTTCTCATGCACATGTTTTGCATTATCTCTGTTTGCTTTATAGCAATTATTCCGCTCTGTCATTACACTGGATAAACGAGAGTTCGCTGTAATTAAAGGTGCTAGCTAACCTACCTAAAAAGAATCAGCCTTACCTAGACGGAGCTCTTGGGCCCAAACAATATGTTTAAACACGTTCAAACAATATATTTGTGTCAGCATTTATAACCAAGGGTGCCCGTTGCTGTTTGTTTCCGTAAGCTGGTAAGGATGGACGGAAAGATTACGTGATGCTGGGTTTTAGGCCAGAGGAACTCGACACCAGGTCAATCAATAGAAGCCTGCAGGATTGTTCCTGTTGTTGGGACAATTCATCCTTGTCACAATAACCCAAATTGCCTCCTTATCTTCTTTTCTTGCTTTTAGATCTTGGGGATTCATTCCCCCTGCCTGTGTTTAAGACCTTAACAAAGGCAATTAGGTGCTGAATGAGCGAGTGACTAAAAGAGAAGTCTCGTGGTACATGAAGTGCATGTTATAGGTTATAGGTGCTATTACCCCCTCCTGCAAGGACTACAGAAGGACCCAGTTAAAGCCCAAAGCTGAACTCCCATGTGCAGAAATATTTAGCAAGCTTCTTTGTGTTCCAGCCTCAGGGCTACATCTTGTAGGTAGGTCACCTAGTAGGGTTTGCAAAAGTGTTTTGGCTCCCGTTCTGCTCTTGCTCCTGATCTGTCAGAATCCAAAATCCGAAATCATTCAGGTGAACTTTGGCTTTCACAATGCAGCAATAATGTTACAGCACAAACAGTGTAAGATCCAAGTGAAGAGACTTAGTGAGGAGAGATGGTTTCTTCTATTAGACCAATTTTTACACAGATGAATTTGGCTTTCAGTTTTCTGACATGCATTTTTCACGTCCCAATTATCAATCACTGACATTTGTCTCCTCATGCTAGATCTTTTCTAACGATATTGCAAGAGGTAGATTAATATTACTGCGATATTTCAATTGCCATTTACATTTCGTTTTAAAGATCCCACTGTCTGGCTGGCAGCATTTTCAAGTACCTGAAAACCTTTTAAATCTAGTCTCCAGATTCTGGTCTGTGCTTTTTTTTTTTTTTTTTTTTTTTTTTTTTTTTGCCAATCTGGTGGTAAAATAATGCTGTGTATTGCAGAGCACTATTAATTGATACTAAACTTGGCTCTGATTTTGGCAAAATCTGATTATAATATTTAGCAACCCCCTGATACTGTCATCCCTTCAGGAAGGAAAATAATTTTGAGAGGGAGAAATGTGCTTGTTGCATTTCTGTAAGAAGGTTGTGTGCACATGCTATACATATGAAATTTATGGTACCTTGCTTAAGTCAGGAATGAGTCCATATTTTTCACATGGAAGTGTGGAAACTGGCTACAGATCTGGAATAAAAAGTCCAAAATAATGTTTTGATTCTTGTTTTTGGACAGGTTTGTTGCTGTTCAATGACTTGTATATAGACAGCAATATTTGGGTAGCATGGAATATGGCTCTTTTTGACTTACAAAGAGATACTCTCAAGAGTGCAGTTTAAATTGATTTTTTTCCGTTCTTGTTTTTATTTTCAGTCCTACCTCCTGTACTCGTTCCAAGACACAGCGAGTTTAACCCTCACCTCAGCCTCCTTGCCAAGTTTCGAAATACTTCTCTGCACAGCGAGCCTCTGATGCCACACAATGCCACCTACCCCGATTCTTTCCAGCATCCCCCGTGCACCCCTTTTCCATCGTCACCCAGCCACATGTTCTCCCAGTCGCCCAACAGCATCAGCTACCCCAACTCACCAGGAAGCTCTTCTGGACCAGGAAGTCCCTATCAGCTCACAGGTAAGAATGAGCTCGCAGACATCCCAATAGAGGCTGTTGAGGCTTTTGCCAGGGCCTGGGATCAGGAGCCAGTTCTTGGTGCTCTCTCCAGACTGTAGCTACAGATTGAAATGTTGGACAGGGTGGATTTGGAGTGGGATTTCTTGGGACTGTCTCTTAGTATTGTCTCCCTCCTTCTGTTGGAGGCTCAAGGAACTAAGAGCTGTAGTCATTCCACTCCTAGAAGTGCCTGAATGAACTTTCATGTTTACTGTAAGGGAAAAGTTCAAGAGAGGAGCGGGTGTGCCAGGCCATCCTTCTGTCCAGAGCTGCCCATCCAAGCTTCAATCCATGGAAGAGAGCGTTTGCAACACCTGAGTCAGGCACCTTTAATGGAGGAGGTCAGGATAGGGACCTTTAGAAACTCCAACAAGAGAGACAGAATAAAACGGGGAAATTGATACACAGCAATTATTTTTAATATATGATGATCCCACTGACTGCAAACTTCAGGAAGTTAAGGTGTTTAATAATCTGGTCCAACACTTGGTGAAGCTACCAGGCAAATACCCATGACTTTGAAACGTGTTTCATCAGCTCCACAGTTCCGAATTCAGCAGGGTTAAGTCACTCAGGTTGTGTTGTGAACTCCTTACTTGGTACTGCTCTAATCACCAAAAATCTAACAATTCTTTTACTGTTAAATATACAAAGGTGTCACACAACACAGCTGAGAGCTAGCTTTAATATCAAAGCATGGTTGAAATTCACTTTTGCACTTTGTTGTAACTCTGAAATAGTTTCAGCGATCTCAGCTTTTTCACAAGGATGAATTCAGGTCAGAACCTTGTAGATTAATGTTTTAAAGCGTCAACTACAAAGCATTTAAATTCATGTCCTTAATGATATGTCTGTTTTTATTTTAAGTGCAAGAAAGATGTTTATTTTCACAAGGTATTTGTAGTATTTTAACTTCCTTTTAAGCCGGACACTTTCAACATTTTTCCCTTCCCGGTACACTCAATGGATTTCTGTTCATTTCTTCTCTAGATCTGTAGTTTAGATTAACTCATACTTAGCAACATCCAAACACTTTAGCGAGTAGTAGGACTTGTTTGACTTCTCCCATCTTTTTCTTTCACCTCTCTGTAACCGAGCTGGATTTAATGGAGCTGGTTCTGACAGGTAAATCAGGACCATTGCAAAGTACATAATGACTGTGACTCGTGTGATTTAACTGAACTTGGGACCTGGCAAAGCTACTTAAAAATGTAAGTGGCTCAACCTGAGCTTCAGTATGTCACAGCACAGTGAATGCTGATAAACATAATTTGCCTGTGTAACGATCAGGGATGAGCTATGTAAGGCAAACTAGGACTAGATCAAGAACCTTGAGTGGGATGGATGACACCAAATATAGATGTCAACAATGCAAATTTCTGCATCTGATGCAATTGTTTATATGCTCTCTGTAGTCAACAGAGAAAAATAGGCACTCCTAGAACAAGATTCATTTCATCTTAAGGCGCATGTCTAACACAGCTGAGATGCACCATGTCTGGAAGTACCCGTTTTTCTTTAGTGAGTAAAGTTCATAGTGACTATCTTAGGCGTAGACATCAAAATACGTGGATAACCACATTATTTCTTTCTGTAACTTGTATTATCTTCCACGGTTTCTTGATTTTGTTTTATTGTCCTAGCTTGCTGCATTTTCTGTGGGAGGGTTATGCCCTCTGTATGTTAGGAATGTCATATTGTGTATGAGATTCCTAAATCATGAACGCTGCTTGAATAGAATTAATAACATTCCCATGCAATGTGTATTTAGAAGTTTCAGTGGTTATCCTACGAGACAGTCCACATTCATCCACTCTGGGTGAAGTTGCTGTGTTTTGAGGGCCAGCCACTAGACGCCATACACAAGAGGAAATTTCAGCCTGGAACTGGGTTAAACTCTGGACTTCTTTTAAAGATACCCTTAGCCCTGCAGGCTCATGTATCACTGTAACGTGCGCATAGGCCCATTGAGTTTCTGTTCACTTCATACTTTCAGAGTTTATGTAGTGAACATTGGTGTTTTATGATATGAAAAATAAGTCACTTTTTCTTTGGCTTCCTAAAGCCTCCTGCCTTTCTTGAGAGTCTCCACTACAGAGATCCGCCTTCCATTTTCCAGCTTACTGTGCCATAAAGGAAACAAGGCAGGGTCTGGGCAGGTTGTGAGTTGGTACTTTTCCTCCACATTTTTTCTTCATTTCCATTGCGCTTTGATGGGAGACTGAACAAATCAGAAGAGGGCTGTACTTCCCTTCTAGGACAGAAGTGAAAAGGACAAATCTGGAGGGAGTTTTGCCAACTCTCACTTTAGAAGGCTTTCCATAGGCCTTCTTTATAGTCTGTGAAGAAAGCGAGCTTTCTCCCAGAGGAGCAATTACAGTTAGCTTCTGCTCTTAAATCATCCTCTGCAAGGGTTTTACATTTAGGAGAGAAGTCTGGAACTGAAGGATCAAACTGCTTTACTTTCTTAGTTTAACAACTTGCGTTACCAGAGGACTTGGCAGGACAGTGCTCTGGGCCTGAGGCACTTTTGTGACTGTGCCTCCTTCTTTCAAGTGTACCGAGTCCAACACGACTGCCCTCCCTCACCATTCTTCCTGAATATGTTTTGGTCTTAATTTGGATACTGAGATCAGGTTCAGATCAGGGCTTTGTTTTGAATCCTTTCTAGCTAAACAGTGCTGAAGAAGTGGTAAGTATCCACCAGGAAATACTGGGGAGAATTGACCAAGGTATTGATTTCGCTGTCTTTTCTTTCTTTTCTTTCTTTCCTTCTTTCTAACAGTGGAAACTCCGCCCCCACCTTACCATGCAAGAGAAACTGCAGGAAACTTAAATGGGCGGTCAATGGATGCAATATCTGAAAGCCAGCTAGTGCTGTCTTTGCCCAATGGAGGTAAATCTGCCGATGGAGAAACTGAAAGTAAATAACTATTTGTATTATTCTTCAAAGAAAAATTGTTAAGCAAAAAAAATATTATTTGAACTAGAAGGTTCAGTGATCTGTAATATTAGGTTTCAGACAGTTTTGAGGGTAAGGCTATGTACTAGACATGTCCATTAGCTAGCAGAATAGGATGATCTAAGAATTCAGTGACTTATGAGCAGAGTTATGGAGTTTAGACCTTGCTTGCGTCCATGGATTACTACAATCAGAAAGCTGTTAATGAAGGCAAACGCTGTTATCTACAGTGTAAAGACAAAGATATCAAATCAAGGATGGAGAGGCAATACAACACAAAAGAGCGCTATCAGTATCTAAACTTTCTTTATCACCTTTAGTTCTGGTTTTCATGTACTTTAGTCTTCCATTTGGGAGCTTTCTTACTACCATCTTTGTGTTAATGTAACGTTACTGACTGGCTAGAATGGAAAAGGAGATATTCTAGTGAAGTACAAAGAGATTTTTACAGAAGGCCAAGCTCAATGTCCTCATATAAAACATTCTGTAGTGGGGAAGTGCATGGCTGGTTAGAGTAGAAGGGACTGGGATATTCCTCCCCCCTCTCAAAGCAACTTAATGACCTCTCCAGTGTGGTCTCTGCTACCTCCAGACTAGTAAGGCAGGTGATGCTGCTCCTCCACACTTCAAAGGCCACTGGCGCAGAGCAGCATGGGGGAATTGAGTTCCTTTGCTGTGTTTTCCTCTGGCTTCCTCCTGCTGCAAAAGAAAAATCACCATTGTCCTTGTAGTCCAGTATATTGTAGTCCTAAACAAATGTCCTTTACAGCATATGGACTGAACTCTGTGCACACACAAGCACATTAAGCAAGTAATGCCAGACTTCTGAAACACGAAGTAACACGTATGTATCAGAGAACCAGAAGAGAAGCAAGTTGAGGATGGTAGTGTTAATAACAGATGAGTACACAGAACGGCTGGATAATTACTAGTTATCAGACACCAATATTTTAAAGTAAATTGTCGAGATTTTAATCTCCTTACCGTAATTTGCCATCTCTGATCACTGCCATAGTGAATCTTAGTTGGAATTTTATTAGGGGTTGAGCACAAAGGTGCTCTGGGGGCAAGAGGTCTCACATGCCTGTGGGAGGCAGGCAGGATAAAGTTTCCCACTAATTCCTGCAGGACGAATGAGGCTCAGAGATTGTGTTACGGTATTGAGTCTTCGTCTCTGAGTTAGAAAACCTGGGCAGGGTTTAGATCCGAAAGAAATGACCTTGATGACATTTCCACTTACAGTCCCACATGGAAGCAGAAAGCCTCAAAGCATGCAAAAAATTTGGGGGGGAGTGATTGATTACTTCTGAACTTCAGCGTTTGGTACTAGACTGAAGGCTTGGCTCAGTTTTGACTTGCTTTGAGCCCATCTGTCATCCCTAGCTGCTGCTGGTGTGCAGAGCAGATGTATCCCTTACTATTTTCAGTGTAGAGATTGGGTCCCAGTTCAGCAAGGAATGTCAGCATGTGCTTAATTTAATGCATTAGAGTTATCACTTTTAAGAACAAGTGGGACTTCTCAGAGGCTTAGGGTTAAGCCGGTATACCAGCCCTTTGCACATTTGGAGCTTCAATCATAAAATTAAGAAGAAACAGAAGCTGCTGTTGAGATAAAGCCTGACATAAGTGACTGTTTAGAGGAAGAGCTGGGAGGATGAAAGGGGGGGGGCGAGGGAAAAGAAACAGAGAATGATTGTTTAAAAAAAATATTATTGAGACCTGAGCGGCTGATTAATTTTGTTTCCTACAGATTTTCGGCCTGTTTGCTATGAGGAACCCCAACACTGGTGCTCAGTTGCATACTATGAACTCAACAACAGGGTAGGGGAGACTTTCCAGGCTTCCTCTCGAAGTATCCTTATAGATGGATTTACAGATCCTTCAAATAACAAAAACAGGTTCTGCCTGGGACTGCTCTCAAACGTAAACCGCAATTCTACTATAGAAAACACCAGGAGACACATAGGAAAAGGTAAGAGGAAATCCCTTCTCCTTGGGAGTATTCAGAGCTTGAAAGAGCTATACATTGCATTAACAATCTGGCTGTGTTTGTCTTAAAACCAAAGCTGAGATTACTTCTGAAATAGAAGAAAAGCAGCTGATTCTTTTCTGACTGGATAACAATCAGCAGAGTAGCTCCTTACAAAAGCTATTTACTTGGCCAGCAAAGAGAAAAATGTTGTTTATAGTTGTATGTTCTAATTTAGCAGTATGTATTTTCATTTTATTTATTAGAGCTTCTGGCAACTGGGAATATTGCCATTGAAATGCCACTAAAAGGATAATTGCTGGTGCCTCAGGGCTGGTTCTCCTACCACCAAATAACAAAGGGAGATGGATGAAACACTTAGCAGTTGAGCTATTTAGCTGAAGAACTCTACAAGAGTTGCATTTGTAGCTTTTTCCCCGTAGCAACTTAAGAAAATCAGTCCAATCTGATTCCTTTCCTCATCAACTTCTCACTAGAAAAACCAAGTCATGGATTCTGCCTCCAGCAGTTCTTGTGTGCTCCTCTTCTGGTGTGTGCACATCTGGTGCACACCGGCTCATAAGCTACTGGTGGCATGTAGGATGAGACCTCACCTGGATACACATGGATCCACACACTCCAGCCCAGCTCGCTAGGGCTGTGTAGGGCCTGATATTCTCCCAGAATTTATTGTTGTTCGCGGCGGTGAGTCAGAAGCCCTGTGCTGGCCACTTCTCTGTGCAGATGAAGCTTTGCCTGTTCTGGTATATCCAGTCTAGACTCATTATCTTGCCAGCCCAGCCTCTCACCAGTAGCTGCCTGGGAATGGATTCCCTACTGGGCTAATTAACTCTAATTGTTCCACTCCTATTATCTTGTCAACCTCACCTCATTTCCCAGGCCTAGAGCAGTATTTTAATTGGCTCTTGATAGTCTAGTGTTGAATGACTGTGTACGAGGAAGGTCTGAGACAAATGTGACATAGTTTTAACAGACACCAGCGAACCTGAAGGCTGGTGCAGGAGACATTGTGCTTAGCTCTTGCACTTTGCTCCAGAAGGAAAAGAAGGACCCGTGCTGGAAATGTGCTGTGTGAAGCTAGTGTGATGTGTCTAGGACAAGTGTCACGTAGTAGTTTGTTGTGATGTGAGCAGTGGAAATGAGTTGCACGTCTAGTTCTAACTTACTCGGAAAACAAGGCAAAGCTTCTCTATCAGCATAAGCTGTCAAAGGGGTGTAGATCAAAGCTGAGCCCGGCCCTAAAAGAAGAACGACAAAAGATCCCGGTCAAAGCTGTCATTTGAGGATGTTACATCCTGTGAATGTCTGCCCCAAAAGAGGAAGAGATAGAACAGGAAGAATATGAGGTAAATGCTAATGGTCCTCATCCTTTCAAATCTGAAGATGTGTCTTCATTGATTAAAAGTCCTTTTAAGTCTTACGCTAGGAATCTGCCCAAGGGAAGGGAGCAGGCTGCCCAGAGAGAAGCTTAGTATATCTGAGATCCTTAATTTTAATGCTCTTCCCTGTTTATGCAAATCCTAAAAAAAACATGTTCAAGTGGAACAGAAGTGGCACCAGTACAGGCCTGCAGAAGAGCGCAGAGCAGCTCCAAAAGCCTGGAGTTCAAAGGCATGCTGGACAGATGAAAGCTACTGAAATGGATACAATTGTCACATGTTAACAGGGGAGAAAAAAGAGTGAGTAAACAAGATTAGCTCAGTAGGATAAGGATATGCGATTGAATTGTCATCTAGTGTATCAGCGTGAAACGGTTTCCTGGAAATACCACATCAAAGCTAAAAACAATCCAGAACACAATGCAACATCTACTAGCAATTGGACCTGTTTCAGCAGTCAGACTTCAAGGACAAAAAGGGGACTTCTGATCAGAGTGGCAAAAAGATGTGGATGCTTGGAGACTGCCGAACCTCCACTTTCTGCAGAGAGCAATGAAATCCTGCTAAAACGTATGGACCCTTGATTTGGCCTTCTACAAATACGCATTCAGCTGGATGCCTTCCTTCAGGGTGCTTGTCTCTAGTGAATGAATATCAGAAGAATGGAAATGCACACTGACATTTCAGTGCTGCTGTATTTAATGCTTTTAAAAAGTCCACAAGGAAAAAGAAAATTATAGCCTCTGCTTTCAGAAGTTACTTTTGTGTTTTTGTTATTGCAGTTTGGGTGATGCCTTTGAAAACATTATTTTTTTCTTTTTTGGAAGTTGGGTACTCAATATATTCTGAAAATCCAGCCTTTAAAGCTTTGCACCTAGAAGTGCAATCACCCTAGATCAAGAGTCACACCTGAAGATTTGAGATGTGGTGAACGTTTATGTCCTTGTTCTTCTCTCCTTACCCTTTGCTCTTGCTGTTTATTTCAGGAAGTTACACAGACTCCATCAGGGTCAGCTAGAACCTTTGTGTTTTCAGTATCTAATGACCTTCCCTTTCATCCCCCGTCCACAGGAGGGAAAGGAGCCACAGGTCACATAATAGCAGCCGCAGAGTGCGCCTCCCCGTAATACCTGGCGCAGTTGGACTGGAGCTGGTGACTGGCCTAGTGGAGTTGTAGTCTCGCCTGTGTTCTCAGTGCAATAGGAGCTTGTGCTGCGAGCCACACCTCCCTGTCACTCACATCTAATTTGAGATCTCGTGGGTGCATAGAAGTAAAAGTCAAGTGATGGCTTGAAGACAGACTAGGGTTCTTGTCTGAGTCACTCTGGAAGTCTATGGGAGAGCGTATTTTTCCCAGATCCCTTTCCCACTCAACCTGCTTTTCCCCAAGCCTTTCCCACTTCTCTTCAGAGGCTGTTTTTGTTTTCAGGATGTGCTGCTGCCCCTTGCCGTCATGACCACAGAATCAGGAACAGAGGCTGGGAACAAGTAACCAGTCTTTTTGTATGAAAGACAACAGGAATGAAGAAAATTATGTCTGAATTATTAAAAAGCATAGTTATCACTAGCTTTGCAGACAGTCCACTGAGGCTCTGAATGTGTGCATTTATATGTTAGAGTTTGAATGCCATACCTGGGAGTAGGGAGGATTTTATTATTTTTAGTGGTGGTTTTTATGAGAAGAAAGGACTGTGTTCTTCTACCACTCTGGGACATGGGAGGCATTCATCTCGTTTTCACAGGATGACTCGGTCCCCTTCAGGGTGTGGTTTCATGCTCACATTTAAGCAGTCTGTCCCCATGGCCGTGCTGGCACTGAAGAAGATCTCACTGCAAATAAATCTTTGTTGTTTCCTTTTGTTTGTTTTTAAGTTAGTTTTCATTGGGTTCAGTTCCCTGACCTGGGTGGCTGCCCAGTCCCCAAGCTTTGCTGCCAGCATGAAAGCAGGTGTAGGAAGAAGCAACAGGAACAGAGGGAGGGGGAGCCTTTTCAGCACCAGCACAGACTTCCATCAGTCTGAGCTGGCTGTGAACCTGTTTTCTGTGGTGGATGGAGTGAATTGACAGGTTGTGGTTCCTCTTATCATCTATCAGCTAAGGAAGGCATCTACACAATTAGCTTACACCGGATCTCTAACTTCAAGGTTGTCAAATTGGGCTAAGAAGAGTTCTTCCCCTGTTTGATGTCTATTTTCATGCAAGCAGACATCCAAGGGGGGGGACCGGAGTCCTTGAATGGATAGAAGTGCTTCCATCTTCATTTCCCCAAGGCATGGTAAAAGTTTGGGAGTTCGTGCTGGTAAGGCACTCAGGCACTGCGAAGTCCACCAGGAAATCAGTCAGTTTCTTGCTAAAGGTTGCTTTGAACAGGAAAGATCTGGTGAGTAAGTCAGGGACATGCAAATGTAAATATGTGGTTCTGATGTGGTGGATAAAATACAGAAAAGCTGTTTTTAAGTGCACACCATGCTGTGTTTGAGCTGCATGAGATAGGATCCGGTAGTAGTAGTACATAGCGTGCAATGAAGTGGGTCTTGGTCAGCGTGGCTGTGCTCAAACCAAATAGATTTGGATGTGTAATGCGTAACAGACTTGTCAGTTCTCTGACAGATCTGATCCATGCTTTGTGTATGGCTGACATATGTTTGACATTTTGTGTGTGTATACATATGTGCGTGTGTGTATCATAAAATTCTGTGCTGTTGGGTTAAAGAAGTAAGCCAATATTAACTGAGAAACAAAGCAAAATATACTAAGATTTTTTTTTCCTATACCAATACCTTGAAATAATATTTTTGACAATTTCCTCTTAATGCTGATGGCTCCATTGCACAGATACGTGGATATACACAAAGTTTACTGTCTTTTAAAAGCCATGGTGTAGGCACTGAGTGTCTGGAATGATACTGGGCTTGTATGTCCACACCAGTGAAATAGTTAAAAAAATTCACAGAAACAAACTAAATTACTGATATAACGTATTGTGAACAATGGAGGAATAATACCTGTCTTGTTTTCTTTTTCGAGGTGTTCATCTTTACTATGTCGGCGGGGAAGTTTATGCTGAATGTGTCAGTGACAGCAGTATTTTTGTGCAGAGCCGCAATTGTAACTATCAGCATGGCTTCCACCCAGCCACTGTCTGCAAGATCCCCAGCGGCTGCAGCCTTAAGATCTTCAACAACCAACTCTTCGCCCAGCTGCTTGCCCAATCAGTCAACCATGGCTTTGAAGTGGTATATGAGCTGACCAAGATGTGTACGATTCGAATGAGCTTTGTTAAAGTAAGGCTTTTTTGTTTTCTCTTGCCTTTCTGAAAAGGACAATCCCATCACTTGCTAGCTGTGGTGCAAAACTAGACCCTATCAAATCCTTCCCAAATAGGAATATGCACCTAAGCTGCAAATTGCATTCCAGACTGCCTGTTTTCTAATTTTGCCTTAAACTTGTCTTGTAGGTGGTTAAAATCAATACCTTGAAATGTCCTAGACTCCAAAAATAAAATTTCCATAGGCTCATGTGGAAAACAAGCAGAGACTGAACGGTGGTGTTCCTCCACCGATTGCATAAGGAGCTCAGCTTAAGGACTGCATAAGAACTCAGCAGCATGTAAATGTAGTACGTGTCTTAGGCAGTTTTGATTTGTCCCATTGTTACTGCTTTGCAATGGAGCTTGGTAGAGCCACAGATCTGAAAAAATGTCCTTATGTCTCCAGACCAATTTGTAGTCTCACCGTTACTATAAAGTTGTATATATAGAACTGTATACCTACATATATGTACATATAACTGTGTGTGTGTATATATATATGTGTGTGTGCAGTCAAGAAACACTAGCTCTTCCTTCAGCTCCCACTGAGCTGTTGGGAATTGTCAATGTTTGCTGCCTCTCTGATCCCTGGCTACAGGTTGTCTTAATTCCAGATGGCCAGCCAGCAACACTACCAGAGAGACTTCTCGCAAGCAGAATACAAAACCCAAAAGAACAACTGACCTCCCCCTGTTATTTAGCAGGGAACCACCAAAGCCATTACTGTTTCCATAAGAGAAGACATCAGTGTCTTTGAAATCTGAATTTTGCAATCTAACTTCTCTGTGTGCAACATATCAGCCTCTGTGGGAGTTTCTTAAGTCTCTGAATGGTCCTCTAAGTAGAATGAGATCTCTTGAGCCCTTTTAGCACTTAAGATTTACTTGGGTGCCTGTTGTGGCATCTAAACCCCAGAGAATGGTGAGTATTTCAAGACTGTTTACAGATGTGCTGGACTCGGACTTCCCATAGTGGTGCTGGGAAGAGCTGGCAGCAATGTTCAGCCTGCAACCTAGGGCAGTTGCATCATTAGAAGCAAGTCGGTCCTGTTAGATACCATAAGAAGTGGCTTGAGTGTGTCCGTTCGTCTTGCAGGTTTGGTTTTATACAAATGACTGAATCGAGCTGATTGAATTCACATCTAAGACACTACAAAACTGCTTGAGGCTAAAGCCCAGTCCCCCTGTATTCTGCAAAGCAGATGAGTAGAGTCCCAGGGAGCTTTCTGGCCCTGACTCTTTCCAGCCATCGCTGGGGACCCATCTGCTTAACTCTCTGAGAGCATTAAGGTGCCCTGTAAGTTCTCCCAAGAGTCCAAGCCAAAATCTCCGTTCTTGTGACCACGCTCTTGCTTTGTTCTTGGGAAGGAACTGACATCTTGTTCACACGCAAGCATTAGGGGAAAAAAAAAAAAAAAGGAAAGCAAGAAACCCAACAAACAACATTTTCTTTAATGGAAGACGTGAATGGGCATGTTGTTTGTAAAGGCAGTGTAGCCAGTTATGCAATATCTTCATTATCTCAGCAACTCAGGGGCAGTCTCTTTGATGTGTTATCTGCCTCCAAGCCCAGCATGGCAGCAGAAGTGGTGGCACTGATGCACTAAATAACACTGCCGCTGTATTATCACCTTGCTTTGTTGAAACAATAGCAGCCACTATAGTGCCTCAGGCACCAGAAGACCAGTGCAAGGAGTTATTTTGAACCTTTTCCCATGACCTTTGGAAAATGGCTATGCAAATGTCACCCAGACTCTTCCTGGCCTGTAAAAAAACCTTTCCTGTACTCAGTTTTCTGAAATTATTTCTTTCCCAAGGTGTGAGCCCTGGTGTGTTTAGTTCAGGGACAGAAACACTCTTGGGCAATGGGTATGCAGTGGGCAGAGGAGCATATTGTATGTCAAATCCCCAGGAAATGCCACACACCACGAGACCGTAGGTGCAGGGCAGTTCTGTGGCTTCTCCCCAGATGTGTGTCGAGGTGCTGCTGGGCAAGCTGAGCCAAAGGGCTCAGCCCTACACCACCAGTGCCTGAGCTACCTGCTGGGAGGCAGGGCTGGGCAGGGACCAAGTCGTGAGAAACTTGCCAGGACTGTATCACTCTCTGGAGGCAGGACACGGGACAGGGAAGTGAGGCTCCTGTCCTCTCTGCTACCCCTGGTGTGCCCATGGAGCAGCTGGGAGGAGCTCAGCCCTCAGGCACTTGTGAATGTATCATCAGCGAGAGAGGTAACAATTTCCATCCACACAGCCCTCCTGATAAACCTAGCAAAACCAGGTCGGCTGTTGTCGCTTCTCCACAGGTAAGACAGCTGAAGCACAAACCAGAGAGACGGAGACCTTCACCAAGCGAAGGACTGAAGCCAGTGCCCTCCCTCCCACATTCCTCCAGGTTTTGGGGCCGAGGGGCTGACCCAGCAAGGCTTGGTCATGCTTCCCAGTGCAAGGCAGCTCAGTGCAGCCCAGTGCAAGGCAGCTTAGTGCTTTGGGACGTGGCTGGACTCTGGCTTTTGCCCACGCAAGGTGGGAAGGGCTGGCAGGAGCAGCAGGCTTCCTCAGCCGATTCCCCCACGGTGAAAAGCTCACTTCTAGACTCCCCCTGTGGGTATCGTCATCCTCTTCCCGTCCTCCGTGCAAAACAACAACACAGCTTTGCAGGTTGTTCTCATTTTATTCCCATCTTAGGAGAGCTCCACCTCTGGGTTCACGTCAGCCCTGGGGCTGAAGGAGGCTCCCTGCACCTGGGGAGCCTGTGTGATCTGCTGTGATCTGCTGTGATCTGGGGGAGCACAGGGAGCCCTGCCCCCGGGCATTTCACCCTCTGGCAGCACAGGCAGCAGGGCTGGGGAAGGGGGCTGGAAGTGTTTGGGAGCTGCCAGCAGAGGGAGATGCCCGGCCACCTACACGGACTGCCAGACTCCTCACAATCAGGCAGGTTGCATTTGCAACCTGTAATTCCTATCCCTACAGATTTTCCGTCCTGTTCGTCGAGGGAGATGCATAAACTCCTCTGACACTTGCCTTTCTGGCCATGTTTTTTCCCGGCAGCTGAGGATTTAAGACTCTTAACAAAGTCAGAAGCCTGACAACACTCAAAGAGTGGCATTTTTTGCAAACATTTTCAGAACATTAATCTGAGTTGCCTATGAACACAGGCACTTCTAGCCTGATAAATGTTCTGCAGGGCAGAAAAATGCTCCCTGATTAAAAGTACTCATTGGGCTTTGGTGGGTCCATATCTTCATTTTCTGCTCTCTGCCCCTTTTCTCCATTAAGCACAAATGAATTTTATCCAGACCACTTATTATGGCATCTTGTTTTGGTGTTGGTCCTAGTTTTGCACGTGGGTGTCTAGAGAACTGGCTCCTAGCATCCTCAGTAGTTTGAGTTGTTCAGCACTCTACAATTTAGGTACCTTTGGTAAACGTAGGTGTTAATGTACCTCCATGTCCCTTTCTTATGACAAAAATATCACCCCCCCCCCGACTAGCATAACTATAGGGTTTGGCTTCCCTGATCAGTGGCCCACAACTACAGAGCCTCATCCTGCAGTGGGACTGCATTTTGCAGATTGCCCTGCGGAGATCTGAGCTCTGTTTTGTAAGGGAGGCCAGCAGTTAGCTGTGAGACCTCGGGCTCTTCCTTGGATCGCTCAGGTTTGTGTGAAATCACTGTGCGCAAGCGTCGTGTCTCCAGAGCTTTGGTATTGGGCTGAAGAGAGGAGAGCAGGAACTGCTGGGTCAGATGCTGAGCGTTATGACGTCTTTTCTGTAGTTCTGTGCTGATAAAAACATCTGGCTGGTCAAGTCCTGCGGCACTTTGTTGACCCCCTCACACTGTTCAGGGAATTTACACAGGTGGCTAAAATCAATCTGTCTAGCCAAAACCCTGGCAGAGTGGCTGCCTGCTTACCAAGCAGACACTGTGCCCACTTGAGGTGGGGACTTCTGGTTCTTTTTGCTCCCTGCTAGCACCCCATGCCCACCTTCTGACAGGAGCTCCGTGTCCCTTATCTCCCAGAAGGAGCTGGAGAAATTTCTGCAGGATTTCCCACAGCAGACAGCCAGGAATTCCCGACATGTTCAAGGATAGAAAACCTATAGAAAATGCCTATAAATGAGTTAAGTTTAAGGTAAAGGAGATAGGGCCAACCTTTCTGGAAGCTTCCAAAGGCTCAGACAAATACCTAGAGCTTTGAGAGTCTCAGACTGGTGGGATGCATCTCTGCTGATAAATGAGGCAGTGCCCGGGATCGTTACCAGTTCCTGCTAAAGTGTTATGACAGGGCCTGGTCTGCGTTTTGTCTGTGCCAGACAGCAGCCTGGCAGACTGGCGTGGGCACGTCTCTGGAGTGCGAGCAGCAGGGGCCATTCCCTACAGGCTGTCTGCAGGCAGCCGAGCTCAGAACCAGGCCAGTTTGTTGGTCTCAGCACCTGCAAGTGTCGCGAAGCACTTCTAATTCAATAGTATAAAGTTCCTGAGAACTGATGGTAATAACCTTAAAAAGGCAAAATTTTTAGATAAAATTATCCCTAGGACAAAGCATTATATCCTGGTGACTTGGGTGATGGGCTACCTGCAGTTGTCGTAGACTGACAGCATTGGATTTGTGATTTAACATTGTATATTTTTTCTTGAAGTCTCACTTTTTGGCCCTTTGATGCTTTTGTAGGGCTGGGGAGCAGAGTATCACCGCCAAGATGTTACAAGCACGCCCTGCTGGATTGAGATCCACCTGCATGGACCATTGCAATGGCTGGATAAGGTGCTGACACAGATGGGCTCACCTCATAACCCCATCTCCTCAGTCTCTTAGGAATCATCTCTAGAAGTCCCTTAGGATGGATGCTATTGCAGGCAGTGGCTTATAGGATTTCCGGTGAACAGAAGCTTCTATATGTAGATGTATGTAGATGTAAATATTCCTATACATAGTCTACTCTCCTATTTTTTTTTTCATGATATGTTTTGTGGTTTCTAGTTACTCTGATGCCAGTACAATAAGTTTAGAAATTCAGGTATAGCATATCTGTTCTCTAGTACAAAATAAGCCAAATTCCTGCAAAAGTGTCGAGCAGTTTCTGTGAGCATCTTCATTCCCCAGCCAAGCCAGTAAACGGTGCGAATTCTCATCACTTCCACGTGGATTCAGAAACCTGGCTGTAGCTGTTCCTAGTAGGTGAAATTCACCCCTCTGCAGGCAACCAAAGTCAGATCTCGGCACCATTTATATCCCTTGTACATCCTAATTTCAGGTCTAAAAGAGGACCTTAAGTGGTGCACAGGACTTATGCGTAGAGATGACTTTTTTTCCAGTGAATTGAAGGACTAAACAGCAATTCCAGTCTGTCTCCCTATGGCAAAGCACGATGGGACAGCAGATCCTCTGAGGAGCTGAGACCCCTGTCTCCCCTAGGATTTGGCAGGAGGAGAGAGCCCTCGGGATGCCTTCAGCTCTGGAGCCTTATCAGAGCATTCTGGACACACCTGAGTAGTCTGATACTCTTAACACAGTAGTGTATGGTACTGCTGCACTGAAAAGCAACAAGCTCCTAAGAAAAAAGAAAGAGAATTTGAAATATATGCCTAGAAGTTTAAAATCTAATTAACTTCCAGTACTTTTTTTGCAAAGTACATACATACTTGCATATGTATCCGGCATGTAAACTGAATCCTATCCATTATACAGTATTGATGTAGTTTGTTTTAAAGTTAGGACTAACTGTAGTTAGACTACTGTGCTGATATCAAGGGTACGTCTAAAAGGGACTTGAACTGTGATTCAGAAAAAGGAAATGAAGTGTGCATTGAAGAACTGAGTAATTCATCTTGGGATGGTCTCTGCATTGGGAACAGGAAGCCCCACGCTCACAAGATGCACTGAGGAGGAGGCGTGAGCCAGTCACATCTATTGCCTGTACTGTGCCCGTCCTCGGGAGCTGACCGAAACACTTGGGTTTGACAGAGGGGGCTTCCTTGTCAGTCACTTCGTACATCCCCACGGATGGTTCCTCATCTTAGATACAGGCTTCATCATCTGCAGCGGTTTTGCCTCGCCTGCAGGGAGTGGCGAGGCAGTGCAAGCCACGAACAAGCAAAGAGTGAGTCTAGGTGCAACCCTTTTTTTTTAAAAACTCCTTGTCTGTGGTCCTTCCGTAAGCAAGAAAAATTACTGTCCGTACTGTCACTCACAGAGACAGTCTTTCAAAATGCTGTTCACCTGGTGGCCTTTTCTGAGGAGGCAGGTGAAACCCTACTGCCTTTTGGCGGTCCCTGTTACCTTGCTGAAAGGGTACAGGATTAGCTCCTTCCAGGCCACTGATTTTTTTTAATTTTTTTTTCTGTAAGGGTCAAAATGATAATTTCTCAAATCCCACTCTTCCTTAGAACGTACTAGAAGTATATTGAGAAAAATGTTTTACAGAAAGTTTCTTTTCCTCTCACACGATACCTGGTGCTACACGTTTTACTGCATGATTAGAAGAGGATGCCTGAAATCTTCAGGTCCATCTCATATGCACACCAAATAACATTCATTGGAAAGACTTTCTGTGTCTTTTAGATGCTATGTAATACCTGTTATGAGGTGGTAATCATGAACAGAGCAGAAGAATGAGTGAAATAGAGGGGTTACTTCCTTTGAATGCACCATCAGCTGCCTCCAGCACTGGTAGAGCACAGAAGGATAAGTGATCGTTAAGACTGAGCAGTATTTGCAGGTTTTATAGAAAATTTGTAAATGTGAAGAACCCTATTCTGGCACCATTTGCCATCAGTAGTGTCATTGTGGAACAGGAAAAGCTTTACAGTGTCCTGCAGCAATGAAGTCCAGTAATAACATTACACAGAAACTCCAGGCATGCCATTTACTGCTTAACAGACTAGAGAAAGGCTTGGAAACAGACATTTTCCTCAGCTCCCTCTGTCTTCAATCTCCCTGATCCTTTATCCTAAATTCATCCTTGCCTTTTAGGCTGAAACCTCCTTCCCTCTCAATATATAGGGAAGCCTACGGGTTGCTTTTAGACATCTCCAGCACTGTCATCTTCCTCCCAGAGAGCAAAGGTGGCCTTGCTAAGGTGCGCCTGCTCTTGAACATCTCCAAAATCCAGTTTCCTGTTGATTCTGCAGAAGAAAAATTACGGTTAGTCAGTGAAGAGAAGCAGGTTTTTCTGAGGCATCATTCGTCTCATCATAAGGTGTTTCAGGTAGGCCAAATACACCACACCCTGAGCATGGTTTTGTGTGCCCACTGCGTGTAAGGGGAATGTATGGTCACTAGCTCCGACGTGGGCTGCTGCATTGGACATACCCAAAAGCAGGAGAGGTTGGCCCTTGGGGAGGTGAAACAACTTTCACAGCCTGGCAGTGATGCTTGCTTAGTGAGTGTCTGTGTTTTTAAATGGAAGTTGGTAAATTCAGAGCAGCTTTTCCTTTCCTGTATTTCAACTCTTTTCTCTAATCCCCATGCAGATAGCCTTTCTGGCTTCACTGCAACCCACACGTGCATCTCATTAAAGGCAGTCACCGTAATATTTCCCTTGCTCATAAGTAGAGCAACAGGGACTTCTGGAGTGTGGTTCTTCTGACCTATTTGAAATGTCTACATTAGGATGAGATGAATCATGTAACTCTGCTGAAAGTTGGATCAAAGCACTGATTCTGGGCAATCAAAGCCAACATCCACCTTGGAGCTATTAGCCTTTGGGCAAACTGTTATCACTTTGTGAATGATTTCTGATTTTGGTGGCCTCTAGAGGCTTAGTCCCAACCAGGCTAGCCCCACTGTACGAGCTGCTGTGCAAACAGAGCAGCTGACAGCTCCGTCCCGGGAGAAGGGAAGAGCTCATCATGAGGGAGAAGTAGTAGCAGTGGATGAGGCAAACAAGTAAATAGAAAGATCACTGCCAAATGCAGTGCTAAAAAGTAAGGCTACGATACCATTTATTTCCTTTCTGATCAAAGTCCTCTTGGAGTCTTCTCTTGTGTACAAACTGAGATCAATTAAAAATTCGGTTTTCTCATAATTTACAGCAAGGCAACTTTGTATCTCACTGTAATAAGATCCAAATATCTCCTTTTGGAAGGAGGTATTTTCTGGTGAAAGATCTTCATGAACCTATCAACCTATATTCAATTTAAAGCCTTTAAATGCACTCATTAATAGTTTTGAGATGGACTTCCTGAGAGATTTAAAACCACTTACGGGGAGACTGCTTAGTTGAAGGCAGCTTTTTTCAAATGTTTTTGCGAGCCATCAACAATCCAAACCCTCGTGAAGGTTTCTGTGGATAAGTACCATGCATCATCAGGCAGTGATGGGAGTTTGATCAGGCGGTGGCATAAAGCACATCCATCATGGTACCAGGCCACTAGTTTTCCTACTGAGTAGTCGAGAGATGACTGCTTAATTGCTGCCAATTCTCCAGCAGCACCAGTATTAATGTGCCATTTGCATCCAGAGGTGACCAAAGCAGCTACAGCACGCTGCATGAAGCCATTCAGTGCCACTGTTGCTGACTGCTCAGGCCCCTAACCTTGCCCCATAACAGATGATCGGGTACATTGGAGCAATGGCTGCAGCATTCAGAAGTGCAGCACTTGCTTTTTCTCCCCGTCAAACCCTTCCTTACAGACAACCCAGCTGGCTATGCGTGATGGTGTTTTCACCCAGAGCACATCCAGGCAGCCCCCGTGCTTTGAAGGCTACACCGAGTTGACTTTTCGCAAGGGCTCTGCAGTGTGCTTGCCGTTATTCCTGTAAAGCCACAAGCATCTTTACTCCTCATCAGTATCTCGTGTTTTGCTATGCTCAGTCTGTGTTAGCAACAAGAAGGGGAACTGTGGCCCCGAGTAACATCAGCAGGAGTCAAAGAAATTCCTTCCATGTCTCCAGCAAGTGCTGTGCCAAGCCTTTCAACACCCTGAGCAGCCTCTAAGTGGTCCCTGCCTTGAGCAGGGCATCGGAGTAGATGCCCTGCAGAGATCCCTTCCCGTTTACATTGCTCTGTGGTGCTGTGCAGACACCCAGTGCTAACGGGCTGCCACAGGCAGGAACTCTCTGCTAGCAGAAACAGTGTCAGGATGAAGCATGTTTATTTACCCTCAGCTATTTTTTCACGAGTTCATTGCAGGACAGGGTTGCTAGGTATTAATGTTCCCTCAGTATAAAATCTGCGCTGGAAACACCGCTCACTGTAAACATCATCTCCACTGCACAACTCTTAAAATGGAGCAAATCAGGCATTCGTGTCTAACTTTATCTCATCTGCCCTTGTTCCTCCTCACTTCTGACATACTTCTTAGCCGATAAGCTCTGCAAATCAGAAAGTCTCGGCAGTGACCGAGGAGTTGCACAAGCCACAGGCTGTGTACAGGCAGCTGAAGCAGGGACCGTCAGCATCTTGGCTGGATGGAAACAATTCGTAAAGAAGCTTGACAGAATGTAGTAGTCTTTGAAGGGGTCTCAATTATACAGCCAGTTTTCTTGGCTCATTGGAGACTTCTCTGGTGCAGCTATAGTTTTTGTCAATACTTGAACACTGCATAGTGCTCAACACAGGAAAGGAACACTGCAATTAATGTAATATTCACCTCTCCTCCTGACTCCCCATAACCTAACTTAGTGAAACCAGAAGCAGACACAATAAAAATTAATGTCATAGGGTGAAGTCGTTAAATATCATTTTCAGAGCTGAGAAGTGCTGCCCAGAGTATACGTTCATATCATCACAAACCTACTGAACACAGCACGTCCCGTGTGCTCTCCAAGCCGAAGGTGAGCTCATTGCTCTGGAGAAGCCAGAAGTTACTTGATCATCCAAACCCAAGCCCTTCTAGGCCAGCGTGCTTCCCTGAGAGCATATAAGGGTCACCATCCGTTGAAAATGAGACTGATGGTAGAGTTGGTCCCATCTTGCAGTAGGGAGGGAGATCATGTGAGGCTTTAGATCTGTGAACAAAACACTTCTCAACCTTGAGACTTCACTGCAGCCACTGAAAGAGGGCTGCTTCTTCTTGGTGCAGCTCTGGGAGTACCTTTCTGCAAGGCACGGGAAGCCTGAGAGGGCATTTAGTCTTTGTTCAGCAGAGAGAAATCGCTTAGTGTCTCTAGTGCAGACTCTTCTGCATGTGCACCAGCACAGGACTTTAGTTTGTACTGATCACCAACTCTCAGGAGCTCCAGAGTGGCCAGGAGTGACCAAGATCCTGTTCCCTGTTCACCCCAGGGCTTTCCAAACAGCTTGCCTGGGGGCGCCTTATGTTACATTGCCATATTGATGCCACATTTATCTGCCAAGGAGGCGAGATGTCTGAGAGCCCTGTCAGGCGTATGCTTCCACTTGTACCCAAGCCATGCTTGCAAACTTGGTGCCTGTACAGCTAATGAATCTAAGCTGCAGGCCACGTCTCTTATGCAAGGTAGACATAACCACTAAGTCCTCCAGAGTCAGCTACTCTTCCATTATAGCCAATGTGAACATTTGCAGCTATTTGTGAACGGTTTTTAGATCTCCAGTCATAGTGTTTTTATTATCCATGGATGCTGCTATTTTATATTCCGTGTTAGTCTTCAAATAATATTGCATATGAATAGCATAGGAAGAAATAGACCAACCAGTTAATAATTTTAAATACAGACCTCATCAGCAAAGAAAAGCTAGAAAAAAAGTTGGTAAAGTCTGACCCCTTGCACTTTCACTGTAGTGAGCACATCATCTGTTTCAAACTGATTTTTTGATGCTAAAGTGTGTGTTACATCTTACTAATTCACAGTTATGTCCATGAGATGCTTTGCAAACAGGAGAGCAAGGGAACAAACGTAACGACGAGCAGAGATAATGCACCTCTAGATACATTTTTTTCACTTATTCAAGTAATTGGAGTTCATTTTAATTATTTATAATACTAAGTACAAGTTAAATGTACCACAGTGTATTTTCTACAAGCAATTCAGTGTTAGCAATTTAATCCCTCATTTCAGTATCGCCTCTGCCATTCAAATTGGGCTGAGAAGTGGGACAAAAAAAAGTGAAGAAACGGGCCTTTTTGGGTGGATCAATGAAGCCATAATCTTGCAAGGATGTATGTAACCAAGGGGCCATAATGGTGGATTTGAGCAAGGTCTGTGTTCTTTGTGTTAAGTACTAGCTATCAGTCTGGTACAAAAAAAGGGAAACGTGAAACACACCAGGATTTAATGGTACCACTTCTGTCTGCAAACAATTCTGCCCTCTCTCTTTTCCATCGCAGTCAAGGCAAAACTTCTTCACCACTTGGAAGAAGAAAGTAAGTAGTATTCACAGTTAGTGATATTCTGTACAACAGTGTGGATCACTGTGTAAATAATGCTAGTTGGACTCTTGCCTCTTGAGAACAAGAAATCTGAGACATACTTTCAGGAGTCTGCGAGATCAGGGCAGCTCAGAGTCCTCTGATCGGCCCCAGAGTACTCTAACCCGTGCCCTGGCATATCAAGAATACAACTGCTAATCAAGTGGATGATTTCACCAGTATTCCTACTGCTGCGTCTGCTTTGAGGCATCCTGAAGTCAACATATTTAGCCTGATGTTTGAACAGTACACTTTTTAACACACTCCATTTTCTTTGGCTGGAACTATTCTATTGTAAAAGGGATTATTCACGTCTTGTGTTTTACTGTTAATAAAGTATTTCTGATTTAAGAACTCCTTCTCTCATTCCCTTTTTTTCCCCCCCTCTTTGAAAGAGATTGGCCTCAGTGAGCTGTAGATCCCAGTTTGATTACCAGTAACTTTTGAAAACAGAACTTTTAGAAAGCCTTTATTCATACAAGTATGTCTTATGAAAGAGGATCAGAATAGGATGCTAAACACTACAAAATAGATTGAAAATTAATATGGCATAAAATCTGCCTGTTACAGTAATAACATGTATACCTCATTAACTTTCCTGTGGTAGATGTGAAGATGCAAGGGGTTGGTTCTGCTTACTTTCAGATGAAGCCAGCCAGACCCTGGCAGGCAATTAATGAGTAGTAGTGATGCTGCCATATGACAGAAGCTCTAGCTGTGGACCAGTAGATCTGCATTACTTGAAAGACAGATTTGCAGTACTGCAGGTCACAAATCACTCAAGGAAAAAGGTGGGTAGAATAAGAATGTACTGTTCTTTGTTATAAAAGTCAGGATTTAATCCTCCTTAAATTCAGAATTTGGGTTCTGCAACAGAAGCGTGGGAGTTGGACAGGTAATGGTCTTGGAGCCACGCAGACACTGTTGGGGTCACACACCCCCTGAGAACCCCATCTGACACTACCTGAACAGGACAGCCCTGTTATCAGCACATCTCCTGATGTCTACACCAGGCTGTGAGGCACTGGTATCACATCACTGGAAGCACAGGACAGCTGAGATGCACATCTCTACGCAGATCTTCAGCAAGTTTCATTTGTTTTGAGGTAACTCATTCAGCACTGTCTTAACACTCCCTGTGTCCCTTTTCTGCCTTGTGCTGCCCCAATGTCTCCACACCAGCTTCAAGTTTGCCTTGAAGCTAACTTCAGAGTTCTTCAGAGAAATTTAGGTTAGTGCTTGAGAAGCAATTGAAATAGAAGCTCTTCTTAAATGAGTCAAAGGAACCTGCCCAATGAAAACTTTTCAATAAAACGCATTTCCTAGAATTAGCAGCTCTAAAGAATTGTTTCTAAAACAATTACATCTTTTTGCAAATAACCATGGGTCCAGAGCAAGATCTAGGGGCTGCCTGGTGGATTCACTGCTGAGCTGCTGGAGAGACCCGTCGCGTCTGCCTGTACGTTCCAGCGACCCCGTTCATCTCAAGCTGCTGCGGAGGAGGATTGAGAGAACCCATTTGTGCTGCACGAGCCTGGGTGAGTGCTATGTGACTATTTGGGTGCTGGTACATGCATTGTCTTTTGAGCTGTCTGGCCAGCCCACCCTAGTTTTGTGTGCGTGCGTCCATCTGTCTGTTAGAAATATGTGCTACCTCTCAGCTAGGGCTGAACCTGAGAACACAGACCAGAGGCAGACCCACATCTACCAGGCTGCAATAGGAAGGTCCCCCTGGGTCTCAAGACCTGCTGAATTTGGCTATCTTCTGAGAAATATGTGGTCTACCACAAAACTAGGAAATGTAAATGTGAGTAGTATGCAGTGCCTCTACCATTGCCCACAGGAAAACCCTAGGGGGATAAAAAAATAAATAAATGTGAGCCTTTGGTTAAATCTCCTTTGGAACCAATCCAGGGAAAGAAAATCCATGGGGTATCATTGCACCAAATCAACTAACATATTTGGTTAGTTTCCAGAAAGACATCAAAGTTTGATGTACATGGAGAATCCAACAATTGAGTTGCTTGTTCCAGAGGTAAATGATTCTCAAGTTTGCCTAGATGTGGTTGTTTCCGTCAGATCTATTGCCATAGTGATTTATAACTTACTTTAGATCTGAGAGCTGATAAAATAAAACAAGAATTCTGACATGCACATGTGCGCTATAGCAGATAACAGGTAGTTGATCCATATGAAGTGCTTGCAAAATGCACCTACACAGTTTACTACTGAGAAGATATTCAGGCATTGCACTGAGCTCTGATTTGCAGATGCTCGTACATCTCATAGTTTAAGAAAGGCATATGTGAAAGTTTCCTTGAGATACTGTCAGAAGCAACTATGAAATCAACACCAGATATTATCTCTGTAAATTGTAACGGATACAAGAACAAAATAATCATCTGAATATAAATCTCACCCTATAAAGTTATTAGTGTCAACATGACTATAGATTCAACTTTCACCTTTTGCATTTTCTCTTCCACTTAGTATTTCCGTTCCCGGTGAAAACATGGGCCTGCTGCTCAGTGGGCAGGACACCTAGTGAAAGGACACAGAAGAGGCCAAAGTACCTAGTACTTCTTGTCTCGGGGTTTTCTCTGGTAAGACTTGTCCTCTCCACTCCCAATTCCTCAAGCCTGCTAGCAATGTCCAAGAGTGAAGCAGTAACCAAAGGAGAGGAAGACACAGTTAGGGACTGCTTACGCCACTGAGGACACACACAAGTCCTTGAGACCAGATGGGATGCAATCACGGGTGCTACAGGAGCTGGCCAGTATCACTGCATGGCCTTACTCAACCATTTCTGAAAGGTCATGGTGGCCAGGGGAAGTTCCTTATCTTTAGAAAAAAGAAAAGATTACACCTGTCCTCAACAAGGGAAGGAAGAGAAATCTAGGAGACTACATGCTGCTCAGTCTCATCTCAATTCCTGGAAAAGTTATGGGGCAAATCCTCCTCTAAGCCATTTCTGAGCCCATAAAGGATGACAAAGTGTTGCGAGCAACCAGCAACAATCTACCACAGGCAAGTGACAGCTAACCAGCCTGGCTGCCTTCCACAATGCAACGCCTTGTTCCATGGACAAAAGAGGAGCAAACAATGTTTACTTTGACTTTTGCAAGGTCTTTGACTTGACATCCTGGAATATCCTTATACCCAAACTGGTGATGCATGGACTGTATAAATGGGTGCTGATGTGAGTTAAATTCACACATGATTTTTTGTTTAAAAACCTCCAGGGTCATCAAACAGCACCCAGAGAGGCTACAAAATTTTGGCCCTTGGACATGTTCAAAACTCAGCTGGAGACCCATTTCCAGAGGGCAGTTGAATACAGTCCACTGGAGGTCCCTTCCAACCTATATAATTCTACAGTGAGACTACCAGAAACTATACATTTTACAGTGGCTCATACCTTGCTGGTGAATTTTACCTTTCATTCCAGGGACTCGTATGTTTTACAAACCTAAAAACCTTACACCTCAGATGTCACTTCAAATCAGGCCATGAATATTTAGATGCAGAACAATTATGCTCTCTTCAGCAAAAGCCTGACATCAGTACAGCACATCTTCCTGTCTGCTAAAGGGAGCACATTATATAAAAATGCAAAGGGTGTGTTCTACTATTCTGTTAGTTATCATTTTTCCAGGTAGTTGTTTGTAAGAAATGCATCAGAGAAAAGATGTAAAGAGTAGAAGAAACAATTTGAGTACAACTAGACGAGAAAAATCGCAGGTAAGGACTCCAAATATTAAAAAGACTACACACAGAAATGGTATTTATAAAGTTGACAGCACACTGTCCCTGAAAAAATGCAGTAAGAGCTGTATACATGAAATATACATGAAATATACAGATATATAATAAAATGTATTATATGTAATAAGGAAGAACTAAAAAATGTTGAACAGATATGCTGAAGGGACACCATCAACTGAAGTTTCTGGAAGCATTTCATTATAATCAAACTCGTTCGTTTGATAAGAGCAAATGTTCTCAGAGCATATTTTTACTCTGAAGCATGTTCTACATGTCGACATCTTCCTTACAAAAGAAGAACTGAAACAAACTTCTTGAGAATTTAATAATAACAAATGTTATGTTAAAATAAGAACAGAAATGGGAAAGCTACAGAAGAAAAATAACTACTGCTGAAACCAGTAAAGGCCAGACCGGGTACCTAGAATTACTTCATTCTTTTAAAAACGTTTAATCAGAGCTGTTTGCTTTCATGAGCTGACCATCTGAAATAAAAACAAAATACTTCCTCCTCCAAGTTCAGCCCATTATATTTTTGCATGTATTCTGACATACTGAAAAAAGTAATTCCATTTTGCTTAAAGCAAAAGTAACTTTTTCTATGTCATAAGAGTCTGGGAAAACAGAGGTTTTAATGTCACTTACCTAGAGCTAGACATTTTAATATAGAAATAAACAACAAAGCAACACACAAACGGAACAGAACAAAAAATAGTTTTCTTTAAAAAAAAGAAAAAAACATAGATTTACTCACACACTTATTGGTCCAGAACTGTTGGTACAAATTTTTTAGATCTCTTTTTAAAAGAACAGCTTGCACAATACTAAATACAAGAAATCCCTACTGAACAATTTCTATACATACACAAAGCACAGCTTATAAAATGTGTAACACTAACAAACACTCCTGAACAGATATTATTCAGCAGATCACACTGCTGCAATATCAAAGTAGTACTTTAATAAGCATCTCCACCATTCAGACAACCTCTGTTAGGAAATGTGGTTTAATACAAAACTCTGATTTAAAGACAAAATTTGGGATTCAACATTTACATAATACAGCATTTGGATTTTTAACCAAATCAATTTTAAGTTCATCTGAATTGGCTGAAAACCTGAGAAGTCCAGCACTTGAGCTGATTAGATATCTGTTGTCTTGATCAAATAATTTTAACTATACTTTTTTGGAAGAGAAAGAATACAAAAAGGAAACAAATGCGTAATTGCATTTTACCTTTTGGATGCATTTGCTCTTAAAAGCCTTAAGCATTTGAGTTAAAAGCTTTAATCTTATTCACTCACAGATAAGAATATCGCTCATTTTTAAATAAGCCGTGATACGTGATTTCATGCTTAACAGGTTGGTCCTTAGAAATAACTACACAAAACAAGGTCCAACTCTCCACTGCACACTTTTAAGAAGATTTAGAGGTGGAACGTACTTTGCTGTTTCTCCGTTTTGGAGATTTTTAACACAAATTCCTTTAAACCTATTCCTTCAAACCTATTCAACTTGCAAATAACGAATATATGGCAGGAGGATCACTCAGTTTGGACTTTTCTGAGCCACTGGTGGACTTCTTGATGGCACATTGTCGTTAGTGCAAGATTCTACTGGACATAAGCTTCTTGTATCCCTGAGGAATTACTGTTAGGTCATGCCACTGGACTGGCTCAAAGGGGGCTTTTATTTCACAACTTCCATAGAAAGTAACTGACTTCCTTCAATGATTGTCATCAAAGAGTGACTTGTTTAACAGTAAACCTTTACATAGAAAAATGTTAATTTAGTGGAAGACTTTGGTAGGAAAAGGGTGTACAGCTCAGAATTACTGATATAAACAAATTTTCACTTAAAAAAAATCAAAAATTACGATGAAGTTTTAAAAAGAATCAAAAAATAGACTCCTCAGATTTGCTCACAAGTTTGCAGACACCCAAGCAGCTCAAAACCTCAAAAGTGCAAACAAGAGACAAATACAACACGTAACAGCAGCAACTTCTCTTTTCCTTTTAACATTGAGATTCTCTATATTTAAATAAAATATACGTCCTAATCCTCCTTCAGCACCAGACTCATTTGCAGGTCACTGATCTGTTCTGATTACCCAGGTGCTCCTTGAAACTGCTGCTGCCGTTGCTCCAAAGCCTGTTGACTTAACAGCTGCTGTTGTTTCTGTAGGAACTGTACGACCTCTGGACTTCTCAGCAGGGACTGCAAGAAAGAGAAAGGGGACTTTAAATAACTCAGATATTTTAAATTATCTACCACAGTGATAAATTACAAAGCATGCTCACAAAAAAACATCTCAAAACCATCTCAGGACATCAGCAGGTAACCACAACCAACATTAACGCACATTCTAAAAGAAAATTCAGAACCTAAGGAACAAGTGATATTGCCCAAACCATACAAAAACGCAACAGTAGTAATCTACAGACATTGAAAACAACATCAGCCTCTCAACTATGCCTCACTTTTGAGCCAATTTCCAAATTCCCTACTACGGACAGTAGTTCTGAGCTATAATAAATATAAATTAAATATTGTAATTCTGTAGCAAAGCTAAACTCCACTGAGCATTCCATAATTTTCCAACATTTCTCAAAAAAAGTAGTCCAGCCACAAGGAATGTATTAAAAAAAAAAAGAACACCTGCCTTCAGTCAGAAGACAAACAGTTTTGGATGCTCTTACATCTCATCACCTATCCTAGAATAGGAAAGCTAATTAGGAACAGATTAAATAAATACATCTGAAAACTTCCACTGCTCAGACAATGGAACCGCTTATCACTGAACATGAGATTTTAAGAATAAACTCCTTTTAAGGCAGATTAAATGAATGCGATTGAGTAGAAATTTGCTAAAATAGAAAGTGAAATGACAAAAAAAAAAGCCCAAGGATACAGACAGACATTTGCCAGCAGTATCATTTAAACTGGCCCAAACAGCCGCAGTCTGCCATCCAATTTGAACTGTTCATTCTCATTCCTGCAAGGTGGCAGCACAAGCATTTGCAAGGTCAAACGGCAAATGAGGTGGAAAATGGATCAAAAGTCAATGCAGAAAAAGTGTGATTTTCAGCTGAATTAATTCCCTAGACTGGTTGTTCATTGTGCACAGTCACTTCACTAAGGCAACCGAAGAGGTACTGCAACTCTGCAATTCAGATTCACACTGAAAAGTACCAGCAGCTTCCAGGAAAGGGTCAGAACTTTATGCTGTTAGGAGGCAATTCTGCAGAGATTATAACTGAAAAAAAAAGCAATCTTGCATACAACTTCAACCTAGAGCAGCACTGAATAGGTCAGACTACAAACAACAAGTTGTCTCACTGAACAGACGTGCAGCCTGCTTTTCCATAGCTTACATTTGCTCCCTCAAGTCACTTCACTGCACAGGGTACTTCTCAGTAAGGATTTCTTTACTTACTGCTGTTTTATGACATTTCGTCCTCCCTGACTACTACAGCCTCTGAAGCAAGAGGCCAGCTCCTCTTTCAACACCTTGTTGCTTCTCAGCCCCTCACCTCTGCTTTCTACCTCTTCATCCAGGGCGAGCTGCACATCCAGGCACACAGGGGCCGCCACAAAAGCCTCTCCTCTCCTGACAGAGATGAACACAACATGCAAGAAACTTAGGAACAAGCACAAGGGACTTTGCTCTTCCAAGGGATAAACCTGCAGGCAGCTACCACTGACACGCAGTAACTTTCACGTGCCCGACATAAGGGCAACATGAGCAGCCTCAAATGTGAGAGGTCACGAGTGTTTTTTCCGGGTCACTGCATGTCCTTTAGGCCTGGTGTTGTGCAGATACACGTAAGCAAAGAATAAATTCTAGACGGAATAATGCTGACCATCTGAAGCTGACCATCTGAGTCAGAGCTGAGAGAGAGAAGCAAGAAACATATCAAAGAGAATCTCAATCTCAGTTCCCCAGAATAACGTAAGGAAACCTGATTCTCAAAGAGCCTTGACACAACTTTGAGCACAAGCTCTCAATATTTATTTATTCCATGAGCTTCTGGTTGATATACCAGAAAAAAAAAATGTTTCATTAATAAAAAAAACTTTTAAATTTAATTAAAAGCCACATGAATATGAACAGACAGGAAAGGAAACAACAATTCATTAGGCAGGGCATGAAGAACAACATATAATTGGAAAAATAAAAGTTCATAGTTCAACTGAAGAGCTACAGACACCCCCCTGAGTTTTAGAAATAACCATCAGATAGGTCCTAATATTGAGAATTCGTCCAAGAAAATAAGTCTGTACAGCTGTATACTTAACACTTCTATGATGCTTCCTTAAAGACTTCAAATTTGAACCTGCTGGAATTCAAGAAGCATTTGGACAAGGCTCTCAGAAACATGGTCTGATTTTGGGGTGGTCCTTTGGGGACCCAGGAGTTCGACTTGATTATCCTTGTAGGTTCTTTCCAACTCTGGATATTCTGTGATTCTCTGAAACATCTGAACAAGTACTACCACACTTTAATAGCAATTGTTAAATTGCTTTGCATAGGTAACAGGGAGCAGCCAAACAGTTCAACTAGTTTCTGAAGAAAGGAGATTGCAAAAAAAAAAAAACCACCAAAAAACAACAACGAAGTAGAAAGAATTGCAATGAAGCACCCCAAGCAATGGTAAGGACTACATTATTGCTGTTCATTAGGCTCAATTATTGCAATACACTTACAGGAGCAACAGAAGCAATAAAAAACTTACAACATATGCTATTCATGCAGTCTACAAATACCACACATGGTACTGTTTCCATACAGTTTGTTTTACCAGCAAATACATATGCAATTTTAAGTGTGGTATCATAATAAGCCTATAACTTTTAAAACACACTATAATAATTAAAGCTTACAGAAGACCTGAAGCCCATGCACTGTTCTGTCTGAAGCTTTACAGAAAAGTCAGGCTAATATGTTTAAAATATCTCAGTTACATTTTAAGTACTATTTACCCTAATGAAACGACCATACATATTTAGTACTACCAAAATACTCAGCTTCAGTTAACATGGCAACCATCGATAAACTCCATCCCTTTTGTATACTTCATGCAGAAGCAGAGACACACACCTGAACTGCAGCATACTTCAAATCCGAAAACATGCACGTGCAGTGTATGATCACTGAGCTGATATTCACCTTTTGTACAGGCGACAGTTAAACACTGCTAAGCTGCCTTTATTTTTTTGAGTTCAAGACCTCCAAGAAAACAAAACTTACCAGCCTCTTTTTATTCAAGACTTGTTCTAGAAGAGTAGGTCTCGCTGGGCGATCTCCAATGGAGCCTGTTCTCTGTTTTGTAACAGAAACTGAACCTTCAACACAATCCTGTACATTAAAGAAAAAAAATAATAGAAAAGTGAGACTATAAAACCTGATATCATACACACTTTTTACCACAGAAGAGTCCTAAAAGAATCTGTTTGCATTATTAATCTGCAGAGGAAAATAACAGCACTAGAATGGGTATGTATTTATTCAAGAACTGGCCTGTTTTCCTTCCCACATTATTTTCCTTACTCCATCACTCACAGTGAATGCAACTCCAGCAATGCAGTTGAGTTAGCCTTCTAAATTGCAAACCTATCCAAGTCACTGTGGCCAGCTAATGTCTTGAATTTATTTGATTGTATTTCTTAAGAGTGAACTCACTCAAAACACCTCAGTCTCTAGTTTGCATAAGTGAATTATATTTAGCATTTGCAATCAGGTGGGAATGACAATATTCTTCCCTGCAAAACAAAACAGACCAGAATACTAGTATGAACTTGTCAAAGCCACAGGCAAGAGACAATAAGATCCGCGTGCTTTTTGTTTGTGTGTTTGTTCTGTTCCCTGTACAGTCACCATTCACGAATTAGGCTGTCTTCTAAACAATGTAGCTCTACGATCTTCTGTAAAGAAAACATTCGTGTTTCGGAAAACTTCAGTCATCATGCTAATCCTATGTTTATAAAATTCACATCTTACTGACACTCTGACTCAATTGTTTGCCCATGAGTTTGCCACTCACTCTGACTATTTGCAAAGACCCCAAAACACACGATCAGCACTGCAAAAAGGCACACCCAGTTTATCACTAACCATCCTGCTTTCTTCTGTAAGTTCAGGCCTTAATTTCTACTATTGTGTGTTGGTTTCAACATTACGGAAGTGGGAAAAGCAACTCTCTTTTCCAACATGCAGTCATCACTACTTCATGTTATAGATCAAAAAAACGCATCACTACATGAAATACTGCAACTGTACCGTAATGTCCCCTTTTCTGAGCTATGGCAAGTATTTGTGTAGCCACATCATGAACTGACTACACTGAATTATTATGAAATGAAGAGTGAGCAGAGGAAAGCACACCGGTACGTAAATCTAGAGTTCACCCACATCTTGAATGCAGCGTGCAGTTCCTGTCCTCTCATCTGAGATAGAAGTAGCTACTACAAGCAGAGAAGGTTCACAGAATGGCAACAAGCAACAAGGACAATAAAAGCGCAGAAACAAGCCTTTTCACTGCAGGAAGGAAACAACTTCAAGGCAAGCCTACCAAGTAACTGTCATGGACAATTACATGGGAATTGGTCACTCACTGCACCTTCTAGTGCAGAAACTAAGGGGCAAGCTGAGCCAGCAGCAGTCAGGTTCAAAACAAACAAGAAGATCATTCAACAGGTAGCAGACCTGAGGACACTGTCAAAATGTAACAGTGCCAACAGTTTAGGTGGGTTCAAGAGAAATTGGAAACAGACATCACCCAGAGTTGCAAAAATCCCCAGAAAACCCACGCTTATCTCAGCAAGCCCACTCGGCTGAAAAAGAAAGCAGCTGGGAGAATATTATCTAGCTTTTTCTTATTTCTACGGCACGCTTAGTGGTTACTATTATATTTTATGTGAATAAAAACAGAATCAAAATATTTTTGTTAGTTGCCCTGCAGTTACATCAGCTCCCTGCTCACAGTCACACAACTCCACAGATAGCTGTGCTGACAAAAAAAAGGCCGCTTGTAGCAGGAGTGTCTGTCTGTGCCAGGTAAGCAGCTTTTTTTTCTTCTGACAACCACTATTCCACACTTGTCCCCTCAGGCACAAACTAGCCAGCACCTTCAAAAGTAAAAACATTTTGGTCTCTTTTTAGCTCTAAACACAAAATCATAAATGTCCTCTAACTCATCAGTGCAAACAATCATCAGAAACAGCGCTGCCTCGATTGAATTACAAACCAACAACTAAAACTATCTAAAAAGTTGAATGTTAACATCAGCTCTAACCCTGGCAATCTCTATTCCCCCATCTAAGCAATACACACAAGTTTTTAGGAGCAAGTATGAAATATTAGTGT
Source organism: Anser anser (assembly GCF_964211835.1). NCBI lineage: Eukaryota > Metazoa > Chordata > Aves > Anseriformes > Anatidae > Anser > Anser anser. Next base: position 186,726,954 of record NC_139720.1, read on the forward strand.
TCTAAATAGTTAAGTAAACGTCATTTATATAAAATATAAAAAAATAAAACTTATTTAAAATATAAATATAAAATAGCCATCTCAAAGAACATGCATGACCCATTTCCGCACACCATGTATTTATTCCCCAGTGGCTGCTGTTCCTGGGGTCCCCCACACTTCAACCGACGGGGCAGGAAGGCTGACAGCTGTCTCAGCCCTACACCTTCGCCTTTCCTCCTATGAAATAAACACACACAGCACTGCGAAGCAACGCTTCTGGGACCTTCTGTCGTTGTATGCTGCTGCTGCTACCCACTAAGAGGAGAAGAAATGGGGTTGCTCTTGTGCCCGAAGCAGAGCGAGCTCTGTGGCTGCTCGCAGCACCCCCCCGCCCCCCACCTCCGTGCATTAAAGACCCCACAACACCCAGACCCCCCGGCTATACTGACCAGCAGACACCCCCCGGAGCTCGCACACCCCCGAGCCTCACCTCAGCCCGCGGGCCGCCCCCCGCCCCGGCCCCGCCGCCTCCTCCTCCTCCTCCTCCTCCTCCGCCGCCGCCGCCCCCCAGGGCCTGGTCGCTCTTCTTGCGCTTGTACTTGTCCTTGTACATCTTGTTGCGGTGCCGCTTGCACATCCAGGGCTTGCGCTGCTTCGCCACCTGCGTGGTGGTCTCGCTGCAGCCCTGGTAGGTGCAGCTCTTGCAGTCGCCGCCCGCCGCCGCCGCCGCCGCCTCGCCGCTGGAGGAGGAGGAGGAGGCGGCCGCCGCCGCCGCTGCAGCCGCCTCCTCGTCGTCCAGCTTCTCCGGGCTGGCCGTGCTCTCGCCGCCCGCCGCCTCCTCCCCCGCCTCGGCTTCGCCGGGACCCAGCTCGTAGAACAACATGAGGCCGCCCGCACCGGCGGGCTGCTGCGGCGGGGCGGCGGAGCCCTGCAGCGGCAGCACCCCCCCTCCAGCCGCCGCCGCCGCCGCCGCCTCCTCCTCGCCGCCGCACGGCTGCATCACGAGCAGCGCCAGCTGCGGCGGCGAGGAGGAGGAGGAGGCGGAGGAGGAAGGGGGAGCGACGGCGGGGCTGGCTCGCAGGGCGCCGGTCACCGGGGAGCGAGGCCGCCGCTCGCAGCAGCCGCCGCCGCCGCCCCGCGGTCGCCGCGCAGGCGTGGCGGGGCCGCGCAGGCGCCTCAGTGGGCAGGCGGTGGGCGCCATCTTGGCGCGGGGTGGGGAAGGCGGCCTCTTGGGCTTCTTCTCGTTTGTGAGGGGGGGGGAAGAGTTCCCTCCTAGGCTCCTTGAGCGGCAGCGGGCCTGTCGTGTGGCACGCGTGGTGGTAGATGTCTGGCCCCATCCTGTCCTTACACGTATACCGTCCCTCTGCCATCCATGTATCCCTGCCACCAGTGAGAGTGGGACCCAAGGGTGCTGTTCTGCTTCCCCTCCCGCTCAGCCTCCTTATGGCTACCGGTCGATCTCACTTGTATTTTTCAGCTCTCTTCGGCTTGCCCTTCTGTTCATTGCTTTAGGTATTCACTGTCACTTTGGCTCACTTCAGTAGGACTCCTTCGATGTGTTTTACCTATTAAAGGGTTCATCTGAGCAGCTGTGTTCACCCAATTTGTCCAGTTACAAACACGTTCTTCCTAAGTAAACACCTTTATTCTGCCATGTAAATAAATCCAGTGTCTGTAATCTCAGCCATCTTTTAATTCCTCAATCCATTTTTTTTTCCCCCTGAAAAGTTCTTACATTTTATTCCAACAAAAAAGGACTTGTAACTGTTGTGCCTACCTTCAATTTTCCTTCTGCTTCATCCTTCTGTGTCACAGGCACTGAACTTTCCCAACTGCCACAGAGAGGTTACACTAACCTTCTCCGTGATCATCTGCTGTTTGCTCCCCCTTCATTTTTCTTACCTCCTTTCCCCATGAGTTCAACCTCTCTTGTTGTACAGGTAGGTTCATCCCGTATTAAAGAAACAGTGCTGACCCCGTTTGTTCTCTGGTAATTACCACAGATCCCCTTTCCTGTCACTGAGGTAAATGATTGTGCTGTTTACAGTTGGCAGCCGTTCACTTTCACCCTTGACCATGTCTAGTACAGTTCTCCCTCATTTATCAAAATAGCTAATGGCATGGTATAGTCCTAGACAATGAACTGAGTACTTTATCCTTGTCACCTTTGACCCACCACTCACCTTTAAAATTAGCAAAATAATTCCCAGCCTTACTGCTGTTTAAACTAAAATTACACACTATTTCTTTTTCGGCAGTGGAGACGCTCCCCCACATCTGCCCCTGTTTCTATTTCATCCCTGCTGCAGACACTCAGATAACTCACCAGAGCCTGTCTTTAGGACTTGCATCTGTGCTGGTAGTGAAGCATGTAAAAATTACGTGTAGTATTGTTATCCTGCCTCTTACCTCTTTAGACAGTGAGCTCCTTGGAGCAGGGGGTGCCAGTAAATGTTTTGAATTTTTCTCATTACAGTTCCACTGAAGTAATTTTCGTTGATTTCTTTCAATTGGAACACATCTTGAAGGAACGCCTACTTAAAATTCTCAGTGCCCCTGACATTAATTAAAATAAAATCAAAAGTAATAATGAATCCAAAGTAAAATCAAAAGTAATAATGAATCCAAAATAAAAGCATTTCTCTCTACCCACACTACCTCTACACATCCACACTATAAGTAATTAAAATGCAAATAAGAAACTGGAAGCTGATACCTTTCAAATTCCGGGAGGAAGACTTGTACCTTCCTCACCACTTCTCTGAAACCCCACTGGGACAGCTAGGTGTTGGCACAGGCCAGTAAGACCAGCAGATTTAAGCAGTTTGAGGCTAAAGGAGAAAATTATTTCCAGAATGAAGGTTTCCATGAAAATGCTCTTCTGAAAACTGCCTCTTTTTTGTTTTGATTCAGTTGGGTTCTGCCTCAGACACCCTGATAACACTTGGGGACCTCATTGGGTGTCTGAAAGCATACTTCAGTTCCTTAGTTCTCTTTTTCCTCATCTGAGGAGAAAAGAACAACAACAACAACAACAACAACAAATCTGAAAGCTGATAATACCTTACAAAAATATTAAGGGGATAATTAATCAGCAAACTGATTTGATATTTAATGAAGCTGTTACTGGACCACAGTGTAAGGTATTAGCCAATTCTCTTCACCACAGAACCTTGTCATCTGTTTGCCTGAGGGCATAGAAACAGAAACAGGAATTAAATTAGCGGCAGCTAACAAATGAAGCCCTTCTTTAAAAAGCTGCCATTGATGCTTTTTTTTTTTTTTTTCTGCCTGGTTTGCTCAGAAAAGAGAAACATCATGATGGAAAGCAAATAAAGCAAAGTGTAAGCTTCTGTGGGCTGCACTTGTGGCATTCCAGCTCTTGGGGAAGGAAGGTCATGTTTTGAGCGTTGTTTAACTCTGTACATCATTGCTGGCCAGCCAGGAGTGGCTGCATCATGTTTTGCCTTCCCAGGTATAATTAAAAGGAGATGCCATATGTGATTATTGAAATCTAATAAGTTCATTTGTCCTTTGGCTGACAGCTTGTTGTTTAAATAGATTCTGTAATTTTCTGTTGTCACGTTTGTGCTTGGGAAATAGTTCATTTTAATGTTCTAGCTTTCTGTGCCAGTTCTTAGTATGCGGTTCTTAATTGTCTCAGGAAGAAACATGTATTAAAAAAAAAAACACCAAAACACACAAACATACAATAGTACTAATGAGTATAGCTGCAGTAATATTTTCAAATTCTGGAAGTTATTTCTGCATGTTTCTATGAGTGATGTTATGAATTCAGCTCACTCAATGGCGACTTATGTATCTATCTATATTTTACACAGAAATGCATTTGCCTTTATCTTTAAGAGCACAGGCCATATTAAGAACTTCTGTGAGAAGTGGAACCATGACATTCATGCATCCAGTGTTGAGATATCCTTACAAAGAAAACATAATCTAAATGCAAATCATCTTGTAACCTTATTGCTTGGTTATAAAATGAAAAGGTCAAGTCAAGGAGAGCATTTGAATTTTTAAAACAGCTTTGAAAGGTACTTGAAAGATACAAGGGAATGAGGAGTTCTGGAGGAAGCTGAGAACTAACCATTTTTGAAAACATCTCTTTGGGAACACTTCATTTGATGAGGAAATCAAAATGTGAGTATATAGGTAAGAGAGATTATTCTTCTTTATTGTATCTCTTACTGCTTAGCAACTTCTCCATTTATTCCTCCTACTTGCTCTTGGGTTCAGGTCAAATTGCACAGTCATGGAAAGGTACAGAAACTCAGCAACATCAAAACAGCTTTTCCCTTAAAGGAAGACAAAGTGTGGAGTGATCATTACGCTTGCTGATACTAACTTCCAGACAACAATGAATGCTGAGCTCTTTCCATCAATAACAAAGGAAGTGTTGCTACTGTTAGCAGTTTGTTAAAACTTGTTTTTTAGATAAGTTTAAAAAGCTTTGATTCCGATTTTATCGAAGATTGTAAATATCCCTTTTCACACTGTTCAAGTGTCTCTGTTTCCCAACAGTATTAGGAAGTCAGAAGCATATCAGCCTGTATGAACTACAGATGAATTTATTTTTGCAAATGACAAAAATAAAAATAAATATATAAACAAACATAAATTTGACTTGAATTATGGATATATATTCTGTTTGGAATGTATGCATATATGATATAAAATGGCCATCAGAAATGTGTTTCTACAAGTCCATCTCATTTTGTGTGGTTACCTTTGTCCCATGACAGCAGATAAATCAGTTTGCTGAAAGTAAGCCTGTCTTTTAATTTATTTATTTTTAATTCAATGTCAATTAACCAATTTACAAATCACAGAATCACAGCATGGCTGAAATTGGAAGACACCCCTGGAGGCCCGTGGTGCCACCCCTGCCCAAGCAGGGACACCCAGAGCAGGCTGCCCAGGACCACGTCCAGGCGGCTTCTGGAGATCCCCAAGGAGGAGACCCCACAGCCTCTCTGGGCAGCCTGTGCCAGGGCTCCGTCACCCGCCCAGCGCAGAAGTGCTGCCTGGGGCTCAGAGGGAGCCTCCTGGGTGCCCGGCTGTGCCCATGGCCTCCTGTCCTGGCACTGGGCACCGCTGAGCAGAGCCTGGCTCCGTCCTCTCTGCACCCTCCCTTCAGGGATTTCGGGACACAGATGGGATCCCCCTGAGCCTCCTCTTCTCCAGGCTGAGCAGTCCCAGCTCTCCCAGCCTTTCCTCACAGAAGAGGTGCTCCAGTCCTGTGACCATCTTGGTGGCCCTCTGCTGGACTCTCTCCAGTCCCCCCAGGTCTCTTTGTATTGGGGGGGTGGGAGGGTGGAGGGGGAGGGAGAGAGGGCGGACAGGTGGGCAGAACTGTATGCAGTGCTCTCCAGGTGTAGCCTCACCAGTGCTGAGTAGAGGGGAAGGATCACCCCTCTTGACTTGCTGATGACACTTTGCTTAATGGAGCCAAGAATACCATTAGCTTTCTTAGTAGCAAGGCTACATTGCTGACTTGTGTTCAACTTGGTGTCTATCTAGGTCCTTTTCTGCAGAGCTGCTTTCCAGCTGGGTGACCCCCGGCATAAAAATCACATCCACCATATAATAAAAAACAAAATACTGCTGAATAAAGATGTGCAAGACAGGATTTAGAATATGTCATGGATCGCTTATTGGACATTTATTAGCCCCTACGATCTCAATAGCTTTAATTACTAGAACATTTCTTAATTGCAGAACAGTGTTTCTTTGATGATGTTTTCAGTTGCTGAAGTAGACTTTATCTGGAGGTCATTTTATTAGTCTAAGCAATTTCCATTTGCAGTGAATGGATGGTTGATTATTACTTCTAGCGCATGAGCAAATCACTGTCATTCTGCATGTTCTCCCACCATGTGGAACCAGCATCTTTGAATGCATCCTGGAAAGTCTTCAGTTCCATGTGAGTTGTGATACACTCCTTTGTGGTATGGAGTAGGAATCACCTTGGCAAAGGTCAGTATCTGCTAATTCTAGTTAATATTGTTTCACAGATTGATTCCTTCTCGATCTAAATCATTTGATTCAAGCCTATTTTAAAATAACATGCCAGATCTCTCTCCTTATAGCCAAGGAAGAGTGAATAACAGAGAAGAAAATTACTTACAGTAGTAAAAGTAGGCATAGTCATTCTGCTTAATGAAGCAGCAAGCATAAATAATGGGATGCATTTAGAAAAAAAAAGTAATTAGCTCAATTTCACCCTATGAAACATTCTGTTCCCATACGAACAGGGAGAGCCTTGCTTATTGAGGAAGTTAAAACTAGATGGAAGCAAAGCTCTAGATAAGGGAAGCAATCCTCTGTTGGCAGGGAAATATGTCTAATCAGCTGCACTGTCCATTGCTAACATCTGTGACTGCCAAGCATAGGAAACACATACCTGTCTCTGAATTTCAGCATCTTTTCTTGCTAACTTCTTTTTTGCTTTAGCATTGACATTATTTCATGATCTAAAAGAGTCACACCTTGAGGTCACTCCTACCTTAGAGTTACTCACACAGGATTTGTTCTGAGGAGTCTTTTCTCACTTTAATCAACCAGTGGAGTATTTCCTGAATAGTTTTCATAGGGTTTTACATGTCATTCCATGCAAAAGTTGGAAGACACAGTTCTTCTGGCATAGTTATCTTGGCAGCAAAATTTATATTTTCTATTTTTGGCTTAATGCCACACACTTCTCACACACAAGTTTTTGAAAGTGTCTTGTTATTCTGAAAGATTTATTTCACACTTGAGAGTTCCCTTCATGGGTGGCTCTAACCCATTAACAGGAAGTTCTTTACATGAACTGGAGTTATTTTTACACACTTTTTTATCACTTTGTTGAAGCTGTGAAATAGCAACTTTGCAAATTCTTCTACACAGTCACAGAAGTTTTGCTGCTTTGTTTTTCAATAGGAAGTTGGGGATTTTTGTTTTTATTTGTTCTGTTTAGCCACCATTCTTTAAAAAGCAAAAGAATCGCAGTCCTTTTTATTTATTTATTTTCACTGCACTGTAGATGAGAGCACCCATTATTGGAGAAAGGGACAGACAGAGGTGTAGAATGTAGTTGACACAGGAAAGACAAAATGCCCTGGTTTATGAAGTTACATGTTAAGAACTGTCAGTGAACAAGATCTATAGGTTTCTCATTTACATGCTTTTTTAGCTCACTCTTCTCCTTTACAGAAAATCAGGGAAAAAGCAGCCAAACTCATGACTTTTAACGCTGTTGTATTCAGCTCAAGAACTTAGACCTCTGTGCTCTTTGAAATGCTTGGCAAATACATGTACAAAGGGCGTTCATGTATAGGGACTTCAGAATGATCATATTCAGGCTATGAGAGAGAGAAAAGAACTCATTTTGCAGGGGAGAAGGAAGGAATTAGCACTCTGCGGGACTGAAGCATGGCTTGATCCTTAAAACATAACGAATCTGTGCCTAAGAAGCTATTTCTTCTCTCCTTTCTCAGACTGATGTTACAAGATTTGTATATTTAGGAACAGGAATAACATTTTCTAGTCAAATATGCTCTCTTCGTACTCTGTGCATACAGCCTTTTCTGCCTTTCATCTTGACAATGAGGAGCGTGTCTAATTTGGACCTGAATGCCTGCCTGCAAACATCCAGGATTAACAGCCTGTTGGAAAGTCTATTGGGTCTCACCTGTTTTCAAAGCCATTATATTAAAGCTGGATGTTTAATCAGTTTAGTTCTGGAGGAATCAGGGCCCAGACTTCCAGCTGGATCAAGATGGCTTCAAATAAAAGAACCCAACTGAGACCAGCCCTTGGACAGCTCAAAATGGAGCCATTAATGGGCCATGAGAGCACTACATAGTCATTTGCTTATATATCACAATTTTAAATGCTTTTCTCTATCTTGTCTTTCAGGCATGTAGGACCAGCTCCCTGGTTAGTTACTAGATGCCCTCGGACTGACAGTTCACTTGAAACACTTTTCACAAACATTGAGTTTATTGGTCCTGTCATGCAACTACACCTCAAGCATTTGTATTGATTTGTAGTCTTTATATCGTGTTGACATTGCAGCTACACACACCTGTTGCAAATATTTCTGGAGACATATCACAGACTTCGTTGCACTTCAGCATCAACAGCCATTTCTAGGCAAAAGAGCTTCACGTATTTTTTCAGACCCTTTTTGCAAACCCAGAAGTCCCTGTAGCCTGCCAACCCGTTTGGCTGAGGCACATTTATTTCTGCATAATTCTTAGCCATTACAGCCGGAAAGATAACTGTTGTGATTCACTGGATGAGCTTTTCCCAGTTGGGCTCAATGGCTTGTACTATTCAGTAGACACTCAGACTCTGTCCTGATCCTGGTCATTATTTTAGAAGCAGCTATCGGCATACAGAAAGCTAGAAGTTAATTTGGTCACTAAAGACTTAATGTCTCTGCTGAATAATGCTACTGGCTTCATGTCCTAGTACAGGAAAATTAGTGAAGATTATACTGCTTTGTACATTTGGGATGGTCAGCTTCAGATGCATAGTTTTCCCAAGAAGCAGCAAATATTCATGGAACTTTGTGAGGAAGTTACTTCAAGTGATAGTCAGACAAGATCACCTTCTTGAAGAATCAGAGCACAATGTTCTCCTTTGACTAGTGCTGTCCCAACTGTGGCAGATTTTCAGAAACTGTTCAGAACAGGAAGCCAAGCTGTTTGGACTGCATCAATGGAGTGTTGTTTAATTTTTCTATGAGTTGACAATGGGTAGTAAACATTATGAATTATATTAAAACATTATGAATACTATACATAATAATAATAACATATAATGTTACATATTATATTTCAAACATTATGAATTATGCAGAATAAGTGACTTTCAGAAAGATAGGATTCCTGAGTTCCCACGGGCCATCGGTGCTGTCGTAGAGGAGAAAATGAGTAGATGAGTCTGCAAATTTAAGACGCCCTTACCAGGCAGAAGGATTCATGAATGTGTATGTGGGAAAAATGGGAAAAGTGCTGAGAGGTCTTGGCATATTAAATGCTGAGAGAACTAAGGACAACTCCTTCCTAAGGACCTTGTAATTATGATGTTTATTTCATTATTAAATCTATGGGATTGTGTAGGCTTAATGAATTGTTGGTATTCAACATCCTTTTTTATACTGTTCTGCAAGCAGTGTTATAACACTTCACCAGACAGTCAGAATCTCCTGATCATCCATGGGGTTGCGTTTGGAGAGGAAGGAAATAATGTGCAACATAGGCTTTTCTGCCCTCCACTCTCAATTTTCAATACTGTTGTGTCCATCCTATATAGAGTTGGGCATTTAAATTGCTCAAAACAGAGTAGGGAGCTCAAAATGGAATTTGAACATGCTCAAAACATTGAGGATTGTTTAGCTCCCCATATATTAACATAAAGACAAATATGACTTACCTCACTTCAACAGAGTAGTTTGTATAGAAAATTCTCACTACTTCTAAATGTAGAAGTACCTTATAATTCAGCTACTGTGCAATGATATGAAATAAAGCAAGTGGTTTCTGTGGGTGTTATTATAAATTACTTTTGACACAAGGGATTTAGTGAAGACAACTTTATTCCAAGTAAAGTATGGAAGTTGTCTAAGGACCAAGATGTTCTTGCTTGGCTGCTTTTTCTCAATAAGCCATTATAAGTTGTGTTCAGAAATGTGTGAAAGTCTGAAAACTGAAAATCTATCCCTCTTTGCTTCTGTGTGGCACTGCTAGTTCACTGAGAGGTTCCTCCAGTCTTCCTTACCCTGAAATAAGGAGGGTCAATATCTTTAGGCCAGTGCTTAGAGAAAAAGTTGGCTGACAGTTTGCATTGTAAGGAGAACATAGATGCAGATTTTGGACTTTGTTAGTGGTGATGAAAAATGCAAATGCTTTGTTTTGGCTTGTAAACACAAGCTGGAAGTTTAGATCAGTGAGCTCCTCTGAAACTGCCTGTATTAAGAAAGATTTTTAGATGCAGAGAATTGAGATGTTACAGTTTACCCTCTTATCTGTTAATCTATTTATCTGTTAATATGATATAATATTAATAATATATATTATTATCTATTAATTGGCCCTATTTTTTTTGGTAGTTTAAAAAACAGAATTAAAAATGTGAACCTATATCTATATATATTTGTCTAGTATCTAATATGAAAGACTGCTAATTGCCAAAATCAGCTCTGATTTAAAGCTTGAGCAGCCACAGTGAAATTGGTAAGAGCAAATTTCCACACATCTATGCAAATATCTCTCAAAGCAGAATTTGGACCTAGAAGCCATTTATTTATTGACAATGTCTTCTGCAGCTGAAGCCTTTATTTCAAAGGAAGCCTTTATTTCAATTCATTTACTTATTCGGGTGGGGTCTGGAAGATCCATCTTGCTTGCAGAAAAAAAAGGAGAATTAACAGGAAAATCAGTCACCACTACTGTCTGCAATGATATTCATAGAACAGTAGAATCATAGAATATCCCGAGTTGGAAGGGACCCACATGGATCATTGAGTCCAACTCCTGAAATCTGAAAAATCAGACCACGTGTATGAGAGCATTGCCCAGGTGCTTCTTGAACTCTGGCAGGCTCGGTGCCGTGACCACTGCCCTGGGAAGCCTGTCCCAGTGCCCGACCACCCTCTGGGTGAAGAACCTTTCCCTAACCCCCAGCCTGACCCTCCCCTGCCCCAGCTCCATGCCGTTCCCTCGGGTCCTGTCGCTGTCCCCAGAGAGCAGAGCTCAGCGCCTGCCCCTCCGCTCCCCTCGTGAGGGAGCTGCAGGCCGCCATGAGGCCTCCCCTCAGCCTGCTCTGCTCGGGGCTGAACAAACCAAGGGGCCTCAGCTGCTCCTCATCCATCATCCCTTCAAACCCTTCACCATCTTCATAGGTTAATTTCTTGCACTGTTTAGTCCTTCTAGTTTGCCCACGTCCTGAATCTGTTTCAAAGGTGTGTCAGATGCTAGCAATGACGTGACCAGTTGCAGCTGGGTTTGACCTATTTCCACTGGCATCAGACGTGAGCTTATATATAATATCCTTAATTTCTTGATAGCTTGCTGACAGGCAAGACAGCCAGCACTACTTAGTGTATTAATGTAATCCATGAGAGTTGCTCTTCAACCTGTCTCTAGCCTTATTAGTCTTATCTGCTTCTTTACTCCCATATAATAAACCAATTGTATTTAAACTAATGGTCTTTCAAGCATGTCCTAATCAAGCAAATCAACAAAATTTTCCATCCTTTAACAGTTTATTCTAAAAAAAATACATCGCATTCTAACTTAATATCCTATTAAGTTAGAAATGTAGAACACCAGGGAGGGAGGGCTCAGGTCAGCAGTGCTAAGACATTGTTAAACTTCCTAAAAAACTGAGACAATAATTTTCTTACATGAGAGATGGTGCAGTAAATATGAAGTGACTGTTTGTGCCAAATTATGATAAAGAAGAAGTATTACTGATTGGAAAATTGGTGATTATATGTAGACCAGTAACCAAGACTATTTGCTCTCACTATGGAAAAAAGATCTCTCTAAATAGTAATTAAAAAATACGTGCTACACATAAATATGCACATGTATTAGAGATAAGATTTAAAATAGAAAAAAAATTGAACAAAAGAAAGAAAAAAAGTGAAAACAGTTGTTTTAAAAGAAGAATTTATTGGACAGTTAAAAAAGATAGTTCCAATCTACTGAAAGGGACAACTTTGGCATAGAGCCAGTCTTGGCACACTAATGAAGGCAAGACAAGATTTATGAATAAAAAAATATCTAATGAAAAATATGTAAGGAGCTATCTCTGACAATGAATACATAATCACGAAATGTAGAAAAATTGCTAAAGAATGCTAGCATCACATACTTCAAAAAAAAAAAAAAAAAAGAAAGAGAAGCTGAAGAGTATTAGAAAAGAAATCCTGCTTAGGCCCACTACTAAATGGAGATGGTAAGGTTAGTAAGGAAGAAAAGAGGTTTAAATATTTCTTGTAATTCATTCTAAAATATATGATGCTTTTGTGCCATCAGAAGAGGAAATGAGAAGTATTTTACAGTTCAATAGCGACTAAGGAGGCTATTAAACATCTGCTAAAGAAAAATTTTCTCAGGTCTACAGGCAAATATAATTTGTAACTAGAGATCTAAGGAGTTGGCTAGGTAGACCTCTTGTCTGCTGAAATGTAGTTTTAATAAATCTTGGGACACCACAGTTATTCCAAGTAACAGGAAGGCTGTTAGTGCTGTAGCAATATTCCCAAGACAGGGAGGATAGCTCAAAGTAGTATAGACAGGATATAATAGTATAAGTCACAGATATATAAATCTTTAACAGTGAGAACTAGACATAAGTTATATCTGTTAAGGAATTGGATAACAAATAGAATAAGTGCCAATGAACATGCCTTTCAATAGGAAATAGTCCTTTTAAAGTAAGTCTGATTTTTTTTTTAATTGTACTTTTAAGATAGCATGTGTTTGATAAAAATACAAAATTTATTTAATTTATTTAGATTTTGGTAAAAAACTTGGCAGTTCATTCTGATAGAGATCAGTATTGTATATGAATTGGAACTGAACAGTAAAGAAAATAGTCTGGAAACTGATTTTTTAAACAGTTATCAGTGATGACTTGTCCACATAGAATCATAGCTGAAAATGAATATCTGTGGTGGGGTTGTACTAATTCTTATACTTTTCAACATTTGAATTAATGATCTGGAAGTAAATACAAACTTGCAGCTGATGAAATTTAAAGACCATTTCAAGATGCATAGTATGGCAAATTACAGTGAGGCCTTGATTGTGTCCCTAGCACCCTCAACTGATACAGGCTTTACTACAGCCGAATGCAAAACTAAGAACATGAAATTCAAGCCCTGCTTACAGAATGGTGAACCTTTACTTCAAGAATGGGGTTCTGAAAATGGCTTAAAGGTCACAATGTGCAAGCATTTCACCAAAGGCTCCCAGTGCTGCTCTGGTAAAAATACCGCTTTCAATACTTATAGTAAACTTGATTCTGAAAGACAATTAACAAATCTAGATAATCTATTTTAAAACAAACATATAGAAAACAGAATAAATGTGAAAAACCTTCACAAAATAGATTTCAGACCTAGAGGAAAATGCAGGGATAGCTTTGGAGTAAGACACATAACATGTTCTCTCAAAAAGAAGACTTGAGACATGACATAATTATGAGTACCTTTATGAAGAGAAAATAATAGTAAAAAAAATAAATTAAAAAGAGAAAACATTAGCAAAAAGAACAGTTCCTGGAAACTTAAGACATACATTTTCAGATGGGACATTAGGCACAAACTTTTAATGGTGAAGCTGCTTAACCACTGGATTAAGCTAATAAAGCAGTGGTGGACTCTCAAGCTTTCAATTTCTTGGATTCACACCTAGCTAAATTGCTGGAAAATGTGTTTAGCCAAACACAAGATACCACAATAAAAGGGGAACTGGGCCATACATCTGTGAAATGGTCTGTGAAATACTGGAGATTCAGATTGGATGATCTAATACCCCCTTCTCATTTTAAACTCTGCAAAGCACCTTCAGCTCAACTCTAGGTACCACTAATCTTACTTTTGATGGTACTCAGGTTATTCATATCAATGATCACAGAAGTCTAGTCATACTAGCTCAGATAGTTTGCAAAGCTGTTTAATGTTTAAACATAATGGGTGAGCCAAATCTAGTGGAAATGTTCTGCAGATGTTTCTTTCCCTTCCACTGTGTTCCAGGGAAAGATCAAATGATGAACCCTCCATTATATAGGGTTGTGGCTTCCTTACTGTGGCAAATACAAAAAACTTGTCCTCTTCTTTTCCACCTCGTCCTTTATACCTCTGAGCTGTTCCCTATTGTCCCTCATGTGAGTTTCCTTAGGCTAGATAATGGTCAGCACTACTACGGGTGGTATCCTTTCTCTAAAGCATTCAGAGAAGCAGAGCTGGGATATGGACAAATGGGTATCTCCTTGTTTGTGGAGACAGGCTCAATGCTGTTGTAGCCGTAATACACTTTTGTGCAACTAATGGGGCTTTCCACAGGGTTTTCAGTTTTCTTCATATTGGACAGCAATTTGGGAGTTTGTATCTGTTCTTGTGTCAGCGAGGTAGAGTAAAGCATACCTCCTGCAAAGCTGCTCTTCAGATAATGCTGCTACTTCGTGCTTCAAAAGGGAGCCAGCAAAGACAGTCCTGGTATTATCACACACAACCAATTATATATTTGAAACAGAGAATGATCTTACAAAGAGGAGGGTTTTCTTACAGACAGGTTGCCACTGCAGTGGCTGTGGCTGGGACCACAAGTGAACAATCCGGGTGAGGGAAGTTTTGCAGATCATATAGGGAGATTAGAAGAAATAGGCAAAATGTCTGGCTCCACTGTCTGTAAGTATTTCAGCACTGCAAGGAGGGCAAGCCCGTGATACTGCTAGTTCTGGCAGCCTTCTCCATGGAGGGACAAAGAAACTTCAGAGCAGAGATCACTTTCTAAAGCTTTTTATACCTCGAGTACAATCCCCTACTAAAGGCAGCATTTCATCTTGTTCTTTCTGTGCATATGCTTCCCAATAAAAAGGCTTGGCTGAGGAATTCATGGAGAAGCTGGCAGGAACCAGGAAGCGTAACATACAGTAGCACAGTTCTCGGTCCCCTGCAGCCTGTCATTTCTAGCTTTCAAAGCCACCCCCTGACTTATGGTCCAGAGGAAAGAAATTGGACAAAATGGACTTCAGAAAATCCTTGACCTGAGCTTTCTCATTAAAGATTCTCTATAAAAACTAGTTATTTTCTGGTTCCACTGTCTGGTAAGATACCATGCTGCTAGCTATTCGTATAAAGAACTGATTATATTCCAGAATTAACGACTAAAAGTTTCTAGCATGATGAAAACTGTTACTCTGTTTCTACAGTTTCTCTAGCTGTGAATATATATATATATATTTTTTTTTTTTCCTTTTGGTATAAAACACGTGTACTTTACAGGAGAGATGATAAACCACAGTCTTCTTTCCTGAATTTGTCTCGCCAAGGATCATCTGATTGTTGCTTTCATGGTTCCTTTTGCAGCCATCTGAACTTTTCTCTAACTTGACATCATTCTTTTTGCATGTCGTTCTCACCTGCTATCCTTAATTTTCTATCAGTGAGCTCATGATCTAAGCAGACCAGGAGAATTCCCTGCTTTAGCTATAGTTAAACCCACTGTGTCTCTGGATAATTACTAATATACAGTGAATATTTCTTTTTCCATAAAATTATAAGGACCCGGGGGCAATACCTCATTTTGCACAGGTCTGTCTTTGCTGGGCTTTGTTGTGTAGGCAGCCATTCCGACCTAATGTCTTTCTGATCTGTATGGCACCAATTCTACGCTGTACTGTCCCTGGGCAATCTCTGGACCATGTAACAGCCATCTCCCAAGTTCTGACATACCACATAGAGCTTTATTTCTGAACTATTGTGAACTCATTTTTCAGACTAGTTCATAAGTCCCCAAGAATTCTTCTGCTCTGACAAAACTCACAATCAAACCTACATAGCTCGTGCCTCCAGCATAGTAGATTCACTTCAGGAAGCAGATCCTCTTCGTGCAAAACTCTCTTTCATTGCAAAACCAGTATAATGTGCCTTTTTGCACAAGGTGCACATTTACTACAGGCAACAGTATTTAGCAAATATTGTATGATACCACAGGAAGAATTTTCAGAGACTGTTTTTTTTTTTCCTCTATAGGACATAAATATTGAATCAAAGAAAAGTGGCATTAAATTCTTAAGCTTTTAGTACCGCAGTAAAAATGATTTTCCTGTTGCCTTTAAAATGTTTTTATAAAATACATGTTTGGAATTAATTTAAGCTTGGAGTATGGCTATCTCACAAAGTAAATTTAATTACAGCTAATGTGCAAAGTTAATGATTAAAGCAAAATGCAGTGTGTATAGTCTTTCTCCTGTAGCAGCAGTTGTGCTTAATAGCACTACTACTGGAAAATAAATTAGGGTGAAAGTGGTTTGACCTGGTGCCATATTCCCTGTGCCATGTTCCCACGAAAAGCCATTTTCTCTTGATTCTTTCTTATCTTTTACTGTTTATGCCCTTATACAAGGTTCTAGCCAAGGGAGGCTGTGTATGAATCTGCAAGTCATCTCTAAGGGATATCCAATGAAAACATCATTGAAGACAACTTTGAATTTTTTGGGTCAGTCCTGTCAATGCCTTTCACATTCTCTTTATCAAAATGTTCCTCTCATTCATGGCTGAGATGCGCAGCCGCTCTCTTCACCTTTCCTAGTGAGAGGCTTGAGAAAAGAAGAAATCCTAACTTTCCAGAGGGAAAACTGGACTTTCAAATGAGATTTCAACTGGAGAATGTTATGAAGTGAGTTTTGGGAGGAACCAGGAGAAAAGAGAGGGCATAATTTGACGATGTGGAGGGAAGTCAAGGCAAGCCAGAGAAAGGGAAGGGAAGAAACAGGGAATGGGAGGGGAGAGGAGGAGAGAGACGAAGAGGGAGAGGGAGAAGATGGAAGGAGAGGGAAGGGAAGAGGTGAGGTGTGAGCCATCAAGAAAAAATCCTTGAAGAGAAAATGTGCTAAATTCTCACTTCCTGTTCTCGTGTGGGTGAAGTATGTCTTACTCACCAGATCATGTTCTGTCTGGTGCTTACCCAGATTTGTTTATTTATTTATTTATTGTGGCACATAGACTCTTTCTGTCATTTGCTGTGCTGCACCTACCAAGAGTCCCAGAATCATCAAGTGGCATTGCCAAGAATCATCGTAAGAAAAAGACATAAGCTAAAATTATCTAAATAATTTAAAAGCTGTTAAAGAGGCCAAAAAAGCTGAAGTTAGACATACAGCTGAAGAACCATTTGTTAAATGCCTGAAGGAAAAAAAAAAAAGGAAAGAAAAAAAGTCCAGTAATTCAACTGCTCTTACTCCACTCAAAACACATAACTGATAAAACACTTGATACAGAAATGGACATGTGAGAATAGCCATTGACCATTGCTCTCCTGCTAAATGCATGATAAAGTATGATTTTCTTAGAGATTGTGGGTTCAGAAATTACACTATAGTGCTGTAGGTAAGGAATGGCATTCACAATCCCCATTATTACCAGAAACTCCATTAATGCTGCTTTCATTTATTAGGAATAGTTTCGTTTCTTTCCCACCTTATTCTTGCAAAATCTAGAGTACTGTTACCGAAACAGCAAATTCTAGCCTTGATCTGAAATAACATATCTTCTTAATCTGAAGATATGGGAATTAGATTTGCTTTCATACTTTTCCATGTGATTCTCCCGCATTTACATGGAAATGTTTTCAGTTTTCTTCGAAATGAATACCTGAAATAGTGAGTACTGTAGGATTCTGATGAGGCTGTGACAGGTTAAAACTTCAGTGAGTCTAAGTGCAGAAATACATGTGAATATGTGAACATTCTGCTAATTTTTTTTTGTCCTCAACAGCTCTGTTCTGTAGATGAGGTCTAACAGTTTTAAATGCTCATCTCAGCATCAATGTTTCTGAATAGCTTTAATAAATCAAGCTGAACCTGGTACTGAAAATGTTGTGGATCACCCACGCCTAGTTCTAAATTAGTTCTATCCCCTTTGGCTTCTTTTTCCTTCATTGGTCATTCTCAAAAGACAAATTTCTCTCAAACGTCTCTTTTCCCAGTTTCCTCATGCATCTCTTAAAAATTCTCAGCGTTTCTCACCGAAGTGCCGATATCACAATCATTGAAGTTCTCTTTTTGCTCTCACTCATTTGATGCTAATCTGTCTGTGTTCTGTTCTTTACATATTCATTTTCTTCTTTTCCTGTCATGCCTCAAAATTCAAACCCTAATTACTTGTCAAAGCCATGAAATCTCAGAGGAGAATCCTCACAATGCCTGTCCTCCAAATGCTACCATGTGTTTGTGTTGACTCCAACCAAATCTGTATGGGAAACACTGAGCTAACAAAATTATTTTAGTATTCAAAGGCCTTTTGCTGAATCAAAATGAAATCAGTCTTGATCTTTGTAATTATACCAAATGGAAGTAGTCCCTCCCGAATGAAGATCCCGTAATTGCTGGAAGAGCCTTCTTCTGGGCTGGTAGCTAACAATGTCAGGAAGCAGTCCCCTCACGTGTCCCAACTTCCATGCCACGTAATTAAAGCTCCTTAGGAGGCTGTCCCCAGCTGAGAATCATAAAGTCTTAATCTAGATCTCCTTCTGGCCCAGTAAGTTATGAAATACTTCTCAAATGCCATCCCCTCTGAAATGTCACAGTCCTTTCTTAGAGCATTAAATGCTGGCAAGAAAAACACAAGGTTAATAAAAGCATTATTTTTAATAAAAGCTCTCATTTAAGATGGCTCCTCAGAGTTCAGGAGGAGGCAGAAGTCTTTCCAAGTTTCTCAGCCTCTGAATTATGAGGATATATGACTCTTTTACTCCTTAAATGCTTTTCTGCTTCTGCACTTCTGTCAAGATCAGTTCATAACTGGTTCATGCTAAGTGATAATCTAAGATAATTCCTTGCTATTTCTCTTACTTTTTTTCATTTTTTTTTTTTTTTAACATTTCACCATCAAAGCAACTTTCTGTCTTGCATTAAGCTTGCTACCCTTGCATCACAAATGTCTTGCACAATCAGAAAGAAGAAAACTAATGACAGCATATGAACCTTGGAACAGGCTTAATGAGGTCTCTTTAAACTCTTGTTTTTGTTACTAATGGAAATAATTTAAAAACCCTTAAGAGTCAACTAGTTCATCCTGTAGTCCAAGACATAATTTACAATATAGTAGGCAATATGGATTGCCTAACCTGGTCTAAAATAACTCTTAAAAGGCAGATCTGGACCCTCTCTAGGCAATCTATGACCATGATTTACTTACCACTGGAAAGTGCTTTGTAGTGTTTTAAATTGAATCTTCTTTGTTGGAATTGTCATCCCCCTTACTTCATGTCTCGCTTCTCATGAGGAACCAGGAGAAATTCAATGTAAGTAAAAGAAAAGGTGTGCAACTGGGGAAAAAAAAAAAAAAAGCAAACAAACATAAAAATATAAGCTCCCTGACTCAACTGCAGGAGAAAAGCTGCAAGGCATAATCAGTGAGAATGACAGCTCAAAAGTCACAGTGCAAAAAGCAACTAGTATGTTAAAAAAATACTAAGCACTAGCAAACTGAACAGAAAATAATATTCACAGTGTGCCTCTAGGAAGAGCTCACAGTTCTGGTTCTATCTCAAGGCAGACAGCAAAACTGGAAGTACAGAGATGAATGATAAGGATAATCAAAAGTATGGAACTGCTAAATAATAAATAGAGTTGTGAATAGACTAGGAGGGAGATAACTGAGAGGGTAGAAAGGTCTATGGAAATGATTGGTAAGAAAAGACAATTATAAATAGTTATTAGATGCCTCACCCAACACAAAAGCAAGAGAATGATGAATGAGAGTAGCAGATGATTAGATAAAAACAAACAAAGGGTGTGAATTTTCATATAGTATTCAGTCAAGCTGTGGAAGTCTTAACTGCAGAAATGTATGGAGGCTACAAGTTTATATAGTTCAAAAAGCGAGTGGACAAATTCTCGAAAGAAAACTGCATCCAAAGTAAAATGTGAATTCATTGTGTTATATGCGATAGTGCATATATAACTGTTTGTGATGTACATTTTAAATATCCATCGTGTATAACATAATTGTATTACACTAGTATACAGTACAGTTGTAATAAACATAGTGGCAAAATCTCTGACTCAGAAAGTCCTCAAATCATTATTTGCAGAATGGCTGCCATGAGAGCATTTGGAAGAAGTACTACTGTGAGCATATTCTTCTTATTGCCTTTATCAAGCACACTGACCTCTGTTTTCCTGGGGATGTTTTTCTTTTTCCTCAAGAAATAGTGGTCCTATTGCACTGGGTGCTGGAAACTGCTCTATAGAGTGTTTTAGCAAATATCCCTTGACTAGGGTGGCTTCGTCATCCATTCCAGCCACATTTGAAGTCGGTCTGCTGCCATGAGCACAGGTTTGGCCATAGCCTTGCTCTACTCCACGGAATGGTGCTCTTGTCAATGGGTGGAAGAAAAGGAAATCAAAAAGTGAGATGTGCTTGTATTTCATAGAGTCCCTGCATCTACACCACAGTTGGAAAAGTGCAAGAGACAGCCCTAATACATATAGACGATGCAGTGAAAAATACTGATGTATGTGGTGTGGTGAAGTCTCCTGTGCACAATGAGGCTTGGAGAAATGCAGCTAGGCAAAGGTACTTGTACTGAGGTAGTCCCTTGGCCATGAGACTTGACTCACCTCCATTAGTATCTCATCCAGCAACTTTTGGTCTTGTCCTGTCGCACAGAATCACAGAATGGCTGAGGTTGGAAGGGACCTCTGGAGATCATCTGGTCCAACCCCCCAGCCAAGCAGGGTCACCTAGAGCACGTTGCACAGGATGGCATCCAGGTGGGTTTTGAATATCTCCAGAGAAGGAGACTCCACAGCCTCTCTGGGCAACCTGCTCCAGTGCTCCATCACCCTTACGGCAAAGAAATGTTTCTCACATTCAGCCAGAATTTCCTGTATTTCAATTTGTGCCAGTTGCCTCTTGTTCTGCCGCTGGGCACCACTGAAAAGAGTCTGGTCCCATCCTCTTGACACCCTTCCTTCAGATATTTGTCCGGAGTGATTCATTCCAGGGATGTATGTCCTCCACATTCACAGCACATAGAACTTCTGCACATCAGAGTGGTTGTCCTCAAAGTCCAGAACAAAACCCATGGCAGTGGGTACACTGAGTTCTCATGATCTTGGAGCATGCTGAAGAGTTATTACATATATAATACTGTTGATGCAAGTCATAGCCCAACATGCTTTTCCCGCAATTGAGGAGCAAGATGCAGTCCCCCAGGTGCTTCTTCTGCCTCCACCTGTTTGCGTAAACTCCATAGCTACTCATCTGTCACTGCCCTCATATTCTGATTCTGTGATTTCCAGAAGCATCAGTCCTAGTACCAGATGTTTGAGTCTGGCAATTACTCATGTCCATGCTCCTGAGAAATGTAAGGCCATTGCCAAGAGGAGCATAGCTAAACTGAGACATCTGAGGAAAAATGTGCCACATCTCATGAGCTCCATCTGACAAAGTACAGTAATCCCTTTTGAAGGCTGAATCCTGCTCTAGAGGAATAATTTATTTGACCCTGTCCAGCCAATTTCGTGTCCTTACAAGCATCACAAAAAGATTATTCCTGATTATACCACAGTTTCTTCTAAAGCTAACTCTCTCATAGTAGCAATTGTAGCAGACTTCACTGAAACTAATAGCTAATATCCTAGTGAATATGAGTTTTATATGGCAAATATCCTTATAAAGCCAGTTATATTGATCAAGATCAACAATATAATTAACCTACTGAATTGGTTTTTTAAGGGCATTGTCATACTTGTAGACAGCAGCTCACAGCATGTCTGGCATTGAGTCCATATGCCTTTACATCTGGATTAACAAAGGAATAGCTTCCAGACCTGTGTCTGTAAAGTAAGCTTGAGTTCACAGCTTCAAGTTCACATCAGGAGATTTTAATGAATCTCAGTGGTCCTACCTAAGTCACGATCACACTAACTCTGGGTTTTGCTGTAGTTATAACAAAAATACGACAGAATATCAGAAAGTATATATATATATTCAGAAGCTGGAAAAGAGGAAGAACAACAAAACAGTTAATGAGAAACAGTTAATAGCTATTCTGAAAGTGTTATTGGGAAATTGTGCTGTGGCAGCTTCCATAGCTGAATGTAAACTAAAATGGGTGCTTCTGGTCTTCTGATATCCACATTTGATATATAAAATGATAGGAAGAAAGCACCTTCTTGCAATGGTTTATGTTTTGCTGAAGCATACAACTAGAAAAAAAATTGTCACAAGAATTTCTTCCATCTGCTCCCTTTGGCTACAGGTACAAGGCTGTCAATTATCATACCCAAAAAGAAACCTGGGGGCAAGTTCTCTGTTGGCATAACTCCACAAAAGCCTTGGACTTGGCCTTCCCACTAAAGAACTGATTCTGAAAGATTCAGTGGAAAAACAGGAGAAAAATGAAGATAGCAGTACATGACCAACTTTTTCTCATGATTCATTTAGCATAGCTTCCTGTCCTGTCTGTCATTCAGTGTGTTTTTAAACAATTCAAGGAAATGGATATTTATCTATGGGCAATCTTATAAAAGACCCCCCTGGAACAGTTTACCGAGGCAAATACCTTTAAGAACCAAATACACCAGCAAAAGATTGAGCTTCGCTAGGTCATGCTTGTTTCTATATGCAATAGGGAATGAATGGCATCATATCTGTAGCAGATGTTGTCATCGCATTTTAAAAGCTGGCCATCTCTTTTTGCAGATTGGTGCTGTCTCCATTACAAACAGCTTTGATCTCTATCAGTTTGTGAAATGCCTTGGAATAGCAGATGGACGAGTATCTACCTCATGCAGTCCCTAGTGTTTGATGCCATACCTAATATAAAAAATGTAGAAGAGGAAAATGCGCCTTCCGTTGTCTTTTAGGCTTGAAGTTTGTTGTGTTTGTCAGCTCTAGTGTGTGAAGACTTCCCTTTATGAACACAATCTGCAGAAGGGGTTCTTGTTGTTACAGGAAAGTCTACTGCACAGCCAAGGCATAAGCAGTACTTGGGGGAAAAAACAAACATCAAATGCCACATGGGGTGCCATAAGACTTCAGGGTTTTGTGTGGAGTGAGGTCCAAAAGATTGTCCATTATAATTGTCACTGTCTCAACTGAACAACATGAAGCAAACTCTATAGCAAAACAATATAAGCATCCAAAAGAGTTTTCTGTTCAAAGACTGCCCTGTATCATCGACCTAGTATTATCAGATATGGTAAATAGTAGCAGTGTGTAAAGCGTAGGTAAGCCTTGAGTGTGTAAGGTCCATTTGTGAGAAAGAACAGAGCCTATGAAAACTCCAGAAAAACATAACAAAACAAAACAAAACATTCTGTGTTCAATACTGAAATTGGGACTACAAGTGTGTATTATGAACTGCAGATTTACATTTGGCTCCTAGAACAAGATCTTCCTGCACAAGAATGTCCTTTTCCTTTTTTTTTTCTTCGTGAATGGTCTGTGCTGAGAAAACAATGCCATCTGACTGTGTCAATCCATTACTCAACCAGGAAGAATGAAACCTATCCCAGGAATCCTAATTACTCATAAGTCACTGCAACCCTAATGTGATCAGTGTGTCTTTAAAACTGTAAATAGGCAGCTAATTGTGTACAGCATTTGGCTTGTCATGACTCATGATTGACTCATAATTCTCTTGCAGATGCAGCTAGCACCAGCCCCGGGAGAGGTGATGGGGGTGAGAAATTAAGAATCTTGGCATCAGATCATAGGATTAGCAATGAATTTAAAAGCTGGGGAACAGAGTTTTTTAAGGGCTTATGGAATAGGTCCCATTAGGAGTCCAGCTGTGACTGGGAATTTGAGCTGAAGTTGATTAGTATCATCACAAAGCTAATGAGACTTCTCTTTTTACATTACTTCAAAAAAATCATAGAATCATAGAATATCCTGAGTTGGAAGGGACCCACAAGGATCATTGAATCCAACTTCTGGTTCCCTAAAGGACGACCCAAAAAATCAGAGCACGTGTCCAAGAGCATTCTCCAAACAGTTCTTGAACTCCAGCAGGCTCGGTGCCGTGACCACTGCCCCAGGGAACCTATCCCAGTGCCCAACCACTCTCTCGGTGAAGAACCTTTTCCTGATAACCAGCCTGAACTGTCCTTGTCACAGCTTCAAGCTGTTTAAGTGCCTCCAAATTGAATGCTACATCCAGACAAAAGTGCTTCACAGATCAGAATTCACATCTTCCAACAATTTAAGTGATCCAAGAAGTGTGAAGATTGGACTCAGCATCCTCATCAACCTCAGAGTGTGCAAAATGTCTTTCAACAGTATGTCAACCTCCAGGCTGTACATGTGAGAGGGCCAGGGTACCCACAGCACCTCCCTCAAAATAAAGTCTGTAAGCAGCACAGAAGGCAATCACAGTGAGGTCAGATGAGTCCCCAGTGAGAAGTTTATAAAGTGAAAACCTGGATACCCTTCTCTGAAGTGATCTCACAGTTTACAGAATCCTTGAATAAAACCAAAAGTTACCCCATGAGCAGGAACCACAATGCACAGCTCCTCACACCCAGTATCATGCTCTGTCTACAGCATGTCTTGTCCAAAAGTGATCCTTGCCAGTCACTGCCAAATTTTAATATGGTAGCTTTCACTGTCTGTGGATGTTTGTAAAAGTTGAGCATTTAGGGAGGAGAGCATATAGAGGGGGAAAAAAAAGTGCTTAATTGTGGTGTCCTGAGGAAATGTCGTGACAACAAGCTGTAGGGACCTCCAGGATAAGGCTATCATGGGAGCTGGGGCTTTGGGATCACCCTTTGAGATACTTTTCAAGCCCATTCAGCTTTAAATTCAACAGTAAGCGAGCATATGTTCCAAGGTATTCTTAAAAAAATGTTTATTCTCAGTCATCTGTCCCAGATCATTAGCAATCGGCAATTTAAGGGACTTTGGTAGTCCATGGGGAGAGAGAATTGTTACACTCCTAGGCCTTTTGTCTTGCTGTGTGTGTTAGCTAGTTCAATACATTAAAAAAAAAGAAAAAGTGGATTTACAGGGGGTCTGTGGTTCCCTCTGGCAACTATAGATAATTCTTCCAAATTAGGAAGAAAGTAGCTCAAAAAAGAAGTCTGAGGAAACTTGCAATAATTTTACTGTACCATTAATGCCCGTTAATCTAGCTGCTTACGTAAGACCACATTTCCTTATTAAGGGGCAGCAATGATCACTCAGGGAGATGGCCAAGGTCATGATAAGGATCGAACAACAGCAAGGCAACAACAAGAGTCCATTTCAGAGGAAGATGATGATGAGGAGGAGGAAGCAATAGTTATTAGTTTGCCGTTCTACACTAACTGCAAGGATGCTGACAGTTTGTGCCCTTGCCACGCCACCTTGTGCTATCATAAGTCACCCCATGCTGGTCCAAGAATGGAGGCATCATGACTGCTTCTGTAACAGAGCTGCTGGTGTGCTCCCTGCCAGCTTGCACGCTCATACAGCAGCA
Organism: Anser anser; assembly: GCF_964211835.1. Classification (NCBI taxonomy): domain Eukaryota; kingdom Metazoa; phylum Chordata; class Aves; order Anseriformes; family Anatidae; genus Anser; species Anser anser. Next base: position 186,752,150 of record NC_139720.1, read on the forward strand.
CGTAGCTGGTCTGCGTCAGACAGGAATCATGATGGTGGTGTCAGGCATCGGTGGGGAGAGCGCCAAATATCCTTCAGGAAGTTCCTCGTCAACCGGGCGCAACCTTCAAGGCTTTGATTCATGGGTTTGATTCAGGGGTTCTGCCTGTGCAGCAGTTTTTTGTGCTGCTTGATAATGCGTGTCAGAAGCATTTTGCTGGAGCTCTCTAAGGGCATGCCAGCTGCGTGATCGAGTGCTCTGGGAGGTTGGGTGATTGCACCGCTGCAGGCTTTCAAGGAACCAAACCGTCAGGGACGATTTACAGCCCTGCTCCCTCTTCACTGCCAAGTTTTGCCCCTGATGAGATCCAGAATCTCTGAGGGCCTGGTCTTATACCATGTTAGTAGGTAAAGCTTTGAAGAATGGATGTTTTATAAAATCTGTTTAACTGATAACACTGCCCAGTCACCTTCCAAGCTTCCTTGACTGTCCCACATCTCTCATTCTGATTGAAAATGGATTTTGTTCTTCTGGAGTACATAGTAATTCCCAGTGGTGATTGTTACTGATAGCATATAATGGAGCTCAGCTGTGTTGCTCCTGGATTTCTAATCAGCTTAGTAATGACAGGACTCCTGTTGGAGAATTGCACTAAGCCTATTTCATATTCAAAACTAGACAAGCAAAAACATAAATAAAATAAAAAATCCACAAAAAAACAGCACCACCACCAAAAAAAACAACACCATAAAATATTTTAATATAACTAATCGCAAAAAGTAGGGTAAAATAAAAGGAGGTGGCCGATTTCACCTCTGGGACATGTATTCTGCTAATCCTTGAAGCTAGCAGAAGTGACTGCGTGAACAAGTTACCGCAAGGCAAGTTTACACCACAGCAGCTACTCTGATGGGAGAGCCTGTAAGAACATTTTCATTCTACAGCACACGTGATTTAGCTTAGCCTATTTTTGCCACTTGATTCTTAACCATAATATAAAGAAGAGTAGCTGCGGGGTGACAAATACTTTGCAAAGCTACAGCTTCTCTTGCCCATTAGTAACTGGTTTGCGTTGCTACATTCAACATCGGGGAGGTTGTCATCAAAGTAGGCTCCTCGGGGCTCCTAAGTGACTCCAAGTGGAAGGCAGAAACATTTTCATTATAGTTTTTGGATTCTTATTCACCAGATTCAAGTTCCTTTTCTGAAATGGTCACAGGCTTCCTGGTGACCTTTAGTAAATCACTTTGGCTCTGATCCTCAGAGATAATTAGTCCCACTGAATTCATGATTAATCATCTTGGAGGATCTAGGATTAATCCTTCATTTCCTCAATTGAGGAACAAAAGCAGGAGGCAATAATAGTCCGTTTTACCCTTTTTGTCTATATAGCTTGTAGTCTTTTTAAGTATAATTACTGCTGTGGCTGCAATGTACTGTAGATATATTAATTGGCTTTAAAATAGGAGGGTCTTTTTCTTTTCTTTTCTTTTCTTTTCTTTTCTTTTCTTTTCTTTTCTTTTCTTTTCTTTTCTTTTCTTTTCTTTTCTTTTCTTTTCTTTTCTTTTCTTTTCTTTTCTTTTCTTTTCTTTTCTTTTCTTTTCTTTTCTTTTCTTTTCTTTTCTTTTCTTTTCTTTTCTTTTCTTTTCTTTTCTTTTCTTTTCTTTTCTTTTCTTTTCTTTTCTTTTCTTCTCTTTTCTTCTCTTTTCTTCCCTTCCCTTCCCTTCCCTTCCCTTCCCTTCCCTTCCCTTCCCTTCCCTTCCCTTCCCTTCCCTTCCCTTCCCTTCCCTTCCCTTCCCTTCCCTTCCCTTCCCTTCCCTTCCCTTCCCTTCCCTTCCCTTCCCTTCCCTTCCCTTCCCTTCCCTTCCCTTCCCTTCCCTTCCCTTCCCTTCCCTTCCCTTCCCTTCCCTTCCCTTCCCTTCCCTTCCCTTCCCTTCCCTTCCCTTCCCTTCCCTTCCCTTCCCTTCCCTTCCCTTCCCTTCCCTTCCCTTCCCTTCCCTTCCCTTCCCTCTGTTCTGTTCTTCTTTTTCCTTAACTGATAGCTAAAGTGCTTTTCCCCTCTGCTGGCTGTCATTTTGAAACAAAATCAACTCATTTTGAATTGTAAAAAAAATGCCAGCTACTGATTATCACACTTTATTCACATTTTTATTCATCTGTTTGACCCAGATGGGCTCTACCACATTTGGTCAGCACTCAATAGAGAGTGAAGCTCTCTATGACACTGATTTTGGATGACCATGAATAAAATAATGAACTTACATCTCCTGAACTGAATATGTAGCTACTCTGAAAGAATCCAACCTTATTTTCATTCTAGTCACAGTATGGATATCTCAGACCACTTAACATTTGTAAATCAGTGAGAAGATCCATTTAAAAACTGAACTGGATGCACGTTTTTGGCTGCAATCTCTGTAATGAGACACCAAGCTGCATTTCAATGTGACAAATTGGTTTCATTCAAGATAATTATCTACATAGGGCTGAGACAACTCTCTGAAAAGGCACTAACCTTTTTTAAAAGAAAAGTTCTGAATGTGACGTGAAAACACTCCTAAAGAAAGGGATGGTTTCTTTACATCCCCTTTCTTGTACTCTGCTCCTATGCTTTGAGTGAAACTCCTTTTCTCCCTCTCTCTTAGTTTTTGCAGTGAGAAGTATTCTGTGTTGAGAGGTGTTTGAAGGGTGTCTGTGAGACAAGAGATAATGTTGGGATGTTTATATCTGCCATTTTAGGCTTTCCTTTTGGTCAGCAAAGGGAGTAAGTGAATTCAGCGTAAAGTAGATAGCTAAAAGCTTCTGATTGTTGTGCATGCCCTCAAAGTGCCTGTGGTTCATCGCTGGTAGAAAAGGCAGCCCAGGGTTCTCTGAAGTAGGCACTCAGTGTACAAGGTAAATGAGAAAAGACCTACACTACAACTTTGCATGATAGAAACTAGTATTTTTTTTTATCACCCAACACTATTTTTTGTGTTTCTAAGCCCTCTTACGACCTCTGGCATTGCAGCTTCAGTAAGCATTCAGCTATTCTTTTCTCCTGCTATGCTGGAAAAAATTTTATGCTGCTCTCAACATCACCACTTCCCAGGCAGGTCCCGGTTAGCACTTGAACTGATGAAGGGGGGAGCACATCATTAGTAACTTAGTAAAGGTTACTTATTATTTATTATTATTACTTTTTAGTTTCTTATTAAAGGTTACTGCTTTTTTGAGCCCCTTTGCTGTGGAGAGATAAGCATGCTTCTATGGATTCCTCTCTTTTTCCTTTCTAAGCTAAGAAAGCAAGATGACCAACCACAGCAGAGAAAACGGTAAGTCTTTTTTCCCTTCATAAGAGGAGAAGGGAGAGGGAAGGTTCTTGCTACAGTTTCATTCTTTTCACTGAGCTGCGTTCCTGACAAGGGGTATTTTGGAAAGGTTAATTTTCTAGGAACGTGTAAGCAAAATGAATACAATTTTTAATTGTCATAAAGATGAAGATAGCTTGAAGATAGTAGAAATACATAATCAAAACCTCCTAATTTTTACTGTAATACAGCCCAGTTACTGAAAGCAGAGCTTAAGATGTTATCAAGGTGACGAATGATGTAACTTATTTCAGCCAGTTAGTAGGGTGAAAAACAGAGGTATGTTATGGCCCACTGTGGCATACCTGTGCTATCTTTCAGATGTTCCTGGGTGTTAGCAGACTTGGCTTACCTTATCTGTTCCTTCTTTTCAAGTAGCCTGCTGGTTACACTGGGCTGCTGGCTTGGCTGCAGCATCCTTCCTAGAAGGGTCCCAATGCCAGCTACCTCAGGAGCAGCTGAAACCTGTGAGCTGTCCTGACACCAGCTGGACATCTAATGCCACCACAGACACCATCCTACACCTAGCAGCATTGGAGGAGAGTCTTTATCACTTAGTTGTTTAAGGCCAGGCGGCTGCCCCATTTAAAAGCTGGCCATGAGCAGAGGCAGCCATACCCCTGGAAGTGGGATGAAGGCGTTGATGCACTCAGGGCCTTCATGTGAATGCTGCATAGGGAAGAGGGAGAAGCCAAAACTCTCCCTTTCAGCAGCAAACTGCTAGGTAGCCTCAGCCATGGTATTTAATTTTGCCTCCAAATTTTGATGCTGAAATTTATGTGATTCTGATGCTAGAACTATTCTCCAAATTCTGTTGCTAATTCTATCTACCAGAATTAAATGGAATTACCAAGTCTTGGTTCTCTGCAATGTGCAATACAAATTTAAAGTTACTTTATTCAATATTAAAGCACCCCTTGGACAGAGGAGACTATCTTTGTCAGGGAAGCGCTGGATAAACCTCCTTTCCAGGGAGGCTGATGGACTGTAGAATACTTACAGGACTTTGTAGCCGGATTTCAGTCTTAGACCAGCTTACTCTTACATGACCTGGCAATCAATTCACTGATGTGTTTGCATATGTCATTACAATATGCAGAAACAGTAGTACAAGCTACGTATGAATTTAAGACCTCTCTAGTCAAAGTGCATGCATCCAAAGCTGTGGTTCAACTACACCCTAAGGCACTGCCATCTTCCTCACCCCTTGCCTCTGCCCCACCAGGCAGTTTTCTGCAGTACAGCTTTGCTGACAGGGCTGTTTGTGAAGGTATGCTGTGAAGGTATGTTTGTGAAGGTATGGTAAGGACCTAGGTCAATCTTAAAGCAAGTTTAAAAGATAAATCTTTGTGCAGTTGCCTGTCCAGTCCACTAGCATAAGCTCAATGGAGAGGGTGAGCCTCCAGCTGCGGGGAAGGGAACACCTTAGGCTGAACAAGTCTGACTTGTGAAGTTCTTTGGTCAGTAACCCTACTTGATGTTCTGAGGCAAAACCACCATTGCCTTGTTTGTAGAAACACTGAGTGAGGCACCAGGGTTTAAGTCATAAAACCTGTGAAAGGGATACTAAAAGCCCACAGAAGCAGAGATGCTTTCAGGAAATGAATTCCCATGACGGATTTGTGTTGCTTTGATCACTTGGTTCATGCAGTCTCCTTTGTAAATTATTAATACATTTCAATGCTAATTTATTCTGATGTAAGAAGATAGAATGACTTTGGACTTCATTTTGATAGATGATATCCTAAGAATATTTGGATGACAAATGAAGAACTTCAGTATCTTGGTCTGTAATATGAAAGTTGTGTAAATACTAAACTGCCTGTTTTGAATGGTCTTTTAAAATGAAAATAAGAGGCTGTCACAACTATTAGTGACCACAGTGTACTAAATATTTCATAACTCAGCTTCTTTTCTGAAGTCAGTTTAACAAAATAGGTCTTTTCTGCTCTTCTATAACCACTCTGCTACTGAAGGACAAGATATTCTTTGTCAGGGTCTTGTTTTTTTTTCTTACCTGTGGCAAATCAGCATGAAATCCGTGACAGGGAGATGATTTGGGCCAAATAATTTAAAGGTATACGTAGTGACATATTTGACATATCTAATTTTGTTGCACAAAGAGATTTTACAAAACAGTGAAAATTGAAAGGAGCAGGATTTCAGGTGCCTGCCCGACAAATGGCAATCCCAAAGTGGTTTGAAACTTTAAGACATGGCACAGTATTCCAGATTGGCATTTTGTTAAATTCTATATCACCATACCCCCATCAAAAGATACTGACACATATTCAGAAGACATTTCTTGATGTAAATCTGTTTAGGATCCCTTTATATTGCACTTAGTATCCTATTAAAAATATACTTTGACAGTCTTTAACATGCCTCTTTCTCCTTATATATCTGAGCAAAAAGAAGCTCTGTTTCATGCCCTGAAGATACAAAATTGATTTTAAAAGATCATCATGGATATTCGAGGCCTCAGCTTCAAAGATCTGTCCTGGTTTCCATTAGCTATGTGTCTGGATTTTATGTCATCCCCACACTGAAAAGATCAGAAGATATCTGAGGCAGCCTGTGAATTTGAAGTGTTTCTCACACTGAACTACCTCTCCAGTAGTTTTAACAGAAAGTTAAAAACTGGGCAACAAAGTGTTACTGAGAATGTGTCCAGGATCGCATTTTGAGTAGTCATGGTACTGTAATTTCCCTAACAGAAGCTGGCAACTTCCCACCCAGGGGAAGTGTTGACAACCTTCATCCGTGGTGAGCCCATTTCTTCCTCACTAGCCTATAACTAACTTCACTTCTCTTCAGTGACAGGTTTCTCATCTCTATTAGAAACACAGTTGATGAGAGCAGTTATACTGAAGATTAAAATGTTCTACATTTCTACAAGGTAGAAGAGCCTTATTTTTTCTCACCTGACATTATAGACATCAAAAAGAAATGTAGAAAGAGAAATCAGTTGGTGTGCTCTTTATTTTTTTATCACTAGATTCCTGTGGCTCATTTGTGTTGCCAGCAGGTAAAAAATAACAAGATGGAGGTATTGTAGTCTTGCCAAAGGTTTCTTATCTGCTCAGCTGGAGGATTTGTTAAATGATAAGACTGAAGGGAATTTATTAATTTATTCATACACTGTATGAATATGATTAACTGATTTTTCCATCTCACCAGCTGTTTCTCATAACCTTGAAAAAACCTTTTGAAAATGCAGCTTTGAGTGCCAAAGTGTTGGGGAATATCAGTTTAATTAAACATCTTTAAAATTCTTAGGATTCTGTTTCCACTTACTGTGATTTCCCTACCATGGCTTATCAACCTAAATGCAAAGATCTTTCTTTACTTAGCAGTGAGCAATACAACCATCACTTTCCTGCTTTCTCTTGTAGAGAGCGCTACACAAGGTTACCAGTATGCACTGTAAGCTTTCCTTGTGAAGTCAATGCAGTAATGGGGTTAGAGAATACCTGGAAGAACATTCAGTCCTGGCAAAGTCAATGGGCGAGTTTAAAGCGCAGCATGTATGTAGGACTGATTCAGCCTTTTCGCATAAAGTGACAGAATTATGCATGGTTGTAGACAACAGCACTCTGCAAGTCTGGCTCCCAGGCCTATCCTGAAGATATTGGAGTGACTTCTGAACAATGTTTATAAATATATAAACCACGGGAGGTAAATGGATGGGGCCAGGCTCTTTTCAGTGGTGTGCAGTGGCCAAAAACTGGAACACGGGTAGTTCCAAACAAATATGAGTAAGAACTTCTTTACAGTGAGGGTCATAGAGGGAACAGGCTGCCCAGAGAGGTTGTGGAGTCTCCTTCTCTGGAGATGTTCAAGAACCTGCCTGGACGCTTTCCTGCTCAACCAACTGTAGGGAACCTGCTTTTAGAAGGGGGGTTGGACCCAGTGATCTCCAGAGGTCCCTTCCAAGCCCTACGATTCTGTGATTCTGTGATTTATCTTCTTTTAGTTTCAATTATCAAACCCAAAGTGACTGTAATTCCTCCTGCTAGAATACACTGACGATACGTCAACATTTCCTTTCTATTTGTTGCATTTTGTTATGAACTGCCATAAGGTTTAAAGACTTAGGAAGGTAGACTGACAGAGTATGAATCAGCCATCTGCTTAGTGTTTCAACCACCCCGTGCTCCAGAAAGATCTCAGATTTGGTTCTTAGTGAGCCTATATAGGATTTACTTTCACTGTCCATGTAGTTTCAGAAATTATCACCCCTTAATAAAGCCCTCAGGGACTTTGATAACAAAATTAGATGATTCTCAATTTAGAAATGAGTTTATTGATTCAGGAAGATGAAATCAACATTGTTTCCTGGATTGAAGACATCCAACAAAATAGGAATGTGCATTTTGGTTTATTCCCACACTTAAAAAGAGTAAAACTGCATCCCAAAGTGAGCAAGACATGCTTTCTCAGCAGACGAACATTCTTGAGTTAAAAGAAACAGCTACAATAAATGCACTTTAGGGTCCATGAAAGAGATTGGAATGACTTCACCCTTTGTGACTGGCATCACACAGAACAAGGTAGGTGGCATTTAAAGAAGCAGGTCACAGCGAACAACTCAGTTTTGCAGGTGTACTGATCAATTTTTTGAACATAATCACTTGGTTTCTTTCTGTAAAAGATCCACCATCCTCCATCAGAGGAACCTTATTGGTTTATTATATTCTTTTTGTTAATTTATATTTCATTAACCTACAAATCATCTTTTTTCCAAAGCATTTAAGACTCTACTTCTGCTAGCAGGTAAATGGACAAATACTTGCTATATAGACCTGATTCTATAATTAACCACTCCCTGGGGATATAACAGCAAAGTGCTGCTGCTCTACCTGGCATTACTATGGCTTCATTAATTTTACAGAATACATCAGTGTACTTTACTCTAATGTATTGTCAAAAATAATTATAGTGTAGTCATACTCTAGAAAGCAGATATGTAAAAATGCCATCTTCTTACTCAACAAATCACTTCCGTGGTGCTTGCACTCAGGTCTTTTGTGGCAGAAATACTCTATTTTGGTGTTTCAGTTCTGCAAGTATCTCATATGCATAATATGGTTAAAATTGATTGTAGAGAATCCCTTAGGGGCAATCTCAACAAGGTAATCACCAAACCTGGGGTCTTAGAGTTGTGTAAAAATTAAAATAAATAAATAAGTAAATAAATAAAATATATAAAATAAAGCACAGTTGAAAGATCTTAGGGCTGACAAATCTTAAATGAATTCACAGCTTGACATCTTCTAGGCATTGAAGCAGACATAAAGAGAAGAGAAGCTAGGCTGGGTTTTAGAAGGCAGGCGGGGCTGGCAGAGCACATCACTGCCTTGATAAAGGCAGTGTGTTCAGTCTGGAAGTAACCAAGAAACAACACACATGGAACTCCAGAATGTCATTTTACATCACTTTTCATTTTGAAAAAGACGCTGTGAAATTAAGGCATAGTTGTTCAGTGTTACATTTTGTGGTGCAAGAGCCTCGTTTTGGCAAGGCTACTCTCTTAATTACGTTGCTTCATTTCTTTATTAGTTCACATAACCTTATAATTTTCAGTGTGTCATCTAGTTAAGCACGGATATAATTCAGTTATCCTTATTAGGTTTACAAGCCAATTGCAACTTAATATTAAAAGATATGAAAGTTCAGGTTTATAACAAAAAGTGACTATGCAATAATTTATAAATCAGTTTCCCCCTTCTAAAAAGTCTTGTGCTGGACAATTTCTCATGAGCCAATAAACATCATCACCTCAGGTCACATTTCTACTCAGTGTATGTTCTCCAGACCTGTCACAAAGAGGCATTACTGAGTCTTTCTGTGCCTGTTAACTGCAGAAATCTTATACAGGAGAGGAAGCAGAAACTCTTCTCACTTGTGTCTTTCAAGATGAGTATTTCCCTAAATTGCAATGGCAGGACAACACTACTGTGCTAGACCCAGTGGTCTACCAAGACATGAGACAGGTGAAGAAGACCCGTTCACCAGGTAAAAAAAAGCCTTTACCACCTCTTCTTGCTTGCACTGGTTCAGAGCTCACCTGTAGCTGCTGCTAAAGTCCAGGTTGAATTCTGTTGCTACTCAGCAGCCATTGAGAAAGTGGCATCTGTGCTTTGTAGCACACATGGTTTTCCATACATCGGTCTCAATATACCTAAAATAATGTTTCTGTGCAAATCCCAAAACACCTCGGTTTTGAGGTGCTTATCTACTACATGCCTAACTGACCCCTGAGCCCAATTGGGAACTATAAATCAAGTAATTTCTCACATCCTTACCACATAAAACCCTACACGAAATGAAGTGTGAGCAAAAGCCTTCTTTTTAAAAATGAGGAAAAAACAGGTTTATCTTTTTATGTACGACCCTAACCCTCTTCACATTTACCCAGCAAACGACATGCTTCAGTTCAGTTCCCTACTACATCTCATGCAGGATTGCAAAACAAGACTGACTCTACCTTGGACAGATGAATTGCCTGTTGATCAGTTGCCATTGTTCTACATTACTCAGGAGGTAGCTGGGAAGGATCTGGTTTTCCAGAAGACTAAAGTCAATGTAGATTTCCTATAGAGCCATCAGAGACCAGTAAAGAACCAAAACACTCTTTTTGGGGCAGCAACAGGAGATGTGAATGTAGCTTCTGGACTATTCCTCCTTTGTAAGCATGCTACAGAAAGGGTCCTGCTTTAACATAGCTCTTGGGCTCTTCCTGTACAACACCCCTGCAGAAGTCATCCTGCAGGGATGCCTTTGTGTTGGGAACAGCAGTTAGTGTCATTTATTTAGGGTTCTTTTCCTCAGTAGTGGGTGTTGCTTGATGAAATGTTCCTAGAGACAGAAAGGAAAAAATGCATCTGTATTTGCACTTCAAAAAGAGTTTTAGTGAACACTTTGTAGTGATAGTTCCATAAAATAAGACCATGAAAATATTATTTTCAGACTTTAGCATTTTTATTAAATAATCCTTATTTTTCCCTAAATGTTATAGCAAGCTCAAAAACATGCTGCAAATATTGAAAATCATCTCTATCAGCTAAAATCATTGATGTTTCTGTGCTTGTCCACAAAGTCCAAGAATGTGAGTAGTTTCTGCCTCATCTTTTGCAATATATTCCAATATGGGCCCCAGGGAGTATTCTGTGATGTGTAAGGTCCTACTTGAAGCACATACATCTCTGGGATATCTGCCCTCAATGTTGAAAATATACTTTGGAGAAAATTTCTGCTGTAGCGAAGCAATGTTTTAACTGCAGGAGGATGTAGCTGACTGCATAAACAAGAGTGCCTAATTTGCAAAGTTGAGCATATCGCAGTTCTGCGTGAAATAACCTCCTTGTGTAGTGAAGTCCTTAGACTAACCCAATGCTGCCATCTTTATAGCAGTCACAGAAAATGATTACTGCACTGCTTGCTATAAATTTTTAAATTATTATTGCCTATTATTTTCTTGTAATAGATGTATATTTAATGCTTCAAAATGCATCCAGAAGAGCAGTCCTTCTTTCTTACTCTCTATATTTTTTGGTATCAGGTTTCATTGCCAGAGCTTAAGGGGTACCAAAAATGTCATTATACTTTTACTTCTGGTTAGTTTTAGAAAGGTGAACCTGCTTTCATTGTATGTTTCCAGTAAAGAGAGCTGTGCTATGCTACATCTTGGGGAAGAGAAGTGGGAGGACACACTCAGACTCTTTGTAGACATATCTTTTAAATGACAGATATACTTTGATTGCGTGCCTCTCAGCAGCCCATTTCTATCTGGGTTATCATGCTGAAACATCCACTATTCCATGATCCTATTTATCTTCATCCACCCAAAGGAACCTCCATAGGATTTACATGAGAGAAAGTGAAAGAAGAACTGGGTCACACCAGTAGTCCATTGAGTCTAGTATCTCATCTCCAGCAGTGACAGTTGGTAGCTGCTTAGGGAAGAATATAAAATCAGAACAAGTAGAAATAATTTCCTCTAACAGTCTCCCAGCCTCCAACCATTTTCAGGTCCCAGACCTCCTGAGCCAGATCTTGTTTGAATTTATTTAGAAACTTTTAATATGTAAACTTTTAACATCTAATTTCTTTGTCAACTACCCTTTGCATGAAGAACCAACTTCTCCACTTTTTTTTTTTTTAATCTGGATTCTACTAACTACATTTGCTGCTTCCTCATCCTTGCATTGCGAAACAGGATTAGCAATTGATCCCCATCCATTCTCTCCATGCACAAGTAATTTTATACACCTCTATTGTATCTCCTAGCTTTTTTTTTTAGCCTTGAGAGTCTTAGCTGCTCTATAAATGCCATTCCATACCTTTGAATATCCTACTGTCTTCTTTCTGTCCTACTACAACCTTTTGGGGATGATGGAACAGAACTGCACACAGATTTCATGATACAGATAAACCATGGATTTCACAGTAGCTTGAGGATGTCCACCATTTCTTTGTGATTTCCTTGTTTACTTGACCACAGCTGAGAACTAAGCCATCATTTTCATGGGTCTGTCCACTATAACCCCATGAGCTCACTCCTGAGTAGGGATGATCATCTCAGAACCCATTAATTCCAGTGTCAATTTAGGATTATTTATTTATTTATTTATTTATTTTATTTTGAAGTACATCCCTTTATATTTACCTACAGTGAATTTCATCTGCTATTTTATTGTCTAGTCACTCACTCTTTTCAGATGTCCATCTTTCTTCATTGTTAACTTCATCCTTACATGCCTGAGTAACTTACTTTCAACAGTAAATATCACAGTAGCCTGCTACCAAACCCCTCTTTTAGCTCATTCACAAATATGTCAAAAAAAACAAGAAGATTCCATGCTTCTCCCTCCCTCCAGTCTGAAAAACTCCCCAGTTTTGTTTCCTATCCTCCTTACCGTTTACTTATCCATGAAAACAGTTTTCCTTCCTCCATGGCCGCTTGGTGTCCTATATGACCTTTGGCAGTGGGTTTAGTCAAAAGGTTTTTGGAAATCCAAGTAGATAGGATCACCTCTGTTTGCATTCCTGTTCACCCCCTCAAATAACTTGTTCATAATAAGTTATTTTCTCTTCACAAAAGCCACACTGGTTCTCAAAAAGACCAGTTTTATCCAGATGTCTACTAATTCTAATCTTTGTTATAACTTCAGTTAATTTCCTTAGTATAGACATGGATATTAGGGACCTCGAGTTCCTCAGTGCTCCCATGGAGTCCTTTTTAAAATTAGCATCACACCAATTTGCCACCCTTCATTCTTCTGGTATCAGAACAACACAGCACAGCTGCTTCCCAGACTACTCTGATTTATTTATTCATAGAAATGTAATAAGCAGAGAGAATAAGATTAAAACAAGCAGAGCCTTTATCCAGCCGTTTCTTGCTAATTCAGTTGATTTTTTCTAAAATTGAGGTTTCTCTAAGACCTGCCCAAGAAAAGCATCATGTCATTTCACCTTTGTTTGTGTCTCTGTTGGTTATCCTGCAAGCAATTGCTGAATGTTGCTAAAGTTACCTTTTCTTTCCCTTTCTTTCCCTTTCTTTCCCTTTCTTTCCCTTTCTTTCCCTTTCTTTCCCTTTCTTTCCCTTTCCCTTTCCCTTTCCCTTTCCCTTTCCCTTTCCCTTTCCCTTTCCCTTTCCCTTTCCCTTTCCCTTTCCCTTTCCCTTTCCCTTTCCCTTTCCCTTTCCCTTTCCCTTTCCCTTTCCCTTTCCCTTTCCCTTTCCCTTCCCCTTCCCCTTCCCCTTCCCCTTCCCCTTCCCCTTCCCCTTCCCCTTCCCCTTCCCCTTCCCCTTCCCCTTCCCTTTCCCTTTCTTTCTCCCTTCCCCCCCCCCCCCCGCCTTTTTTTTTTTCAGGAAAATCTGTTTAATTCTTTAGTACTCTTGGTTAATAGGTTTTCAGTCTTGGTAACACCACTGTATAACTTGTGTTGGAGCCTTGTTGTTTCTATTTCACAGATTCCAGCTGGCTGTTTTCTCAAAGTTTCTTTTTATTTTCCCTTGGGATGTTCCTCATTCAGACTGTTGCTCTTCCTACCTACAACAGCCAATTACCAAACCAATCCAGTATTTTGATGCTCTGTGTTATAGCTGTACTTGCACTCTATACATAGCTTGGCAACATATCCATAATATCATGTTTATTCTCCATGAACTCAATCTTGTCCTGAGATAAAAGTCTGCAAAGCAACTTCAGGTAGTTTGAGGAGACAGGGCTGGTTTCCCCAGCACGGGCCATAACGCCAGTGGGACAGGACCAGGAGATGCAGTCTGAGCACCTGGCATGGGTGAGAAGCCCACCAACATACAAAAGCATCCATGAGATTCTGCTGGTTTCTGTAGAGGTACAAAGGAGCCCCAAAACAAGCTTAGGACAGCAGAGGATCAAAAGGTAGCAGAGTGCAATATTCCCATGATACTGGCTAGTTCTGTTGTCCTGGGTTCTTAATAGGATGAAAGAGATGCAGTGGGTTTATTAAGGCCAAGAGCAGCTCCTGTTTGCCTTGAAGATGGAGTAGATCCCTCCACTACTGTAAATGTCTATTCAATTTGATAGAGATCTTTCAGTAGATGTTGAGAACCCGTACTTGCTCAGGCCCTTCCCATCTCCCACACGTTGCTTTCAGTGTAACATGGCACATTAACAGCAAGTGCAGGTCTGGAAGCAAAGGTTTTCTCAGCTTCCCACTTTTTGCTCAGTCCATTTGGCAGTAACAAAGCTGACGATAATTTGTCTTCAGTTATGTCTTACCAGTAGTTTAGTAACTCAGTGCACTGGGCATGATCATAGTTGTTTTTCCCTGTGTAATTATCAGAAGCTTCAATATGCAACCTTTAATTCACTGGCAGTGCTGCTGATTGCATTTTAATGAATAACAGGCTTGCAGGTGAGCGCACAGCTTCAAGCATCCACAAAGATATTAAACTAAACCACAGTCTACATTAAACAACAAAAAATTACCAGGGAAGACATTAACATTCAAAACATTTAAAAAAATAAGTTTGTGAGGGTGCTCATAGAGCCACCCTTGGCAAGTGGCCTGAATAACAACACCTGGTAAGACAAGAGCGTGAGCATAATTTGTGTGCGTGTGTGTATTGAATACCTGAAACTGTCTGAAGGTCGTCTTCCGTGTATGGGGGGGCTTGTGGAGGGACGTTTATTCTCCTGCAGGAGGTGTGGTTTATCTGATCCATTACTGATATTGATCTGGAAGGTATTGTGGTAAAGTATCAGTAAACTGCTTCAATCCTTATCTGGTTTAAATTAGGAAAACTAAACAGTTTTTCCCTGCTATGTGCGTAGGTACTTGGATGGTGACACAAAAGGAGTCCTTCCTTTGGAAATCACTGCTTTGTTGATAAGGCTAGTTATTTTCAACTGTCTAATGGCTAATTTCCAGTTTAGAAAAGAATTAAACTTGCTCCAGCAAGCAGGCATTGATAAAAAGAGCTGTAGAATTAATAGGTTTATAAAGAGCAAACCTCAAGCTTTGTCTGCACTAGTATTTTCAGCTGTCATGTAAAAAAGATAAATCTCTGATCCCTGTTTGGTTGGTCTTGGTATGTCCAGAAAAGGGAGATGAAAAAGCAGTGAGTTACAGCTCGTCTGTGATAGTTTAGCATCAGGGCCTTCAGAGAGCAGATGTGTGGGGAAGTTTCCTGTCCCGGGGTGAGCCTCCGCAGCACCAACACCTGACCTGCTCACTCTGGACTCCTTTGACTGTCAAAAATCAGTTCTAAGTCATGAAATGCCTCATCAGAAAAATAGTTACCCGAAGCAGGTCAGATGCTTTGGATCTTGGAAAGTTTTGTTCCATTAATCGTTTCTCTCTATTAATTGTCATGGGAGTCTGGAGTAGCTGCTTCAGGAGTGGATGCCTACCTTGTAGGTAAATAAAGCAGGATTCTGCTTGCAGATAGCAGATTTACATGTAGGCATTTACAAACAATTTCAGTGTCTTTCCACCCATTCCAGCTGCTCAAAATCTGTTCAACGCCATTGATGAAGCCAGGAGAGTTACTCAGCTGACCTTCTGCAGAAGCGTTTATGTTTAGATGGGTAGATCCATAGCATGTATTTACACGTGTGTATCCCTTTCAGTAGGAGATGCTTATTCTCTCTGGACTAACTAGCAGTTAGTAGCAAAACCAACAAAAATCAGCATAACAAAAAGATAATGAAAAGTGAAATATTTCAAAGTCTTAATGATAGTGGATGTCCATATCTTGAGCATCTTTTTATATTGTAAAGTTTTGTGATATTTTATCAGCTGATATGTAAAAGAGATGGGAACGCAGCACTGAGTGTATGCCTAACACAGCTTTTGTTTGCTGTGTTAGACAGAGGCTTAGAGACACAAAGCATATCTAACTGAATATTCAAAGAGCCAGAGATCGTTGTAGGTGGGACCCTGGCCAAGTATTCAAGATACTGAAGTCCAATTCACATATTTGCTGTATGCTTTTAATATGACTTGGGCAAAGTCATTTAACTTCCTGCTTGAAAGACCTAATCAGTCATCTGCAAAAGAGAAAAATAGCTCTGTTTTTCTTCCTTTTCTTTCTATGTTTGCACTGAGCATTCTCTGGGACAGGGATTGCCTGGTACACCTGCATTCCAATTTCTTTCAGGCTGCAAGTACAATAAAACAAATAAATAGCAAAACTAAAAGAATGTTTCATGGATGGGACTGGCAAACTAGAAACAGAGGCAAGGATAGCTCCCTTGAAATGCTTCGCAAAGATATCTGGCACATATTATGGCAGGTCTGACCATTGTTCCTGAAAGCCAGCTATTTCCATTGCCAAGCACGGTGGCTCAGCAGTGTATGTGATGCCTGCACAGCCTGATTGCAGCAGGAGGGATCTCAAACACTATGAAAATTCTGCCTTCTGAAATGTGTGAGCAGGGAAATAGATACTGTGAAAACAATGCTTTGGTGAAGGCTTTCAGTTCATGCAGTAAGTTTCAAATTCAGTGACCGACCCACATTTCTCTTCCATTTATGTAAATATATTCATGTCTAAGATCCACTCTGATGTGACTACACTGATATGACACACTGATATATCCAAAATATATTGTGAAATATTCCAAAAATCCTTTCAAGAAGATCTTTTATTACTATTTCAAATAATATTCATGAATTTAAAATTATCTATTTCTTTTAAGAAGTAGATTTGCAAATCATTGCAAAGGATACTGTAGTTGACTACTGAGAAAGAAAAGTGGCCAACCACATCCACATATTTGAAAACACAATTTTGAGTCCTCTAAAAAGAAATTAACCTTCCCCCCCCCCTTTTTTTTTTTTCCAGAGTAATGCAGTCAGGCTTGAGATAGAGTATTTCATGCCCTATTAACTTTTCCTTTATGGACACTCAAACATTCCCTATTTTAGGTAGACTTCTGTTAAAATCTTTGTGCTTAAAACTAAGGAAAGCAAAAGACTGATTCTGCGTTCAGCTCTTTCACTGAGCACGGCATCTTGTGGTAAGGCAAATGCCTCTGAGTTGACAAAATGCCTTGAAGTATTTATTTTTCAGTCGCTCTGGTTGAGTAAAATTTTCTCCGTTGGACCAAGACCAGAAAGTAGGACCAGAATTTACTGCGGCAAATAAACCTAACACCAGCTAAAGTGATGGGATGAAGACCTGAGTTTGTGATTCTACAGGACACTGGGCCCTTCTATGATTTTCATACTTTTTTTCAGTCATTTAATAGCAATTTCAGCAAATATTCTTCCTGAATAAAAGCTAAGGTGCGTACTATGCTCTGGCACTACCATGCTTAGAGGTTGCATGCCACTGGCTGGGGGTCTAAGTGTTTTCAGTGGCCAGGAGTGAGGTTACGTGTAGGACTGTTAAGCCTTCATAGCAGAAGGCACTGTTCTTTTTGCATTAAATTTCTTAAAGATCTCAGGAATGCTTTTTTTTTTTTTTTTTTTTGCTTTCAACTCACCATTCTCATCTTCAAGTCTAGACTAAGGAGCTGCACAGAAAGAAATGAGATTAAAAATATTTAAAAACAATAAAGCAAAACAAAAAGAGAGTCAGCTAAGACTTTCAAGGAAAAGATGTATGTAAAAAAAGCCAATAGAAATGCAGTTGGAAGCGATCAAAGGACAAATGAAAAATATAATGCATTTTAATGAAGGCCACTTCCTGCCTGAAAAAGGCTGCCATAAAGGAAAACATCCAGAAGTCAGTGAGGAGACTGAATTTGCACAAGAGGAGTTTTATCTCTGATTCTAAAAAGGCTATATCTGTAACAAGAAAGAAAAAGAACATTTAGGAAGTAAAGGAGACTTAATAAAAGACCTGTTAATTGCAAACCAGCCATGGACTCCTGGAAAATATAAACATAAAATAGTCAGTGGATTCAGGTCATGTGGTGACTGTGATATTTATGCAGAAACATAGGGTTTAATTGGGAGTAGCCACATTGCCAGTTCCTGCAGAGCCCATGAGAGTTGAGGTGGTACCTGGGAGAAGCCATCAATACCGAGTAACTTCAGTGATGTCCCAGAGCTGGAGGAATACCGGGATGGGTCTGTGCAAGGAAAGCAGAAGACACAGTGGACCATACTGTAGATATTACCCATCCAGACAGCAGTCTGTCTCTCCCAGCTGTGTTTTCTCCACAGTATCGCATGGCTCAATGCACTGCCCAGGCCCCTCCACTGCTCTTAGGCCTCAGCTCTGTCTCAGACAAACAATGACAGACAAACAAACAAAGACTACTACCAATGTCACCCACTAAACCATGTCCCCAAGCACCACGTCCAACCTTTCCTTGAACACCCCCAGGGACGGTGACTCCACCACCTCCCTGGGCAACTCGTCCCAGTGCCTGACTGCTCTTTCTGAGAAGAAATGTCTCCTCATTTCCAACCTGAACCTCCCCTGGCACAACTTGAGGCCATTCCCTCTAGTCCTATCTCTAGTCACCTGTGAGAAGAGGCCGACCCCCAGCCCCCCACACCTTCCTTTCAGGTAGGTGCAGAGAGCAATAAGGTCTCCCCTGAGCCTCCTCTTCTCCAGACCAAACAACCCCAGTTCCCTCAGCCGCTCCTCACAGGACTTGTGCTCCAGGCCCTTCACCAGCTTCGTAGCCCTTCTCTGGACATACTTCAGGGCCTTGATATCCTTCTTGTAGTGAGGGGCCCAAAGCTGAACGCAGCACTCGAGGTGCGGCCTCACCAGGGCTGAGTACAGGGGTACAATCACCTCCCTGCTCCTGCTGGCTACACTATTCCTGATACAAGCCAAATGAGGGAGAAGAAAAGCAGATGAGGTAACAGCAGCAGATCTACAGATGTAGCATACAGCTCTGACAATTTGCACCAATATAATTACATTTTAACAATGCACTTCACTGAGTCACTTATGAAATATTATTCTCATAATTGTCTGAATAGCTACTTTGATTTGGATGAAAACTCCCTGAATTGTAAACAAAGGGTAATGATAAACATTAATGTATCAAGTTGGTGCTTGGTGGCTTACTGCTGAGATTGGTATTACATCCAAGCTTATTTAACATTTTACTTAATGATCTGGAAGAGGGAGTAAACAGAGTATTAAAAGAAATCTCAAAGGCATGCTAAACTGGAACAAGTTGAGTACAGTGGAGGCAAGGAACTAGTGAAAAGGTGCTAAGGGAACAGATGGCTTGGGGTTAATGGGATGGACCAGGGTTCAGTTTTCTGACTATGCTATGCACATCTTGCCTCTGCCTAGGCTTTCAAAGTTTCTGATTGATTTCAGATTCTCAGAGATGCTTTGTAGTATAGGGGTAACAGTTTCTCTGTACCTTGTATATCCACAAGTTAAACCCCTGATAACTGTGTTTACTTCCTCCAGTCTTGTTTAGATTTGACTCAAATATTGAGTCTAACTTGGAGAGGGCCCCAGGCAACCTCTTTTGTGACCTTCCAGCACCGCTGGCAAACAGATAACAATGATTTGTGAAAAATATGTGAAGAACAACAACAAAAAAAAGAATTTCAAACTGGAAAAAGGTGAGACACTGCATGTAGGCAAGCTCAGTTGAGACAGAGATTCCCAGCAGTACTACAAAACCAGGGCAACAGCATAACAAGGTTTAGTGTGTTGAGGAACAAAAAATGATTAAATGTAAGGTTGCCTCAGGTTATATGGCCAATTTGGGGCTGTTTACGCGAAGATATCTCCTTGCAAAGCTGAAATCCAGCAAAGGTTCTTCATGCCCATGGGGTGACTGGGGCTGCAACATTGTGTGGGATGCTAAGTATCTTCCCAGAAACTATTGACGAATTCAGTGAAGAAAGACAGAAGTGATTTAGCGAATGGAGGAGTTTTGTGGCATACATACAAGCATGCAAATATATAGATGTGTGCATGAGAGTGTGGGAAAACAAAATGAACTCCTTTGGCATTATCAACAAAGATCTGCAGGATGTCAGACAAATCTGTATTTCACACATATATTCTTTAGGCAGTCCACACTCTCCACATATTTGTTTTGATGATGATTCAGGAGCTTGGTGGTAAATTTGAGGCTATGCCTACACAGGAGAACGGGGGAAGGATAGAAACCTTCCCACCTCTCATATTACCTGTTTTAACCCGATGTGTCTGTGCACAGATCAGTGCCCATATTCCTCCCAGGACCATGTTTCCTCTGCATGATGAAGAAGGTGAAGCTGCTCAAGGCAGCACAAGGTCACCTTCTCTTTTTTCCACTGGAACACTACAGCGTGGTCTGGGCAAGTCTCTGGGGTGACATAGTTTCTGAGTTTCTTCTCATTGCAGAAAGCTGTGCTTTAGTACACATTTACCTGTGGGGTTTTATCATCTGGCTCCTCCGTGGATGAGGTGTCTTTGCTGAAATCAGTCCTTGTAGCACTGAGCTATACTGGCTCTGGGTTGGCAGCTCTGGGGACCCTGCAGAAACTGTGGACCTGGGACTCAGCACCCTCACACCAGCAAGAGAGATGATGGGCTCAGGGGAAGAGCAACTGTCATTTACCTGGATTTGTGCAAAGCATTTTACATTGTCCCACACAACATTCTTGTCTCTAAAATGGAGAGACATGGATTTGACAGATGCACTACTAGGTGGGTAGAGGAATTGACTGGGTGGTCACATACAAAGAGTTGCAGTCAGAGTTGTAATGCCCAGATGGAGACCAGCAATTAATAGTGTCTCTCAGGAGTCTACTGGGACAGGTATTATTTAACATCTTTGTTGGTTACATGGACAGTGGGATTGAGTGCACCCTCAGCAAGTTTTCGGATGACACCAAGCTGTGTTGTGCAGTCGACACACTGGAGGGAAGGGATGTCATCCAGAGGGACCCAGGCAGGCTTGAGAGGTGGGCCTGTGTGAACATCATGCAGTTCAACAAGGCCAAGTGCAAGGTCCTGCTTCTGGGCCAGAGCAATCCCAAACATGAATACAGCGTGGGCAATAACTGGGTTGAGAACAGACCTGCAGAGAAGGACTTGCGGGTGTTGGTGGACAAAAAAAATCAACATGAGCCAGCAATGTGCACTTGCAGCCCAGAAAGCCAACCGTGTCCTAGGCTGCATCAAAAGCAGCATGGCCACCAGGCGAGGGAGGTGATTGTCCCCTTCTGCTCTGCTCTTGTGAGGCCCCATCTGGAGCCCTGCATTCAGCTCTGGGCCAGGCTGGATGGGCCTTTGGGCAACCTGGTCTGGTGGGAGGTGTCCCTGCCCATGGCAGGGGGGTTGGAACTACACGATCCCTAAGGTCCCTTTCAACCCAAACCATTCTGTGTTTTTGTGATTCAGTGGAGACTTGTGGAAATTCAGTTCCTTGCTCTGATCCTGCTGTCTTCCCTTTTGCTGTGTTTCTTTCAGTTTCTCAAGAAGCACCACAGTGCTGCCATTGCTCAGGTTTGCTCTTCCTTACTGATGTTCATAGGGGCTGTGTAGTCTGTGCTATCTGGAGGCAAGGGAGGTTCTTACTGATGTTCTGAAAACTGTCATAAAAAGGCTTCTTTTGGTCCATAGCTTTTGCAAAATGATAGCCTTGACTAGTCCAAAAGCATGTTTCTTGAATATTTTTCTAATGACATGACTTTGCTACTGGATTTTGCAGGGGAGCAAAATAATCCCTAAATAATAAGGATATTTATTAAAGTATTGAGATTCCATTCTGCAAAACCCCAAATCTTTGGGGACCTCCAGAAAACCAGAATGCGGTGGTGAAGAAGTCTAACTGTTCACATGCGGGAGTGGGGTGGGGTGCTATGAAAACAAAATAGAAATTATCTTAAATAAGTTAGAAAATAATGTTCTCAGAATTCATATTTCAGAATAATAACAGTACTATTGTAAGAGAAAGAAAAAATAATCTCTGAGGTGATCCCACCACATAAAGCCTGGCTTCTAGGAATTTATTTAAATCAAAAAGTGTATTAATGTGTATTCAAGAGCATTTGGCAATGATTTAATTTCAGAGGAGGAAAACCATACCACGAAACAAAATGTTTGCTACTTATGACCTATTAAAATTCATAGACGTTTGTCTGCACTAAAGGAAATTGCTTTTGAAGTGATTACTTAACAATTCCTCTACTGGACTTTAGCCCAGAGATACAAATTATTCAGAATTTGACTATCAGATTATGGATACAGATGTTTCATAGAAATCACTGCAACTTTTCTTTAGCTCTTGTATTACAGCTGTGGACAGTAGAAGAGTCTCAAAAAGCCTGATGCCCTCAAGGATCCAAGACTACTGCTTTCACAAGTGTTAATTTATGGTAAGCATATGCTAATACTTTAACTATGAGATGTTAATCATTTTATGATACTGAACTTTGTTAGGATTGTGTTGTGAAATTTTAATGAAGATGCATCTGATATAGCACCCCATTATTATTAATACAAGTAACAAAGTTTTCGGTTGCCACATCCTGTTTGTTTACTTCTCTATTGCCATGCTGTATTCCTTCTGGCTGAAAGTTCCCTGCCAGTTGGCTGACTGAGAAGACTTTTTTTTCAGAGTTTTAAGGGAAAGAAAAATCATTTCCAGAAATGAAAAGAGGAAAGCCTCCTTCCAGAAGTCGTATGAAAATAGTGCCTTCCCTACATGCTAGCTCAGGTTGTCCAACTCTTAGGAAAGGAGAAAAAATGATTATGCTACATTCCTCATCCCCATTTCTCCCAGTCTGAGCAGTAATCTGCCCCCTTTTGAATCCCATATTTGATCACATATCCTTCCTGGTGCCTGTGTATGGGGAAAGAGACACCTAATTCAAGGCTGAGGTTTTTGTTTTGTTTTGTTTTGTTTGTTTGTTTTCTGGGCAGGATCCACTCCAGGAGATCTAGCTTTCTTTAATAACGACTAACATAGAAATGAAGAAATTAAGTGGTTCCAGTGAATGGTGATAGCACGTGCAGTAGTGATAAGAGCATTTCATAAAACGGCTTTGTAAAGAATTGCTGCAACACCACCTCTAAGCACTGAAAGTAATTGATCTTTATCTTACCTAGTAAGCATATTGCCTAGAATTGTATTTACAGCTCATCCTTATTTAACAGCAGGGACTTTTCAGATTGCATGCTCATCAGATAGGCACAGTGAATTTACTAGGACTCAGAAGATGCTTGGAGATGCAAGGATTTCATTACTGTTACAAAACCCAAACCCAAATGAGGTGCTGCATATTGATGTCAAGATGAGAGGTATGTGTCTGAAAATACATCTTGTCAGCTATGATTTTTGTTATACACCCATTCCATTTAAAATTTTCTACAGACACCCAGGATGCATGGAGTCTGCCTGCAAGACGTACTTGTTCCCTACCCTTTTGATCTCAAGCAGATGTTACCTATTATCAGCAGAAGGCCTGTGTTGCATACTAAACAAAGTTGATAGCATTCAGTAAAAGGTACACTTATTATTTACTGCTGTCACATTACCCTACTGTTTCATTGTGGTTTTTACTCTGTAGGTTTTTCTAGGCTCAGTAAATCAGCAGGAGGTGAAGTCACACCTAGTTACTGCACCAGAGGGTTTCAGATTGCTTAGCATAAAGTGCCATGTACGCAGGGCAAAGAGTAATTTCTGGAACTAAGGAAAATAGGGGAAAAGAGGGCTTCCTGAAGTACTTGCCTTCTTGGAGAGCATTTTAAAGTCATTGTCATGTTTCATCTGAAAAACCAGCGTACTTCCATCATCATCAACTATTCCCCCCTCTCTGTCCTGCTGAATTAATGAATAATGTGATTAGATCCATCCTGTGGGCAACTCACAAATCACTGTCCTTAATGTAGACAATCTTTATAGCTCAGGAGCTCTATGTATGGTGAAGCACACGCATTAGTTATTAACACTCGGTTTCTCAAAACAGATGTTTTACACATTTTCAGGGATGTGGTTTCCTGAATACAAATTAGTTGAAGTGGCAACGGAAATGGAAATTGTTGGTATTTGTAACTCAAATGAAAACATTCACATTTACCAATTGCTCTGTTTCTGGAGCTCTAATATAATGTTATCCATTCTTCTTATCTGATTACATTCTCATTCCAGCATAGATTTCTTTTTCCCATTAAAAGTAACTTGGGCTCTAAACAGCGGAAAAATTAAACACCAGTTAAAGCAATTAGAAAAACACTAATTTTGTCTGCTGAGTCTGGCTTTGCATTCCATTTAGATGCATAACTTCCATGGAGGTCAACAGGAGGTCTATGTGCAAGCGTGCATTAGGATTGAGTCATGAAAGAAAATTAGATTAAGGTTTTATAAATAACTGACTTTTTGTTTTTCCGGATGAGTTAAATAATTGAAAAAAAATAATCACAGGTCAATCTGAAGTAAATTTTCTTCACAAAAACATGGCCACGTTTTTTTTTAAAAAGTCCAATTTTAGGTTAAATAAAATTGTTTCATGTAATGCATACAGACATGCATTGGATGCTTCTTTTTAGATCAGAAGTATTTAAATCATATTAAAATATATTTCAAAACAATCTTTCAGAATAGCACTTGCTCCAAAAATGTCATTATAAAACATTTCAGTTTATACTATGTTTTATTCAAGCCAACATTAAACTGTAACCTGTATTTTTCAGGGAATAATAATAATAAATAAAAAAAAAGATAAGAAAGATAAGAAATATCTGCATAGGACTCTCCCACAGGTGTGAATGTTTGCAGCAGGTTAATTCTGGTTCATCATTGCTCACTGCCTGTACATCATTTGTTTCAAAAACACAATAAACATATATATAAATATATATATATATATTTTTTCTGCTGAAACTAGTGACTTCTGCCTTGCTACCCAAGCAGGTGCATTGTTTTAAGCATAACCATTTTCATTTGTCTTTAGCTGTAAGGGTTTTGTAGAATATAATAAGGTGAATGGTACTGAATAATAAGAGGATCTTCAGATGGAAACAATGACCAATAAGCACAGTGGCTGATTTTAAATGGACTTGAGACATGAACATGACTGAAGCGAAAATCATTTAGACTGAAGTGATGTGGAGGTGAGCAGAGCCCCATCATTGTGTTTCAGGATGTCCACTGTAATGAGGCATCAGTCACCCTGAGTACTATTTTAATACAGCTTATGAGGGATAACAAGGCTAGTGAAAGCTAATCATGTAACCAGAAAAAAAAAAAAAAAAAGGTAATGCAAAGTCATACTTGTAGTATTATTGTTTTCCCACCTCTCTCAATTGCAATGTGCAGAAACACAAACTGGTGTATTAAAACTTATGCAAAACATATCTTTTGGAAAAGAGAACAAGCAAAGTGGCAGCATATGGCAGACTGGGTTGATGTCCCACCTGAGAAACTGGATAGGGTTGGCACACCAAAAATCAATTCTGCACTGAAAGCATGGTGTTATTGTAGGGCTAGTGATCTTCAGGGCTCCAAACAGTGGTGGTCTCCTTCGCAGACTTGAACAGTCATCTTCCTTGCTTTGCAATAGGAGAATGTGTATGAGTTGGCACAGCTTCTGCTTTCAATAGGATTCTTAAAACATTTTGAAATGAGAATATCAAGAATAAACATAGAAAATGCTCAAATCATAATAGGGTACATATTATGTTTTATTCAGAACTAGACATTACAAAGTTAAAAGCTGGTGTTACAACCAATATCAAAGGACAATTTTTGTATTTCTGCATTATTTTCTTCCCTTAGTAGGGACCTACCTTCGAGTAGGTCCCCTCTATAAGTTATATAGTCTTAGACGCTCAGGGCAGCAGTACACTGATACAGCTGTATGGCCCCTATACCAGGACTGACCCAGGTCCAGGGAGCAGGTACAGCCTTGTGTCATCCCATTTGTGCAAACACAACCATATGGGTAATACAGCTCTGGTGAGGGATAGAGAACACAACTGGGTTCCTTCTAGCATCATTTCCTTAGAATTTTAATTCTGAAAAAGAATAGATTAAACCAACTGGAGAAGAGGAGGCTCAGGGGAGACCTCATTGCTCTCTACAACTACCTGAAAGGAAGGTGTGGGGAGCTGGAGGTTGGCCTCTTCTCACAGGTAACTAGTGACAGGACTAGAGGGAATGGCCTCAAGTTGTGCCAGGGGAGGTTCAGGTTGGAAATGAGGAGACATTTCTTCTCAGAAAGAGCAGTCAGGCACTGGGACGGGTTGCCCAGGGAGGTGGTGGAGTCACCGTCCCTGGGGGTGTTCAAGGGAAGGTTGGATGTGGTGCTTAGGGACATGGTTTAGTGGGTAAACACACTTATCTATTTTGCATGATGGCCTGCTAGTTGTAAATAGGAAGCTGATGGTGGAAGGTTTGCCACAAAGAAGTATTTTTTTTTCTTTATTTCTTCCTCTTGTTTTTCTTCATCCATTTTTTTTTTAAATGGAAAAAAAATATTTTTCAAATGCCAGATGGCATTTGAACTGAATCTGCACCTCTCTATCTACATATCTTTTCCAACTCCTTTTTATTTCTCTTATCCTCTATGTATTTGTTTGCCTACCTATTTATGTATCTCATTTTATTCTGATTAAAACTTCTTTGGTTTTGCTTTTTGCTTTTTGCTTTTCCCTCTACTGGGAGCTGCCCCTGGGGAAACAAACCAAAAGAGAAGAGTCCAGTCCTGAAAGCCTTTGCCATTAGAGTTCTTTTAAGAGGACAACTGATCAGACTAGGGCATGGCAGAGGGCAATGGCAGGGCTCTGCCTTTTTCACAACCATTTTGAACAAGTCAGGATGCAGAAGATAGGAGGACCCAAGCTGAGCAAAGACATTTATCAGGAGATCTGGCTGACTGTTGTAGTTGTTATTTTTTCCACCTTCCCCTTCTCTCTGTAACCACCCTTGTATCATGAAATTACAATCATTTTTGTAATGCAAAATCTTGCAAAGCTATGTTTTTTTTTTCATTTTCTTCCCTTTCACTTTGAATGAAGCACTCTGACTCTAGTACCTAACTAATTGCTTTTGATGTTGCTGAAGTTCAAGTTACTGTATCTGGTATTCTTCATCACAGCAGCCTACGTTTCCACGTAATGAATACTGATGAGACTGATGCTAGAAAGTGCCTTTGGTCAAAAGGCTTGCCTTGTTCTGAATTCTCAGTAGATCCAAGCAATTATAAATCTGTCAGTCCAATCTTCTTTAACTTCAACATGAGTTACAATGTTTTCTAATACAATGGAGAGTTTACCAATACATTTTCCTGGAGGTTATTCTGGGGGGTGGGATTGGTGATATGACAAGCAGCTGCCAGGTCCCTTGTGAACACATACATGTAGCTTGATATACAGAGACCAGCTGAAGTGTGCATCAGTGGATTAATATTCTTATTTACCTTTAACAGTCTTTATGATATGGAAAACAAAATAAAGTTCTGCCTCCTAGGTGGAAAAACAAACAAACAGACAAAACCCGACAAAATCCTACAAAACCAGAGATTCAAGAGGGGATGGGATGCCAGTAACATCTTAGTCTGTAACATTTGACCCCACATGCCAGCAGTGGCAGAAAACCACCTGAAGACAGCAGCTGGGCTGATAGATGTGTGTTGCAGGTGCAGTTATAAGAAACATCAGAGGATGAGGTGTTTCTCTTGTCAGTGGTTGTGTGTCTCCAGAACAACGCCATGAGGTCAGACTTTGGTCTTACCCGTTTTCCCCGCAGGGCTCTTATTTTTATACTCAGGGCTGAAATTGTGCATCTGGCCATTTCTTCATGAATATAACATGTGGATATAATCTGGAAAAGTGCATTTGCAAATTTTTCAAATATAGAAGAGTTAATGAAGGAAAATTATCCCTGCAGAGATATGAGATGCTTACTGAAGAGTTATTTTCCAAATAAAACCTCTCAAAATGTGAACGAAAATTGAAAGCAATGAAGAAGCTTTTATTTTACAGAAATTACTGAAACTTTATATGTTACTCATTCTCCAGTCTTTTTACCATAGAGACCAGGTACAGTCCATTGGGTTTTCCAACAATGTCACAATGACATGAAAAATTACTGTGAGGATAAAGATATTTCTTACAGAAAAAGCCCTCTGTGGGCATGCAAACAACTGTTCCTGAAGAGCTGCTAGTTCCACACATGCAGAAGCACACAGCTATGCAATACAAGATCTGGGGAATTAGCAGGTGGTAGGGCTGGGAACACCAAATCGGTGTCTGCACTGTGCGTATCCTCGGATGTTGAGGTACCTGCTGGTGACACTGCCAGCCCCAGCCAACTTTTGTGAAGCCACGCTCCCCAGGGTGTTGGGTGTTGGGAGTTTGGCACACATGCAAGCCGCAGCTGTCCTTCCGTCTCCTCGGTGTCTCAGTGTGAGCATGGGCTGCAGTCTCATGGGCTGTGTTACAGGGGTGACCTGAGGCGCTCCTGCCAGGCAACTCCTGTGGTCCATGACTGGTGCCTGCCCAGCAGCCCAGGGTGTGTGGAGAGGCAGTGTTATGGCATGAGAAAGCCCTCTGGGGGCATCCCAGAAATCAGAGAATCACAGAATGGTTGAGGTTGGCAGGGACCTCTGGAGCTTCTCTGGTCCAACCCCTGTCCTAGCTGGGACATCTAGAGCAGGTTGCCCAAGGAGCACGTCTAGATGGCCTTTGAAGATCTCCAAGGAGGGAGACTCAATCTCTTGGGCAACCTGTGCCAGTGCTCCCTCACCCATCCAATAAAGAAGTCCTTCCTGATGTTCAGACGGAACCTCGTGTTCCAGTTTGTGCCCATTGCTTCCTGACCTGGCACTGGGCACCACTGAGAACAGTCTGATTCCATTGTCTTCTTTCCTTCACTTCAGGTATTTATAAACACCAATCGCCCTGAGCCTCCTCTTCTCCAGACTGAGCAGTCCCAGCTCTCCCAGCCTCTGCTCACAGGAGAGGTGCTTCAGTCCCTCCATCATCTTCATGGCCCTTTGAAGAGCTTTTGATTCTTTGGAGCTTTTAAACACAAAAAATCTTTAATGTATGGGAAGAAGTAGGACACTTACATGCCCTTGTGCATAAAATAATTTGCCAGAGGTGAAAGACTGAAGGCAGCAGAAAAGCTGGCGCCCAAGGAGGTGCTGTGAGGTGCGTGACCATGGGCCAGTGAAGCAACCTGCCCAGGTACTGAACTTGGTGCCCCACCACTCATTGCCTGTCCCCATGTCCCCCTGTGGCACCCACACTGAGCATGGGAGGACAAGGGACCTTGTGCCTCCTGGGGGATGGTAATCCTACTTAACTTTTTGCTGCAGTATCACCCATTTGTGCCCAATTCACTGCCCTCTCTCATCAGAAGATGCTTTTCTGTCACTGCTGCCCATATCTTTCCCACCCCCTGAGTGGTTCTTTTCCACTTTATTTCTCCCTCAAACATTAGTTTGCATGTTTTTCAGACTGCATCTCGTTCTGCTTCCTGCCATGCTACTGTTCTCACTAGGTGCCTTGGTGTTATTCCTCTGTCCTGGCAGGTATTTGAAGCTTGTCCTGGTTTAATATTATCTGCAAGTCTCAGTGTTTGCTTCCATCCTCTGAATCCTGATAAAGCTGTTTTGGAAAAGAGGACCAGTAAGGATTTAATCCATTTCATCAGCCTGGCATAGAAAAGACTTTTCTGGGAAACAAACAAACCAAAAAAAAGTCTGAAGTCCGCCAATACAGTAAAGATGCTTTGCACTTATTTCTCACTCATCAGTAACTGCTGAGCCTGGACTCAAGACAGAAAACAAAAACAACAACAAAATAAACATCTTCAGGCTACTGTTAAACCCTGAATTTGGGGCATGTAATCCTCTGCTGTAGCCACAGCGTGGGGCCGTTGTCTTTGGGAGCTTGCGAGGGGCTGCAGACATGAAAAGGCCATTCAGCTTGGGAAGCAGCTGGGCTGCAGTTCGCACTGTTTCCTTAGACAACTGTGACAGATGCAGCAAAAACAGTTCCATCAAGGAGAATGGGAGGTGTATGGGACCTTCCCATGCAGATATCTTTCCCAGGAATCTCACTGAAAAGAAAGACTAAAGGAAAAGAGCTCAAGTACGGCAGAACACAATGATGCTCCACGGGGATTCAGCCTCACCAGAGCCCCACAGGGCCAGATAGCAAAAGAGAGCAAACAAACTGCATGTAAGGAGAGTAAGAGTCATTCCCAAGTTAAAGGGTATTTGTAGGAAAACCAGTCAAGAGTTTAAGCTTAGAGAGAAAAGCCTTTCGGGTGAGCTGGTAGACACAGAAGGGCTGAAATGAGAAAATTTATTCAATGGAATAAACTTTACACAGCTGCAGAGTAGCTAAGTGAAGAGCATGACACTATATCAAGAAGGGGATCAGAAAAATCTGTTAAAGGTGAGGAAAGGTAAATGTCATGGGTTAACCTGGCTGTGGGATCAGGGTGGCCAGCAGTGTAAGAAAGTCTAATCTTAGAAACAGAGGCTACCATGGGTTTCAACAGGTACTTTTTGATTAAATATACCTAAACAGAACATCTATGTCAAAGTACAGTAAAATATTTTTTTTTTATGTGTGATTGAGAAACTCCTTTATCCATGTTTTATTGTTATTTTTATTTCTATAGATTTTCAGGTATGCTTTGCAACTATCTGAAGCCATGCAGTCTTGGAGTCCTGTAGTACTGAGAGCTAATAGCACAATCCCAATCAGAGAGCTTAGTAAAAACCAAACCAAACCAAACCAAAAAAAAAAACCAAAAAACACACCATAACAACAACAACAACAACAAAAGGCCCAGGGCAAAAACTGCTTGTGAAATGTGAGCCCTCGCCACAAAAAGGCAGTGGAAAAGTTGGAAATGTGTGTGACTGCAGGCAGGAGAAAGAGTAGAGCAACTCTTTAATTACAATATATTGAACAAATCATCCCCAGTAAAGATGTTGTTCACTCAGCTCCAGAGATGGGAAAATACACCAGAGGAGGCAGTGAGTTAGAAGCCACTGAGGTTTTGCACTGACACTGACAGAATCACAGCTTGGGTGGGGGACTTCTAGGGACCACCTGGCCAACCCCCCTGCTCAAAGCAGGGTCGGCTGCAGTAGGCTACCCAGGCCCATATTTAAACATGTGGATAAGAGCCATCTGGGGCCATCTCTTCTCCAGGTGAACAGTCCTGGCTCTCTCAGCCTCCTGAGGTGAGAGGTGCTCCAACTCTTTAATCAACCTCATGGCCCTTCATTGGATTTTCACCAGTATGTCCCCATCCCTTTTATACTGGGAAGCACAAAACTGGATCCAGCACTCCAGGTGTATCTGAGTGCTCCTCCTAATGCAGCCTCTTTTGCAGCAACATTGTATTGATGGCCCATGGCCAATTTGGGCCAGAACCATCAGATCTTTCTCTGAAGAGCTGTTTTGCAGCTGGTCAGCCCCCAGCATGTACTGGTGCATGGGGTTGTTCTTCCCTGGGGCAAAACTTCACATTTTCTGTTGCTGAACTTCGAGATTCCTCTCTGCCCACTCCTCCAAGTGTGCTGGTGTGTTAGTGACAGAAAGAAGGAGACAGAGAAAACACAGAATTTTGATGAAAATAAATAATCTAATCTATTTTTCAGTTTACCATCATGGAAAATCCCTGCAGCTAGCTCAAGTGAACTCAAGGTCAGGTTCTCTTTTCTTTTTACCTTTCTTTTTTTTTTTTTTTTTTTTTTTTTCCTGAAGGCTGAGTGCTTAGCAGTCCTCAAAATGGCATGGTGCTTTTTGCCTGTGGCTTCTCCTGATGCTGTTCTGTTGGATCCAACTTGTTTTTACTCAAATCTGTTCTGAGAAGAACAGGTGCAACTCAGCTGAAAACATGATGACTCTATGTAGTCCCATATGTCACTGCAGAGTGGAAAAAAATAAAGCTAATAGCATCTAATAAACTATGCAATAAACTATGCTAATAGCATCTATAAACTATGAAGCAAAATCAAATGTGTGTTTTCAGTCACCTTTTCTACTTTGTGCAAACTGAAAAAAAAAATTTTTGCTCTTGTGGAGTTTGATAATAGCTCATTGAACAAAGCCAATGGATGTTCAACAGTCTGTATTTAATATGAAATGTCTGTACATCCATAAACATAAACTAGTAAAAAGAAACATATCACTGGTAATAAATAACTCTCTCAGACTGCGGTCTCATCTCTGGTTTTGATTAAATTCCTGCATTTGCAGCAAAGGAAGCAACAAGTTTACAACTTTGTAGGTAAGAGAATATAGTTGAATGGCTGCTCTGTCTTGATTTAAAGTTCATTTATTTTTATCTACAAGTCAACACAAAAATACATTCTGTTACAGATTTGGGATTTTAAACAGCTTTCAGAATGGAAATAATTTTTCTCAATGACTTTCCAATAGTAAACTCCTTTCCCCATCAATTACAGTGAAAAGCGACTTACAAGGAATTTTTGGCCAGATGAATAAAATATTCAAGAGGCTAAATATATTCATAAGAACAGTTTGGCTCAGAGATTCTTTGGGCTTAATTCCTCTACTAGTCAGCAAGTTCTTTGACCTTTGTAAGGAGCTAATCAACACCATAATTGATTACCACTTACCATGCTGTAGATTCACTTTGAAAAATTGAAAACAGCATCTCCAACATCATCTGTATGTTGTTTGGCATGGAGCAGCTGTGTTTTTAACGATTATATTCACACTGGAGTTTCCAATTTCCTCTTTCAAAGACTGCATAGTTAATGACAGAATGTGCCTCTGCGATGACCCAGACCTACATGTGCTCTTGCACCAGTAACAGATACAGCAGGGACATTTCCACACCCTTCCTCTGGTCTCGCCACTGACTTGGACACTGCCATTATAGGTGAATATGCATGGACTTGAGGCAGGACTGGGCTTTGCTCCTGTATTGCAACAAGGACTGCAAGAAGTAACACAGCACACTATAGAGCTGCAATCCTCGTAGATCACTTTGGGCATTTCAAGTCTTTCTTTTTTTTTTTGATCATTTGGTTTGATTTAATTCACAGCTGACCACAGGACCCTGTGCACAATACTGCTAGTTATCCATTACACACCTCCTTAGTGTCAAAGCACAGGTCTGGCCGGCAACTACGCACATCCCTGTGTCCACCCCAGCGTGCGTTCGTCAAATTACAAGGCAAAATCTGCCCCAGTAAGCCTTCGCCAGCACAAGTAATATCTGTCCCTGCTGGCTCTGCATAAATGAGTACGAACATCTTGTGCCTAAAGAAAGGACAGTCACAGGTGCTATTCAGCTAGCAGCGATGGTCACAGTAAGCGGATCTAAAAGAAACCATCAGTTTGTACTGGTATCAGTCACGAACAGGCTGCATGATCAGCAAAGGATGGAAAGGAGTTGTGTGATATTTGTGATTCAGCAGCAAAAGCTGCCCCCCAGAGGAACAAGTCATTAGGCAAATTATATGCAGTGTGGTCCAAAAATATCTTTACACATTCAGCAGTGAGCACAGTTATTGTAGTCGCTTTACTAAATTAACAAAAGATTTCAGCGATTCAAAAACTGAAATACAGACACTTTATACAGAAAGATTTAAGTACAAATAAACCAATGTAACGTTCTTCAGGGAAAGGATTTTAGTTGTGTTTCATAAACACCAATAAATACTGAAAAAGACAAGGAAATTACAAAAGAAACAATAGCAACAACTTTAAATTGTCCCAAGGACTATATTTATAATTTAAGCTAATTTTTGATACTTTTGCAATGGGGATTTAATCCATTTTTTAATCTAATTAAAAATGAAAAAAAAAACCAAAAAAACAGTCAGAGTATTACTGATATAAAACCAAGAAAGGGGTCACAACTAGAGCAGAAAAATGACACATCTGGTTAGAACCATGTTACAATTTGGCAAGAATACTAATGAACACCATGTATGTGTGAGAAAAAGACAGCATCACAGTTACAGGCATGAAACAATGATTAAGAGTCATTATCCAAAATGAAAAGCAACATTACTAAAAGGGAAAATGAAGACTAGAAAAGGAAAGAAAGAAAAATAAGGAAACTTTAAAAGCCACCTCTTCATCATAGTCTTCTAAGGCAAATGTTGCATGCACTACCTCCCCGAGAAACAAGACAAAGCTTTTCCGTTCCCCACATATTCCCCTTCATTTAGTTTCATGAAGAAAGGTTTGAAAGAGCAGACCGCTGGGAAGAAATACTACAGACTTCTAAATTAGTGAAAGAACTTCCAGCTTCACTGTTATATTCTGGGTAAGAGGAACTGGAAGAAATTATATTTTTCAGCCTCTGAAGTGCAATGATCAATAGCAAAAGGAGAAAAGCTAAGAGACTAAGGAATATAGAAACATAGACATAGACGTTAGATAAACGGCCAGGTGATGAATCCACGGAAGTTGAAAGGGATGTGGGATATAACTCCAGGAAAGTCCCATTTTCCATGTTTCCTACAAATCCAGATGAGGGGTCGGGTTCCGACATCTTGGGGTTTGCGTTTTAAAAATCACCACAGATCTTGGATTAGAAGGCTGTTTTAGCAGCATAACAGAGGGCTTATTTTAGATGAGCATTTTGCCGTCACAACAAAAAGATAACGAGTCAGCCAGTGATCAGATTTATCCTTTACTGATCAAACCCAAGAAAATGGAAGATTGTATCCTTCAGAACTGTGAGGAAAAAGAAAAAAGAAAAAAAAAGTAAGATTAATTTACTAACAGATAACATGATTTTATGTGTACCTGAGACAATCCAGTTCTTAAGAGTTATTCGTCCTTAGCACTGAGGTGCAATTCTTAAGGCATTAGCTAACTCCTATCTTTACATCTCTATATGCTAAAATGCAGCAATAAGAGAATCCCACCCATCAACAAATTAAAATTGATCCATTCCAGGAACTGATCCCACGAGGAATTCTTTAACTGAGGAACAGCCCAATCAAAATAGCTTTGTATTTTATGTGGGAAAGACGTATTAGAACCCAAATTTGTTTTGTGGATAAAAACTAATAAAGGAATGAAAAATCCCTCTCAAGTCATCAGCTTTTCAACCTAGAGGAAGGCTGTTCAATGCCATGATGGATTCCACAGCAGAATCCACTACCATTACCCACTTATTCCCTACTGTCTTGCCTGGGGTGACCAGAGTGAGAAAATCTGCCAGACCTGGCCTCTTACTATAGATTTATGAAGTGGATCAAATGGTTTCAAAGATCAAAATGCATCTTGCTCTCATGCTGCCAGGGTGATCTCAATGGCAGACACGTTTCAGTGAAGTGCTGCAGCTTTTGACACCTACGAGCAAATTCCCGAGAAAAGAAGCAGCCCTGGCAGCCCAGCAAACACGAGGGGTCTGCCTAAGGGCACCAAAGGTTTGCCTTCAGCCTCTTTGTGTTGAAACCTGGAAGCTCTGGTGCTGGCAAAGGTCAGACTAGAACAGGAGGAGCAGATCAGGGCATGCTGAGCTGCTTTTTTTTTCTTCTTTTTAAACTAATGTTGTCAATCCCCAGGTGCTGTCTGGAAGACTAAGAGGAAGCTTGGTGGTAAAGAATTGCTTGTAAAAAGTCTACATGCTGTAGCTGAATTGTACACAGAAACCCATTGCCTTTATTTCAACACAAAATATATAAGGTGTAATACAAGGTGTGAATGGGGAACAAATGAAGCTCATTTTCTGTATGTAATTATCCACATGCAACCTTTCTATCCATCCATGGTCAACCTCTCACCGGAGATACTTGGCATGGCAAGGAAAGGTGCCCAGCTTTCCTCCGCACAAGGAAGACAATATCCCTACAGACCTAAGTTCCCAACATCTTGACCTTGCTTTAGGGCTGGCTCTACACAGTTACCTCTAACTCCCAGCTAGAGGTTTTGAGGAAAATCCCACTGCTTTTCATGGCAACATAGATAGCAAACTGTCAGCAACAGTAAGAAAGACAGAATCAGGCCCTTAAAGTCAAGTCTGTGGTCTCTTTCTGTGTGTCACACAGCTGCTGAAGTCTTTCCATGGAAGCGTCCCAGCATTGTTCCAGGCAATGTTCTGTCTTCTAATTTTTCCTGTAACCATATTACATATATGTCCCATTACATATTCTGCTAACTTGATAAAGTTCCTCCTTCTTCAAGAGGGTGACAATTTTTAATGCTTGCTTTGAGCACAAAGCCCCCAGTCTGAACTAAAAATCCCCAGGAAGGATTAGATACTTTTCTGCTGGTGCTGTTTCTTCTCAGGAAGCCTTGGTGATACCTGCTGAAAATGCTTTGCAGCCACTTAAGTTATTTGCCCAGGTGCTCACTGTACTTCCATGCTGTAAATTAAATTTAGGAGGTTATGCTATAGGCCATAAAAAGCCCTAAGAGCCCTGAGTGAACAAAGACTACGTAAAGGAGTAGGTAGAATCTAATCCTATATTTTAAAATTCTAATTTATTTTCTATACCTCAGAATGACATCTAAACTGCATAAAACAGGTCAAGACTATTCTTTGGTGTCACAGACAAGTTGCATGGCATACTGCATGAAGATATCTGAACTCCTTTTTATGCCTGTGGACAGGATGGCCAAGTCACAGCTGCCTTTGGGAAAGAATGATGGCCATCCTAACCATACATATGGCATGGCTTGGAGGGTGGTAGCTGGCCAAAACCATGCCAGGAAGTATGCTACTAATTCAACAGGAGAGATGATGACAGGCCTATGGCCCAGATTAATTTACTGGTATATTCACATCCATAATACTCTGATGGATAAAAGGTTACATTCCAGATGTTGTTTTATTGCAGAGCTTCTGGTAGTCTTAATCAAGCATCCCAACAGCCTACAAGATATGCAGGAGTGCAAAAGTGCATCTGCAAATGCCAGATAAAATATTCTTAGCCTTGTGGTATACAACTTATACAGATGTATAAAATATATTTAAGGAAACCGATTTTATAATGCTAATAGTATTTACCCCAACAAGAAGCAGTACTTATTGTACCTTGTGAAATGAATCACAATACACTGAACAGAGAGATCCTTATGAGATTATACTCCTTTTGAACTATCTTTAATTCAGTGATCCAAAATTAACTAATGGTACAATACATGTTCATTTCATGTTCTGGAAGTAGTTAAGTGTCTTAAAGCTAATTTATCCTTTTTAAGAGATAAGCTTTGATATAGAAGATGTTTATCCTTGATTACTCATTGTAATGAAAAGCAGATCCATTAATAATTGAATTTCTCTATAATAACTTAAGGAATTAATTCACATAAATTCTTTAATATGGCAGAAGTTAAAAGCCTTTAAATTCTTCACAAATTTGAAATCTGCTCTGTTCTACTTTTACCAGTAATGGTTTTGGCCCTGGTACAAGGAAGAGCTCCAGCATAGGACTTCCTTTGAAGTGAGCAGAAAATTTATGGTCTTTAATAGGACTAATCAGAATCTTACAGTTAAGCAGAGATGTGAGTGCTTTGCTAGATCAGAGCCTTTATAGGTCTTACAATGTCAATTGGGCTATTTTTAACTGAGTATTTTGTGGTGAGATCAGAGGCTCTGTAAACTCTGATTCCAAATGACTATGGTCCAGATCCTCACTGCCTCACTTACACTGCATAGGGATGTGATATGCAACTGGATCTCATCTAAAATAAAGCTTCAGCTAAAGTGACTCTTCAGGTGATGTTTTAGGAAGAAAAAAGAAAAAAAAGGGTTGTTTTAATTACACATTTCAAATACAAGAAACGTAAAGTCCTGCTCATCCTAAAAGGATTTTTACAAACCATCTGTACCCTGCTGAAGTAAATTAACAGCAACGTCCTATGGAAGTGTGAACATATGAGCTCATAACATCTGCATAGCATTCATAGGAAAGGTACAAATGTGTACAGAAATAAAACAGGTCCAATCCTTATCCCTGAAGTTCCCTGGTGCTATCCCAGCACGGCAAAAAAGGCTGGAGATCAGCCAGGGTGGCTCAGCTGCCAACTGCTGGGCCGTGAGGGACAGGGGCGCAAGAGTAGTTTGGACTGAGACGTGCACAAACCTCTGCCACAAGGCACATCAGACCTCCCAGCCTTGAAGAGCAGCTTTATTCAATGCACTACAGCTACCAGGTCCCTGCTTCTTCCAAGACAAGAAGATAAGTTGTACAACCATTTCTCTCTCTCCTGGGGCCTAATCCTCCCAAAGGAAGAGTCCCCAGAGAAGCCAGATGTTGGCTTAATCTTCTTCCTTGGTAAATGGTTTCGTGCATTTCTGAAAACTAAACAGAACAACATCAAGGCCAAACCTGGTCCCAGAAAAATGATTAGGAAGTTTGTCACTGACTTCAGAGTATAATGAGAAAATTGACTCAATATCTGTGATGTAGCTGGATCCAGATGACCTTCTCAGAGGCAACTATGTCGTTCCAGGACAGGGACGTGCAGCTTGAGGAGGCTTCATGAGTCACCAAGCCCAACCTGACTGCTGTCCCAGGCCATACTCCGTCTTTCCAACCCTGGCTGAGTTCTTGCCCTGCTATTACTCCACTGTTACACGGCCTGCTGCTCTGATGGACAAGCTGCTGATACAGATTCACTCATTTTAGCAAAACTACTCCCTGTATCAAGAAGGCACAGACTCCACCTCCACTCTCTGCTAGTTTTAGGTATAAAAGAGAAGAAAACCTTATTCTGTTACTTCAGTCCCCAAATAGGCGTGCCAGCACACAAGGAAAGGCTTTGCTAGATACATGGTGTCATTTGTAAATGCTCACTTTTCAAACAGAACCATTATGCAAGTATTATCCCACAGTTTCACGTTGTTCATCCATTCATGTCCTCTGTATAAATCACTTTCCACAGGTGATACCCACTCTTATTCCAAGGGCAGGGATACCTGATGGATACTGCAGGCAGCCTCAGTTGCAGCTTTTCATCTTCTCTTCTATCCACGGTAAGGGGGAGACAGACAAAATGACCTTCACCAAACGTAAGGCAAACGGGGGAGGCGAGGATTAAGTAAATTGTCAACACGTAAGAGCTAAATCCCAGCTGATGTGAAGTATCATGTCCTGGTAGCTGCGCCAAAGCTATCAACTCTTTGCACCTTTGATGGCGCCTGTCATAAAACTTATTTCTTCAGAACACTGCAGAGTGGTCAAGGGGAGAGGCCTCGCTAATTAGCATATGCCCTGAGTGCCAAATTATATGTAACACATGCAATTTAATCTTGAGCATCATTGAGACATCAGTCATCTCCCTCTTCAGTCTAAGGTGAATTTCAAACAGGGCTGCAGTACTCTCCCAAGATGGCATGGAGTAAACAGAGAGCTTTTGCATAGCCCCAGGATCATAAATCCTTTACCATCCAGTTGTCTGTATTATATTTCTCTGCATATCGTGATGCAACAACTCTTTCTTCAGACACACTGAAATATAATTTAATGGTGCATGCTCATAAACACCAAGGCCCTAAAACATGAGGAACATGAGGTCTTTTCCGACCTAAATGATTCTACGATTCTATGATTTTATTTGGAGTTTATCAGCCATAGGTAAACGCTTTGTTTTCTTGGTTCTTCCTGGTTTTCTGTGACTACAGGCTGTGAAATACCTTGGCTATTTCAGAGGCTTCAAAGTGTTTAAGCAGAGAGACAAACAGACATCAAAGAAAATCAGCGTTTTTATGCTTGATAAACTAAGATTTTTGTCCTGATCTTCCATCAGCTCTTCCTCTGCAGGTAGAAGGTATCCTAAAAAGTCCTTTTCTTATTGTAAACAACTCCTAACAGCGGAGGGCTTAATTTACCTTTACAACAGTTACAACAGTGAGCTCCCTTTTCCCTTCAGACATCAATATGGGACACATCAGCTTTCCTTCCCTAAAAGCTTGAAACCCTTTTGGCTGATTTCAGCCCAATGTATACAGACAGGCAGAGGATGAAAGCAACGTAAAAATTAGATTTCTAGATTAGATTTCAGATGGTTCTGGGGAGAGCAGGGAGTCGCTCAATGACCCGACAAGGGACTGGTGAAGCTCACCCATGGGCATCTGCCCAAGGAGCCTTGGGACACCAGGCTTCATTCCCCCTGCATGCACTGTTCTCCCGAGGATCCAGTTCCCCAGCTTGCACACACGTGTGTCCCGAGGGACACAGAGGTGTGGGTGGAAGAAGCACAGCCCCACCACTGATCACACGTGGGAGGCAGGGGGAAGCACAGAGGTAGTCAGGGATGCGGCTGCTCCTTCCACTGCTCACAAGTCCTCCAAGGAGCCTCATACAGATGCTGGGTAACACAAGGGACAGAAACAAATCCTCCTGTTTGCATTCATTTCTGCTTTCTTTTAGAAACCAAATACCAGCACTGGACATCTTGTACAAATAGCACAGTAAGGACCCATGGGGACACACTTTGGGTGGTCTCTGTGGAACAATATGCCCACGAAGGATGACCTGGGACCATCCCCTTGATGATGATCTGGTGGCTAGCAAAAGGCACTGAAATTACTGACTGTTAGTCTGGCTAGGAAATGGCTAGGAAAGGGAGATCAGTTGCAAGATGATACTGTGGCTCTGAGCAGCAATTACACGCTCTGTATTAGGCAGACAGTTCTTTGTTTTGAATAGGAGAGGGGAGGCAGAGGACTTTCATTAAAGATGACACTGATTATCTCTATTAAAGGACTCATGAGTGTGTTCTCTGCTCTCTTTTGCCCTTTTGGAAAGTTGGAGCAAGGAGTGAACAGATAATGATATCATCCCCTTGTGACCTGAAAAAAACACCCTCTCGTTTGTTCAGCGGTAGAGCAGATAGAACAGGATAGTAATTGTGCAGACTCCCAGGAGAGAGCCCAGACGATGACACTTAAAACTTCCTGATGTTTAAAGGTGTCCCCATTCCCAGTCCTGTTATCATGTTGTTATCACTACTTCCAAAAGCTGGCAGCCAGTTTTCACTAGATCTGTTAAAAAGATTACGATTTCTCATGACCTTTGCAAATTTGATCTATGTATGAAGGCCAGCAAGCTTCTGGTTTAACTTTTCCATCTTCCTCCCCAACACCTTTGTTTTATGCATTTATTTCCTTAGTATATAGGACTGAACCACCACATATAGTCCTTCCAACTAACACGCAACACAAAACACTTATTGCCATTAGAATACTTTTACATGCTCATACCAAAGGACTGAATGAACTTTTCATACAGGGAACCCTCCAGCCATGAAAGTCAGTTTGCTCTAGACTGGGAAAATGTAGCAGTTTAGCATCTTGCAGCTGAATCAGACAATAGTGCTAGACAGAAGAGAAGTTAGCAATATTTTACTCATTTGAAAATGTAGAATGATTAGGTAAGAAAGGCAAACAATGACTGCTCACTTGGAGTTTTGCAAGAATATGATCCTTAATGCTTCTTATTCTTGCATAAATGCCTTTGGCAACTGAAAGACCA
Source organism: Anser anser (assembly GCF_964211835.1). Taxonomy (NCBI): domain Eukaryota; kingdom Metazoa; phylum Chordata; class Aves; order Anseriformes; family Anatidae; genus Anser; species Anser anser. Next base: position 186,793,345 of record NC_139720.1, read on the forward strand.
CAAGTAAATAGGGTGCTGTTTCTTCATGGCCCCAGACCCCTCCAGGAGCATTGAATTCCTTTGCCACTCTGCCTGGGAAACAGGATCGGTCACCTACTGACTCAATAAAATGTGCACACAAGGAAAAGGAAAAACTATTTCCTGCCACAAGCAAGGTCTTCCCTTTAATTTATGATCTAATTTCATCTTTTATTATGATCTAATATGATTTAAATGTATGATTTTTAAAATCTAAGAAGACAAGAGCCCAGATGGCTTGGTTGCAGGTTAAAATCAAGTTATATTTTGTTTGGGGTTTTGTGTGGGGCTGGGAAAAGGAAACTCTTGGAGACATAAGGATATTTAATTCATTCAAATAGGCTTAAATGCCTTTATCATTTACATTTGCCATGGATCTGCACACTACACAGTTATTTATATCAATGTAAAGCAAAGACATCATGACCTGGGACCAAACCCAGAGCTTCTACCCCTTCAGTCACTGCCAGATGAATCTGCTTCTATAAAGTACGAGAAAAACAAGCAATGAGAAGGAATAAAATACTTACAAGCAGGATGGTATAGGGATGTAGGACAAATGTCCAACGCGCAGGATGTGGATGGTTATCACGCCCAAATCTAAAGGGACTGCATGCTGAGAAGAGTGCCTATAAAAAAGCAAATCAAAGCCGAAGAGTTTAGTAATAAATACGTTAATTAACCGCCCCCCCGCCCCCCCCCCCCCAAAAAAAACAACCAAACAAAAAACAAACAGGGATGAAAAGTGGCAGAAATTGCAGGGTAAAACAAAGAGAATGGAGTCCTGGCATGTTTTTCATTTCTGCTAGCCACATCCTTCTGCTGTCCAGCTACAGCACTGCATGTATAATAAAAAAAAAACATGCTTCTCTCTTGATCTCCTCTTTACAGACATGTCTTGATAACACCCTGCCCCTCTTCTTTTGCAAAGTGCTCCAGCACCAAGACAGCCTGCTGTCACCTGGTGCTGCTTTAAGCACTGGAGCTGCGCATCTACATTCGAGTTCATTTCACGTCATCACCTAAAGGCTTCTGCCAGGAATCAGGTCTTTCTGGATTACACACCATTATTTATTTATACTCTTTATTTCAGACAAACTGCAGTTTAAATTCACTTACCTGAAACCCGCCATCTGAATATTGTATGTGCACAAATACAGCTAGCAGATTTTTGCATGCTAAACTCACTCAATACTTAAAACCTGGCCCCTGAACTGTCTTTAATAAAACAAACTAAATTGATTTTATGTTTGAAGAAACAATCCCAGACAATATAGATTAAGGCAAAAGTATGGCCACTTTCAAGACAATCTTCTCCTCCAGGAAAGAAAAGACACTCGCACAGTCATTATCCGTCTCAAAGCGCTACCCTTTCAGCACATTTGGTTTGAACTGCATTAGAGAAGCGGATCTCTGGGGATGAATGTTAATGCATTGTTATGTTGCTTTCATCCCTTCCATCACTGAATCACTTATGGTTTAAGCCAGTCCAAGTTCAATAAAGAAAATTATCTAGTGCAGCTGTTAAAAGTCAGCATCGTTGAAATGCAAATGTTTTGATAACATTGCACTTGAGAACATTGACTGTGTTATGATGTTCCACCCAAGGAGAGGCAGAGGGCTTCCTGACCACCTCCCAGCCTGGGAGGAGAGGTGTGTGGCTGCAGGTAAACACTCAGGTCGGCTTCCCCAGGGATGGACCAAGCTGGTGCCTGAACGTGAGGGCTGTGCACCCCAGCACCTGCCCAGGAGCACGTCGGCTGAGGCAGGTGCTGCTACTGCCACGGAGAGGGGATGCAACAGCCCCCGCAAACCTTTTCTCTTGTAAATCTGCCTCCTGTAATAAAGAGCTCAATCCCATGCCCCACAGTTTCATCTGCTCATAGCAGAGACCCTTTCCCTTCCCTTTGTTTCTTTCAGAATGGATGTCTTGGGGAAGGAGGCACAAACCTCTGCAGCAGAGACTTTATCTTCAGACATGACAAATATAAATGGTTTTGCTTCTTTTCCAGCTCTCCTTTGTCTCTGCAGGACCTTCTTTAGCACATCTCTCCCGACATGCACCGAGCACTGCTCTTGCCCATCCAGCCCTTCATGCAACACAATGCCCCAGTCCCCAGCAAGGCAAAGGGAACAGAGCCTGCGAAATCTTGAGCTGATTAAACACGCCAGAGATGCAGCGTGAAACACAATGCATCCTCAAGGCTCTTTAAATGTCTGTATTCATATTCAAATGGAAAGCGTGCACAGGGAGACAGAGAGGTCTGAGCTTTTAATTACCTCCGAAGAATACAGAAATATTTGGACCAGAAGACCAAGAACCCCTTTGGCTTATGTAGTCCTTCATCCTTCTTGCACCAGTCTAATGCCCTTCACAGCTACTTTGAGGGTCTCAGTTACAGCAGTAGCCCCCAGCTGAGGCTCATGCTGACCATGTTCTGACAGCAGGACTTGGCCTGACCACATCTGTCTCTCCCATTGTCAACGAGACACATGGGGAGGGGGGACCTAGCTGTTCCCATGTTGCTCAGGATGTGAATGGGGCAAGGAGTCTCATCACTGTACTTTTGGGAGATGGGGCCCTCCGTGTTTCTGCTTCCCATGGGAGCGTGAGTCTGAATCTCACCCAGTGGACACACAGTCACTGGGGAAATCAGTCTGCTACCTGTGTTAGTTTGCTAAAGATATTTATTTCCCACTTCCGTTGAAAATTTCCTGTGGAAAAAAAAAAAGAGATAACTGGAAAAAAATAAAAAAGAAATTCAAAATCCCATTCTCAGTCTGGTTTACCACAGCGAGTAGTCATATTTCATGTCTCAGTTCCCAGTCCCAGCTTATTCCCTTCCATCCCACTCCGAGCAGCTTTTGTTCCTGTTGGTCATCTTCAGCCAAATTCAACCCCAAGCAGAAACCCCAAAGGCATTTGAGCTCCTAAGGTTTAGTGACAACAGATGATCAGGAAGAGGAAACACTAAGGTTCAAACAGCCATTTGGTTCCCCCTGATGGCTTTAGATCTCTGTAATTGACTTCTGCAGCCAAACACAGCGACCCAGATGTCACTGCCAAAGCAACACACCCCTCCATGGGTACCCATGGAGGCAGCAGGCTGGCAAGGAGGCCCAGTGCAAGGGGAGACCATGCAGAGAGAGAAAATGATGGGATTGGGATTCGTTAATTTCTGCATTTATGGAGTGACTTCTTGTCCAATCTCTTGCGAACACAAATTCAAAATTTTTGTTTGAAATTTTAGTGTGGGGTGGGATGACTGCACGTTTTCACAAGGCAAAACGAAAGGAACGCAAACCCATAATTTTCATTTAAAGCCCACTTCCCTCGGTGGAAGGAGCATATGAAAACATTGCAGCTGCTCCTGCCTTTTCTTCCCTTTCTCTGCTGTGTCACCCCGCTCCCTTTGCCCCTTCTTGCAGGGGCTGCAAGTGGCTCTGTGGAGGATGAGCCTCTCTGGACAAGAAGCCACCCAGCATGCGTGTGTGGATGCAATTACTTCAGAGCAAACAGAAATTAATTAAGCTTTGCTAGCTTGTGTCTGATTCTTAACAGCAGCTCCCGATCACCACCTTCTGTATCCGATGCAAGGGAACTGGCGCTGGGCTCCATGCCTCTGGCCAAAGGGCCGGAGGGCAGCTGGCTCTCCCTGAAGCTGTGTGGACTTCTCACGGGGCAGTGTTCCAGCTCCTACGCATCGCTTACTCAGAGTAAAACCTGCCAGATAAAATATCAAGCCCCGGGGCAAGCAGTCATGATTATCAGGGCTTGCTTTCATTCTCCATTGCGCTCACCTGTGAAGCTGACAACTTGCAGGGCTCAGATCCGCTGGTTTGCATTCCTCCAGGGAAAACGGAGGAAAAAAAAACTCAGAAAGATCAAGCACCATCCCCTTCACCTACCAGGAATACAGTCTAAGGGCTAAACGTGGGTAAATCTGGAAATAAATGGACCTCAGGTCTCTATTAACCCCTGCGGTGCCGCAGCACAGCATCCTGCCTGATGCTGGAGGAGGTGCTGGGAGCCCCCATCCCTGGTGCTCCGCAGGGGCCACGTCCACCCCTGTGGTCACATCGTCCCAGCAGGTCTCGGGAGCCCTCCCTGAAGGCTTCTCCAGGGGGCTCTGCTGAACACGAAGGGGCTCTCAGCCTGGCTAGTCAATGGGATTATTAGCCCATAACTAACGACGTTGTGACGCAGGAAGCGGAATCCAGAGTAAAAAGAGAACACTTTTTTTACAGTAATATTCAGGTTACACCCTGGTTTCCATACATTTTGTAAAAATAGAGTACGTGCTCCACCTCAAGACCTAAAATGTCAAGCAGACTTTGTTCAAATCTCCTTAGGAATCCTGGCACAATATAAAGCTAGGACAGGCATTGTACAATGTATTCACCAGAAACCTTTGTTAATGCACCATTTTATTTCAGAAATTTTTCTCCTCCCAAAAACAGATAAAATACCAACAATGTACTGAGGCTGAGAACTCAAATGCCAGGTGAATTTCAGGCACAGATGTACTATCACAGTACCTCTGCTCGCTGTAACTCTGCTTCCCAACTCAGGTACCTGCTTTACCAAGAGGCGTAAGGGGAGAACCTTTCCTTTTGATTCTCTGCATCCTCTTGACTGTATAACCAAAAATATTTCCATTCTTATTCTACCAACGCAGGCTGCATTGCCTCCCTCGATAAGGAGACTGGCATTACCATATCTACAGGTGTGTGCCTCACATGTACCTATTTTCACTGCTTGCACAGGGGTGTACAGTAACTTACACAAACACACACCGCTGCTGTGAACCATGCTGTGATGTGTAAGCATAAGGGGGCAGGGTTGCACCTGAAATGTCAAAAAGAGCAAGTGAAGATAACCAGCACTAATCACAGACCACAGAAGGGCAGCTTCTGCTGGTGGTAGATAGAGCTATTTGTGCAACACTGCCTCTCAGGTGTCCTGGCCTTAGAGGACACTGTTGTGCTCACATCCAGCCCCAGACTAATCCCAGTGACTGGGATGTGTGGCAGTGCAGGTGAGGGCTTGTCTCAGCATCTCACCAGGCAGCTACTGAAGGCATCCCAGCAAAAGCAAACGTGTTGGGACATACCAAGGAAATTAATGAAATGATGGACGAGGCACCCATAGGAAGCTACAGACAAGCGCAAGGCAAAGCTTGGGGAAATACAAAGATGATAGCCTGAGGGAGATGGATGCTGAGAGCACGGGCTGACCAAATCCCAGGGGGGTTGTCCTGAAAAAGCAGGAGAGGTGGGAGAGGTGGGATGCCACGTACAGGGGGGCTAGCCAGGATGCTTGAAAGTGAAGCCTGCGGCTGGCGTGTCTGATGTGGTGGAGATGGGGCAAAAACAGGACTGGCCACGAGGGGAGATGCAGCCGAAGCAGCAGGCACGGAGGTGGCTTTTTGCAGCAGCGCTGTGGATCTACCGAGTCGTAACAGGATTTCCTCCGTGCCAACCAGGAAAAGGAGGCAACTGCAGTCGTGAAGACACAAGGGGAGGAGTGCTGGCAAGAGGGTGTTACGGGGAGAGATGAAAATGTCATGACTTTTTAATTTTTAAATTCCAAGTCTCGAAACCTATCAGAAACATCGTATTTTTCAGTAACTTCTTGATGTGCTCTGTGCTTGAGCTAATTCTTCTTCTGCTTCTACGTAGACGGGGCGCCAGGAGGAAAACTGTGCTGCTTCCTGCCTTTGATGGGGAATTCGCAGAATACAATTTATAACTTGCACTGCACCACTAAGACCCAATTACGAACCAAGACATTTGGCAGACACAAGCTACCCCGGTCATCCTTTTACGTCTGAAAAGGTTAACAAAATGCAAAAGGCAATAACTTCCTAAGCCAAATACATCCACACACATGCACTCACCAACTTGGTGATGGCACTGGAGCAGACTTGGGTGCTGAAATAGCCCCGGACCCCTTCCCCACCAGCTCGAGGTCCTACAGCATCTCTGCGGCTGCCAGCGATGCTCAGCGAGCAGCAGGCTGCAGGCAGGCAAGCCTGAACGCCAGAGCTGGCAGAGGAAAGCCTGGGAAACATGAAGGAGGCGGGCGTGACATGCTGCTTCTTCCCTCACCTTGGGTGATGTGCATGGCCCAAGTCTGAGGGGAAGGTGGGGAAGGAAGGCAGCCGGTACCCAGCTACAAGCAGCAGTGCCCATCCCTGACGGGGACAAGCCTTTGTAGGCATTACGGCAGACAGAAGGACACCGGGGCTTTCAGGTCGTCCTTTGTTTCAGTCTGTTCAGGCTCAGAAAACTCAGAGAGGGGTCAAAATGACTGCAAAAGGCAAGATTGTAAGGGAACAGACATCCACCCTCCAGCCAGATCCCTTCTTAGAATAAAGCTGCCAGCACTATGTACCTCCTATATCTCCAGTTGTTACACATTTCTTCTATTCAGCTTTGTACCATTCTGCTACAATTACCTCCAAATTAAATTTAATAGTACTTACTATGCATTCCTAATTTTCTTTGCTTATATACATGTCAAGAATTTTGGCAAATGCTCAGCCTTTTACCACTGTTTTCATAATCTCCCACGGACTCCTGTTTAGCATACGTGAGGTAGGAAGAGTTTGCTTCGCTTGCTTTCTGTCCCAAACTTCCTTACCCCTACTGAGATGGTACTGCAACAGCCTGGAGCTCTTAGCTAGGCACAAAGTGGTTGGAAAGGACACATTTCTGTGCATCCATCCTGCTTTGTTTTAACACGTTGTGCTGTCTAAGCTCCACTCCTCTCCCGGCACGCAGGACAGGCGTTTTAGAATTTATTTGCAGAGGGAGCAATTCCTTTGCCATCATCTTCCCGCAAACAATGTGAAAGAGCACACGCGTGGCAATCTTTGCTTTTGCCCAGAGAGCCGAAAACGTGCTTGCACAGCGATGACCCCACACTCTGCACCATCAAAGCCTGCAGCATCTCGCCGAAAGAGAAACCGACCTGTGCCTCCCTGCCCTCGGCATCCCTCCCGCCAGGAGCAGCGCAGCCACGGCCCCACGCTCCTCCAGGGAGCCTCCTGCCCTCTCTGCCCCCGGCAAAAGCAATTTCTCCCAAACCAGAAAGTCTTCCACGCGAGCACTCTGACAGCCCATGGGGTCAATGAGGGCAAAACCAGGTTCTTGCCAAAACGCCTTGGGGAACGACCAAAGGCAGGCCCAACGCGTTTCCTAGGACAAACGGGTGTGCGAACCCAATGCCCTGATTGTGGCACACGAGGGGCCAAGCACCCCGGTGCCCCCGCGACCACCGACACCGGGTACAAGGCACTTTGTGGTGGACCGGCTCCTGTCAGACCCAATAAATCACAGCGGGCTTTAGGAAGGATGGGAGATAAAATTATAATAATATAATGGTAAAAAGTACCGACCTCCCTTAAAATAATAATTAAAGGGGAAAAAAAAAAAAAGAAACCCCACAACACGAGCTCAGGGAGAGGGCCAGCCCCAACGCCGCGGCTCCGAGCCCCCCCAGCCCGCGCCCCCCGCTCACCGCTCCCGGCTCCGGCTCCGCTCCCCCGTGCCCGGCTCCCGGCTCCCGGCTCCCGGCTCCCGGCTCCCGCCGCCGTCCCGCACGGCCGCCGCCGCAGCGCCGCCCCCGGCCCGCCCCTCGCCCGTCCCCTGCCCGCGGGCGGCCGCCGGACCCCAGCCCCCGGGCGGGGAGAGGGCTGGGGGGGGGGGCTGGGTGCGGTGCTCGGGATTGTGGAGAGGGTGAAAGCCCTGCGAGGTGCTGGGGTGGATGTCGTAGAATCACAGGGTCATTGGGGTTGGAATAGACCTCCGAGATCATCTGGTCCAACCATCCCCCTACCACCAATGTCACCCACTAGACCATGTCCCCAAGCACCACATCCAACCTTTCCTTGAACACCCCCAGGGACGGTGACTCCACCACCTCCCTGGGCAACCCGTCCCAGTGCCTGACTGCTCTTTCTGAGAAGAAATGTCTCCTCATTTCCAACCTGAACCTCCCCTGGCACAACTTGAGGCCATTCCCTCTAGTCCTATCACTAGTTACCTGTGAGAAGAGGCCAACCCCCAGCTCCCCACACCTTCCTTTCAGGTAGATGTAGAGAGCAATGAGGTCTCCCCTGAGCCCCCACTTCAGACTGCTACTTGCATTGTGCAAGCCCCCACCACCTCTCGCCAGACCCGTAACAAAGCCTGCTGATGTACTGCATGCATCGCCCCCCAGCTTGCAGGGCTGGCCCTTTCCCGAAGCAGCCACCCCACCAGGATGCCACAGGGACAGGTCACAGCACCACAGCCGGGAGCTGGGCCCCGCAAAGGGCTGGGTTAGGGCAGCGGTATTTTTTTGCCCCAGGAGATGAAAAGTTGCAGGTGTCTGTCCAAAAACTCTTCCGAGTTCTCAGGCCAGCTGCTGAGGCCCTCAAGGATACTTAGGCATCATTTACACAAGGGTAAACGAATAGTTGTGCCAAGACCAACTGCTATAATGCCTATAAAGTAACGTAAATGAGAACAAAATCCGCCTTTCCTAGTTTGTTTGGAGAATGACTTACCTGCAGATATCACATACTCTGGAATCAAATATTGAGAAAATGCTACCTGGCTGGGACCCGTTCCTTGCAGGGGACGCCGTGGGAGAGGAGGCTCAGCTGGCTTCTGGTGCACTTGTCTGAGCCACTCTGATTTTTTTATTTTTTATTTTTTTGGCCAAATGACTTTACCGTGGGTTATAAATCAGTGGCAAGCAGTGTGAAGAGCAGATGGGGAGTTTAATGCACCCTCCGCAGCTCAGTCTTGTGTCTGGCTAATGTCCACGTGCAGCTCTGAAAAGGATGTTGGAAAAGGTTGTTCTTCATTTTAAATTGCTCTTTGGGAGCTGCGCAGTTTGTGATGTGCTGCGGAGGCACTTCTGCGAGATGTGCTTTCTTTCACACAGTCTACGTGGTTCCAGGGGAAGAGCAACTTGGGATGCCTCGAAACAAAGCCAGTGTGGGGGGAACAATGCACATGAATAAGTAAATAAAATACAAATCTGAAAGGGAAAATTATTCCCAAAGAACGAACCAAATTTCTCTCTGAGTTCAGTGGCATACAAAAAAAAAGATGGGTTTGGCTTTCAGAAGGCAAAAATCCCCTTTCAATATTTCGGCTATGAAAAGGGAAGTCGGGGGTTTTGTTTGTTGGGTTGGTTGGTTTGATTTTAGGTTTGGTGTATGAGCACAGACAGGAAGGAGTATCAGAGGGACCCGATATCCCTAATCCGAAAGCAGAGCACTGGCTCAGCTCAGCTGGAAACCTCTGCAGAAAGGGGTGTGTGTGGCAGTGGCTTACTGACTGCATGAGCTATTGGAGCAATAACACACGAAACCTGTTGAAACTGTAAGGAAAGAAGTATTGCAGACACCTACCACACTACTAGCAATGATTAGATTATAGAGGTGAAGAATCCTGCTGAAATCATTTTAACAAAATACTGAGAGTTTGCCATATCCTTTCTTATTTGTATACTCTGACTAGAGGGCTCTTTGGTGCGAGTCCTGTGTCTGGGATGTCACCAGCTATAAACAGACACAGACGGTGGATTAAACTTCTCAGTATCTATTTGTCATACAGACAGGGGCCCAGGCACAAAAGTCTGAGGAGACGGGAGAAGCAAAAGCAGTAAAGCAAAATGTTTGCAACCCAAAATGAGAAAAAAGGCGAGAGAAATGCTTCTTTTCATTACCGCTCAATTATTCCAGCAGTGTAATTGCAAGCTGGGACAAACAGCAAGAATTTTCCCCTGAGGTCAAGCAGGAAGAAGAGAAGAGAAGACAAACGCAACAGAACCAAAGTGGCTGCTAAGCCAGGCATGCAGTCACTAGCAGCAGCCAAAAAACCAGTGCTTTCTAAAGAAAACAAACTGTGATCCCTTGGACTTGTCTCACTCTGGTGATTACAGTTCAAACCCTAATCCACTGAGGAATGAGGAGATTCCTGAGTGCTTCCTGCTGGTGAATGTGCTTACCCCAGTGCATCCAGCATGGCCACTGGTAATCCTCGATGCTGGGAGAAAATCAGAATCCAGATGCAGGTGTGCTCAGTATTTATCACAGTGTAGTTTAGGACACATCATCCTAGCCTGTGAAGCCACAAAAAGATGCCAGCACTTAGGCAATGAGCAAGAATTCCTTTTTGCTCTGTTTTTCTCACTCTTTTCCCAAACAAAGTGCCTCTCACGGGGAGGTGAACAGTGCAACGAGGAGCGGGCACACATTTGTTCAGCAGAGGAGAATAGGACAGGAAGGCTTTTGTGCTTCTCAGGGGTCACTGATACTTCTTGCTGTCTTTTAGCATGGGTTACATCACCGGTGTCCCGCCGCTCTTTGTGGGTTGTTCATTTGCTGCGAGCTGCTCAGTGGCGTTGCTCACAGCAGCACCAGGGGACTTGTCAGCAAGATCTTGCCTCTCGCAGGCTGCTTTGGCGGCTGCGTCAGGACCTCATGCAGGGGCCGTGGTAGTGGGAAGCGCGGCTGCCCCAGCGTAATTAACTTGCTCTTCCTCCTCGCTTTCTGTGCAAACAGCACAGTGTGAGCTGGCCCTTGCTTCGGACAGTCTTTTATGAAAAATATGTCTGAAAATGTATTGCAAGGCTAAATGCTCAGATGTAGCATTAGACAGGAACAGGAGGACAGAAAAGATCTTTACGGAGAACGTTTGAAAAAAAAGGATGAAGGAGCAGCAAAGCAGAAAAATGCATGGCTGTTCTTCAAGTGGCAAGAGCACAAAAAAAGAAAGAAAAGTCCTTACAAAGCCACTATAAATATTTTTTGAATGCAGCGACAGTCAGCAACATAATGACTCTGCCTTAAAAGCACAGAGCAGCAGGCTGAAGGTCTGGAGAGTATTCTGGGTGGGTATGGTGGTCTCTGCAGTTCTGGAAAAGACATGCTAACGAGACATGGCCTGATCAATGCTTAGTCCAGTTGGGCTTCCAGGGCTCTGTGTCATCCTGACCACCCCTAGGTTTCCCATGAGACAATGTGTCTGTAGTGGATTTTTAACACAAAACACAGAAAAATATGTGAAAGTTACTATTACTATTACTATTACTATTACTATTACTATTACTATTACTATTACTATTACTATTATTACTGTTACTATTACTATTATTACTGTTACTATTACTATTACTATTACTGTTACTATTACTATTACTATTACTGTTATTGCTTTGATGGTTCTTGATATGTTTCCCTGCACCTGCTTAGAGCCTGCTTAGAGCAAGTGGTGAAGGTTAGCAAGCAGCTTCATGATTTCCCTGCTCTGCTGGGAAGTTTGCCATCAGAGTTGCCCTATCTCCTTCCAGTGTGTTTAGGGGATGCAGTCTGCTTGCTTCACCATGACTTTTCTGCTTTATTACGGCTTGCAGGTGTACCACAGCTTGGGGAGCTTTGACAGAAGCTGATACAGTCCCAATCTTCTCTGGGCTTCTACAGGGTGAAATTCTGACCTTTTTTAGTTGTTATGAAATCAATCAGCAAAGAAAGTTTTTATCTAAATTTCTCCATTTATCTTCTTGGTTAGGATCTCTAGCTGGTTCTTTTTATCTCCACCTAGGCACTGTAATGTATATATTTAGGTACTTGGTTGGGTGCAGCTCACCCAAATTATGCATCAAACAAAGCTGTATTTTAAAGCTCTGAGGATTAGGCTTTCTGAAGTGCTTAAACTCACTTTGTTGTCAGCAGAAAGTGGTAGGTGACTGTGAAGACCTCCAGAGGGAGTTCTTACTCATCTAAGACTATGCATGAATTAGGTGTACACAACCTTTTGTGACGGTCTTAAATCCATTTAATTTTCTTCATTTGAATATCTAGGGAACGTAGGGACATGCACAGAAAGGGCTGCTTTGTTACACTCGTAAGGTACAGGCATGCAGAGGCTGCATGAACTATATTGGGTTCTTATCTGTCCAGCTTGCATCAGGACTTTAAACATTTACATATAGAGAACGCATGTCTAGTAGGAATGAGGATAAAAATAAGCCCCTTTGCTATTTGGACAGGTAATTCTTTCCTCAGAAACACTGACTCTCCCCTCATTCTTCACCAGTAAGTTGGAGGCTCCTTCCCGAACCTGACCATGTAGTCCTAGCCCCTGGATTTGCCCTCAGATGGTAGCACTGCATTTGGCATATTTCTTGTCTTGTACTTTTTGCTCAACACAGTGACTGAAAGCTAATGAGCTCACAGGGTAACATTTTTGGATGCTGATAAGGCTTCTGCATTACAATTTGCATAAACATTACTGTTTAATAATGACCAATTTTGCAAGTAGGAAAACTCTTTAAAGACCTATTGAGCCAACGTTTAACTTCTGATTCCCCCAGCACATAGCAGCTACTTGTTAAAAAAATAAAGCCAATATCCTAAACGGTTTTTAAAGTTCAAGTTGACTTAATTATTAGATATTTTTAAAATACTGTTAGACCACTATTAGAATACCCCCAATACCTCTAGTCTTTTTAATTACCTGCAGTCACTATTAGAAGTAGTCATTGCAAAGTTCATCTGCTCTCTCCATGCTTCCTATTGATCCACGTAGGAACTTTGCCATCAAGTAACCACAAGAGAGGTTATCTTTAATGAGAGCCCTGTGGAATAATGGTCAATTCATTTCCCTAAATGCCATTTGTATAATATGAATAAATTCACATGCTAATAAAAGGACAAGCACCTCACGCACTGCTTAACCATGGTATGAAGCACTGGCATGGATCAGCTTTGCCTGTTAATAGTTAACATTTATCTTGGAATTTTTTTAATGTTTCTCAGTTAGCTCTTTGTTTGGGATGTATCTGCAGCGAGGTACGTTAAGTACACAGATAATGTCCAAGGTCAGCCAGTGCTGTCTTTTCGTGTCCAGGGATTGCTGCTTCTGGGAACCAGGGCACATGAACAGCCAACAGCAGCTCCTGTAATACAGAGCCAGATGGGAAAGTTGCAGTTGATGTTAAAGGCAATGAACTTTGTACATACCTTATGATGAATGAATAGTTCTGCATGAGCTGGAACTGCAGAAACTGGTTTTCTTGCAGATTTGTGTCTTGAGGCTAATGAGTTCTGGTTGTTACAAAGACGCAAGCTCCACTTGTAGCTACTCCACAAGGCAGGCGGTGTGTGTGTTCTCTAATGCTTAATAGCACTGCTCTTTTTGTGAACAAGACCATACTTTCTTGCCCTGAATTTCCATTGTCTAGTTCCCCGATTTCAGTGAAGTGATTTCTGTTTTGTGTAAGGATTGGTAAAATCAAATTAAACACATAAACTGTGGCATCTTGGGTTTAATTCAGATGCCCATAGAGGGTCCATGACATCTGAAATGTCAGAGGGTACCGAAGACATCGTGCAGTGCTGGTAGATATGAAAACCTGCAATTTTCTCACTTGATAACTGGGAAGCAGGCAGGATGCATAAGGGCATCTCAAATGGCATTAGACACAACTGAGCTGAGCCCATGTTCTCCACTGTCTATAATGGGATCTTGGGCACTCAGGTCGCGTAAGACACCTGCAAATACCTGTCTACAAATAAGTATTTAAGGACAAACTAAATCCCACCCCTTTTTATTATTTTTATTATTATTTTATTATTACCCCAGCCTCTCCCAAATGTACACCACTGCATGGGCCACACCTATACTCTTTACAATCAAATGGGTTGTTGTGTCTAGATTATACGTACGTGCATTTTTCTGTGTACAGCTGACAGCCTGAATATGGCATCCAAATCATGCAGCCTGGTCTCACCTGTGTAGTGCATTTCCTCAGTGTCATTGCTGTGTTCACATAATAATAGACCCAACACTATTTTCTATAACAGTTTCTGAAAAATTTTGAGATCAGAGCTTCTTTCCTTACAATATACATTCAAAGTGTCCTTCTAGGCATAATTTTATATTAGTTCTTTCCACGGACACACTCTTGGTTGCTATTACACCTATATCAGATGATCTTCTTCGTATCTGATACGAATACTGTATGTACCCTGGGCAGAGATACCCTGCTATCTTTACCTGTGATGTCTTCATGTTGATGCCATTTCAAAAGATAGCTCTGTAGCTGTTAGTTAATCAAAACATAGCAAGTCTGATCCCCGTGTATTCTACAACCATTTTATACCATTCTGTCAGAGCAGAAGTGCTTTAAAGTGACTACAAATGCGATCTGAGCTGATTTTAAAGCCCAATTACAGTGCCAGAGCACTCCAAAGTGGCCAAAGTATAAATGAAATTCAGGACCTCTATCACAAAGAGAAATGATCCAGTAAAAAGATGAATCTTCTGCCTACAATATAGTAAAAGCAATGACCACAGAGACAAATCTCGTCGGGGGCCTCCTGTCTGAAGCCTATGGAGCTGGCTGAGGAGCAGACAGAAGAAGGGAAAATAAAACCAAAGCACAAGACGTATCTCACACAGAGCTGCCTTTTACCCAGGGAATGTAGGCACAGCTACTGCAGCCCATCTCTTTATGTGTGTCAGATGAAATATTCCCAAAGGGGTCTATAACTCTTTAAAAGGTAATTTTTTTTCTCTTTTTTATTTTTTTTTTTAAACAGTAATAGATTCTGAGCTGAGGAAAACCTAAACCAGTCTAAGGAAAGTGTTCATTATAATTCAGAGAAGTGAGAGATTTTTTTTTTTGATAATTTTAGCATCTCAAAGGTCAATGGCTGCTGCTTCTTCTTGTCCCTGAGGGGTAATGTTGTCTTATCCAGCAGTGCCCTGGATTCATCAGAATCAGAAGGAAAATGTGAACTGTGTGATGACCCTAGCTAATTATTCAGTGGTAGCATAAAATGCTATGACATCAGCACTGAGGTAGAATAACGTACCAACTCCTCAGAAAGCATCCATACAAGCCAGACTATATTCCAAGGAAAGGAGCTTTTCATCTCAACCTTATAATGAAATGCAGCTTCTGTCACCAACCAAGAGTGAAGAAATAACAGCTGTTTCTCCTTCTTTCTGTGATTTATTCACATTCAAAGGTTTAGAAAAAAAGAAAAAGTGGGCTTCTTACCAGTTCAGAGTCTGGTAGTACCAAAGGTAAATAATGCAAGGTTAACTTGGGTCAGAGACAACAATGATATGCAAAAGGGCCAAAAGCTATCTTTCTTCCCAAGACTCAGGTATGCGAATGAAAAGTGCAATTTTCACAGCATTTTGTTGTTATTTGTTTGAGACAGTGTTTAGATAGGTTGGGTCAGATTCTGAGAAGTCCTAAACTTGCACTTTATAATACGTGAGGAGAGTCCTCCATCAACCATAACTTTAGGTCCTTTGCCTTTGGCATCACTTCATGGCAGCCAAGGATGCTAAAGCATAACTGGCAGACAGAGAGGCAAATGACTCTTCACTGGAAGGGCTTATCTCCTTGTAAACAGTGGAGCTCTGCAGTTTTCTACTCTCTTACCCTAAAGCAAGCATAAATACATGTGATACTATGCTTCAGACCACCTACAAACTACAGTTCCCTTATTCCTAACTCCTTAGGTTCTTCTTTGTGGTGTCTCCTCAGGTTTTAAACAGAGAACTTAGGACAGTGATAGTTATGCTTTCTCATCCAATTTTATGTGTATCTATCCAAAGGCAATTCTTTCTTGCTACTGATTTATTTGATATTATTTCAGATCAGAGGTAGGCTAACAGATAAGTTCTTCCTACCTTGCACGTTTGAGGTTTGGAAGTTCAAAACTCTGCTGAAGTTTGAACTGGAGCAGTAAGAGAAGATGCCTGCTCTAGCCACATGGAGGGAAAGGTTTGTGAAAGGAAGGATCATCTAGGTCACATCAGTTATGCTCTTCATCCCAGGCTCATGCTGACTAAAAGCAAGACTATTATCCAGGGTTAGGAGAGAGCAATGCAACACTTAAAATAGTCATATGTAAGTTGTGTCGTGAGTACAATGTCTGGTATTTTGTCAGTCTGATTAATCCAAATCTTGGATTTTCCCCTTTCTTGGTTTTCAATATTTGCTAGTCTGGAAAACCTTACTCATTTTCAAAAATCACCCAACGTGTATGGAAGGCCAGCTCTGTGCTGAGCGAGACAGGCAGAGCTTGGAGGACAGGTCCTATCTCAGTGTCACTGATGAGATCTCTCTCATATTCCCCAACATCCTTTCTCATGTGCTGAGTTATTTGATAGCTTTTCCAATGAAAGATGCTATAAAAATATTTTATTTCCTTAACATTTTCTGTTAATCAATAAAATAGAGCAAAACTAAACACGCCATTGCAGTAAAGACAAGAATACTCAAGGGAAAACTGAGATAGCTGGTTGTAGCAGTTCCAGGATGCTGGGCTGTTAGCTGCATGCTAGGGATGATTCACTTCTCATATAATATCGTGTACGTGCAGTTCCATGCACATCAGTGATTCCTGACAGTGGCATGAAAAGGAAAGCCAGTCACGTGCAAGGAACCCCGTAAGGAACCTGGTCCCATGTAAGGAGCAGTCATCCACAAACTGACTGATTTATTCCCATTGCTCAGTCTGGAAGGCAGTTTTCCTGAGGCAGGCTTCCAATATTAAAATCTGTAAAATGATTCTGTTTGGCGGCTATTTCTCATAGTTAGCAGAAGAGCTACAGAAAATAAATTTGTGATTTGGTTTATAATCTCTGTTCCAAGTTGTCGTTTGTAGCTAATTGAAGAAGTTCAGCTGGTGCCAGTTTTTCACCCTCTGCAACAACAGCAAACCCATCACTGCTTAGAGTCTGATTTTCCATGGATTTACTCTTTCACTATTTTTTTATGATGCAACTATTTCTGTTTGTTGCCTTCTCATAATATACAAGTGTACATGCATACGTACATATTAGTAAAAAGCTGGTTTTACTGGCCTGTAATCCTAACTATCAGTACAAGATAAATTCATGTGCCTGGTTACAGTCACATGAACTGTGAAGGACCCAACATTTGGAAACAAGAAAACATTAACGAGAGCTATTCAGTCAACCTTTTAAGTTTTAGACACACTGGAGAGTAACAGATGCAAAGTCCCCAGCAAATAGCACCACAGATGAAGGAAGGATTTGATTTAGTAATTTTCTTTTGCCCTTAAGCTGAAAAAACTGCTTTTAAACTGTATAAATTGGTTAACAATAACAAATGAGTTATTATTATTATGCATCAGTACTGAATTCTAAGAAGTCAAATATATGATTTTTTTATTAATTTTTCCCAGTTAATAGAAAAGCACAGGAAAGCAGTTTTAAAAATTTGCAAGCTGTCAATAGAAGGCATTCACTGGACCCTTTCCCCAGGGTCTCTTATTCACATTTTGCCCAGCTCAGTAATGACCAAAGTCTTCAGTTTTACCAGTTTCTAGTTATTTGCTATTGCATCTGAAAGAAGATTGATTTTCTCAATCTATCAACCATTCTGTTAAGTGGATTAACACAACACTTTCCATGTGAACTCATGTCACAAAAGTCACAGTGTTAAATGCATGTGATAACTCTAACCTGTACCAGTGTGTTTTGGTGGGCTGCTAGCCTACGTGTTGGGCTGACACCTTTGCTTTGACACCTTGTTTGCACGACTGCCAGAGACACAGCCTTACTAAAACATATATCAAAACTCAAAGTTATCACTTGTATTAAAGCAAAGGCATCACACATTCCCTCAAATAAATCCTTATCAAACTCTTGCTGGTGTTTTCTTTCATGCAAGTTGTGATATTGTAGCTCCTGGCTTCCTCTTCATTAAAGTGTACAATGTTACCTAGCTGATACCAGAGGCAGCAGCAGAATGTTTTCTTATTTTTCTTCAATTTGTTAATATTGCTCTCAATAATGTATGGTGATATATATATGAAACATCACTTTTGTGGTCAGGGACAGGTCTAAAACCAGAGTAAGTAATATAGGATCCAGGTACAAAACATTAACCATGCTAGTGATATTGGCATTTCAATCTAATTCTAGCATTGCCTTATGGCAAAATCTTTGTTCTCCTTTGTTTCTTAACCTGAGCTATAGGTATAAAAATTTCCTCTTATCCAGACAGATGAAAGTACTGCCCAGCAACTTGTGAGTGGGTTGAGTGAGGTTTGGATCCTTGTGCCAAGCAAGGAAGATTCCTGTCCACCTCACCCACAACAAAGCATAATATCCTCTTGACCTAGATGATGATGATGATGATGATGATTATTATTATTTTCCTGAAGCCCTCTTACTATGATCTGACTGCTCAAGTTAATGCAGTACTGGCAATACAATAATTATTTTTGCATTTCTCTTGCACCTGGCTGTCTGGACAGTCCCATGTCCAGGGCTTGGACCTGAGCACCTTGTTCAGCAAGGGACTGCTTATCTATGCTGCTGTGTGAGCAGTATATAGACGGTTTTCAGCTCCCTAAGAGGAAAGAGAAGAGGGCAGAGTATCCATCCGCAGCTACTTTGCTCCTCTTCCTGGTGTCCCCCTGGCTATAACCACCAGACCTCCAGTTTTGTCTTTCAGCCATGGTCTTTTTGTCTTTCCCTGCCCCACCGCTTTACCTGCTGGCTGCCATCAGGTGCCCAAACTTCTAAGTTTTAAATAACTTGTAAAAGCAGCTCCTGTAACAGTCCCCTGCTGCGCAGACTGATGTTCTTTCTACTGAACAAGCCTGTCTGAGGCTTTAATTATTTCCCCTTCAGGAACGTGCCAGCCACAGTGCAGCTCCTGAAGCCAAACAAGCAATTTTGCCAGCCCAGACTGCGACTTGGTCACATATCAGTGGAGCTGATTCCAACTGCATGGGAAGGGGACCAAGACTTTAAACCTCACTGCGTGCTGCTGTGAGTTCAGTTTTCATGGGGGAACCTGGAGGGACAGTGCCCACAACTACCAGTTCCTTTCCAGGGCTGGGCGGTGGAGAAAGACAGTGGCCTCGTGGGGTCCATGGGGTCCTGGGCTCGGGAGCTGGCAGTGCAGGGCAGTGCCATCTTTGTACCATTCTAAATGGTCTCGGACAGATAACCCACAGCTGCTTTCAGACAAGTTTTTATGGTGCTTCTGTGCACCTGGACTCTAAGCTCAAGAGAGAAATTAGTGCACCAGAACCGCAGGTGTCTCTATTTACCAGACCTTGATAGGGACAGTAGAGAGAAGTAGGAAGGATGCTTGAGCACCTACCATGGGTTCATCTCATCAGGCTTTGCTTAATTAAATGTTGGACACCTACTCTCATTATGCAGTGATGGGACCATGGGATTGTATTCTGAAAGTACCTCTCGTTGCTGATCTGGATCCTCCAGGTCCCTTGAGCAAGGGGAAGGATGTAGCTGGGGGGGGGGTGTGATGCCTTCTGCCCACGCTCCACTACCCACGGCAGCTCCGGCTGGGGCCAGAGCCCTGACCCTATAGTGTGCTGTATGGTTTCAGCCTGCACCTCTCCCAACAGAGTGTACAGTTCCCAGTGGTCTGACAGCTCTGGGGACCAGGGCTGGAAAGCAGACCATTTTTCCTGAAGTCTGACATTGCAGGCGGTGCCCAAGTCTATATTTTACACCAGGGTGAGTGTAGGACCACAGCCATTAAAGTCAATGTTTTTTTAGTTCATTAAAATGGGGAGAAACGTTTTCTTTCAGTAAATAAAATGTTCTAGGTGTTAGTATAGCAACCGTCTATACAATACCCTAATCCTAGACATAGTTTCAAGGTGCTGTTGCAAAACCACTAATGAGATAAGCAAGTGCCAGGCAGAAATCACTCCTTAGGCTGCTCATCTGGAGAGACACCAATGCTGCTGTCAGCTTTGTGTGGGCTGTGCAGTTACAGGTGGGCATTTAGTGACTACCGCAGAGAAAGCCTGCGTGTTGAGGAGGTCTGCAAGGTCTCAACAGGCAATAAGTTCTGCTTCCTTTACCTCATGTTCTATATCCCACATCAGGATTCTAAGGCCAGAGTTTATCACCATAAACCATGCCAGGGTATTTGAGGTTCTGTAGATATCTCTGGTCATAGCTTGGGAAATAATTACAGCATTTCAAACTGCCATGTGTGGCTAAGACTGTCACCAACCTGGAGCCCAAACATGTTTGATTCTATGTGAAGTCAACAGTGATGTACAAGTACACCTCTTCTCTTCATTTATCTATCCCAGTGGTGCTATTTTGTACGTTAAAAATCTTCTTCCATTCATTTAATCTTATTCTGGGAGACACTGAAGCATTTCCAAGAGGGCACTTAATTTCATTAGCTTTTCTGGAAACAAAAGCACAGCAAGAACGCCTAAGCAGAAAAATTAAATTACTAGATGCGAGTCAAAGGAGGGAAATGCCCTGATACAAGCTTTACAGACTGCAGGCTCTTTAAAAATTCACCACCCTGGGAACTGAAATTATAGCCACAATCCCAGCAACCCAAACTTTGTACATGGAGGAGCGAGACAGAGTGACTTACTGCTGTGGTGGTTTATGCGTGTCAGGAGAACAGGGATATGGCTGAAATTAAAAGAGCTATCAAAGTGGTCTCATATGGTCCTCTTCTATTAATCAAGTAGTTCTACTGTAATATTGAACATTGTTCCTCTCTGAGGTATAATTTTGTCTCCTTTCATCTAGAATGTTCTCTGAAAGCTGTGGCTATGCTGGTGGTTTCTTCTCAAGTAGCTGAAAACCCCGAGATTGATTTATTTGTTTCTGAATATAACTGAAAAAATTGAATGCTATTACTCCACTGAATAATGTTAATAATCAGCTAGATATGTGCAAATTTCAAGATACTTTACATGATGTATACAAATTTAGATTTAATAGAAATTTTAAAGGTGTATTATTTTGCTTTTCATGATGGAAGTTCATCATCAAGGTCTTGTAATTTAAAGAAAATAAGTTCTCTCTGAATCTGCTCAGCAGTAGTATACATCCTCAACAACTCAGGTGAAATCAAATGAACTACTCTGATATTGCATCAGTTACAACAAACAAAAAACTGACTCAATACATTTTACAATAAAAAATTAAAAGCTCTCATAGATATTTCTCTGCTTTCAACTTTACTTAAATTTTACCCACAGAGCACTGATATTTGTCAATTGCTCAAGCAAAATATGTTTACACAAACAGAGTAGATTCTTGGAGGAGTAACCTAAGATTTGCATGTAAGTAGAAAATATCACGTGTGAAGTGTCTTGTTGCTACTGCAGGAGATGAGAGGAAAATAACCTGGTTTGTAGTTTTGCTTCTTATCATTGCCAGTTCTCAGGTGACACTCTCTCAGGTGACACTCTCAGCAAAAAGGGATGTAAGATACAGAAAAATAATAAACATCATATTGGCTTTAAGCTTTTTGACAATTTCCAAGTTTGTAGCCAATATAAAGCCTAATTGTAGGACCATTCAGTGTTATCTTACACAAAAGCTAGGCAGGATGGTGGCTGATGATAAAATTACTAGTCATGTTGTGAGCATGCACTCAGCGATGAATTTAAAGGGAGTTGAAAGGATAAGTTCCCATCCATTCAAAGAGAATCAAAGTCAGGATATTTGACTCTCCTTCAGTGGACTGAGTTCTGTATTTTGGTCAAAAAAAAAAAAAAAAAAAAACGCCACATATTTGACTTTCGGCCTTCTTTGGGTCTTCTTGGCTGGAGGTATCATCGCTTTTGATGATCAAAAATGCTAATAATGGGAGAATCGTCAGAAATGACAATGGGACGGCAACAGTTAAATGCAGACTGATGACGGAACGTCATCTTTTACAATATAAAGTCTAATTAGCATTAATATATTCTTCAAACTAAATTGCACCCAGCACTTCATATACAGAAGTACATGAAAATACTGAACTAACCATGAAATGGTTTCATATATCAAAGTGTTCTGTGTAGTGTCAAGGTACCTGCCACATGCAGAAGTGGCTGCTCAGGATGGAGCTTGTGGCTCCTCTTCTGGGGCTCCACACCACCACCGAGAAGGCACGAGGTTGGCAAACGGGGCTGGGAGGAGCGGGAGGGCAGTGGGAGGCGGGACCTGAGGATGTGGAGGTGAGCCTTATGGTTTTATTGATCTGTGCATTTTAAAGAGCAGAGATGTCTGACCACGGCCATCTCGCACAATTTCTGCCTTTCACAGAAACAAGTGAGCCAAACAGGCTGCTTCAGGTTGGCTTTAGAGCCAGTTTGCTCAGAGTATGAAATAAAAATAAAGGATGTGCTGTGATAGTCTTCATATTGCCCCTATTCTGCATGCATTCTGGATATCTGAAAAATAATCTTGTCTGTTTGTTGCAATGAGTTTAATGTACACCACATAATTAACATCATGTAATGCTTTTAAAGGCATAAGTGCAAGAGCTAAGGGCTATTATTGTAACAAATGTCTTTTTTTTTTTTTCTGTAAAAAACATATAGCAGACAGTTATAAAGCAATATCCTGAAAGACAAACAGCAGTTATTAACTTGATGGCATCAAATAAATAATGGATAGCCACTGCTGGAAGCTTTTCCTTCTTTGGGTAGTATTATTCATTCCTTAATTTGTTAATTCTTTATCCCAAGACATATATGGCTCTTTGCAAGTCTGAATAAGATGGGTTAGAGCTGAGGGAGATGGAGAGGAGGTGGGAGAGGAGGCTGAAGTGCAACACTATTTGGTAAGGTAAATGGGAACACATCAGCCCTTTATGTTCATTTTTAGGATTTTCCCAGTGCTGTACTTGGGAAGGAAACACAGTAATAGGCCAGCCCTGATGCTGGAGGATTCCTCCTCTGTGGGGTGGGTTTTCAGCAGGAGGGACAGGGTGGGCAAGGAGCCAGGAGCAGCCGGGGGGAGTTTCCCTGGGCTGGGGGTGGTGGGCACCCATCTCTGCATGGGGCACGTGTAGGGCTGCTGGCCAGCAGGGCAGGTGGGAAGCACTTCGTCTGCCACCTGGAAAAGGGAAGGGACATCTGCCACCAGTGTGGCCAGGAGGGACAGTGAGCCTGGCTGGCAGTGGTGAATATAATGTTCTCTTGTTCATCTGATTACCATAAATTTCAGCTCATGGTGTTGATTCTGTGACCCCTTCCATAAACCTTCTAGGAAGCCTTGGCAGGAAGAAGGGTGTAGACATGAGGGGCATGATTTAGGAGTCTGAGTTTCCTTATAAAATAGAGAGGAACCAGAGTGAAAAACAATTTTTTTGTGCCGCAGAATTCTTCTTTGTGCATTCATTTTTACAAAGGAACAAGTTCTCCCCCCCATTAGATCATCAAGGGAAACTTCAAGACTTTTTAAACCATATCTTCATTTCCACTCTCTTTTTAAGTGAAGCTATTTATTTATTTATTTATTTATTTATTTATTTATTTAAGTTTGTTTGTTTGGTTTTGGTTTTTAGCAGGAAGTTATTCTGGCGTGAAGTTAGTCCTAACAGTTCTTGCTCTTCAGCCC
The DNA here is from genome assembly GCF_964211835.1 of Anser anser. Lineage (NCBI taxonomy): Eukaryota > Metazoa > Chordata > Aves > Anseriformes > Anatidae > Anser > Anser anser. Next base: position 186,816,775 of record NC_139720.1, read on the forward strand.
ATCAGCACAGCTTGGCAGTGCAGTTACTCCCCTGCACTCCTACAGTGTGAGGCTGCTTTGAAGCCCCGCTGAGCATCGCTCTGCATCCCGCAGACAGCAACCTGCATTTCCTAAAGATTCATCTTGCTTCCGATAAAACCCCAAAGACCTGCTCTACTGCTTTTAATCAGTAACACGGCCTCCAATTTACTGAGTGCAGTAAACCCAGCTGAGGGGTGGGTGGCCGCTGCTACTTCAGCTTGGGCATCGCTCTGTCTGCCTTGGACTGGGCAGTCACCAGCTCGGCCAAGACACATTTTAGGAGCAATCAACTGTTGTTTTCTTTCTGCCTCTTGCATTATGGCTGCTGCTGCCTGTTTTGCAGTGCTGTGCCTTGGCACAAGGCTGCCAAGAGAAAGAATGTTTAGGGGACATGGGGCTGCTCACCTGCCCAAGCCCAAGTTGCGATGGGATGTTGGGTGATGTTTACAGTGCCCAGTGCCATGGGGAACACCAGCAGTACCCAGCAATAGCACCCTGCCTGGGCCATGCCATGCTAGGAGAGTGGCCCTATGTCACATTCCCTAGGAGCTGGAAGAAATTAGTGTGGTCTTAATGTCAGCTGGCATTATCGATGTGTACTGTTGCCCAAGAGCGCTGATTTAGCATTTTGATTAATACTGGAGTGTCAGGCAGAATTACTGCCAAACTCGGGTAACAGGCAACTAAAGTCAAGCTCAGATATGTGAGGAGGAAATATGAAAATATTTCTGTCAATCATTTGGGACTTATGGCTAAACTGAGTTTGAAATGCATCTGGAATGTAAACTCCAGGATGCCCTCCCCTGCCATTTGAACCTTTCCCTTTCTCCCCTGTGATGCTCTTGTTCTGCTGTGAGACCCAAAGTATTTTCATTTGAGGGTATGTGGGGTCCTTTAGTGTAGCCAGGCTGATTCAGATGTTCATGCTTATTTTTTTTTCCAAGTTTTCCTATCCTTAAAACAGATAAATTATTAATTATCTGATAGGAGGAAATCTGTTGTTAAATAATCCTCAGGCACAAGTTTACAATGCTTTTAAATTCAAAGAGAAACTACTTCTTCCATCATTTCCCAGGGCTTGTAATCTATGTTCCACTAATTAACACACTGTCTGAATTATGCATTAGTTCCTATTCTTCCTGCTGTGTAGCACACTGCACTTATGCTTTTTCCTTTCAGCTGTTGGCCCCTGGGAATCAGGGTGAGATTTTTACATGGTACCATCATGTCCATCTGGACTGGTAACCCCTCTGTCCTCACTGCTTTTATCTCCTCTTGAACAACTATAGCAAAGCAATATTTTTGTGCACAGGACCTATTTTCTCTCCATTTCTTCTGTTCTTTGTTTTGTTTGGTTTTGTTTTCCCGTAAGGCTTAAAAGCAGCCTGTTAGTGGTAGAACTCTTGGGATATGATAGGTTGTGCCGTTCTCTGGATGGAGCTGAGGAAAACTTCAGATTAGAGCTGAAAAGAACCTAATAAATCTGATGAACATATATCTGAGACAGGAGTAAGCAAAGGAGAAGAGGGGTGTCTGTGCCCAGCTGACCCAACAGCAACTGCTTCTAGAGTTTTAATGGTCTATCACCTTTTCACGGTCACGACGTGTTCCAGATGTCTTACAGGTAACACTGCCTACCCTCAGCAGCCCCCTCCAGAAACAAAACGATAAGAGCAGCAGATCTTGTGCTAAAGATGTGTGGTAACTCGTAGCCTAACAGATAGGCACCAGAAATCCTGACAAATCTTCTGCTGGTTTGCAGTCTGACTTACATTTGGACCATTAGTATGCTTCCCCTTCACAAACAAACAAATATAAAAATAAATAAAAATCCATATTAGTTAATGTCTGATTTATAACTACTTGTATTATATAGATATATTCCTGGGTTCAAGTATACATATATTACATATACATTCATAAATCTGCACAATTGCAGTACTAGAAAAGCATTTCATAGATGAATATAAATATATATTTGTGTGGGAATATACCATTCCAGCCATTATTAGAATATTTAGGTGCTTATTTGCTTTTTAATCCAGAAAACATTTAATTTTAACCAGAAAAATAGGTTGTATAGTGAGACTTCTCTATGGCTGTGTTTGTATGTACATGTATAGGCTTGGCAGAAGTAGTGAAGTAGTCTTCATTTTGAATTATTTGAAATAGATTCATGTTTTGTTTTACACATTTGTTACGATATGCATTCTTTCATATTTTCTGCTGACTATCAGGGTTTTTAAATTGCTTCTCACAGGTAGAAGTGAAGCCTCTGCTAGCGTTTTCAATCAACCTAATATGGAAAAGAGACATTACACTTTTTCAAATCTAAAATATTTCTATAATGTATCTTGTACATCTTCTTAATGGTGACAGAGGAAATCATGCCAACAACTTCAGCTGGTGTAAGATTTTCTCCAGACCTTCATCAGCTTTTGTTCTCTGAATTCCTTGTAGCCCTTGTGCAGTGCAGCATCCAAGTGCTCTGCTTGCTCAGGAAGGATCAGTCCAGCACACTTCTTTGTGTCTTCTGGAAAATATTCTCATCTGTAACTCTCTTTAGTGCAGACACCTTTTATAACAGTTTCAGACTGTTTTCTCTTCAGACAGGTTTTTGTTTTCTCTCCTCATCTTTATCAACAGATTTCATTAACATGCCTTGGGTTCTTATGCTTTCACAGAATATTATTAGCAATATTATAAGCCTAAATGACATAGAGAAGTGCAAAAATCTCACCAGGCGTTTGTGTTACAAAGGTGTAGCTTATATAAAAATGCAGGTAAGAACATTGTGGTGTTAGTTATTTGCCAGACTAAGGTCTAAAGTGTCAGTAATTTTGTGCCACAGCCGGACAGATGCTTACTGAAGCAGTGCCTGCCTCTTTCTTCAAGCTGTAGTTCTGTCCATACCAGAAAACCAAACAGTCATCTTCATCTGTATGGCTTCTTTCCCTGTGGATTCTCCAACATCTGATAATGTGACAGAGCTCATCCTACAGCCTTTCCTTCAGTCCATTAAGTAATTGGAATCTGCTTCCTCCACTGCCTTGCCAATTTGCATGAAATTAATGGGATTTAGTAATTTTAAGATTTTTCACTCCTCTGTAAAATTTCACTGAAACTAAACAGTATTGAAAAGATATAAAAAGGCAGGAAATTATACATGGATGAGACAGACAAGATTGTATCAGCTCTATGTCCATAGCTAGTCAGGAATATAATCTGTAAAATTCACTTTCTTGTAATATGAGCCTTTGTTGCAATAACTCCTAATAAGAAAACACAATCTCCATTTCATCCTACTTGCCTCTGCTCATTAGAGGGTTAATAGAGTTTCTTGCATGGCCAAAGAGACTGAATAAACAGGCTTCTGCAGGACTGAGGTCTTGTCCTTGAAATTAAAATTCATATAGGATATATTTCTTCGCTTCCCTTAGGAAGCAGATTTATCTTGATCACAGCAATAATACATGGCCCAGCTCCACAGTCAGTGTAAAAATAAGTGTATCTTACTCTTGTGAGTATCGTGTTTGAAATTGGGCTTTATTTTTTTTCATGTCCTTGCAAAGCTATTCCACACCTCAAAATATCAAACCTATTTCTGGATCAGTCACGTATTTCTTCCCAAATGTTGTTATGAAGAAAATTGTTTCTGACCACAAGTTTGTAGTTTCAATATATGATGGAGAGATGGGACATGGGACTTGGTGTTGCTTTTATTGTGAAAGAAGAAGCACACCATAGGCAAGGTTGTCACTGCGTGCAAATATCTGAAGTCACCTAAAACTCTAACATGTTGGTATAAAACACAATCACTGGTATTCAACTGTATTTTTTTGGTGGAAAAAAAAAAAACAAAACATCTTTAGGAGGTCATATGTATTAACTAACCTTTTTTTGCGTCTAGAAGACAGATGTTTCCCTGCCAAATAATGGGGTAAATTTTATATTTTTTTAGCATTTTTACCTGCATGTAAGTAAAAAATTGTCTGATGAAAAAAACTTCCAGTTCTTCAACCAAAGGGGATCAATAACATGTCACATAACCATCGTAAGTCAGTGGCAATTAATAGTACTCAGCAGAAAAAAAATAGTCCATATATTACCAGTAGAATGGGTAACTTTAGAGTTGTTATGTATTCATCCAGTTCTCCAACCATCAGTTTTGTTTAAACTGGATATTTCTTCACAGTCTCACAGATCTCACCCACCTTTTTGTCATCTTGATTTGTTCCTAATAGCTCAGATTTTGGCAAACCTTCAAAGGCGCTTGTGCTAACTGTACCTACCAAGACATTCTTGTTTCTCAGGCACCAGAAGAAAATCCATCTTGTGTCTGCTGGATCTGTATGTACACAGAAGAGATTCCAATGTTAAACTGTTTAATTAGTTCAATTAATTAGTTTAATTAATTTAACTAATTTCAATAAGAAGTCATACTGTAAAGGCAAGGAATCGATGACATAATTGTGGTTTTACACTATAGTTTATACAAAAGCAAATGGGATTAAAATGCAGAAAAAGAAGTAAATTAATTTCTCTATATCAAAAATAAAATATCAACATTTGGAGACTCACTAATCTGTCACATTGCTTTCACTCACCAGTTAAAAAAATAAAATAAAATAAAAAAGATAAATCATTACCACTTCTGCTGCTCTTTCTGCTGGTGTTACCACAATAAATTGTGAATACCATGCATGTAACTTACTGATTTGTGTAAATTTACTCTAGCACCAACAGACTTCCAATGCAAGAAGCCAACTACATATCTGAATAACGTGTTTGCACTAGCTACTCCATGGTGCAATAGTACAAACTTCCACTACTTCAAGTCGTGTTACAGCTTCAGAGCATTTGGGACTGCAAAGTACCACCACATGTTAATTTTCATACACATATTCTAAATCAACATCACAAGCAAAATCATTTCATGTTTCTTCAACTTTATGTATGCAATTGCTGATGTTAGTATTACAGCCATAATTGTAATCAAATAATGCTCTCCATTTTCAAGCTAATGGGCTTGTATCTTATGTCAAAAGTTGGTTTATTTATATACTATGCCAAATTCATTCTCACAGTGGGGTTCCCCTTAGATAATGGATTCACTGCAGAGATTGGAAAACACGTAATTATAGCTCAGCCCACGCTGTCTCATATATGGAGAGTGAAAATGAAGTCTGGAGTAAGGACATTACAAGCAAAGTGACATATATATATTTTCTAAGACGACTGTTACTAAGCAATACTATCTTCCCTTTTGTAAATCGCTAATTCCTGCAAGTGTCTTCTTGTTGAGGGTCAAAGACTAATTTCTAGTTAATTAGGCTCCCATGTTAGTTAATAATTTCTTACTAAAACTGTTTTCTTTTTCTCTCTAACTTCAAGCAGATTTTTGTGTTTTGTTTCTCTACATTATCTGGAGCTAATTTAGACATTTTTATAGATGTTTGTCCCATCTGTATGCCTCTGCATATACACACCTCTACTTCTGTTCTGTTGAACAGAACATCCACATCTACAACTTCCACCTTTCCATTACCCATAATCAAAAATCCTATTTCCAAATTAGTATTTATGGGACGTGTTATATGAAGAGGACAACTTGATCGTGTACTTGCTGATGGTTCCATTTGACATCAAACCCAGGTCATAACATAGTTTCACATTACAAAAAACCTAGGTGCCCTCCTTGTCTTTCAATGCCACTATTATTTCTGAGAGATCCATTTCCAATACTAATATCTGGGGGAACACAATTTGCCTAATACAAAAAATGCAGATACAGCCCTTTTATGACACAAATTATCCTTGCAGTGCAGAGCACAAGAGCAAGGGCTTACCTCCTATTTCAAAATATTTTGCAGAAACTATAAACATTTTTCCTTATTTCCTTTGCTAAAAGATATACATTATGCAAGAAAATATCCACATATGTCTTGTTCACATATGCTTTCCCCCACAGCTGAAGCTTTCTTAGTTTCCTCACCCCCTTATCACTTTGATGGAAATGATATTTGTCGCATTCACTGGGGCAGGTCTGGTTTTGAGCAGGCTTCAGGGACTTGCACAGTTCCAGTTTTTCACATTTATAGGAACAAATCTCTTCAACAAAAATCTGATGGTGCAGATCAGGCTTTCTACATGTTGTGATGATTGAGGACAGAAAGGGATACAAAACTTGTTCTATTTCATGTATTAACTGACAGTTTTCCTGTAAAATGTGTTCCCTGGTCCAATTTCACTTTGACAGATTGAGTTCTGTGGACCTGTTTTACTAATATACCACCATGTCTAGTAATTCCAGTTCATATTGAGACAGCTTCTTTTCTGAATGGCAAAAAGAGCCTACTGCAATCAACACTTACAAATATGAGCTTACGTTTCCAGGGAGAAATAATTCTGCCTGCAGTAAGGCTTTTTGTGTCCAGACTTTTATCATGCTTCAGCAAGGAAGATATCTGTGGCATATTTTAGTTTATTATCAGTCAAGTTACTCTGTCAGTCACAGTGATTAACCATGAAGTGCAAGTGAATTGCACAGACTTGTAGAAATTATGTTGAAAACTAGTACTTGGGATTATATATGTTTTGAATGTCTGCCTATTTGACTAAATTAAAAATATTTTTAATTTATGTACATATATATATAAAAGAATTAGTGTCTTTTCTGTTATGAGGGTTTTTCTTTAACCAGAACTAAGTTTGCTTGCAAATTGTATGAGCCTATTAAATCAAACGGCAGAGCAGTCTGTGTTCTATTATTTTGATAAGGTGCAAAAAAGAGAACACTCCTCTCTGCTTGTAGGATTAATTAGCACATTATATTATTTTCACAGTAATTTTTTCTTATCCATGTATGATTAACAACCTTCTATTTGCAAGAAGGTCTCTTGCCCTTTCCAACCTTGTCTATCCAGTGAGAGAATTCACACTCCACGCTCGGTTTTATCTACATGTGGACATAAGTCATGTGCTCTTTGCTTACCTAATAAAATTTAAGGTTCCCGGTAGTTTTTCTGAATCTTAAATTTTCACTTTCATCCTGGTTGCATACAACCTGAGAAAATTACTGTATTTTTTTTTTCTTTCACTTTTAAAAAATGAGTGCAAAATTTGTGTTGACCCACGGCACACTTTCTGATCATTGCTGTTATTCATTGGTTGCTTATTCTCTTCATTTAAGCTTCCAAACAACTTCCTTGTTCTTCTTCTTTATCAAGGTTCTTTGAATCCTGAGAGTCATGAAATACATATCTGAGCCATCCACCACCTTCTCTTCTATTTCTGATTTCCCATTTCTTTGTGCAGTGTTTGGGAAGACCAAATGCATTACAAGGCCTTAATTTAGTTATGTGTGTCCAGTTCTGAATGCTGGTCTCCTGTGGTCATAGTAGACTATGGAAAAACAGAGCATACTCTTCTCATGCCTTCCTGTTGCCCAACACTTGGTGGCTTGGATAGCATTGCACCAATACAGTAGCACAGCACTGCATTAAGTCTGCGTCAATTAGTTTTTCCCTGCTTGCTCAATGTACATGGCAGCAAAACTATGTTAGGTATATCGTATATGTAGGCTTGCAGCAAGAGATCTCTTGCAATCTGTTAGGGTTAGGCTGCAATCCATGCTAAGTGGTTTGGTAGCTACCAGTTAGTGACCACTCCTAAAGGTGATAATCACATTAGCTGCCTCATCGACTCCTGCAGCTCAAAAAATAGGTGGGTTTCTCTCTCGAACAATGAAGTCCAGTCAATTACTATGCCTTAATATTCAACATCAACATAAATATCCACACATCACCAAAAGGGGGGCTGTGCTTGCAGCACTCCCATCTTCACTTTTTCCAAAACTACAATTTCAGAATTGCTTGCATTTAAACCCCACTTGTTTATGGCACTTGAAACACTTTGTTGCACTGCCACAGATCTCTTGCACCTCCTGCATTGATTTGATGGCTATAAGTCAGGTGCTGACAAACTTTCAAATACAGGTGTGTTAGTTGTACCAAGCACACAGGCTGTACACCATCAACCTCAGCAGAACATGGTCTTGCATATGATCACATGCAAAACCAGAAATTCCAGCAGTTAGCTGCTAGCTACCATACATGTCACAGCCAAATATGAATACAAACTTTTCAGGCAGTGAGATCATGACTAGGTAACTTGCCCTAAGTACTGTGCAGCCTGGACATGTGCTGTACTAGATGACTGACGAACAAAATTTGACCCATGCTTGTTCTGTTCCTTCCTACCCTTCAAGTAAGATGGACTCCACCTTCTTGCCTCTTGCTCTTGCCGTCCTTTCCATGACCTAAGAAAGGAGGAGAATCTTTTTTATTATTATTATTATTTTATGTTCTTCAAAGAAATGTAGACAAAAATCTCTTAAGTATGGTCCGAGGATGCCTGATTCACAGTACAGTGAGTTGATAGCCCTTCAGTTTGACTTTTCTATAATTCTACCAAAATCTTAAGTCCTGAAATAGGAATAGACACCAAAATATTTAAATGACTATGCCATGACTTGCTCCTCAAGAGGTAGGTTTCTACATATTCTTATCCCCATGGTTAACAACGGGAGAAAAATATTTAAAATAAATTAATTCCTTTGTCTTTCCCTATTATCCGTTAATATATAGGATCTATTTTCTCTCCATTAAAATTCCAGCAATTGTAGTAATGTAAGGCAAAGGGGACTCAATTTCTGAAATGGAGCTTTGATAGTTGCCGTAGAAGAGATTGGAACACGAATGTTACTTTCAAGAAAAAAAAAAAAAGCATCTGCTTTTTTTTTCTAATTAGATAGCAGAGTAGCAAACCCTCTGATGTGCTGATGTAGCTGATGTATTAAAATGAGAATGTGTTTAGACTAAGTTGTCTAGAGAGCTACATTTTTGACAACTGGTACTGTAGCTACAGTATTCAAGCTGTTTTGAATTGTAATGCCCGACATTTACTGTAAGATCAAGAGAAGTAATGTTATGGTCTGCAAGGGTGATGTGGTGGTTAAATAGTGGTTAGCCAACAGAATAGGGTATCCTGATGTGTGGCACAGTACTCCTACCATATGAGGTATTAATTGATGCCTGAATTAGATAACTCAGGGAATGCAATATCATACATTGCATTCAAGAAGACTTAGCTAAGTATTGTTTGATTTCCAATTTGATGACCATCGTGCATAAAAGCAAACCCACAATTCCTTACAATAACTTTTTACACCTATTTAGAGGTATGAACCTCTGCCGCTGCAACTCAGCCTGGAAGCTCCTCTCTAGTTTCTGCAGATGGGCAGAGTTTCCAGCCTCATTGGGAGCATTCATGCTGCTGCAGGTCACACAGCCTTGCCATCCCTTTTTGTGAACCTTAAGGATGGGACTGGTATGGCCAAACATGGCATCTGCAATGCAGACTCTGAACCAGACTGTCTAAGGCAAGGGACCAGGACAAACAGTTGTAGGTGATGATCCACCTCATTATGAAATAGGCAACTAAACTATGTTGGTCATCTAATCTGTTACAATCACTCCTTAGTGACCCCCCTGTTTTGGTGACAGAGGTAGCCAAAGTCCTAGTACCACTAGTACTCTGCCTTCATTTTAGCCTCTTCAGTACTCCCACCAGCTCTTTGACCATTTGAATTGAGCATCACAACACTCTGAACAATGTTTTCCCTTTTCTAAATATTCCTAGCCTCACACTAAAAAAAAAAAAAGCTACTGTGCTAACAAGGAAATAACTGCTTTCTCAATGTTTAAATTTAAAATCACAATGATTTTACAGCTGCTGTAAATTTTTATCAGTTGTGTCTCAGCCTTTTTATTTTAGTTGTACAGGAAAATGTAGTTGTCCTCTAAAAGTTGTTTCTCCAGATATTATTTATTTATTCTACCTACCATCTAATTATCAGTAAAAAATCTTCTTTTTTCCCCAAGGCAAGGTTTCTAGACAAGAAGGTGTACTCAAGCAACTTTCCACTTTTATGAGTAACATAAAATGATCAAATACCATATAATATAAGCTTCTGTGCAGACGATTAGGTTATTTTTCTGAAATGACTTTAAAACCAGACTATGAGAGACCAGTTACTCTAATGAAGTCGGGCATTTTTCTCAAAGGATGTGCACAGTCCTCAATTAACATTTTTTGTCACTCAATGTAAAGAAATGAAAAATTGTATTTCACACCTTTCCAATTCAAAAGCAAGGTAGGAGCTAATTTTTTTTCATAGCATAGTTATTGGAGGATGAAGTGATTAATAGGTGAATGAGAATTCACAATAAATTCACTGAAAGTCATGTTTTATGCAGACACGTAGCTCACTGGCAGGTAGTAGCCAAATTATGATGAGCTATGAGGAAAAATAGCTTAAGTAGATTTTGAACCATATCCTGAGCTGTGACTCAGGTGTTGGAGTTTAGCCAGATAACAGTCTTTGCATCTCAACATGGAGACAAGTCAACAAGACCACGGTGAAAAAGAGCTGTCATTCTCCTTTACATCAGTAGCGTATGTATATACATCCAGTCCTATGTCTGTCATTGTCATGAGGTTAAAGGACAGACAAATAGGCTGACTTGGTTCAATTCTACTCTGTATATAGAATATATACAAAAGATAGTTGGGGAAATTTAGTTGGAAGAGCTCACCATATAATCAGGTCATCTGATGGCCAATAAGTATGTTTGAAATTCACCTATCTTTAAATATCTACAGCTAAAATTAAATATATATTTTATCAAAGAAAGTGATAGGTCTCCATCTCTCAGATATTTCCAGAAAATTGGGAGCCAACAATTGCTACTGAAGATCAAAGAAGGAATTAGCACTATATACTCATATGTCTAACAGTAGAGACAGCTCTGGCCATCCTTGTCCTATGCAGCTTGTTGGTAGCTGTAAAGGTGTGCAATGAAAGGATCTGGATCCCTGACAAAGGGGGGCTTAGCAATACACTACATAACAGAAATGGGAGGAAAACTAATTAACAGAGAATAATTCAGTTCTGTTTGCTTGCTTGTCTTTGCTAATCTAGTGAGAGAGTGATGAAATCATGACTTCTGGGTTAAGATGTGCTTAGCCTGGATGATGTGGTCCATTTGGGAACTGGGCTGGTGCTTTATGTACTTGTAAGTTCACTGGGACCCCAATAACTCTTTTTTTTTTTTTTTCCTGCAGAAATGCTGTAATGTAAATAAATTTGTGCTTAACCAAAGGAATGAGGTTCTCCAAACACATCATGAAACATGACCACAGAGAAATAGATATTTAAATTACATCATCTGTGCTATAAAAGAATAGTTTACTTGACTGATTTTTTGGCAGTCTCCCAGAGATGATACCTTCAACGTCCATTAGATGTATTGCCCTGCTAGGTCAATAAAGTGGCAAATTGGAAAGGGATGTAGAAAGACTGTAATTTTCTAATACATATGCTAGGGTATTTTTCTCCATGTGTTTTCTCCTAAAAGTACTTTGTCTCTCTTTAGCACATTGATAAATTTGTCTGGTTCAGTTTTTAAATCCCTTGAAATATCTTTCTTCATTTACTTGTCCTGCTCCCCTGGTTTCCAGAAAGAGAGCAGCAGTCCCCTGTTGTATAAAGACTTGATTCACAGAGAGTTTCAGAACAAATTTACTGATCACAAATAGATACAGACAGTAGTTCATGCATTTAAACACTTATAATTGAATAATATGATTAGGCTGTTGATCTTTTTTTTTCCTAAGTGAATTAATTTTATTTACCAGGTGAGGATTTCTAAATTCAAAGATTAGAACTTTCAAAGGTTGGCTCTGCTTCCTGTATTTTTATCACTTTACAGAGCCAATGTCAAAGCTTTTGATTTCATTGTTGTCTTATTTATTTATTTATTTTCAGAAGAGGAACTATCTGTACTTCATATTTCTTTATTTGCTTCTCGGGTGTTATTTGAAGATGTGAGTGTTTTCCTACAATTTCGCAAATAGAGCGGGTATTTACAGCTCTTTACATGTTTTGAGATTTCAGTAGAGACAAAAAAGGAGGTAGGAAATTTCTCATAAAATTAATGAGAGAAAAATGAAGAAAGAAATTAATGGAGAAAAAAAAGAACTGTATGAGGTATAGAAGCCAAGATAGAGAGCACAAGGTAAATAAATGTGGTGCTCAGTGGTGCCCAGGTTTTGCTGTGTAAAGGAAAAACTTCTTTGTGGACATGCTCAGCAGTACTTGGACATCCACCACAGAGGAGCCACCACCCGGGAAGCAGCAGGATATTTGATAGACATTAATTATGGGCAAAGACAGGATGCTTTCCTGAATTTCACCCCCTGCCCATTCATTATCACCACCTCTTTATTATTGTTTCCAAATAGTGGCTGGCCCAGGAGGGAGTGAGCTAAAATCTCTGTGTTTCTCATTCTTATTCAAAACAAGAGTTTACATCGTAGAGTTTTGAAAGCATAAACCCTGAGGAATACAGAGAGAGAGAGAGAAAGAGAGAGAGAGAGAGAGAGATAATATCTCTTCTTCCAGCTCTGCAAGTCATGTTTTTGTCACCATTTTGGCTGAGCTGACAAGGGGACTCTGGCTTCCCCAGCTGGAAAGGACCACACCTCTGCTGCTGGGAAGTGACAGGCTTTTCCTGCTGAAAACCACCCTCACTGGGAGGCTGTCACATCACCAGCTTTCAAGCTTTATGCAGAACATATTTCCTTGGACAGAGTTTCCTAATGTAACCTTGACAGCTGGTTGACCATCTCTTGTGCTTTCAGAAAGTCTTATGCAACACGTATACCATGCCTTGCAGAATAATAGCTCTTTTTCCTTTGGTCATTAAATATAAAAATAGAGCTGAGATGTGATGGTGATAAAAGCATTTTAAAAAATTGCCCACACATTCTCCCTGATGATTTTGTTTTGGTGAGTTTTCTGTTATTTATGTTTTTCTAATCCCTAGCTGAACCATATCGTCTGACTTCTTCTGAGCTATTTAATTAGAAATAAGAATAAATTAATTATGACAAATGTTACAATTAGTTGTTATGTGAAAAATAATGAATTTTAAGAGAAGATGATTGTTTTACATGCCAAAGAAGTGTGACATTCAACCCACTGTGTTTTAAACAAATATAGAGATGTCACAAACAATATTTTAATACCACAACAGGTAAAAAGGCATCTATTGATTTTATATGAGAAAAGAAATTTCTCAGGTGTAAGCCCAAAATAAGAAAAGCCACATGCCATGTCCAGGTCAAACGAGATGTAAGGATATGCGGAAGAAAGCAGGTTACCAGAGGGTTGAATCTGTTGTGAACCACGTCACTTCCCAGCTGTGTTGCATGTGGCAGGTAAAATTGTACCACCTTCCTGGATGTACACAGCAATTGCATCTGATGCTGACCTCTCTGTACATCCACAGGGTTAGTCTTTGAAAGTTACCGGTGCTTTTCCTTCTCTTTTATTTAAAAGAGAAAAGGCACGTGCAGATATGCGTACATTTCATACTAGTGACACAGATAGGAAGAAGGAAGAGCAAGCATTTGCTTTGTAGTCATTTTTTTCTTAGGGAGTAGTCCCTGCTCCCCAAAACTGCCCTGACTCCCTTGTCACCCTGGAGGTAGCTCCCATCAGAGCCAGCTGCTGGCATTGCCCTTCCACAGGGCTTGGTTCTCCCCAGCATCCTCCCACAGCCAAGCCCCACAGGGAGGAAATTCAGCATGCAGAGCTGCAGGAGCACACCTGGGAAAAATGTGTCCTGGGGACACCCAACTTGAAGCAATTAGAGAGAGACAGAGGCCAGGAATGGAAAAACAAAACAAAACAAAACAGAACAAAACATGGATTCATTCTTTAAACATTGCAAGAGATGGTTAAGACACACAACAACCCACGTTAATACCTTTCAAGCCCTACAGCTGCTCTCCATTTCGTATTCTTCCTTACTCTTAGCCTGAGTTTTGTGTATTTGGGAGCTAGATTTGCTTTCCTCCCCCTTCCTTTGCATTTTGTCTTAGTCTGCATGAATTAAAACCTATGTGGCGGGTTGGAGACAGGCAGAAAGGAATCACCCTTTTGGTCCTTTCTACAAGCTATTTCCCATCTCCTCTTTTTTCAGTGCTTGGGGCACTTCCCCCCTGCCATACGGGTCCTGCTGGATGTGGTCCCCAGTCCTTGGTATGCTGCAGGACTGCTCACCCTGATCTCGTGTTTCAGTCGGGGAGCTCAGTCTTGCTTTTTTTTTTTTTCCCTTCCTCTAATTAACGTCAGAAATATTGTATTGTCATGCTCTCTTTATCCCAGTGCTCCTCTAATTAGCTCACCGCATTATTCTGCGTGAGTTTGAGGCTGTTCAGTGTTAATGAGCCTGTCAGTCACAGTCTTCAAAGACTGCATCTTCAGAGAAGCCGGGGATGGAAAGAACCTATTAGAGACAGTTGGCTCCTGCCTCAGAAAACAGGAGTCCTCCAGCGTTAGTTTAACTACTTGTGAAATTGGCAGTGTTGCTTTCGGGCTTTGAGGGTGGCATATGTGCTTTTTTCAGCTCAGCAGTCTGGCCAAGGCAAACTTTGCATACCAAAACGAGAAGTTACCACCTCATATCAAAGGTTGCACGGAAGGATTGTGCCTGATTTGCAAACACTCTGCAGTCGGGTCTTATTTTTATGGCATAACCAGGCTGAAACTGCATTTTATGTAAATAAAATCCTTTCTGAGGTAGGGACAACCCCTGAGGTGGCAGTACAGGAACAAGTGAATCCTCCCAGCCCCACACAGGATTTTTGGAAACCAGCCACACAGAACCTAGGAGGTTACAACTGGCCTGCTACCACGGCGTGGGCCACCTCTTTGGTTTAGAACTAACTTGTGCACATCACCTGAGCTGGATCCATCACGTAACAGCTGGTGTCAACTTTCACTGAGCCACAGCTCCTCACAGCCGCCTTTTTCTTGCCCAACAAACCTTTCTGTTTTAACTTAATGCTTCAGAGACTCCACCACTGGAAGGGCAGTGGGACGGTTTCTGCACCTGCCTCATGCCATTGCTGCTCCATCCGTCTGCAGAACCCTCTCCAAGGAGAGCCAGTCTCATTGCCTGCTAAATATGTGGCTCCACTGGCTGAGCTGATTTGGCAAGGCTGGACTACAGTAATCAGAGTGAAAATTTGGCAGTAGGTTGTCATGACAAAGGCCTATACCCATGAGGATGTATGGGTAGCGGTGATTTGGCTCCACAGATATTTCCCACAAATTGAGTGTCCCTTGCTTTTCTAATCTCCTTCTGTCCCTGTATCAATACTGTGTTCATGACAAATGAGAAAATCAGTTGCAAGGCCTTTACAGAGATTTATGTCAGTGGGCTTATGTCTGGGAGCTGCTCGGACTCACTCCTGTGGCTGGGGCAAAAGCAGCAGAGCACTGGGGAGAGCAGGAAGGGCTCAGCTCCGATCCCACCTCACACATGGAGGAGCTGCAGGGACTGCGTTCCTTGGCTTGCCCTGTGGGCTAGCTGCTGATGTCGCACTGCCTGAGTGACATCAATGCCCACCAAAATTTCCAAGGGGCTGTGCCAAAAAGCATATATGACTCTTCAGCTTGTCACACTTGCCGTTAAACACAGCTCGTACTTCTGTGGGAATGATGTCGCCAGGCAGCCCTGCTTGTGAAGCACTACTTTTACCCCCCCCAGCCCACCAGAGCTGCCCACTCTGTCCATGGGGCTGTTGGGTGCCAGGCCCTTGGACCCTGGTTCTGACAGAGACCTGGAGGGCACAGAGCTGAAGGGCATCTCAGCTGATGACAGTGACACAACCCAACTCCTACCAAACTATCTTTGGAATGGGACATTTGTTCCTAAGTAGTCTCAGCAAACCCATGGGAGTTGATATACCTGGCTTTCTTTTAAGTGCTACCAGAAAGCTTGTTTATTTGTTGCAGGATCTTTCCAGGACCTGAAGATAAGCTGAGTGGTCAGGAAATGCCTGGCTCTTCCCTGTTTTCTCACCCAAGCTCAGCATCCTCCATGTCTTTTCCAGTCTCCCAGGAGCTCACTTCTCCCCAAACTTCCCGCAGCTCTGTGCTTGCTTCAGCGACGATACACCCCGAGGTGCATCTTGTCCCTCTGTCATGGGTATGAAATGATTAGCCAATTGATTGCAGTTAACCTTTTTACTAAGGGAAGCAAAAAAATAAAATAATATATATATATATATATAAAACACTGATGTGGACAAAAGACATTAAGCATAATCAGTTAATAGATTTCCCCCTCTACTGATAATGGATTACACATTTCCTGTTTATCTCCTTATTACTGCCATTCCTACAGAAGCTAACAAGAAATTATGCTATGACCAGAGATAGAAAGTACCTTACTTTCTGCCTTTTTTTTCCTGATTTCTCTTCACCCTAATGTTCATGTTTTAGAATTGCACTCAGCAATCATTTCTCATTTTTCTTTCTCTGTGCCCCCATGAGTTTGGGTCAATGAGGAGCTCAGTAATTAGATGGGCTAACTTCTTACTAAACTTTTCCTCCTCCCCTCTGGGACTGTTGGCAGGAATGCATTTTAGAGTATTTCTTTAAAGAAATAGCCATTTACTCCATTTTCAGTTTGATTGCCCCCCCTGAGATCTTAATCATCAGTTGCCTGAGTCTACTGCAGTTTGCTTCCTCAAAGTCCACCTTATCTTGCTGCCCTCCCTCCTCATGATCTGAGGCAACTCAATCAAGGAGTGGTCCCTTGTATCCTGTCAATTGGCTCATAACAAAGATGAAGAGAGCCTCCCCTTTCTTAACTACTTTATGTATTAAAAGTAGGTCCTGCATATTTCCCAGCTTTCCTGGACAGTCAGAGCTTTCCTCTGTCTCTTTGAGATTTTATACATTTTGTCTCTTTATAGCTTAAAATTTGGCTTTTTATCCTTGCCAACCAATTTCTCATTCATCTCATGCCTTGCTGCTGAACCTTTAGTTTGCTCACGTGTCCAAGTCACCCGTGATTAGATGTAATTAGTCCTGAAAAATTCATGCTCAAGCAATGAATCGAATTGGAAGCAGTGGAGTGACTGTGATTGAAGTGGTTGTTTAATGTATCATGAGCAAGGTCACAGACAGTCATGGCTTGTCTCCATCGATACATGCAGACAGGACCTCTTCTTTGCAGTTTATGTGATGGGGTTATTCAATTCCCAGAGCTGACTCACAGCTTGGAAAATTGTAAGGGGGGGGGGCATGCTGAAGTCTTTCTGCACCTTTCAGTAGGAGTGTGCTTGTGTAGCTATTGACCCTTTGGTGTAGGGCACAGCTGTCAGCGAAGAAGAAGAAAGGAAGGTCCTGCTTTTATGACAGCTGAAAGTGTTCAAGCTGTAGTCTCTGCAATCCCTCCTACTTGAAGAACAAGCCATTTCAGAGCCAGAGAAGAGAAACACAGACCCTGGGTCCTGCCTTTGTGATGGCAGCAACCAGACTGTCCCTCCAGCAGCAGAAGAGCTCAGCTCTGTAGATCCCAGTTACCAAAGCTGAGCTTTTGGCTTCCTCCACTGAGTTTCTGTGGCTGTGGTTGGCCAGATGTTATCAGATACCTGTTCAGTGGCTTGTAGGAGGGCTGTCCCAACCAACTAGTGTCCTCATCATCAAATGAGGAAGGCCTCTCTGAAACATCCATGCTTTCACTAAATGTGCAGCAAGTATAATGGTCACCTGAGCTATGATATTTTTCATGTGATAACAACAAATTTTATGCATGACCAGCAGGACACAGAGCTGTCTGTCGATCAGCAGCAAACACAAACAATAATAGGAACAAAAGCACAGGCCAATATTAGAAATGTAAACGACTGGCTGCAGCACCATGGTTGGCCCCTCCTGAGCTTAGATTCTCAATTTATTTAGAGAGTTACTTCTTCTTATGCAACTCTTTTTTATTTATTCATTTTTGAGGATGAGGGGGAGAAAGAGATAAGGAGTAAGGTGACTGCTTTTCATTTTCGTGTTTATGTTGCGTGAGCCAGACAATTATATCTTGCCAACAGACCCTGGAAGAGCCTACTCAGAGATTACAGCAAATCTGATTTCTAACATATCTTGTAGCCTTCCTCATTAAATAGCCCAACAGCAAGAATGTCAAAAGCTAAGTTTTATAAATGTGGACTGGAAAAGAGAGAATTGCCGAGGGCTTTTCACATTTTTCAGAGAAACACTGGGCACGTTGGGAAGAGCTGTTTTTGCTTCTCCATTAGTATAAGCCGAGTGCACTGCCAAAGCTAGGTTTCAGCTTTACCTCTAGCTGGAGCAGCAGTGTTTCAACTCACTGGACGCCGACTCCCACATGAATACTGAAGGATAAACTACCCGAGCCATTAGAAAGCAATAAACTCACTTCCAGTAACTCTACACACGCCAGGGTAAGACAATTCCTATGGGCGCATTACCCTGCAGGGGTGGGTGGTGAGAGCAGGGGGCTGCGGCTGAAGCCCTGGATGCTGCTCACTTCCCACTCCACCACAGACTGCCCGTGTCATCTCTGACAGGCCTCTTAAGCTCTCTGTGCTTCAGTTCTCTGCTGGAAAAAACAGCTAATGCGATTTCCCTGAATTGCAGGAGAGAGTTTTGCTGCTAATTAAATGGAGGCGCGTGAGGCTCTCAGATATTGCCATACCAAGGCCACTATTAGCGCCTTTCAGAGAATGATGGATGTAGCAAATATGGCAAGCAATAATGCCTGCAAACTATAAAATACTGAGACTATTTGCAATTAGGAGCCCGTCCACCAATATGGTGCATCGTTTCTTCTTTTTTTTCCTGGAACTTCCTAGCCTAAGTCCTTTTCCCATACAGCGTGTGAGCAGATAACATCGTTCCCAAGTGAAAGAAATCTTATGCATTTGAAAGGAAAAAATCCACTGGGAGTGTTTCCTTCAAAGCCTTATTCACCACTTCAACCTTCCCTTTGAGCTCAGACTGAACCAATAATATCTAAACTGTAAATTCATGGAGAACCATTTATCTGGTCTATATTATAATGTATCTACAGAGTTTTGAAAGGATTCATTAAGCAATTAATAGTACTCTTAAAGCATTTCAATTCCTCCTGATTCCTGCTTTGCCATTATACATCTTTTACCTTTCCCAGACTTCTAACAAATTTACAAAGTTAAGTTACGTGTTACTGCATTCAGTTGGGATTTGATGATATTCCTACACTCTCCGGAGTATTTGAGATGTGACTGGATGAAACTGGAGTGAATTTAATACTTCTGGGCATGTATATACCAGAAAATCCCAGCATTACCTATAGATTAGGTAACATTGTTTTGTTTTGATTGTTTGTTTGTTTACATTTCTATTTACTCTCCTATAGCTATATCTCTAATTCCTCTGTAGATACTGATCAGCTACCCAATGTCCCATTCTTCCAGAAGTGAGCACTTTTCTAAGCCTTTTTGTTCTCTGCTGCTGATGAAACTCCAGATCCCATCCCTGTTCATGCCTTCACATGTCTTCTTGTTAGCAGCTGTTCATGTGCATGACAACAAAACCTGAAAGCATTGGCTCGACATAAAGGTTTATTTCTCCCTGACAGTTAGCTCTGGTAGTGGTCTGTAGTATTGACATAGGTATAAAAGATTTCTTTGTCTTCATCTGCTGACCTTTTATCATTCATAGCCTTCCGAAAGAATCTCTTCCTTCATAATGCCCAGAAAGGTAATCAATAAAACAACTACTAAAGTGAAAGAAAAAAAGAAAGCTTCCTTAGTGATGACTTCTTTTGCACACTCATCTTCTAGACAGTAAATGCTCTGGAGCAGGGACTGTGTTGCTGCTGAATCTTTTATGAGCTATCATAAGGATCTGTCCAACAATTAGAATCATCTGTCAACATATTGGCCATAAATGCTTCCCAAATCATCAGTGGTTTTCTTTTTTGAATTACAAATTCAACCATCCTTTCTACTCAGTGCCTCATACCCTTCAATTACAAGAACTACTCCTGTTTTTTTTTTTTTTTTTTTTCCAAACTGATATGTTATTCTTCCAGCTCTCAACACCTCCCTGAGACCTCCCACACTTGCTGGAGCCCAGTACGGCTGGCCAATTCTCACCGTCTGCAGTGACCATAATGAACAGACTTGTTTGTGCTTTTCCTTCTGCTCTGAAAATTATGTAACCTGCAAATAATGTGGGCAAAGAGCTGTTCTTGTCTCAGCCATGCAAATCCAGGCCAGCTCACAGAAAAACAAATAATGCTCTTTTACGCTAGTGCAATAAAGCCCTCCGGTGTAATAATTTGACCCTCTCTCTTTCTGTACAGTGTGCAAGAGGAACACAAAATGCGTGCAGTCTGCTGGTATAAAGTTTCTACAGTTTGTGTGCTTCATAAGGATGTAGTTAATGATCACAGGGCCAGTGTAGGGAAAGAAAAGGAAATAAAAGATTCAGTTGTTTGTTCAGCAGAATAAAATTTGGTAGGGAAAAACAGAAGGATAAGATGCAAAAAATATCTGTTACATAGTATTTCTCTGTAAAAGTGCACCCAAAAGCCTCTCTGTTAAAATTAGTTCATCGAAGTTGTTAAGACATTTCAGTGGCAACGTCCCTGAAGTAGAAGGAGTGAACCTTTGAAAAATGAAGACCCATGCTGAGAGCTTCAAAATGACTTTCAAATGACTGAATATTTGAAATTTGGGTTAAAGGACACAGAAATTCTGGTTGAGAGCTAGGTTCTGGATTGACACATTTCTGCCAGTCCCCTGCCTTCATCTTGCAAACCCCATCTCACAAGGCCTAGCACCCCATCTGGCTTCACCAGCCACCTCTTTCCTTCAGGAGCATGGCTTTGTATTTCTGATCAGGTTCATCAGAGCCATATACAAAACTAGGATCATGGTTTAGATTCAAATCTGTCTCTCACACAGTCTGCAGGATTCAGACTTGTAGTTTGGATTCAAACCCATTTACCATGGTAGTTACATTTCTGATGTATTTTTAGGTAAACTCCTGTTTATACCAGCTTTCACTTCCAACAGATAGTGTAAAAACCGTGACCACTGTGGCTGTAACCAAAGATCAGGCTTAGGCAGATTTACACCATAATGATGTGAAAGGGAAGGCTTTTTCACACACACACACACCTTTCCCTGCAGGAAAACAAAAACCAAAAGAACAACAAAAACAACAAAAAAAACAGAGATTACTTAAAAAGTTGTTCTTCAAATGTTGCAATATTTTAACATCATTCCTCTCTGACTTCCCGATAAACAGAACTAACTTCCATTATCTGAAAATATATTTACCAGTCTCTCACTGGGTATTAACCCGGGCATCTCTCCTGGAGCTGCTGGAGCAAGGCTGATTTAGACCTGCTGGAGCTAGCCCATTATAGAGACCCAAATATCCCCAGAAAAAATAAATATGAAATAAGTAGCAGCACAGTTTTCCATCAAGCTCTTGCAGTGCGTTATAGTCACCTTTAAGACTTAAAGTTTGTTAAGGCAGTCCTCTCTTGTTGCTTTGCAAAGCATTGACTGTATAATCCTTATGCATCTTAAAAATGCATACCAAAAGTTAGATCCCTGAACAGGGAGTCTGAATTGCAATTGTCTGAGCATCTATTGTTTCTCTTGCCTTCAGGAGCGCTCAAAATTTTTCGGACTTGAATTATTCACTGAATTGTTTAATATTGACCTAGCAAGGTAGTAACAGATATTTGAGTTTAGAAATCTTGGTTGTCTTTAAATTGATAGTCAGCAAATGACTACTAATAAAACTAAGTTTAAAAATAAAGATTGTGAGATTTCACCAATTTATACAGTCAGCAATAAGACAGCACAAAACATCACATTAACTGAAGCAAAATTGCACCCAGTATGTTAAAAATGCATGTAAGGTACACTGAGTTCTTCCTTGCTCCAGCAGAGCCTCCAGTCATTCTAGCTTGTATTCCAGCTGAGAATTGATGGAATAACAGACCAAGTCTTTGTTTTCCTAGCCTATTCTGAAGGACTTTACTAGATCTGACCTCTTGCTAGTGGAATTTTACCTGCAAGATGCAGACTGGGCATGAAGCTCTCCATTGTCTGTTACAGCTTGATCCAAGACTTCGATAAAAATAATCTTGCTACAAAAAAACACTGCAGTAGATTATCAATAACTAAACTTCTAAAGCTCAAATTTAAAGTAAAATTAGCCCAACAAATATGGCTTCAACAAAGCTCTTCAAGATATTTACTCACACATTTTTTCCTTTCCTTTTATTAAATTATATTACAAATACTTTCAGCACACTCATCAACAATAATTAAAGAAGATACATTTTCTTCAGAATTCTGTTCCACCTAAAATCTATATTGTTAAGAAATGCTGTTTGCATTTTCTTCAAATTCCTGCTCAGTAGAAGTAACCCAGTATCAATACTTGTACTACAACCACAGTATCCCTAAAGAGCTGGGGTTTTAATTTCTACTATTGGGCTGCAATAACCCTTCCTGCAACGGACTGAATGCCAAATACCCCAGTATTTCTGTTGGTTAAAATCGAGATCCTCATCTCACCATTTTTGCCCTTAAAATGATCTTTCTTTCCCTTAAGAGAAGCTAAGAAAGTTATTTTAAAAGTACCTGCCATAGCAACTACTTAAAACATACACTGGGAACCAAGCAGAAGGTGGATATAATAATACAGCACTAGGAACAAAAGCTTTGTCAGAAAACTGCAAGAGCTGTGCTAAATAAACCAGATCTGTTCTTCATAGCTCATGCCTGAAGCAGGTTGTATGATTAAAATGCCTCCAAATTTGATCCCAGTTCTGCTTTCTGTACTCATAATGGCAGTGCTTATTGTAAGGCAAGCAAATTCAAAACACAAGCAGAGGTGAAATTTTGGCTACATGTCCTGCTTATCTTCCCCTCACTGTATTTCATTTTGAAATAGACCATGACAGTTAACAGAGAAAATAAGTTTAAGTTCATTAATTGGGCTAATCTGCCAAAAGAAATGCAACTATTTGAGGTGCTTTTAGATCACTGGGGTTTGCAGTGCTCACTGGAAGAAGGCTGTCATGGTGGAGAAGGATTCACACATCTTACTGCACAGAAGAGGAATATTTGACATCTGAGGGTATCTATAAATTAGGAAAGTTGCTTTTATAAAAGGTTGTCATGGATATAAGCACCAAAGAAATTGTCCTAGGGAAGTCTTAAAAGTCTATCCATGCAAATGGGTAAGTTACCATTAGTGACCACAGCATCTCTCAGGCATCCCACACATTGGGATCCTGAATCACAATGTGGGATCCACATTGGGATCCTGAGTCAGCACAAAGATGCATCACTATTACAGAGCATTGCTGCAAAATGAAATGCAGAAGGAAGCCTGACATTTACAGCTTGGTTTTCCAAACATTACAAACCCAGTTCTGGGTTTAGTTACTGTATTAGAAATGGCCTTATTTTCGGGACTGCTGAAGTACAGCTTCTTCTGATTCCCATGCCTGGAACACATTCAAATCCGGCACCTTTTCCTTTGGTGTCTCATAATGGGCTTAGTAACCTGTTTTGTGCAGCTGTGTCTGAAGGCTTTGGCTCTCCTAATGGCAAAGTAGGGCAGACCTAATTCAAATCCTGTCTCCCTTTCTTCATCAGTGTATGGAGACAGACTGATCCTTCCCATGAAGAACTGGACCATTAAAGGGTTGTTACTGGAGCTGGAAGAAGCAGATGTTGTGCTGTGAGACATGATGTACCACGTCACTGGGCAACTAATACTCTCACTTACTGAGAGGAAAAGGCACATGGGAGCCAGAGCACTCCTGCACGGTCACTGAGTCATGCATCTCCTGACATAAAGCTCATGGATGGAAGAGAGCAGAAGGAAATCTCCTGCTGTGGTTCACCATGTCATGGTGGTTGCCTCCCTGCAGGATGAGTGACAGATACCTCCACAAGCTCTGCAGATCACCAGGAGCTCTCAGAAGACCTGAAAATCTAGAAACAGTAATTATACTAATACTGCTAATAAGAAGAAACTAAGAACCAAGCTTGAACTGTACAACCTCACTGGCTTCACTGTTCAATTATTTGTTAATTCCTCACGGGGTTTTGGGCCACTTCACCCAGTTCTGTCCTGGACAAAATTAGGGGTATGATTCACTCCAGGAACAGCTCCTCAAAGACATTATGGATGAGGCTGCGCGAGGTTTGTCTCCATATGCCCCACACAGACCTCTGATACTATCCCAACTACCTATGCACACTCAAGCACTCCCATATGCCCTTCTGCCTCATGCCATGGTATGCAATATATGTCCTCATTTTCAAGCTACAGAAACAGTATTTTTGTGACCTGCAACACTAATGTAACATAGTTGGAAATGGAAAAAAATGAATTTTATCATGTATTAAAGCCAAAAGGCATCACACACAACCTGGACAGCCCTCAAGGCCAAGTGCAATGTACAGTGGATGTAGCCAGCTCTGCTCTGCTCTGTGGTGAGCCCTAAGCCATATGGGCAAGAGCCTGTTGATGTCCCTTGACCTTAAAACAACAGGTTTCCTCCCTGTCTCTCTTACATGTTTCAGTGTAGATATAGGTTGTGAGACCTGGAAGACCTCCATAGGGGCTACCCTGCCAGGTCCCCCCACTGGCCATGGTTTTCATAAGTATCTGCCCTTAAAAACAGCAGGAGCTTTCGTAATTTCAGTGGAGCTACATGGAACAAAGAACAGCTTTCCACAGACAAACTCACAAGCTGGAAGAATAATTAATGAATGGCACCAACACCTTCTCTCTTGTGAAAGCAAGGAGCATCATGAGCTGGACCCATGTCCACACTCCCACAGGACCCCAGACTAGAAGTCTGGAGTTTCTCTTTCCTATGACACCAAAATGGCATCCTCTAGTAAATGTACGTGTATCAAGAAAGACAAGAGACATTTCTGGTTTTACAAGAAACTTGTAGATATTTGTAACAGATTTTAAATGCATAAAATGGAGTTGAACTTGTGCCAGCTGAGTTAGAATACATTGGAGTAAGAGACAGAAATTTTAGAGCAAATATTACATTGAGGTTCATTATTTCTTCTTAAAGATGCAGTTATGGTGCTGGCAAAGTGTCCTCAGTATTTCTGTGAGAAGAAGCCACCATGTTCCTCACAACCCCTCCATTAGAACATCCTTTCCTCCAGGAGACTGCTGGACCTCATTCACTGAAAGCAGCCTTTGTCATTTTTATCCACACTTCCTCACAAAGCAAAAGCATAATAAATAAAATAAAATAAAATAAAATAAAATAAAATAAAATAAAATAAAATAAAATAAAATAAAATAAAATAAAATAAAATAAAATTCTTTTTTATTTCAAAAGGAGTTTTATTTTTATATTTTTAACTGTGGATGGCATTTGTAAACATGTTTTACTGACTGAATGGAAAGGTACCCCCTGCACAAGGGACAGGCATGATGCAGGCAGCTGCAGTGCAGAGCTGCTGTGCCTTCATAACTCAGCTCTGAGCGCCGGGGACACCTCCGGGCATGTGTGTGAACCCCTAATCCAGACTCCATCTGAGTTCTCACCTCTGTTCTTCCTGCCACAAACGTGGACATCACACTGAAATATTTCTACACTGCACAGAGCAGCAGCTACCTCCCATGGAGGTAGCTCAGGTGCTGGGAACAGTTTTGCCACACCAGCAAGCCTTGAGAAGACCCCGTTCCTGTGCCAACACCTTGCTGACGCTCAAGCTACCTCATTTCAGACTGCAGCAGGTTTCACAAGACTCTACACATCACGCAGTACAGACATATATGATGGAGGACTGGTGACAAAGGCTCTGCAATGAGAACATCAACACACCCTACTTCAGCCACTGAAGCAAACAGAAGAAATTTTCAGTGAGAAGGAACCTGGACAGGGATTTAACCTTCATTATGACAAGTCCCATATCTTCTCAGCAAGTCTCTGAATAATTTAGTGCCCTGGTTCTTTCTGTCATTTCACATAAGATATTCAGCTTTTGCAGAACACAGATATCAGAAACTAAGATTTCAGTTCAAAGATGTTATATTCTTTTTTGAAATAAAAGTGAACGAGAAACCAAGCAAGTATATCTGAAGGATCTGTTTTGAGTGAGGTATTTCATGTTGTATTTATAGGCCTCCTACAGGCAGCTGCATGTGACTCAGAGATTTGCCCAGATGTTTACTCTGGGGGTAAAATAAAGGATAAAGATATTGAGTAGCATATTTTCTTTTGCAAGCATGAGATCTTTTGTTTTTTTGTTAACAAGTATTCATTTGTTTCAGGTTTAGGCCTGTCAATTGATGCTGGTGTCCAACAGATGCCAAAGAAAAGGAGAAAATGTTTGTACTCAGTGGCAGTTTCTCTATGAATTGATTAGGGATGTGTATTAAGATGCTCAGAGGATCGTTATACAGAAAATTATAAAGCAGATTTTCAGGGAAAGAGAAGAGCAATAATTCAACAGGGCCAGTGAACCTGCAAACCAGACCAGCAGTGCCCTCAGCAGATTAACCCCCCTGTAACAAAGCATTCAATATGAGCAGCAACATATTTTTCAGAAGTAATTAAGAGGTATCCAAAATGTCTCTTAACAAGAAAAACACCATTTGATTTCGGAACAGCAAGAATCACCTGGCTTTTCTCAGCTCTCGTGTTTATTGCTTGCTTTCCTCTTTGCTGACTGACAGCTCAGCTGGTTTCAAAGAACAAAGAGAAGAAGGGAAAGGGAAGGTGCGGTATCAGCAATTAGAGAGCAAGGATTTTGAGTCTGTAACTCCTAAGAAGTGGGGAACAAGAGATAAAGAAACACTCCATAGCACAGTGAGAAATCCATCAGACACAGATTTTGCTTCAAGTCCTGTACTAGGCTGGCAAGTGTTCTTATATGCTCTACCTTAAGGCCACATCTATTCTGTATGCTGTTTGATTGAAGCCACTGCAGGAGAACATGGAACAGGATTACACCCACAGTTCTGCAGGATAACTGAAGGTACGGGCAGAAACCAGAAACATATCTATATGTACATAAATATACATATATACACACAGAAATTATACATTTCTGGCTGAATTTAAAAGCTTTTCTCCAAGAGCAGGAAGACTCAGTGAAAGAGTCTTAAAACCTCACAGATTTCCAGGACTTGAAAAACTGGCCTTTCATCATCTCATTGATTCTGATGTGATTTCTGATTCTGGGTTTAATGAAAAGAGTTCCCCCTATTTCAATACACTGCCAGGAAATAAATATGATTTTCAATCAGTGTCTTCACAACAGAGAGAAAAGGAAGCAAATGACCAGAACCAAAATCTGTGGTACTGTCTGGAGATGGAAAGTTGAAATCTACCCCCGGAAGAAATGGTTCAAGCTTCTTCTACTAGGCATTGCCCATTTGATACTCTGTACAAAATGCTGGCATTATTCAAGTGGGCACTGGTGGGATTCTCAGGGTGCATAGGATCCTGACAGAAGACATTTGCTTTGGCTTGAGGATCCCTTCATACTCTGTGGTTAAAACCATCCAGATCTTCATTTGCACAGGTGCACATAATGCAATGCCAAAGCCAGAGATCTGTGAACCTTTCTTAAAGGCCCTTCTTAGCTTCTTTGCAGGATAGTGGTGGATTTCAAGACTTCTCCCTGCAGCAGTCTGGTCATCAGCCGCACATACATAATGGCAAATCGAAGATTTACTGAAATGTTTGTTGATCTCAGGCAAATCCCAAGTGGGGATGTGCCTCTGCCAGAGCAATCCACCAGAGTAATGAATCCTGAAACCTCACGCTTACACTTGGTTGTCTCCAACCAACTGAGCTCCGCTGCAAATTTGTGTTGCAACAGTCATAGGCTGATGAAGACGAATTTATTTTAAAATACAGGATTCTAGTTTACTAAGCAGTAAGTCCTCAACAAGAAACAATTCCCCTGGCACCACGTTTGTTTGGCTCGTTTCTGCTTTTCCTGGAAATGATCTTTGAATGACAGCACTAAGGGCCTTTTCCAGCCTTCAGTTAAAGATGTGGCTGTCAGAAGTGCAAACAGAAATCTACAGAAAAGGCTTGCTTGGGATATATGACACTGTCAAGACAGCTCCTTTTTATGCTTCCTGATAAGCAGACTCCAGCTAGGGCTGTGGCCAGCCCTGCTCTTTGAACAGAGAAATGCTACTTCGTGGGAAGACACTTGCTACACACACCCTTCTTTGCTCAAGGGCCTTGCCACAGTTGTCCCGTCATTTTTCTATGATTATCTAAACCTTTTCACTATGCTCATTCTTATCGCAAGTATCCACTGGGCAAGGCTTTATATTATTGGCAGGATAAGCAATAATAATCAAAGAAGCAAAACAAGAAAACAATTGCTAATTGTGAACTGAAATTCGGCCATCTCTGCCCTGTCAGTGTGGTACATCTCTGCCCACAGTGGCACTCAGGCGGCTATTGATGAGTGACGAAGTCCCTTTTAGCTCACTTACTGTAAATGTGAGTCAGTTTTGAAAGGTTTAATGAAAAAAATTTTATAAACTGGAGCGTGGAAATGCAACAAACAGGGGTGTGGCTGCCAGTTTTACTGACTATTACCACCTTTGTCATGCCAGTAATGGATCGGTGGGGTCATGCTGAGGGCTGACTGCTGCTAATGCAAAGGGGCAGAGCAGCCACAGCAGTGGGAACCCAGCCCCAGGCACTGCCTGGTGTCCAGGGAGGCTGAGCAGCCCCCGGTCCAGGCAAACCCTCAGGATGAGGTCCTGGGAGAGGCTGTGTCCCATGGGTGGTCACCGCCCACAGGGCTGTGGGGCTCCCTGGGGGGTCATAGATAGATCCAAGTGCCAGGAAGACCCAGGGCCTGAGTCTGGTGATGGAGTGAGCATCCAGCACCAGCCGCTGGAGGGATCCATACTGTGTGTGCATAGACACGTGCATATATTCTGCATATATTTTGCATATATTTTGCCAGAGTACTGCAGTCCTGACCCGCACAAGAGAAGGAACTGCACTGGGCCATCTGTGCCTCTGATGGTCTGTGATGGATGTTTTCTGTCTGTGCCAATCTGTGTAGACAGCTCTCTCTCTATATATATATATGTATGTATGTATGTATGCATTCTGTGTGTGTGCCTACTGGGAACACATGCTCAGCCTTGCTGCCAGATGGACCTGGGGACTCGGTGCTACAGCAACCTCATGTATATCACACTACCAGATTAAAGAATGTTCAAAGATGTCCTATCATCAGCATGTAAAGTTTCTTGATCTAGTCTTTCCTGGGACACTAGAGAAAGCATCATGGCTGTGACAAACACTGTCTCTCCTTGGTCTGTTAGGCAGGACTACACTAACCTGGCAGGTGGAGTTTTGGTGTCTCCATTTCCCTTTGATGGCAGTACAGATGCTGGTCTCATCCACACCCTTCAGTGCAGGTTCTCCAAGAAGGTGGCTCCTGCAGTTTCAAAGGTCTTGGCCTCTGAAGAGCCAATTTAGCTCCCAAATTGCTCAAAACATCATAAATGTAAGCAACAACTAGCCAGAGTTTTTGTCTCATGTTAGATTCCAAAAACTAAGTTTGCCTTTTGAAAGTGAATGAGTGCTTGCCACAAGTTAAACATTTCAGCATCCACCATTTAACGCTCTGCTTCAGCAGCTGTAGGTGCTTGGTCATCCTAAGGAAGCAGGTTTATATGTACACACACACATACACACACAGAGGACGATTTCCTCCAGAAACTATCCAATTTATATTATTTCAGCAGTGTGTGTTCTTTTCTTGATTTTTCTCTGTAATACATAGCTACATTGTCTTCAGCTAATTAGAACATTTTTTACTTAGCTATTATCAACAGCAGACCAAAACAACCCTCCCAAATATTCCTTTGATTTTTAAAACAAATGGACTTTGACTTCCCTCATTTACTTACCTTTTAGCATTTTTTTTGGTGAAGAGTTTTTACTCAGGATGATTAATAACACAACTTTTTTTCAGATCAATTAGAGAATTCAAGAATTTAGTCATCAAAAGTTTCCAGTTGCACCAGACACCTAATTAAAAGAGTTGCAGTCAATTTGCTTCCATCATGGAAAGATACTAAATCACACACACAAATCCATCCCAATTCAGAAGAGCACTTAGGCTGAATGAAAAGTTTGATTCAATTGCCTCTGCCATCAAGGATAGAACCATACAGAATGATTATGCTCCCAACCACCGTAACTCAGAATTCAAATGGGCCCAATGAATCCGCTTAAGAATGAATTATGGCTGCAAATTATTTGCATGAATTATTGAGAAAATAATTATGAAAGGCAATTACACCTGGAAGAATTAGGCTTTGTTTGCAGAGAAATCCTGAATAGAAAGAATATTCATCAGACAAGGTCTGCATTAAAAATTATATACCCTACTCTAATATAAATAGTGAAATTAAATTAGAAAAAAATATCCAATTTATTAATCGTAAATATATTTAGTAATGACAGAAGCACTTTGTATGCCTATATGTATATATATCTGATGCTCATATAAACCAGACAAAATAAGAGTACATAAGTATCATTTTTGTTTTGCCTGTGAGTAAATATAATCTGAAAGAAAGCCAAAAGAATAAACACAATCATTTTGTTTGTGAGAATCAATTCTGTATCCAACCCAAACAATAATCCTTTAAAGGCAGATCTTGAACATATACTTTCTTAATTTGCTTAATCTTTGGGGAATTTTTCTTTAATCATCAGAGAATTTTCTACATTTATCCTAAAGATTTATTACTTTTCACAATAGCCTTTGTAAGGGTTTGAAAGATCTTTGTACAGCAAAAAGTTATCAGCTGCAGAAGTTATTTTATTGGATTTTTTTTTCACTGAATCAAGGCCAATAGAGGCTGCTTGGAAATGAAAACATTTCTTCAGGGCAGTAAAGTTTTATTTATTGTTTGGAGCAGTACAACTCTGGCTGCCTTCAATCATCTCGTAAACACACACAGCACTAAACTTTGTAAGAAAGGTACATGAGACAAAAACAGAAGGAGTAAATGGAAATGGCTGGTTCACTACAAAGCAAGTGGTTTCATAAAATACTAGGTCTGGCGGGGGAGTGGACCTAACTAATACCTTTCTTCATCTCTTCCTCTTGCTTTCAAGCTAATCTACATCCCTCCCTCCCACACATCAATGTAAACTCATGGGACCAATGATCTAGGTAAAAAATAAAAACCCTCCTTTGAGTTTCAATTTCAAAGACAAACAATATTTTTAATAGTTCCATCTTACAGACTCAATTGAGAGAGTCAATTGGCAGATGCTGAAGCCCCAAGAAGTGGGAGGGTGGGAAGACTGGGTCCACAGGCAGCCACAAACACGCAGGCTTGGCAGGATGAGATGAACTCATGTAAAGCAGATGCTCAGAGGGCTAATTCTGCTTTGTGCTTATGCGTGTGCTTCAGAAAAGATCAGCCATTTCTCAGAAAAAGAAAATGGCCATGAAAGGATTCCCTGAGAGGTTTGAGTCAGACACAAACTAAGGCTCTCCTGTGGTGCAATGATTGAAGTGGAAAGTCCTCCAAGATGATTATTTTCCTGCCCCTGTGAATAGAAGACATAAATGATTTGGTCATTGTATGACCCTCTCATATTCCCTCATTAAGAAATGATAGATAGACTCACACGCCACTGGGAGATCACAAATATTGCTATTACAGAGAGAAGACCAAATAAAACACTCATCCTCTGACACTTTGGAAGGCTAGCCACAAGATTTATGACCACCATTAAGTTTAAAGTTTTCATGGCTTTAAAATGAGTGGTTACTTCATTAGCATGCAGAACAATTTTACAAATTATGTTTTCATTGTGGCACCAGCAATGAAAATAATCCCCGCTGGGATCAGCCCTTATTCCTAACACAAATATAATATATTTGCTGAAGTGCTATGGTTCAGTTTACAGACTTGGCTTGTCTAAAGACTGTCCTAATTTTTGTCTGAGAACTAAGTTCTCAGACTTAGTTAATGAGATAATTTATGTTAATTTCCCCACCCCCTTTGTTCATTTGCAGAAATAAGAGGGTTCAGTGTCTGAGCACGTCTGGCCCATCTCTGTCAGGCTGTGCTCCCCAGACCTGCTCGTGTGTTGCAGTCAGCACTGTGGTCTGTCAGAGGTTTTCAGTGAGATCTCTGCTACAGCTCAAAGACAAACAGCATCTCCTGCATCTTCAAGTCAATTTTCCATCACAGTATGGCCCACAAAAGGTTGCTTCACTGCTCTGTCCATAGGCAGTGGGATGACCATATAGAGAGTTCTTGGGTTGGAGGAGAGCTGGTACCTGGCAAAATCTTAGTTAAATATCTATCTGTGTGGTTTGAGAGACTTTTTTTTTTTTTTTTCCTAGTGCTAATATTCCTATGTTAGTAGGAATGAGACCATTTTGTGACAATTTTTGTTTCTGCTTGTGCATTTGTTTCCACTGTTTATTGTTTATTTTATATATTTACGTTATTATGACAATCTGGGAGAGGAGTGGTGAGACGCTCACTTTAAACAGGCAACTTTTGTTGTAAATATAAATCCCTAAAGATGGATGAGCTAGTGGAAACTTTTCAAAAGAAGGAAAGAAAACATACATAATTCACCAATTTCAGGAGATATGGTGCCACACAACCATCCCTTCAGGATACATATTACAGAAAAAGTGTTCTGAGAGCTGCCTGGCTTCTCCAGCATGTTCCAGTTCTTGACATTGCCAGAAATTTGAAACAGAGCTGATATACTTGAATGAATCAAATAGCAAAATGTCACAGCAGGTTTAGAGTGAAATAACTTCAGATCACTCGTTTGTCAAGAAAGAAAGACAGCAGTGACTCTGGCAGAGAAGAAACTTCTAGAAGATGTTTAATGAATCTAACCTGTACAACAGAATGTATCTTTGGACAGAAAACAAACAAATAAATAAACAAACACAAACAAGTATTTCTAAGGACAGAGGAGCAGTGGAGTGCTGGATATACAGAAAGATATAGGTAAAATCCTGCAGCAAAGAAAATGGGCATCAAGAACCTGCCATTGTCAGGGGGGAAGATGTTGAATTAAGTTCATTTTCATTCATTTTATTACTGTTATCCTTTCAGAAATATAAAGGACATAACCAGTATAAAAATATACATGGTGGATGAGTCAGATACTGCTTATTTTACAATTAGAAAGTGCTGGATACCAAGGCCTGATTGAATTCTTCGGGAATCTCTTTGCAAAGAGTGATGATAAGGACTAACTTTGCTGTTAGGGCTAGGTGTATTTCTGAAGTCACGTCGGAGCCAGTAATGTAAAAGATTCAGACAAGAATGCATGCACCATAAACTGGAGGTTGAATTTGGACAAGTATTACACGTCGTCCATAATGACAGAGGGACATATAACATCTATCCAACAACAAGACAGCTTGTTAATGGATAAGCTTGGCATACGTAATACAGTGCTAATGACAGCACTGAGAGCAGACTGATCAAAAGCAACAGATGGTGCAAGAGATTTTGAGTAGAGCAGCTTTACCGACGAGAGATGACATCGAAGTGCTAGATGTGGATGAGTCATGGTTTCCCCTCTCCACAACCTGTATCAAAGGTCAACATAGCAGCTTCTGCTGTATCAAGATTTTCTCACTGTGTTAGCAGATGAAAAAGAAGACATTACCCAAACTGTGTGTTGGCTAAAGAATTTCATTAATCACTCTACCCTGGCTGATGAGATTGTCTTCTTTTTTTTGACTAAGACTTTGGATGGTCACGTATAGAAAAAAAAAATTCTTAAGGCACAATTTACTCGAATTTGTTGTGAAATCATTAATGATTATTGGTGGAGCTTATTTAAATGCTAAATAGGTTAAGATATTTTCTGTCCTACTGAATAATAGAAGGGACTGATGATCCTTTGGATCAGTAAACTGTGATCAAAAAGCAAGGCTCTGTGCTGCCAGTAAGCATCTGTCACTTTTAGGGTACCATATATCCAACCTATTTTAGGCATTAGTTATGTATGAGAGAAATTGCATCCAATTGCATCCTGGAAGTGTTTAGGTTCCATATAAAAGGGAACAATAAGAGGAATATATACAGCTAGTTCAGATGTAAATGCTTTCCTTAGTCATCTGAATTTGATTTGAGGCAGGTACCAGCTGAGGAGACAAAATCAGATGAGGAATACATCACTGCATAAATAGGATCATTGTGTAATCATTTTCACTTCCTAGCTTCATGAAAAGCAAACAAGTAAAACAATTTATATCATGTCATTGGCTCTGTCAAGTCTGCCATGTCAGAGAAAGCACTAGATACAAGGTCTGTATTGCAAATAAATAAATAAATAAAAATAAAAGCATTGGAAGATTGCCTTGTGTTCAAAACCTTATTTTTGAAGGGTATATTTGATATCACCTGGATTTATTTTTATTTTTAACTCTTGAGAAATGTTTCCAAGAAATATGTATACAAACTAGCATCATATCTCAAAGAAGTACCTAAGGTGAGATGGAGGAACAGCATTTCAGCTTGCAGTCTTGTTCCACAGCCATATATAAAGCATTTCTTAGACTGGCATGGAAATAATTTATTCCTTAGCTAGCAGATAATCATACCCCTGATGACACCCACTCTGAAGAAGCATAAAATCTATAAGCAACACTTGTGACAAGTACCAAGCACATTTCAGTTCAGTCCTTTCTAATTTTACATATTTCTCAGTCACATACTTATTTGAAGTGTTCTATAGTTACGTAAGTTGTGGGTGTTTTAGAAAATAAATGTTTTTTGGATTTCCTACATCATTGTGTTGGACATTATACAGGGATTAGTGCAGGCTAGATAGCTGCCTACTGTCATATAAAAGGACAATAACTGAAGTAAGTAACAGGATATCTAGATTTCAGAAAGATAAATAATGGCAAAGCTTTGTTCGGAGCGTTTGAGAAATTTAGGTAAGCCCTCTGAGGACAGATCAGACAGCTGTGGTGATGACCTCCTGAAAGAACGTAAAGTGCAGAGGAAACATACAGTGGTACCAAGATGCCAGAAGA
This sequence comes from Anser anser, assembly GCF_964211835.1. Lineage (NCBI taxonomy): Eukaryota > Metazoa > Chordata > Aves > Anseriformes > Anatidae > Anser > Anser anser. The sequence continues at coordinate 186,851,860 of NC_139720.1, forward strand.
GAAACGTAAAATGCTCCCAAACATCTATAGAAAGAAAGGGCTTGAAAGACCCAGGGAAAGAGCTTGCACTCAGAGCAGGAAGGGATGGCGCCAGGATGGGGACACGTGTTACTGTTGAGGAAAGCAGAGACACATTTGAGATCTGCCTTTCCCACTCAGCGCCGTCTTTACAGGAAAGCAAAACTCATGGAAAGAAAACACTTTTTTCACAGAACACACATTTTGTAACTTGGACAATGTTAGGAACTTTTGCAAAAACTCTTTGTGAAGGAGCATGAATTCACACCTTCTTGGTAAATCCCTAAAAGCACATGAAGTGACATCAGTGAATGCTGCAAGCCACTTTTCCATGCTAAAGGCTGAAAATGACCCAGGCCAGATGCCAATATAAAAAGATTGTTTCTTATGACAAGTAGTGCATGTAAGCTATCATGCAAAAAGATGAAGATGATCTTTGTGATGTGAATCCACTGTGCTGAATTCAAAGAGCCTGGACTGACAACTAATGCAAAAAAGAATCTGGACACTGGGAAGGTGACTCACTCCAGAGCATCCAAATCTATCCTGTAGCTCGGAAAAGCAACTGTGTCTATTCCTGACAAATCACTGAATGAATACATTAGAAATACACTCAAGGGCAAAGAGATCTACAAGCTAGAAATCCTTATGAGCCAGAACTGCCATGGTGTAGAGGAAGATTGTGTGCTTGGTTTAGTGAGGATTTAGAGAAAGAGGAAGGGGATTTTGTAGTTTGTGCCATGCATATTGTGGAGAAGAAGGTGAATTTGTGGACCTGAATACAAACATAAGAAAATGTAGATTTCTGTGCCTGAGCCTGTTATCTAGGTACTTTTGGAGTGTGATTCATTTTCTCCTAAAGGAGCTATTTAAAATAGACCCTATGAAACGTGTCCCACAAGTGCCTCTTTCCTTGATGCCCCAAGGGAAGCCAAAGCTGTCAAACTTAGGTGTAGACAACTACACTGTAGAAGTCTGACCAGCCAGGAAGGTCCCCTCATACCTGCCTCAAAATATCCTACATCTTTATCAAAAGAAAATATTGTATTATTTGTTTGTGATACTTTGAGAGAGGACATGTTCTTACTGATACTAAGATTTGCTTTTGACTGAGAAAGAACTGAAAGTTTTGCTAATACTATAATTTTCGTTAATCATTGAAAAGGAGTGTTCTGTCATTCAGAAGACAATTACTAAACTACAATTTGTGGTCTCCATGCAAAGGCTTCAGCTCTAAACATCTTCAAAACAAAACAAAACAAAATAACAAACAAACAAACAAAAACAACAACAACAACAAACCAGTTTCACGATTTAGATAATGCCAATTCCTGAAATTATTTTTTTAAATTATTTTTTTTTTTCACTGAAAACCCTTCTAATAGCATCCGTAGACTATTGGAAGGAGAAAATCTTCTTTCTCATCCAGATCCTCCTATCCAGACTGCATTTTCTGTCAAGGAAATTATTTTCCCTTTTTCCTTCTTTGCCTAACAAGGACAATGAAAGATCACTAACAAAAAAACATACAGTAAACCAATCTTTTCACATGCATGATTAAGAACAAATGAGGCCCATTATCTACAAATAGCAACACAAACTTTATTCACTTTCTGACGTTTTCTCTACCACCAAGAGTTGCCAAGCAAGTGTTTTTTCTCCTTGTCCAAAACAAGTGTCAAAAGAAATCTCCATTCTCTGGACTTGCAAACCCCTCTAGCCCTCATTTTTCAGTATGGATTTACAGAAAAACTGCCTTGAAACATCTTTAAGAGAAAGAATAATGTTTGGTTGAGACATATATCTTGGCTGATAGAGCTAACTGTACATACAAACTAAATGTAGGCTTTTTGTAAGGCCTTTGAGGACCAGAGAAAATGTTTTATGGTGAGAAACTTGACAGGATCAGACTGTTTAACGTATCACAGAGTAGAATGGCTGGTGACTTGCTGACTTTGCTTAAGTACCTTCACGGGGAGAAATGTCTGGGTACTCAAAGAGTTTTAAAACTAGTGGAAAAAGACATGTCCAGAAGAGTTCATATACATATTTGGAAGCTGAAGCTATACTCATTTCTATGAAAAAATATACACATACATTTAAAAGTAAGGATGATTTTCCATTACAATGGGTAACAAAGAGAGGAGCAAGATCCTCCACTTTTTGGTGTTCAGTTTCAGCCCTGTTAGCTATTCTGACAGACATGCTTTAGTCAAACAAGATACTTTCATACATGGATGGCTGCATGAAATGCAATAGCTTGTGAAATTGGTCAGACCCAATGGTGCAAAACTGCTTCTTATCCTTATATGTTATGAATGTAGGAAGTTATTCATTTGTGCAAAGCTGCAGCACATTATTGCTACAAGGGAAGGTTAACCTTCACCTCATGTATCCCTCTGGAATCCCATTGAGGCAGTGTAAGTTAGAGAGAGACAGCAATTTTTCAATTTCTGCTCAAGAAAAACATATTTATCTAGGATCAAGCTGATAACTTCAAATTTTCTGTCTTCTTACTGCTTATTATTTATTGAAAATTGCTTCATAGAACGTTTTATTAAGACGCTATCTCCTAGTCCTAGAAGATAGTCAGGTATCATTGCTTCACTTTATGGCCCAATAAATGCAGAGAGATGAGCTGTCACCTGCAGCTGGGATGGGAACGGATTGGGAATCTCTGATACGGGTGACTCAAATCCTACTTATTAACTCAGCTGCCTTACAGAAGGATTACATGACACTCATGTTCCCAGCCATTCTTCCTGTGATTCTGGCTCTGAGCTCTGTGCAGCCCCCTTCCAGAAAAACAAAACAAAACAGGACTTCTCATCCTCAGCATCTTTCTGTTGCCTACTAACAGCAATGTAGTACACCGCCAAAATATCCCCCTTTAGCACACGGCCCAAGTCAGCAAATACAATCCCTTTTGCAATTCAAAGGGTAGAGATTTGTGCTGCTGATACAGTTTGTGGTGCCCCATCAAAGGGGTCATTATTTCTACGCATCATAGAGCATCCAGTTTTTCAGGCTATTTTTTTTTCCAAGAAATTATTTAATATAATTCTTATAGAAAGGTAGAGGTTTTAGAGTGTAACACTTGTGTGGGATATAGTGGAATCTGGGTGTTTCAAGCACCATCTACAGAAACAGCAACTGCTTGTATTCCAAGCATCTAGGCACGGTGGGTGAGATGTACTGTTGTACTGATCCCTGAGATGATGTATGTTGGCCAATAACCATCTCTCTGACAACACCATCTACTAACCCCCCCTGTGCTGAGCAGCTCTTGGTGCAAATGAAAGGGATCGGGTTGTAGCTAGAGCCCAGCACAAGGGCCTGTGCTGTGCACATGGTGCACTTGCCTGGCTTTAGTGTTCACAGCAGCCTGCTTCAATTCAACTGCTCTGCAATCTCAAAATACCTTAGTGAAATAATGATGTAAATCTTACACCTTAAGCCAGAGTGACTCCGGTGTGCAAACCAGGCTGGTGTGTAAGCAGGTGTATGTCACTCCGCACATATAAATCACACTGTAGTCCAAACCACCTCCCAAGGCAGATCCAAAGGGGAAGATCCACAAGTTTTTCCAATCCTGGAAATAGAGAAAAAAATAGCTTTAATAAACTGACAAAAATAAACTGAAGAGTCATGTTCTGTCCTCAGGTTTTGGAGGGAAAGCAGTAAAAAGTTATGACAAATGGAGTTCTCAGGCCCTTTCTATGGTACTCACCTTTACTGCAGGGTTACTCCAACAAGCCAAATGAACAAGGAGACATAAGAATAACTGTGCCTTCCACAAGAAAGACATAATAGAACTGGAAAAAAAAAAAAAAAAAAGCCTCTGTCTGAAGAGGCCACCTGCATTAGCTCTATTAGCTCTATTAGCTCATTTCCTGCTCTAGCAGGAAACACTTCAGTATGAATCACAGCTGTCAGTCTTTTGATTGATGCTGCTGTGTCTGCTCCCCTCCATGGTCTCAGGAGGGATTTAGGGATTTGCAAGCTACAGAAGATGACCTGCTCAGCAGGAATGATGCCAACAGACTAGTCGCTTAAGTGCTCAATTTCCTCAGCTACTGCAGGATTTGGTAGGAGCTGGGACCTTTCCCTGCGGCATCCGAGTTGGCCAGAGTACATCCAAGCAAAAAGCACTCTGAAAGTCATCATGGACCGTTCAAGTGCCCGTTACTGGTCCTGCTCCTCCTCCCTCCCAGTCAGCAGCTATCTGGCACTGAATTCACCTGTAACAAGAGGGATCATGATACAAATGATCATAAATATTGCAACGTTCATAGAGACTCAAAAATAATATTAGCACCTAATATTCAAGTGTCATCCAAGGCAAGAAAGGTTTCCAACAAGGGTCCATTTCAGAAACTGTCTCCAAATGCTTGGTCACTGCAACAAGGCAGTGGCACTGCCAGACATGTGCCCTACCAAAACACGATGGCATCCTCAAGGGTCCCAGAGGAAGCAAGAAATGTTGTGACCCATACAAGGAATTTATAATAATTAATTTATATTCATTTATACTCAGGTCATGCCCCCAAATATCAATACTGTGATATTTTCGTCCTTTCTTTCCCCCACCTCAGCATAGTTTGGTGGTTGGTTGAACTTTTCGTATTTCTGAAGGTCACCGGCACTGTTCAAAGCAAAGCACCTTTCTTTATGATAGAATGAGTCAAGTAGCAGTGCTGCTGCACAGCAACAGCTTTACAGTAATACATAAGAATGAGCTCATCAGTGAGCAGAGCCTTGAGGCAGCTTAGGCATAAACTACTTAGCAAACACCAGGAATGGTGTCCCACCCCTTGGCATAGGACTCAGGTGTCTTTCTGAGAAGTGATGATGGCTTTTTTTTTAAGACCTACTAGGATATGTACCAATTGATAGAAGAATAAGTTTGGTGGACAAGTTCTTCCGTCAACTACACCGTTCACAGTCTGGTCTTTTAACAGTCATTCCCATTTAAAGCCTAAACCAAACTCCAACATACAAATCGTCCCCCAGCATCTTTCCTGGTGGAGGCACAGGGGACTGCATCGTTAGGGGAGGGTCGACCAGCAGAGAACCACTGAATTCTGTAGAGCTGACAAAATGTACACAGCTAAGGTCCAGATCCAGTGATTTGATTAATTTACAGGATTATTTTTTTTGCACCTAGAAACAACAAGTAAGTGCTGTGCAGTTTCCTTGGGAAAAAAATAAAAATAAAAAAATAAAAAAGGAAAACACTCAAGTACTGTCGTGCAGTGGATGATTCAGTATGATCAGTGGTTTATAAATATTTAAAACATCAGTCATCCCAAATGAGGCGAAATCTACATCAGGTTTGGTAGGACATGGTGAGTTACTCTGAGGTAAGGGGGAAAGACTTCCTCTCTCGTCAAATCAGCAACTGCAGAGATGCTTCTGAAGTACTTATTTATGGGGATGAGTTTGGAAGGATCGATGATGAGCTGATTCTGCATAAGCTCCCAGGGGCCACCACACTGCATAATGGGAGAGGGAATGAGGGCAAGTGAGCTGAACCTGAAGCCACCTCATTGCATGCAAAATTAAATGAAATGTTGTGATTTCTGTGAACTATTCTGTCTATGCACTATACATTTATCACTGTTACTAATTATCAGGGATCAAGATAGCATCCAAAGGCTTCTACCCAGCAAGATTGTTACTGACATCATCTGGAATGGGAAATTAATCCAAAATCTTTACAACATTTTTTTGAAATTGTAACTAGCTGTACATATGAAGTATGAAATTTTCCTTTCTGTTGGTTATGTATGTAATTTAAATACTCAGTCATTTTCTTATCTCGTTTTCATTTTGCAACCCCTTTGGTTCAAACAGACTTTTCAAAAGATGGTCATAGTACCCACGTATAATTTAAAAGCCAGCTCTTTTCCTCAGACGTCAAAGCACTTCACAGGACCAACATTCCTATTTTGCAAAAACACACCCTGAGCGCAGGTGTACTCGTGGTTATGCAAGACAGGCAGAGGAGACAGTCAAGGACGGAGGATGAATTGGGTCAGCTCCAAGGACTCTGATGCATGCTTAAAGTATTCAGGCTCGAAGCATGACTTGTTAGATAGAATATTTGGCTAATATTTCAGAGTAACAAGCATAGAAATTGCCTGCACATCATTTTAGTTGAATAATTAATTTAGAGGAGGCAATCTATAGGCACATGCTCTGGAGAGAGTTGGGCAGCTGTAGAGGGTAGTAAAATAAATTTCTTTCTGTAGATATCTAGTGAGCTAGGGACACTAGGCCAGATGCACAGTCTTTTAACAGCACAGCTTTGATCAGGTGAGTTCTACCTTTTTTCCTTCTCTAGAACAGCTTCTGCTCAAGGGTTCAATGCTGAAGAGATGATGGTGTTAGTTCTGATTCTGTTCCACCAAAGGGCCCCAGGTTTCTCAGCATGGCCCTTTGGTTTAAAAGGTCTGCTCCTACTACTTCCCAAACCATCACCTTTGGGTAGGAAGCAGATTCCTGACCTGATTGTTAGAAAGCTCATCCAACAATCTTCATGGTAATAATGGAAATAACTTCTGCCTTCCCATTAGGCCTTCTGCTGCACACAGAGACTGAGATATCTTCCACATCTTAGAAAACCTTATCTGTGAGCAAATATGACATGGTTTGTGAGAGGACTGAAACAAGCAAACTCACAGACTCTTAGATAACAGAGTAGATGAGAGTATATCATCAAGAAGATCTCAAATATGTTTATTTTTGCACTATTGGAATGCAAGGTTATATAAAGTCTTGACTTGTCTTTTTAAAATAACAAAAGAGATTTTAATATTTCCACACGTGTTCAGGTTCTAGAAGCTTTGAAAGACCACTTGGTATCACAAACTGTGGATAAAGCCTTAAAAAAAAATAATGACCTTAATTGACTGGGAACAAAACCACATCAGAGAGTTGAAAAAGTTTGGTACAAAATAAACTATTCTTAGTTTATCCACAGTAATTCTGGGCTAGGCCACGCAGTGAAGAGAGAGTGTTCAAAAACTTGCAGGTTTCCTGAGTAATGAGGATCTCAACCTGAAGGGAAAAGCAATAGGGCACGTGAATAACGTGATAATCTCAGAAGTCCTCATGAGTCCCTTTCAGATGATAATGAAGACGGCTAACCTGTTTTTGTAAGTATTTTCCTGTATTAAATTACTTAACAGCTATGTCCGCCATCAAGAGGATGTTTTGTCCATAAATTTCTATGAACATCTTTAAAGATGGCTGTTTTTTTCAGCACAAATTTCCACTGCCTGGTGGAGTAGACATGGGTACAGCTTTGAAACTTTTGCTGGCTCTCAGCTCCCTGGCTGAAATGGCAAGTGATTTAATGCTAATGGCTCATAATTTAATTAGATGTATTTGTGTATGTCAGAATTACATCCTTTTCTCTCTTTTTTTCTGGGGGGGGGGGGCTTTTTTTTTTTTCTCTCCCTGTGTATTGTTCTCCATGTTGTATTTTTGCTCAGCAAAAGATATGAAGACAAACTACAACCATAGTCTGGTTTGTGAATAATAAACACATTAGTGGGTACTCAGTTACTGTGACACAAGTGATGCTGCTCCAGAAAATTTACACATTACTAATGACAAATGTCACTCATTAAAGGCTGGTTCCAGAAGAGGAGGGGGATGGGGGTCCACAGCAGTGGCTACACTCAGATGTAAGAAGGGAAGAGGTAAAGAACAAGAGCCTGAGATAAAATTTAGATGTTTCACTTTCTAACTATTAGGATAAATAACTTCTTGTGTATATACAATATCCTCTGCAGAGAGTAATACATAACTGCCAATTACATGAGGCCTTTCCCTTACTACAAACTCACACACAAACAGAACTTATGTTGGGAAGACCTTACTTGTATATTTGTCATAATTAAAACAATTCACTTGGAAATATTCACTCATATCTTTTTCTGTTTTACACCAATATCTTAAATTTTTGTTTTCTCCTATCTATAGCAGTTTGCTTTTCTTACATGTCTTGTCATTTAATTTGATTTTTCCACACCAGAATGCAGTGATATGCACCATATTGAGCTATTCTGAAGAAGGCCAATGAGTTGCCACTTTAAAGGTTTCTGCAAAACATTGACCTTGTCATTCTCAATACTTTTAAGAGAACTTCTCATGTGTGCAGTTTTCAATTAAAACAACTTAGGTCACCTGTATCAAAGCTCCTCTGCTTCAAAACTGTCCTCCAACATAGGGAGCAGACTACAGAGACAAAGATGCTCTTTCTACCTCCCTGCCCGCTGTCCTTTGCAGGCTGACAGCTTCTTCTGCTACAGAAAACCTTTAGCAAGAGGGAAATGACTTGGAAAACACCTGGCCTTCTCACAGAACGCTCAAGAGAGGGAGAAAAGAAGATGATGAAAACACCCTAAAATTGTGAGAAAACAGCATTTCAATCACTGTTTACTGACAGAGTAAAGAGGATTCATCCTGCCTATGTTTAAATGTTATTGTCTGGTCTAGGTCAGCTGCTTAGGCTCCATGCCTCTATAGCCAAGAAGACAGATGGGCACTTCCAGAGGATGTCAGACTGTCCTAAGAAATACATATAAAATTCAAACAAATATATATAAATAAAGAGTGATGAATCAGTCTGCAAAGGTACCTCTCTCTTCAGGGACTATGTAGTGATTCTAGGAAGCTAGTCTGAACACTTCAAGCGAAAAGGTTGCCTACCACCTGTTGAGTACAGGGGATGCTTTAGACAGCAAGAATTCAATGAATGGAGTCCCATCCTTGGGCAGAGACAGTAAATGCCCGTGCTGCATCTCAGTGTGCTGTCACACAGCATTTCCCTACAACAGGAAACACAACGCTGCTCTTCTGAAGTCCATGAGATCTGCACGGCCATGGCCTTCATCATTTGGCTGCTTCACCACTTAGCTAGTAATTACTTGGCTAACCATGACACTGTTAAATACTAACTAGTAGTGAGGGAAAATTGCACACCTTCTGCAGTTCTTATAGTTCAGAAAGGTCTCCTTTCTTGCTCGGAAGCAATAACTAGAAATGACCATTTTATCCTCTTGTTCCTCTTCTTTCATCACCAGAGCTTCAGCAAACAGAAAGCTTAATTCATCTGCAGAGTCCCAAATGTTGTGGATTATCCTGTTTGTACTGATGACAGAATTTGGCAGTATGTGGCCACATGGCTCAACAACAGTTCAAAAAAACTGGCACGGGAAGAGATAGCACATGCCAGAACTGTGGCAATTTGACACAAGTAGCCCTGGCTCAGAAATCCTGCAATCTCTAGCAGGAAGCCGTGATACTGCTTCTCCCTTAATTTGGATTGTCCCAAACTGTCTGTGTTTTGATGGAAAGACTGAAGAGTGTTTGAAGAGGACAGTTTGTCCCTATTTACCTGTTTGGTAATACCAACCCCTAAACACCAGCCTGGTGTGGGAAGTTTTGGAAATAATGACCGATCCTCGTCACTCTCCAAGATAAAATAATCTGTCACATTCTCACTGGTCCTTCACTTTCTGTTTTCTCAAACTAATAGGTATCTAATATATCTGATGTATAATGACTTGTATATTCTGTTCTCTTTTCTTTGGGCTTCTCCCTCCTTTGTATCTCTTCCAAGTTTTGTCTTTTTTTATTTGGTGCAAAACTTGTAGAGAGGGTTGTAATTTTTCCATTACAACTAATTTGGGCGGGAAAAACTGATGAATTTTCAGGTACACAAACCATTACTTAGGTCTGCAGCAGAAACGGCATGCTTTAATTGCAGTTTGGGAGCAATAGTAGCAGTTTTAACTATTATGTTTGTACTAGATGCGGACACTTCATGGAAATAGGTTGCCTACCACCTGTTGAGTACAGGAGAATGTTAGCAAGGGGAGAGATGATCAAATCATTAACATTTGTGAGAGAGCAAAAGAGACAAGTCGTTTCCTTCTGTAGAATAATAATGATATAACATGAGAAGGGATGTGTGAAAATTACTGTGCTGTAAAACTACTAGTTCTTCTATGTCCCTCATCTGTTAGAATTATCCCCTTTGACTCCAGCCTCATGTCTTGAAAGTGTGTATGTCATTCCTAATACTTGGACATAAAGGTAAGAGAGGGATTGGTTGTTTTGCAGGGAATCATTTCCTTCTGGCTTTTCTGGTCATTCTGGTGCTCATTTATCCATGCTCATTAAATTTTGGTGTCACAAGGAGTATCCTTTGTATGTACATCATAATACATTTATATTTTCAGCTCATTTCAGAATATACCAATTACTGTACCTTTTCACACCATCTCAGCACCAAAAAAAAAACACCTTAAGAACTGGGCAAACAAGTATAATATGTCCCCCTAAGAGTCTTCAGTTTCCAATCTCCTTTTGGCACACATTATTCTTCCAGTGGAGAACGTTTATATGTATTTTAAAGAGTCTCAATGGATTTCTCTTCCTCGAGTTCTTCATGGTTCCTCTTAAACCCTTTAAACTTGTGGCTTTTGTGTAATCTTGCGGCAAGGAGTTCCACAGCTTGCTGCACATTTTGTGAGGAATCCTTTTTTTGTTAGTTCTCTGTAGGGTCTATATCCAACATATCAATGGTAGACTTGACAGCTACTGGGCTTGCTGTCAATTACCTCTCAAATCCCCGTTCATGTCAGCTCTGGGGCTTTGGCTGTGACAGCATCCAGCAGTCTGTTGTAAGAGATCCATGGTGCAAACCTGGTGGCCAGAACAGTGTCACACTGCCTGACCAGGACACCACGCCAATCAGATGGGCAGATACACAGATTATCTTAAAAAAAAAGGCAAACCAAAATGAGGCAAAGGCCTTTCTGTTTCCTGTGATTAGGTTGCTGAAGTTAGAATGAAGAAATTACTACAGTTACTCTCCTCATCAGCTTCAGAATATACCACCCCCATACACACCAACACTGTCCCCTAATCCCAGTTCTTGGTGTTTAATTTGCCACCTAACAGTGACTGGGTTGGGACCCATTGGGACCATTTCCAATACTTTCTCCAAAAGAAAATAGGGGGAATCATTCCCCGCAGGAAAGGATTTAAATCTTACCCTGTGAACCCCTGGGAGAGTGCAGGGAGGTTGCTTACGTGGCATCATTGCCTCCTATGGACAGTAACTTGGAATCTTTTTGTACCATTATGACATAGTAGCTAATGATTCACTTTCCTCATTATTTTTCTTAACTGTGTCATGTTTTCCCCGTCCTTCCATCAAGCCTTTTCATTCTCTTTCACTCTCCCGTCCACTGCTTCTCATTATCCTTCCATAATCCCATTGTACAATCTAACCACCATCTGCATTTCCCTTAGCCCTAACCTGAAAAAAGGGGCCTGTCAGATATTACCACATTTCAAAGACTAGCAGTGACAATGAAAGGTTTTTAGAGTGATAAGTGAGTAAAGAAATACAGGCTGTTAACCTAAAGGAGGAACATAAGAAAGGGATTTGGCACATGAAAGAAAATGCAATATAAAGAAGTAAATTAGATTGTCTTATTTACCTTCTCTCGAGGGAGTATCCATGAAACTCAAAGACAGAAGAAGTAATTTTTAAACATACAATTAGCCATGCAATGTATTACCTCAAATATAACTGAGGAAAGAGCTTTGTACTATCTTACAGAGAAATTAGACAATTGGATGGGATATAGGTACCAGGAAATCCACAATTGCATTACGTGTGCTAAACAAATTACAGCAGTTTACTTAAAATCCCAGCCTATTGTTGGGGCCCCCAATAACTGCTATGTGAGTTGGTAGAGGTGAGGGAGTGGGTAAAAGTTACACAAGCAGGTAAGTCTCTAATTATCTAGCTCTATGTTTAGGCCTCTTCCATCAAAGCTTGATTTCTGTGAAATAAAATCTACTGGGCCAGTGAGGTGTCTGCTCCAATTTAATACAGCAATTCCAACACATCATGTCAATTTTTTGGTTCCTTGTCTTTTTATCACACACATCAGACCCACAGAATCCCCTTTTTCTTCTGAACCAGTGAACATGAAAAGGGAAAGATAAGCTGTAAAGGAAGGAATCAAAAGCATGATTTTGTTTAAAAATTGCTAGCAAGCCAACTTTTCTGTCTCTACCTGTGATAATGGCCTGCACCCAGGGGTGACTATACAGCAGAAAGAAATTATTAGGTAATTGGAAAGGCAGGTACTTACATTTGAACTGCAGGCAAAACCACTCTCTTGGGTGATTTAACACAGAGGTCTTCATACCACAAGGTCTCCTGCTTAGTTAAAGCTAAAAATGTCCATTTCACTAATAATTCATTTTCAAAACAGATAATTAAGCAGTAAGACATTCTGAGGCATTTATTAATGTTTAATAATGCATGGTACAACGCAGAAGAATTTTGGTGCTTATTTGTTCTTTGTAATCTTTCTAATTCTTCTGTCTGTCCTCAATCTGTATTTTTTTTTCCCAAAATGCCTTTAAAAGTGCAGACTTCAGTGCAGCATGTAAATCATTTAAACCCAAGATCATAATTAGGTTGTAAAGCATTGAGTATATGCATGTTTTATGAAAAGTACATCCTTGTGCTTCAGCAGTGAAAACCTAAGTCTTCTTTTTTTTTTTTTTTTCTAGAATAAAACCTAGCCCAGCAAGCTTTAATTAGATCTCTGTGGGAGAGTTCATTTGTTGAACTTGTGCCTCTACCTGATTTATTTACATGGGTGTGTATATACACTGAAAATGGGAGTTTCTGATTCCAGCACATGAATGAAACTCTTCTAAAAATATAGAAAGGAAATAAAAACACCAAGGATTTTGTTCTGTTTATCCATGCATAATCTTCTGAAAGCTGTGAAAGGAAACAGGCAGTGGTGCAAATTGTTAAACAGGAGATCATCCAAAAGCTCAAGTCAACAGGCATGGGAGAAGGGTGTATCAGTGGGGCTTTGGAAGATGGTTTTTATTTTTCAGGCAAAGCTGGGGTCCAGGTGAAGCCTCCGGTAATGTCATTTCCTGTATAAAACTCTCAGTATGTCACATTTCCCAGATGCATCTCTTTTCAGAATTCAAGTCATTAGGTGGTCATTTCTCATCTCTAGAAGACCTGAAGGTTGCAGATCAATACTGCAAGTGGGTGATTAGTTGACATCAAGCATCAGGGTTTGCAATTATCTAATCCAAAGGTGAGGGAAGCAATTGGAAGCAAGTGGCTGCAAGGACTAAAATAATTAGATCAGATAGTTCTTGTAATGTGAAGTATATATATTGCCAAGAAATGCTAAAAGCGAATGGAAAGAATTAAGTGCACACTTCCAAAAACGCAGACTAAGTTTCACAAGATCAGATTTGACTCTGATTGAAACTATTGACAAAAGAGAGAAGAGGAAAGCACTGGTTTTATAAGCCTGCATGGTAAACATTTTCATTCTGTCACCATCCAAATATAGTTGACACGGTAAATTAAATCCCTATGCCAGGCCTTTCAGGGTGCTTCACTTGTGGGTAGCTTTGGTAGCTGGGTGGTGTTGGCATGGATGATTGTGCCAGTTCTGCCAGGTGCTTTGATGCTGACAGCAGGTAAACCTGGAGAGAAAGCAAGGAACATATTTAAGTTCTCTGATGACTTCCAATGGAACAAAAAGAGCAGTTTGGAGACTGCATTACAAGTCATCTTGCAGGTTTCCTGCAGTAGGAAGACTGTGTGAAAGAAAGGAACTAAAGGGGCAAGTGTCAATGTCAAAGCAAAGCAGCTACCCAAACACCTGAAAATATTCCAAAAGAGCTATCATCTTTTAGAGGGGAAAGAGCAATTCTCACAATTAATGTTATTGATTCCCCATATGAACAGAGAGCTGCAGAGCACTGAGCCAAATTTGTAATAGCATAATGTTAATCTAAACCAGGAAGGACAAACTAACACAGAGCTGAGCTCCTTCCACTGAGGCACAGCACCGGTAGGGCTGTGAGCACTCCACTAGCAGCTGAAGAAGGGACACCAACCACCAATGCTTCTGCACGACGTGGTTCTCGAAGAGAGACCTCTGCAGGCTTCGGGCTGAGGGGGCATGATGTATCACAAGGCCAAGAGTTAGCAATATTCCAGCATAAATACATTCCTGGAGACCATCTGACTAATTCTGAGCTGATTCCTTACATTGGTAGTATCCACAGAGACCTGTGGATCACTACAAGATATGTAACCACAAGAGCTTTGTGGAGCTGGTAAGGAAAAACATGGTGGGTATCTGGGCACATAAATGAAAGATAGAAGTTGCCAGCATGGAGAGAAAGAGAATATTTAAAAAAAAAAAAGGGGGGGGGGGGCACACAGCATTAAAGTATATAGTCTTCTAAAAAATAAAAGCATGCTTAACAGAAATGTTAGGTCTGGACACCAAAATCATTCTAGTGTACGTGTGCAAACTGACAGGAACAGAAGAATTATCATCAAATAACAATGTCTAGTACAGTAAGTCTAGTAAAGTCTAGTAAAATGGTACAGGAGAACAGTAGGAAGTGAAATGAAATGAGATGAAAAGAAATGAAATGAACCTGAATCCAGAAAAGGCAACTGGAGATTTTCTGCAAACCAGAAAGGCACCATGCATCTGATTTTTTTCATTTTCTGCTAGAAATACTTTAATTTAGATAATCAGTTTGATTTTCACATCTATTAGTTCTTACAGAGGCCCCTGCTATTCAGTCTCAGACCTTTCATCACAAGGGCAAGCTACATTACAGATCAACCACACTTACACTAACATGCAGCAAAAATCTCTTTAAACATCATAATGGGGAAAAAAAAAGGCCTAAGAAATACAGTTATCTTCTGTGCCCATTGCTCTTTCAATATCACATACACACTGTAATAGCCACTGGGAGCTGTAGTAGCTTGTAGCAGGTTTTGATTTTCAGGTCTAAGACTTGCAGCTGTGTTTCCAGAGTTTATCGGCTTGCACAAACTGCAGCTGGCCATAGCTTTTCAGGCCTGCATATCTCTTCTGGACCCCAAGTGCTTTGCTGCCCCAAAATCATAGAATTGTAGAATCATTTACACTGGAAAAGGCCATTAAGATCAAGTCCAACCATCCACCTAACACTACAGGTTCATCACTAAACGGCGTCACTACACAGTGAGTCTTGTTTTTCCCCAGGACTACTTACCCAATTTGATAGGATGACAAAGCTTGTGACTTTTTTCAGTTTAATGATCTGTAGTTTTCTGGGAAGCTCCATCCTGTTATACAGTTTTAACATCTGGCCTGAAATATTAAAGAAAAATATGTTACAGTAAATGGGGACTTTTTACTTCTAGTATATGAAATGGTTCATTAAGCTGCTATTTAATGTCCTGTACTAGAAAACACAATAGAATCTCCCTGCTACAACCAGGCACAGTTTCATAGCTCAAAAGTTACATTTAAGGACTCTAGAAGGCTAACAGTGAGGGAAAAAAAAAAAAAAAAGGATCTCCATAAATCTGGATGGGATGAAAGGATGTAAATTCTGCATGTAGCTAAGGAGAGTTTTTAAATTCACAGTAGAAGAGTCTGTGTCCATGGATTTACAGGAATCACTCACCATCTTCGTCCTCTTGACGTGTCTGAGCTGCACTGCCTCTAATGCCTCATGGTCCATGAGTCCTGTATGCAAGATAAAATTACTTGTGAATAGGAACCACTTCAGCAGAGACTGTGAAAACATCCTGTTCAGAAGTGTCTTGGGAGGGTCTTCCATGGGGTAGGGTTTTATAAAGCGTGTATAATTTTTGAATAGGTTTAAATTTGCTATTCTGCTCATCCTTCCTCCATATTTCTCATCTTGTGATATATATATATACATATATCTTATATTTACCTGATGTGCTATAATGAGAATTGAGGAATTGAAGGATTTATGCCGCACAGAAATGAACTGCAGTGGATCTGCACATTGTGCTGCCACCCTGAACATGCTCTTGATGTGAAAGCTGAATCTTTTAAGCTTTCTCATCTTCCTTGTGACTGAAAGTTAAATAAGTTCATGGTGAAGATTTTTTAAATGCTTAACTGCAGTGATTTGAGTTTCAGCTAGAAGTATAATACACAGAACACAACAAACCTGCTGCAGTTGTGATGCTGCTGTTCAGTATAAGAAATCTAAATTGTTGGTGGATGCTCCTTGGTAGTTTTTGGCCTGTAAAATCTGCCTTATTTGTGTCATCTCAGTTAACATATAAATAACTTCGACAAGTCCTTTCCAGGTTCCTGGTGGGCTACTACTGTAAAATGAAATTAAAAACAATAATATCAATTGCAGTACCTTTGAGTGGGGTATAAATTCAGGCTGTCTCTAAAGTGCTTTGTGGAGTTACCTTGGATACAGAATCTGGCCCATTGTCTCTGGTGGAAAGTAACATCTTAATTGGAGGTTTTTAGTGGGTATAATTACTTCAAGATCTCCACTGACATTTCATTTGACATTTCTGCTATTTAGTAGAAGTAAGTCCTAGTTAGATCTCTGTGCCTCCCTCTGTGCAACTCTATGCTAAAGAAATATTCTGGCATAAACACCTTTCAGTGAGAAAATACCTTGTCAGCTGGTCTCATTCTGCACCTCATTACCAGCAGTAGGGGTGTGTGGGTTTTGCCTGCTCGTGGAGAGGAGCTGACAGCAGCTCAAATAAGCAACAAAAACAAATGAGCAAGCAGCAATCTGAAAATGAAGGTGAATTGGTTTTGTGTTGTATTCACTCACAGCTGCTTATTAGATCCTGAGACTTTCTTCATCCCGGTGGAGACAAAAGGCTGATTTGACAGCAGAGGCTCGGGCGCAATGTGGGAAGGCCGATAAGGGCTGTGAAAGCTCCGGTCCTGCACAGTCCCAGCCAGGGATGGATTCAAGGCTGCGGGGAGAGAGACCTAGGGGCAGAAGATGTCCTCACCAACCTCAGCTAGGAATTAAGGAAAAGATGCAGGGCTGCCAGTACTGTCGCTTTGGGCAGCAAGCTGCTATTTCAGAACACAGCAGAAATCAGCTGAAATGTTGTCCAGCAGCTCTGGCTCTGTGGCACCCATCGGTCCCAGGAGGGTCACAGCCGCACACGCTTGGGTCTGAGCTGCCCCATGGCACAGGTAACACAGCGCCGATCCAAGTATGGCCACCGACTGCTTGCAGACTTGGCAGTGCTGGTAGGCCTGGACTTGGCAATTTGCATTTGTTTATGCCTTTAGGGTCTGTATTAACTAACCCGGGTACTGGTAGTGCAGCTGAAGCCACGCCAATTTGGCACTGCCAAGGTACTGACCATGCCTCGCAGGCAGGTTTCCATCCTGTGCTGGTCTCCCTGCTGATGCCAGCAGAAAGTACTTTGGTGCCCCAGCACTGCTGTGAAGGCACCATGGTCATTGCCTCATAGCCAGGAATCAAGATGCAGAGCTCCCCCGGGCAGCAGTCTGCCATCGAGTCTGTTTACTGCCTCTAACAGATTCCAGTTATGCCTTTTAATTTTCATGCTGAATTAATTACCTGCCCATCCACACAGATGGCTTCAGAATAAAAATACAGTGCATGTCCTCATCTTTCATTTAAACTTCCTTTCATACCAGTGCAGTGGCTGGCAAGAACCCATATAACAAACCCTGACAGCTAAGACTCCGGTTAGAGAAGCTGAATTGGAAAAATTGATCCTGAAGCTGCCCTCCAAACTCTGCATCTCAAGGTTACAGCGAGCCCGCGTGTATGGAGCAGAGCAGAGGACATGAAACCCAGCTCCCTGGGGTGGTGCTCCTCTGTCACACTCATATACAGCCAGAAAGACGGATGAATAACCCACGCTGTACGACATTTGGATGTGTGATAAAACACTTTTTTCCTTAAGACATTTCACTTCACCCTTCATTTCATCAGCTTCTAGTTTCGTGATACAAAATGGCTCGCTTTTTTTGTTAACGCATCTGTGACATTTCATTAAAATATTGGCAATGGGAGGCCCTGAGTTTCTTACAAAAATAAATGCATTTTTATATAATCTACTGAGTGTCCTGGCTTTGCTGGTTTAGCCCTCACTACTGACCTTACTACGTGAAGGCTGTAAACTGCTTTCAGTGTAGAGCAGGCATTCTCTGGCTTTGGAGAAGGGCTGCCTTTTTGTGCAGAAATCACATGAGATCCATTCAGACATGTTCCCGTTCAATATTAATGGCACCCTCCCTCTCTGTAAGTTATAAAAAAATCAATTTGGTCACTTGAGAGATGGGAAATCATTTCTATTCACTCAAGTTATTTATGGATCTAAATCCCTCATGCCCTAATGGAAGAATATTCCTATCATTATTAGCATTATAGAGACACAGGCACTGAAAGAGAGTACTATGCACTTTATTCGTATCTTTCTTACAATGAAGGAACATGAGTGAACCCTTGATTTGAGTCTTTGTACCTACAAAGACAATGAGCTCTAGCAGGTGGAGAATGGGCTTCTCTTTAATCTCACAAATGACAACTCTCTATATTTTTTTAATGAGAAGAAATCTCATCTTTGCTTTCCGTCTAATTAATAATGTTTTCAATTCACCTCTGCTTGGACCATGTCCAGGAGTGACGACTTCTATTAATAGTTAATTCTTTATAAGGTTCTAATAATGCTGTCTTCACTGACAAAGAAAGTCTATTTCCTTTAAAACAAATTCTCTTCTGAACCATGCAGCAAACACTTGGAAGCATTTCTGCTGGTCTCTTATCTTATAAAAACATTTGCAATTTTGTCTCTTTTAATACAATCTCAGAAGCCACATAAGAAAACTTTGTTTGGGTTTAACATCTTCAGATTCCAAAGTATGCTGAGGAAGGACAGAGGCCCAAGTGTTTAAATATTAGATTCAGAGTTCAGGCATCAAATATGAAGTTTCAAAATAAAGAACTGAAAGATACACTGTCTTTGAGAGAGACAAACCAAGGGAAAGAGATAGTAGAAGATGTGTTTTTATATGACAAAAGAAATGAAATGATGAGTCAACGGGGCAGAGAGTTACAAGACGGTTGTTCCAGATGGAAAGAAGGCAGCTTTTGTCTTGACAGTTATGAGCTGGTTTGATGGAAAAGAAAAGAAGCTAGTGCAAAGTTAATAATCAACCCAGAGAGAGGAAGAGGGAAAAGACAAAAAGATGTGATATAACTTTACCCTCGTAATACTGAAAATTATTATAAGGTTTCTTTGAATGCATAGGATTCTGCACATGCATTGAGGACAGTCATAAAGGAAAGACTTGTAATAACACAGGGAATAGGAGATGGAAGGGAGGGTAATGACTCAGCACAGAAAGAGTTTAGATAGCTGTGTAGAAAAGAAGAAGGCATCACCCACAGCAGGAGAATGTCACAGACAGCAATGCTTCGCTCATGTTGCACACCCACCATGAAGTTGCAGACGTAGAGTATCCCAGGTCGGCTTCCCACAGGAAACAAGAGCAACGACTTGATGCCTGGGTTGCTGCATGCGTACCTAACTTGGAGCAATACTGACCTTTTCAAGGCAGTGCTCAGTCCTCAGAGCACTGTGCCTCTGCAAAAAAACTCTCTCAAGAATTCGTGGTGCTTAGGAAGAATTTTCCTCCTTCCTTGTCAAGAGGAAAAGCTGTGGCTGCTAACCACACACAGCTCCCCAAGAGCAATCCACATCAGAAAACAACACAAGCCATAGGGGCTTTTCCCAGACTAAAGACTTATATGACAAATGTCTAGACAGCACAAACCAGTTCTATCTGCTGCCTCGGATCACAGGACTTGCCTCTTAATTCCTTTCTGGTTCCCTTGTGGCTTGAGTTCAAAGGTTTCCTGAGCTTTGCAAAGGCAAAGACAGCGAGAGCAAGCCAGGATGCGTACCTTTTCGGTACAGACTATTCTCTCTGCTATCACACATTCACACGGGAAAGTGAAAATTAGTCCAAGAATCAATGTTTGATTAACTCTGCCAGGCAGACAAGCTCGGCATCAAATAAGAAACTCAGCATAATAGATTTTTTTTTCTCCCAGAAAATGACCGACTGCAACAGCTCATTTTCCAGAGTGCTACAGAAGAAAATGTACTCTCATGTTTCAGTTCATTTCACCCATACTTCAAAATGCAATGAATTTGAAATTATATGAATGCAACCTCATTTTAGTTGTACATCAGAAAGGGCATAAGTTGAAAAGTACTTTTGTGCTTCACACGACTTGAATTTTTCGAATTGTTACTTTTCCTCCCTTGAGGCAAAAGAATCAATCCTAACACCGAGGACCAAAAAAACCTGCTACACGACACATCTGCCTCATATTCATTAGCTCTGTGTCTGACCCCATCTGGGTTGGAGCAATATACCCATATTATCAAGATAAAATTGGAATTTTTGTACTTCGTATAACTATTACAGCCGTCTTTAGAGCCTTTAAAGTGTGTTTTACTGAGATTCATTAATAAAGAAATGCATTTGTTTTACTTGTCCTTGGACCTGTTTTTTTTCTGAAGATCAAAAGATCATATTTTATGTCTTTGAAGACATAAGATGGTTGATAGCATTTAACATGTCTAAATAGTATGATTCACATAATACCAGAACTAGCTCAGAGTGAAAGTTGTGTAATATAAAGAGGCATATCAAATAGCATCTCTGGCTTGTCAATGAAGCAATTACACCAGAGGGCCGATGAGCTGCAGAACTAATGCAGGTTGTTTTCCCCTGAATATCTGTCTTTGGGTTGATTAATGCTGATGACTAAAAAAGTGTCAGCAGTCACACATAAACCTTTTCAAGAACGGCAGCAGAGACGTTTCCTTATGTGTGCCCTCGCTCTTCCTCACCTCCTCTTGCATACTCTCGGTCTCTGCATATTGTTTAGGTGAACATTGCAGCTTTTCTCACCATCAGGGCACATACACTTTCTCCCCTCAAAGCAGCTATCTATTTTAACAAAACCCACTGGAGCGTACTATAGAGCTGAGGTGGCTTTCTTCAGGTATGTTGGTTGGACTTGGCCAACCACAGGGTGCCAGCCCACATATAAACCGCATGTAATCTAATTTCTGTGGGAAATCAGAGATGATACTGAGAAGCCAGCGGGGAAACTCTTGCAAGGAAACCCAAGGATAGTCCATTTGTTGATTTGTGGATACAGACAAGAGGGGATGGCATTTACCCTACAATGTCCCAGGCTAAGGTTGAACACAATATTGCGGCATTGGATTGCTTTGTTTTGTTTTCACACCTGTGATTGTAAGCATTGGCATCTTAGGTAAAATAAATCTGAATAAGGAGTGGAGATGGGAAGATTGCTAGTGGAAGGTGGGAACTGAGTCCTCTGGCTGCTTGCAGAAAGGAAGGCAACAGAGCAACTCACCCTCACACTGTGAGGCTTCCCTCACGGGTGGGAATACCAGTTTCTGTAGCCAGCCCTGTTATATCCATAGCCAGGCAGGTTTTTGCTCATCTTCTGAAGCTGGCAGCTCTCAGACCTTTCATTGCCTTAATGAAAATGGCCTGGGACCACCAGCTCACTCGCAGTGAGGAAAAGGAGGCCTCGGTGGGAAGGAACAATCCAAAGACGAATGGCTCCCAGGCAATCAGTACCCCTGTGCTCAGCCATCCCCTCCCTAAAGCTCCACTCCTCTGTGGTAATTAAATGCTGCACTTTCCTCAACTTTGTGATTAAATGTTCTAGCTGAGAAATTAAAATGCAAAAATGGAACTTGCTAAAGCTCATTCCTTGGGGGGATACGTAATTATGCAGAAATGAACAGAACATAACTTAAACACTTTGCATTTCCTCAGAAGCGCATGGACCAAGGGCCAGATTTTCATTGTTATTCTAACATCTGAATACTTTTCAGAATCTGGTCCAAAATTTGTACATTTCTCCCTAAGCAGAATTAAAAAGTTTCAGTTAAGCCACTTTTAATAGAAAATTAAATTATGCTCTTTAAAAGATTAACAAAATGTAGTTCTGCATGGACTATTTTTTTTCTTGTTGCCAGTTAATTATTCCAAGAGCACACCCCAAGGGCCATGTTCATGTGAGATAACACTGCTGCTGGGTCACTGGCAGCTGGTTCATCAACCACCTTTCAGGTCTGAGTTATCTCAGCATAGCATGCAATTTTGAGGAATCTTATGGGTTAATTCTCCCTCATTTTATACAGATAGATCCTCATCTTGGGCATTAAGGTTCGAGTTTGAAAGCTTTATGTATTGTACAAGTACAAAAACACAGCCTAGGCAATTCCTAGGCCAATATTCTATCTTAGGTAGCCCAAGTGCTAGCATAAAGCCATCTTAACTAACAGTGCTGGCTTCCTTAAAAGCATCCTGAGTCAGTTAAATGCATAGCAAGCTTAGGAATACCACTAAGCATTCATTATTATATTTCATAATTTATATAGATCAAAACTGCTGCTGGAAATCTGATTTTATTGAAGTTACACAAATGTACACTAATGATGACCAAGTAAAATAGTATATACACTTAAAGCACAGCTTAACAGTTTTGTTTTCAAGAACTCTGACATATATGGTTTTGCTACATGAAGGCACTGGAAGCTGTAAAAAATGTGTCTTAATATAATTACAAAATAATGCATGATCATATTATAGAAATATAAGGTAAATGCACAAGTTAAAATACAGTATTTCTACCTACAGTGGTATTTTTTCAGCTACTGCAAACCTAATTATCCAGGCAGAATAGTCTTATCCTAACTATTTTAGTAACCTAATAATTTAACATAATTGTTAAGCTTTTAGGGTGGGGTGGGAAGGGAAGGACAAGACAGGAGAAAAGAGAAAAGGCAAATATTTCACTTCCCATCACAGTGTAGCTTTTCTGGCTTGTTCCAAACCCTGCATAAGTTTTATGGAGAAGAGGCTCATGGTGAGGCATCCCTGAAAAAAACAGACACCTGTGCAAAGCCTTTTTTCCCTCACCCCTAACCCCCAGAAACTAGAGGAACATCAAATTTTTAACTGAAATTCAAGGGCATCAGACCACAAAACCATTTTCTTACTAGGAGCTTCCTGACATGCAGCAGTCCTCAATTTCTGTGTGTTCTTCATAGTCACAAAACGTCAATAAATCCTTATGGCTCCAGTACGAACTGAACTTCGTACAAAGGCTTCGGACAAAGGGCTGGTGATAATGCTCACTGTGACTATTTATACGTGTCAAAACGTGTCCCTGTATAGGGGAAAATAATAACTGGTGAACCAGTAATGTGTTGCGCTGCTAGTGCTTCCCCTGGGGAGACCTTCAGTACAAAGCAACACCGTGAAAGACTTTCTTTGACCATGTGATATCCAACTGAGAAGAGTTTTTGTACTTTTGACCAGCAGGGGACACCTCCACAGTGCAATTTCTTCAGTTCACTCCTGAAGCCTGTGCAAATCCCTTCCTTCATCTGAGAGGATGAATGCATGTGAGTACACTGCAGCACATGTAGTACCCACACAGGTAGGCATGGGTGAGGAGAGTCAGAGACCTGGCAGTCAGAGATCTAACATGATTCTGGCCTTTTCTTTAGGTCATTATTCAGATCGTTTATCTGTTAGCAATATCTTAAATACATGATTCCTACACTGTTCCTATAAGAGGTTTCACTATCATCATTCACAGTCAGAACTACCTTCTGCCCTCATGCCCCACGAACAGAAAAAAAGAAAGAATTTCAGGCATTCAGACACTCTTTACTTTTTTATAGACTGGAGAAGATATTTTTACTGTAACATCACGTATTTTGAACTGTGTACTGGTGTAGGAGGTGTGTGTTTGTACAACTGCTGAGCTAAGGAAAATCCTGTTTAATCTGGCACAGGAACCACCAGCAGCTGAGGAAGGAAGTAATTCTGAGTTCTGGAGTACGTGCTGCAGTACTGAATGTGCAGCGTAAGAGCAAACAGAAATGTCATTGCACAGGCTTCCTACAGGCAGGGGTAGTGACCTGACACTACCATGTCCCTGATGGCACCCAGAGATTCCTTAGTCTAAAGGCAGATGTGGTGACTCTGACCATTTTTAGAAAAATACGATAAAGAATGAGAAACAAAGCATGAGATTCCTCAGTCTATGACAAAAAATAAAATAAAATCCCATTGGTTCAATGGGCATCAACTTCATTTACACCAGGGTTACATCTGAAGAGTGAGGTGGAAGAATGAGTGAGGGTTTGGTTGAAAGTTTTTCATTCTTTAACTTTCTTGACATGAGCAATCAAAAATACATTCTTCCACCCTGATCCTATGAAACATTGCATTGTGTCTTCAAGTGTTTTGTTTTTGTTTTTGTTTGTTTGTTTGTTTGTTTGAGGTAAAAAGAGAGCTGTCTATGAAATGGGATAGAATTTATTTATGTTGTGGATCTGTCACAAAAAGTACGGTGACATTGAAGCACAATTGCTTCTACAATGTTTAAAATAAACCTGCACGACAGATAGCACTTTCAGTTCCTCCAGTGATTCTTTGCACTTCTGTTACCAAAGCACAATGTTATGATGAAGCTGTCAGTTGATCTTTTAATGGAAGAAATTGAGGTGTTCAGATTTCAAAAATATTTTTTTGCAGGATAGACACAACCTTAAAATACCAGTGAGCCTGAATTTTGCTCTGTCTCCCTCATGTATACACCAAAAGTCATGTAGAGTCAGAATCACAATAAAACTGCACAAACAGCGTACTTAGGTTAGTGGCTGTGGGTGTTCTGAACTTATGAATTACGACTAGGTCCAGCAACAAGTTTAGCACTAGTTAGCTCTGTATAAACAGCACGCAACTGCACGGTATGTAAGCTGTATACACCACAAAGAAAAGGAGGTAAAAAGAGCATTTGCTGGAATCAGAGGGGGAAAGTCCTGTCAGCCCAGGCCTCACTGCAGAGGACACCACAGAGAAGGGGTCCATCTGATGCCATCGCCTTGGTCTCAGAAGGGATGCAAGATACTGATTCCATTGTTAACATGTAGTAGTTACTCATTTTCTATCAATAAACAACAACTTTCACACACATCCTGGACACGGGGTGTGGTTTCCATGAGTTCTCCAAGTTTTCAAGAGTTAGGGCACAGCAACTCTTACCACTGGTAAAATGGTGGTCTCCATTTCAAGATCTGCAAAGAGGGGCTTAAGAGACCAATGAGATCCAGAAAGTCAGCATGCAAAGCGAGGTGAGGAGACAGTACGTACTTGAAGGCACCCTGGCTCACTGGAAAAGAATGCATTTATTATTTTTTTTTTCTACATAAATTGTGAAGACAGAAAAAAACATTTCTGCAGTCTTCCATTGCCTGCCCAGCATTTCTAAAGAACAAAGCCTTCAGGTACCAAAGAGAAAGAAAGATCCTAAAATATGTACAGAAAAATCCAGAAAATACAAACCTATAATTAAATCTCTCCCTGAGGTAGCACAGAATCTTTTGAAGCGTGGAGACGTGCAAAAATCAGCGTCCTGGGCATGTGGGAGGAACGATGCCAGTTCCGCTGGGGCAGGCAGCACTGCTGGTGATTCTGGTGGGAGTTGGGGGCACAGCTCAGCCACCCACCACAGGAGATGTCTAAAATACTGCCACAGCCTGCAAACAAAAGCTCTTTTCTCCCCAAGACATCACTAACTCAGGATAAGAAGCTCAAGAGTAGTTTTCCAAACTAATGAGAAATTTGGGTCTACCACATCAAGCCTCACCCAACTCTACCGAGGGTTAGAGATCTACCGAGAAAGTGAGAGGAGGAGTCCTTTTCTCATTTCCTCTCCTCCATTAACAATAGCCCACGAACCACACACTCCCACCTCCATGACATGAACCCAGCTCTCTGGAAGCCCATTTAGGTTAAGACTATGTTGGTTTCTCAGACACATTACTCTGGATGATCACTTCTAAATGATTGTATGTCGCTGTGGTACCCTGATGCCCCACACAGCTGTTGGAGCATTCCAGAGACTCCCTTGCTTTCTGGGGGAATAATTACATTTAGATTTTCAGGAAGTATAAGCAAGGATCTGGGCTATGAGGGTAAAGAGAAACGGGTCATTTTTAACCGGTGGCAGATGGCTGCTGAGACTTTCAGGAGGCTGAGTTACAAAAATAAGAGATCAGAGACAGAAACTGGGGAATCCCATCCAGACTTCGGAAGTGACACTACAGAGATACCAGATCATGCTAGGGAAGAAGAAAAAGAGGCATCCAAGTTACACAATAGAAAAGATTCAGGAATGCAGAGCTCTTTAATCTTGAGACCAAAACACAACATATCCTAGTGATGTTAACAGAAGACATGAGCAGAGCTGAAGGATAGAAAGTGTCTTTAAGTAAAATCTAAGTGGTGGTATTTATTCAGTATCCTATCACCTCAATCAGTGGAAAAAATCATATTTTAGAGCCACTGCTATTTGTATCCTTTGTTTCTTTTTATAATTCTGTTTATTTTCTATACATAAATTGCCTACTCTCCTTTTTTTTCCCATGTCTTTATTTCTTTTCCCTTTTCTGTGTATTTTGCCTGCAGCAATTATGTTGTCATTACTAACTATGATGCCAATGAAATGATTAACGGAAATGTTTCTGGGATCACTGGAGATGTTAAAGACTAGGTGTGGAAGTTAAGCTTCCTGTAGCATCAACAGAGAGTAATAAGTGCCTCGAAAGATTTATTCTTCCCAACCAAAGGCATATGTGTGAGACACAGGGGATAACAGCTTTTGAAAATACCTTTCTCTCCTTGAGGACTGTAGAGAGGCCAAGCCCCGGCAGCCGGTTTAGACAAGACTTTTGAGATTTAGATCAAATGAATTCCACCTTTATATTGCAAAAAGTTCAGTAATTTATTAAAAAAAAAAAAAAAAAGAAATACATTTAAATGGCTGTACTTTGTGCTTATATACAGTTCAGATTTACTATGCATTAGAGAGATACTATATGAAAACTTAGATTTTGGGGGATCTTAAGAATATCAGGAGGGCCAGAGGCCAGCCTGTATATTTGACACTCCTGGTGGAGAAAAACAAAATGCAGCCAGGGACCAGAAAGAAAGATCATGGAACATGTCTGGGGGAAACTTTTACACTGAACATTTTGCCTAACAGTCTTGGGAAACTGGCTTGTCAGCAATGAAGGCATCACTGATGTGCACAAGATTACTCCAGGGGCATGGATTGGCTTATCAAATAAAACTGCTTGAATTCATTTCCTCCCAGAGGGCCCTGGTATTCCATAGATTATCTGTTTCTATGGTGTTTCCAAAGACTACAATTCACTGCTGCTTACCACAAGGGTAGGACTGAGACTGCACGCTTGTGGCTAACATACTATAAATGAGCCCCGAGGCTCTGAGGTCTGGTCTTCATAAGGATTGCCTGCCTCTGTTGACAAAAATTGTAATGGTACTGGCCTAAGAAAAATCAGATGAATTGATAATTGTGTGCTTTTCGTATTAGCAGATAATAAACACAATATTTACACTTGGTTCATTTGCCTGGAAGCTTCAAATCACTTGATAAAAATTCAATTAAAGGATGAGTAGTGAATTTAAATGTAATGAAAAGGCAAGGGAGGAGCTTTGCCACTTCACTCCTCTTGGGAGTACAGATAAGAACATGTTCCTTGCCTGTTCGAATCAGCTTAAAATCCAGGGAGATATTGCCTGTAAAATCCAAAAGTCAGTGAATTAATCACTGGCCTGTACGTGTTAGGTCAATTAGTTCGACAAATGGAGACTTCAAAGTACCCTAAAGCCACTTTAATAACTACAAAGTAATCAGAATTTTTGATTATCAAACAAGAAAGCATGTTAATATTTTTCATCTGAGATCAAATTCTGCAGTAAATGCAAAATAATTCTGAAGGATCCTGTTAGAAATGTGGATTGCAGTGTCCCTAACCTGACTGATGGAAGAGCTTTAGCATAGAAAAGGTAGGCGTGGCGTTTATGTTATTTTTGTTTGAAAATTACATACTTACCCTCTAACATCTTTACAACTTCAAAATAAATGAAAACAGAATTTCAGACATGAATATATGAATTTTAAATTCATTTGTGTACTGCAGTAAATTCTACCTAGATAGGATCATGATCTGTAATCATCAGATAAGGAAACTTTCCTCATGTAAAACACGGATGAGGACAAGGGAAGAATAAAGGACTTCAGAAGCACATTGAGCTGTAAACATTTAGATTTTTAAAACACACAAAAGAAATCATAGAATCATAGAATATTTTGAGTTGGAAGAGACTTTCGAGACCATCTAATTCCAACCTCCCTGCCACGGGCAGGGACACCTCCCACCAGACCAGGTTGCCCAAAGCCCCATCCAGCCTGGCCTTGAACATCTCCAGGGATGGGGCATCCACAGCTTCTCCGGGCAGCCTGTGCAAGTGCCTCACTGCCCTCATAGCAAATAATCCAGATTGTATGTGAGGATAATATATAATCTTTTAGTTAAAACTATCCCAATCTGAATTTACATTAAAAAAAAGCTAAAAGAAAAGCACATCTTCCTTCAAAGAAACCAAACCATCCAAATGTTGTTTCATTCTCAAAAGAGTTACTACCAAAATATTCTACTTGTGTGACCTATACAAAGCAACATATATAAAACGCATATAAAGCAAAATATTTCATTAATCATAGGTTTCACCAATAAGCTAATTTTCCAGTTTTACCTAGTATTAATTTAAAGTTCTATTTCAGCTACCTGATGTTTGGGCTAAAGTATATATGCTGTTTTGCTTTAAGAAAAGGGGATGGAAGATGCCTTTATTACTGTTTCTGCCAGTCAAATATACAAAAAAAAATGGGCTTGATAAAACGAGTAAATATAAACTAGTGATTTTGGAAGACTAGTATACTAAAAAAGGAAGGTAAAATACTGTAAAGGATTCTAGAACAAGCTTCACATCAGCCTTTTCAAAAAGTGAGCTATAAATCTTCCAGCCTTAAATAAATCACAGTGCCTATCAGCACAGAAGATGCTCAGAAAGGAAATTCAGTAGCACATCTTTCTCAGCCTCACGTGTACGAGGTAACAATAGATCCAGAAGGGCAGCTGCGTAGTGATGGAAGAATTCCAAAGCTCCGTTGTTTTATGGCCAGAAAGCTCTGAAACCCAAACCTGAGGCCACACTGAGTGTTACATCCCGGTCCGTGCTCCAGCCTACGTAGGAGCTGGCAAGAGCAGGAGGTGGCCTCACACGGGTGAGTGCTGGGCTGTGATCCAGAGAAGCAGGGCAAGCTGAGGTGTGTGTCTGAGCCCTTTCCCTATGGGGAGGCCAGAAAACACTCTCTGCTCAACACAAATGAGGAAACCTGCTAGGATTTCCTCATGTTCAAGCAGAATGCCTCAGGGCCTCCTCAGAGGGCAACAAATAGGATTCAACACCATAGCCTACAGCTTAGTGCTACCTGCTAGCACTGACAAAAATGAAAAGAAAGAGAAAACTCAGGGTTTCCAGACACTTTCCCATCACTCCTTCATTACCAGTTCCCATTGACTATCCACCAGCTGGCCACTAGACTTTCAGCTCCGTTTTTGCCTGAGCCACAGAGAAACCTGGTGGCACATTACAGGTTAAAAGAGCATACATCTATGGGAAGGAAAACTACTGCTCTGTGTGAATAATAAAGGTAAAATAGAGGTATAATTTCCTAAAATGGAATAAAACACGAGATGTCTTTGTAAAACACCCTTCCTGTCATTGGGCTGGTTGATCTCCTAACAAGAACATCCCATAAATGTAGGGCTTTTCCTAGTCACGACTGCGTAAGAGCACAATTTTTGCAAAAGCATCCATTAACTGAGACTGCCTGATAGATAGTTTCAGGAACTTGCCGGAGCGAATAGCTGATCTGGGAACTGATTATAGCAGCTATTCAGTCGGCTGGATGTCACATGCAGCTCACTCTCTGGGCTAAACCGAGCAGTCAGGTGCCTGAGGCTCTACATGTAGTTCTGCTCTGAATGAAAAACTCACCGCCAGCAATTATTTTCAGAGAGTGGAAAATCAATGGTGAGCAAGTCTCTTATCCAAGGATACGCTGTGAAGCCTCTTCCTCGCAGTGAGGCTTGGCTCTGCCTAGGCTGGGCATAGTGACAAGGTAGGAGGGAAGCCAGGCTTTTGGGAACCAGGTGTGAGTACCGCTGGCTTCTCATAGAGCTCTCGAAAGCCTCCGCCTTTTGAAAGAGATCATTTGATCTGAAGAAGCCTTCTGGGATCCAGAGATACCTAAGGGTGATGGCGTTTGACTGCTTTCTACTTTGTATCTGAGTGTCAGTGCCCACCCTGCTTACTCCCTACGTACTGGAACGCCCATGGACTCAACGCTGATACGTGCCAATCAGCCCTCCCAGCAGGGAAAGTTAGGGAAAATGCTCTGCCACACTCTGAAAGGAAGTGTGGGCTCTGGCTGGCTGGCTCCTAAACATTTCCAATTGAATCCTAGGACCTTGTACAGCTTTCCTTGCCTCTCACCATTTCTTCCTCACGCTGAGAATAGAGATCCGGTAATTGTACACATACAGATAGCAATTTTGTACCACCTAAATTGGGGTACCTCCTCCCACAGGTTGGTCAACAGATCATTAAGTAAGCTAGTGATAAACAGTGGTGGCAAAGCTGGGCAAAGCTGGTCCTCCTTTACTGAGCAAAGTAGACATACCCTTTCACTGTGCTTCCACGGGCAATCAAATTTTACACTCCGTCTCCACGATCCAGGAGGCATAAGCTCCATCTTGGCCCACTGCCCCTGCTGGAAGGCTGGAAATTTCATTTCCATAAGGGCTAGAAACCTTCTACTTTTATGCTCCTTAGCTTCAAGAGGTTGTTTCCCTCCTAATGTCCCCATGCCCATAAATATTGTATCTATATAGAGTTTAATCATTACCTGAGACAAACTAGAAAAGGCTCTCTTACTTTCCTTTTGCAACTTAGATTCATCAGAAAGGACCAATCATCCTGCTAGCCTTTTCTTACTCTGTAGGATTCAACTTTCTTGGATGTGAGCAAGCAGAATTGCACATAGATGAAATCACTGTAGCACTGAGCACATTGCAGATGCCCAGCCTATATATTTTAATATCAAATTTGCCTTTTCTATTTCAAAATATTTGTCGTAAAGGACAAGAATAGGAAATGGAAAGAAAAAGGGACACATAGGTGCTTTAGGAGTAGCAAAGATATGACAGTGGTTTTTATTGTTGGTGGTGGTGGTGGTTTTTGTGTTTTTTATTACAATTTTATATTTCTTTGTATTCTCATTTTTGCATAATTCCACCAATATTATCTTCCAAGGACAATAACAGTGTGACAGAGGACACTTTGTTTTCCCTTCCCATCCCCACAGTAGACTTGCATTATACCTCCTTACAGCTCTTTTTGGAAGTAATTAAGAAACATCTAAAGTTCAGAGGCAAAGAGGTTTTCCAAACAGCAGCCATCACACTTCCTGGCCACTGGCAAAGCCCAGTGTCAGCCTGTGTTCTCTTCCATTTGATCATTCATCATTTTCCTGGCTTGGGTAAAGAAAAATCCTTATGCTGAAAGACAAAGGCTCCTTGGGGTACCACCAAACTAGTGATGTTAGGCAAGCGCTGGGAAATGCCATCTGAAACATCAGAGAAACATCAAGGTACAGCTGCTTACCAGAAAGCAAAATCCTCTGAACAGCAAAGATATTTTACACCTCTTTCAGTAATTTTATTTCATATACTTAATAGTGCACTCTCATCTCAGTAACCACAAAAGGAATTAGCATTTCTAAAGCTTTTTATGATCAGAGCAACTACTCTTCCCTTAAAAGAAGTATATTACATAATTACAAATGCCACTTTCATGTGCATTGAATTCACCTCTATGACAGGCATTCATTTTGCTCAATATTGAACTTGCTGTCATTTCCACATGTCAGTCCAAAAGAAGGCTGTCAGATGTTTAAATAAATGACTTGAGAGAATAAATTACTGTGTTTAGACCCAACGCCACTGAACAGGAACCCATAAAAAATGCTGTTGCAGAGCTATCGGAAAAAGCTTTGTACAAAAGAAAAAAAAAAAACACCTGTGCACCATTCTCTGAACTAGCAGTGCTGCTCTGAACCCGCTGCTCCTCCCTGTCCTCTGATGTTCTCAGGACAAGGTCACATAGCTCTTCTCAAACAGAAGGACAGATCTTACAAGTAGGTAGACTAGAGAGATGCGAGTTCAGATGGTGCTGTGCTACTGGCTTCTTGTATCAAGTCGAGCCAATTTTTTCTTGTAGGATTTAGCTACAGGGGCAGGCACAAGGCTGTGTCTGTGCAATGCAAGCGGCTACGTGTGAGCCAATGCCATTAGAGCCACTGGAGATCTACCCAATTCAGGTAGTGGACTCCAGAGAAGGAGAGAGCTGAGCATGCTGAGCTGTCTGCAGCACGCTGAGATAAATGACCTCTATGCTCTGATGGCTGTTTCAGCTTCACTTCTGCCAAATATAATGGGACCTTAGACACTCACTTCACATGAAGGCAGCCACAATGAAGAAACCCAAATTTAGGTGTCTGAATCTGGAGCTGAGTTAGACCTTACTGTCAGGTCAACAGGACATCAAAATGATTTAATAAATTCACTTAGCCAAGATCGGTTCTCTACCTGTAAAAACTGAGGTATTGAGAGTTTCCTGGCACCCAAGGACAAATACATTAGAGATCATAAAACTGAAAAAAAATCACTTTAATAATGGAAATGAGTGAGGAAAAGGACCATAGGGTGGTCATCAAGAGAACAGAGCCAGGCTCTTCATGACGGTGCACGACAGGAGAATGAAATACAGTAGTCATCAGCTGAAACAGGGGAGGCTTAATCTGGACATACATAGAAACGTTTTCACCGTGAGGACAGCAAGCAGTGGAACAGGTTGCCCAGAGAGACCATGCCATCTCTGTCTCAGAGGTTTCCAAGACTACGTGGAATAAAGCTCTGAGCGGTCAGCTCTGCCCTCATGGTTAACCCAGCTTTGAGCTAGAGGTTGCACAGGAGACTTCCTGAGGTACCTTCCCACCTGAATTATCCTAAACTCCTCACAGTTTACAGAAGGAGCCTTAGCTACCTTCTCCTTTCCTGCAGTTCCTTCTTTTTCCAAAACAAGGAAAAAGAAAATGTAACCTAATTAGCAAGAGAAAAACAGAGATAAAAAGATAATTTAAATAATAGGCTCCATTGATGTTTCCTAGAAAGCACATCTGAGAGTTCTTTGGACGACAAGTTACAGAGAAACATTTCATGTGACAGAGCCTGGGTGCTATAAGTTATCACTGCTGACAGCACAGAAAAGCAAGGCACCAGGTGCTACGTACTTAGGTTTATTGAAGGATGGCTCATTTTCCTCCCCAAAACAGTGCACAGAAACAAACTGCCTGCCCTTTCACACAGTGATTTCACGTCAACATTTCCTTCCATTTTATGCTACATCTCCACAAGCATTAAGGCAGAGCAGCTGTTTGATGCCCTTGTTTACCCCACCACACTTTCGTTATTAATATTATTTCTTTTGGAGTATTTGGTGTACAGCGGGGTCAAGTCCCTATGGTTAATACTCATTTTAGCTATATAGCTGTTCTGTTGCTTGGGGCTATTTGCAAATGTATCAAAGACAGTTTGAATATACAGAACAGTGCTGAGTCCACAGAGCCATGGGAGCGTGAGCTGGTTTTTATTCTCTTCTCTAACGTCAGCAGCATTTCCAAACCATGTTTTAACAGGTGCCAGCATGAGCAAAAACAATCAACTGGATGGTCAGCAAGCCCTCAATCTAGATCCTGATGTCGTAGAAGCAGTAGCTAGAAAGCTATATTTTTACTCATATCCTGGGAAAATGTGAAGAGAAAACGGCATCATATATGAATTCTACCCTACCAGTTCTACAGTTGTTTCATAAAAAATTGTATTATTGGTTTGGGAAGGTCTTCTTATGCAGTTATCTCACCTTTCCCATTCCCAAGGCAGCAGTATCTCAACATTTATGGCTTTCAATCGATACTTACCTGCCTGACTTGCTCTTAAAAACCTCCATAAACAATCCCACCGAGATGATCTATTGTTCTGTGCTCAGTTGTCCTACTAGACAGCTCTTTCACTGAGAGAGAGATGAAACCTGCATTGCTGCAATGTAAGCCCATTACTCCAAGTTGTCCCTTCCATCTTTTTCCATCCCGTACCTGTATCTGAAGGTCAGAACCATGTGCTCCCTCTGCCTCCCCTTCTCTACAGGGAGCAGGGCCAGGCCTCCCGCAGCTGCTGCGCTCCCTCCAGACCCTTTCAGACCCGCTCTCACCTCCCTGAGCAGCACACACAGGCTGCATTTACACATTCCAGTCTGACGTTTCTGACTCCTGCCTGAAATACAGCTCTTCCCCAGCAACCAGTCCCCACTCTGTATCGCCCAGCTTTACCGCTACTGCCTCAGTGCAAAAAGTGTGTTTGTCCTTACCAAAGTGCCTCTGATCAGAGCACTTCTTCAGCTCGGCAGGACCACTTGAACACTGAGGCTATGCCCCAGACAATCTGCATCCCTTCTTACCTGCACTTTTATAAACGTGCCCTCTACTTCATCTAAGTCATTAATAAAAGTGATTTTCCATTATCCATTTGGATAACTACCCCAAATAACTATCCTCTGAGTACAATTTCCTACTGATCACTTTGAGAAATTTCCCTCCAGGTTTTCTCTCACTTACTTATGCGAGTGTCATCACAGACAAAAGCCTTACTAAGATCAAGAAAAAATGACAATTTTGCTTTTTCTTTACTCACAACACTGATCGTAGGAGGACATTTGGCTGATATGATATGATTATCTCACATCTAACAATGTTAGCTGTCATTCACCTTAGTTATTGTCTAGCTGATTACAAATTGTTTGGTTTTGATTATTACTGATTCCTCTGTTGTGTTTCTGGGACAAAACCAGTACCTCCCTTCTCTGTTTTCCTCCCAGGAAGCCCTAAATTTGCCTTTTACAGTCTTCTGAAACTTTACTTGCCTTCCACTTCTTGGAGGGACTGCTAATGACTCACTCTTTCAACATTACATCTAATCTATCATAGCTGAATTCCCCAACATTTTGTTACTGACAATAGCTAACAGTTCAACGACAACCACTTCTCTTAGTGAAGGCTAAAACAGAAAAGGCATTTAACACTTCTGCTTTCCCAGCCTCACTAGTGAGTAAACAGCATTTTTCTTTCCTTTGGACAACCACAGAAATATTTTTATTTCCATACTCCTGCTGGTAATGTATTTGTTTTCTTATACTGTACACAATTTTGCACCTGCTAATTGCTCTGAAAAAAGCCTCAGAATATCTTCAGAAAACTGTGGGAAAATAGGTTTACCTTTATAGGTGAGAAAAATTGATACAGAAGAGCAGAAGGCAGACATTTTACGTTTCCAGACTTCCATTTATCAACCACCCACACAGAAAACCTGATTTTCAGAGTAAAAGTTCTGAGCCCCTGGGCTCCCGTTTGTCACAATTACTGTGAAAAACTGAAGAGGCTTAACCTGCCCTGGCAGAGATGGGATTGAGCTCAGAAGCTTGGAGTGTGTAAACCAGCAACAGCTGGTGCCTCTGCCCCACAGCTTTTATCCAGAGATGCCCCAGGGCAAGACATTCCTCTAAGGCAGGCTGGAAATAGTCTCTTCTCACCCTCCCTTTTTCCTCAGCAGGAGCCTTACTCCCAATAGTCTGGTAGCTCTGGCATCCAGCTCAAACAAGTTGAAGGGTTTTACTTTCTTCCTGTATTTTCCATTTCTTTATTCTTCTCCTGATTGCGTAAGCAGTTCTGAAAGCTCTAACACACAAGAGTAAGGGTTTCCAGAGAGAGGAAGGGCAGATTACAGAGCTTATTTAATAAGATTCACTCTTTCATCCTCTTCACATTTACCCCTTTGAGCACCGTAAATCCTGGGCTGCAAAGAACTTAATTCTTGGCAAGCTCCAAATGACAACCCATCTCTGCACCTCATCCACTGCATGTTACTAGCTGCCTCTGTTCCTGACTGCATCCCTTCTCTGACCAGATGTCACCAGCTCCAGATGTCTGCCCTGTTACCCTGATCCCTGCCTCTGTTTTGGGGAAAGAAGGGATAGCAAATTCAGATCATTTTAACACCAAACCAGAAAGAAATCTGAGTTACCAGTACATATTTTATGGTGTATTTTCTTTTTTTTTTTTCTTTCTTTTTTTTTTCTTTCTTACCAGACTTTAGCTGACATGGCTGGGGTAGATGATTACGGCCCTCATTGTTGCAGACAGAGATACTGTAAGGAACACAGGCTAAACCTACAGTCCTGCATCAAAGTTGCACATCATTCCTTGAGACAGCTTAGGAGTTCTGACACTCCCACCTGCTTCAACATGAATAAAAAGATTAGATCAATACTGAATGTCCTTGAATATCCCACCCTACTCTGCTGCCTCAAAGCAGTATGAAACCTAACTTCCAGGCTACTCAAAAACAGTCAGGAAATATTACATGTTTCTAGAAAGATATAAACACAGCATTTTGCAAAACAGTTGTGCCAAATCTCTGGAAAAATAACGAAAATGAACAAAAATGCATGAAGCCACTTCACTTAGGTAATACCAACATGGATTTGAAGCCATTTCCCATGAAACACAAGAAAGGGCAAAGATTACAAACACTGCAGCTGCCGATCTACTCAACACATCCAGTGTAATATGCAGTCTTTTCCAGAAATGGAAATCAAACTAGAATTATTAATGATGTAGAGGCAATATGTAAATATGCAGAACCCCGGAGTGAACAGAATAGACATTTCTTGTTAGGTTATTGCTGAGAATTTTCTACAGCTCTGATTCCCATGGAAGTTTGAGTTAATGTGTTTACATAGTCATTTCAAAAATGAAAACTATTTTAAATTGCTGCCACAATCAAGATCAATCTTCATAGCATTTAGCGAAGCATTAGCTGACCAAAAAATCGCTGAGTCCACCTTAGAAGGTGTTAGCAATCGATTTCATCAATACTCTGAAAATCCCAAACCTTCACTGAGCTTCCACAGTGCCACATCACTTCTCTTGGTACCTAATAACACTTCAGCTTCTGCCATACTAATGAGATTTTCCTAAATAGCATGAAAGAAACATTGCCACAATTTACAACAACTTACCACCACAGTAGCAGTTGCAATCAGCTAAAATAAATTAGGGGTGGATGGATCAATATACTCTGTAGCGCATTTCAAAATAAGAACAAGCTGCACAGTGAACCCTGGTAAAACATTACCGCCGATGTTGACCCAGGCCCTCAGTGCAGAGCTGGCAGCTCTGTGCATCTCAGCTCAGGACCTCTGGTAAGAAAAAGTAGTTAGAGGCAATTCATAAATGCTTCCCACAGAGCTCACCCAGAGTGCACGAATTTTTCCAAATATTTGAATAATTCAAGAGTATAAGTCTCTCAAAGTCAAAAAGAGCTAGGCTTCTGGGCAATTCAGGCACTTCTGAAAACATTCTCTGTGGCCTGGGTCAGTCAACTGGAGCCTTTCACATCTAACAAGTTCAGCCTTAGCACAAAATTGTTTCTAAAAGTTACTGAATACCTTGGAGTGAGTTGGTTTTATTTTGTCTTCTACGTACAGAAGTCAAAATTACCAAATGACCATCCAGTCCATCAAAGTAGCAGATCACATGATAGAAATGGGCATGAAAACAGTTATGAACACTGATAACATCTCTGTCATCAGTTACGACAGAGAAGACTGTGACAGAGCTGAGGGCCACAGATGGCAGATCACACACTGAAGCTCTGTGCCACAGCTTTAAATTAAGGGAGGGTGTCAGCACACAGATGACCAAGAGCATGTTCAAACCATTTAGAGAGTGTTTGTGTGCAGAGGTATATACAAACCCTCTACATATCACAGCTGTGGAAATTTTTTACCATTAAAATAATTTTCCTATCCATCTTCCACTTTAAACTTCTTCTGGGGATCAGGCCATTAGATTGCAGGAGCCAATCTATATATGTGCCAAATAAATTTGATTGAAAATACTGCCTTCTGCTCTAGGAAATGTCTGCTTCTCTCTCTCTTTCTCTCTCTCTCTTTTTTTTTTTCTCTTTCATTCTTATGCATTTGATAAGCATTGATGAAACAAAAACGCTACTGACATATTAAATGATATGCAATTATTTAGGGCTATGTATCTCTGACAGGTATGGGAGCAAAGCAACATATCTGCGATTCAAAGATAAGCAAGACAACTACTGTTACACCTCTGACCTGACCTGGGCTCTAAAGAGTGTATTCCAAGTACTGCTATGCATTGCATCCTAGGGTTGAGTCCCTCGAAGATTGTGTCCTGTTTAAGCTTAACTCTTACTTGGACTGTCTTTTCTGCCAGGTCTCAGAAACAGGTTTCCAAAACTGTCAGCATTTGCTCAGCCTTAAATATTGTGGTGTTTAGGTAAGCTGACCACCGGCAACCTAAATACAATTCTTCACCATTTTTCCTCAATGCATATGTATATATATAAAATATAAATACACAAGGAAAACAAGCACACAACCTAGGAACATACTAAAAGATGGAAGCTTCTTTCAAGCATCAGTAGTTCAGGTGATAAGGAAACTACTCCACCTTTTTACATAACATTGCTCTTGTCCTTCACTGTCATTTTAATTAATGTTTAGCTGTTCACGTTGAATAAGACCATAGGGCAAAAAGGGCTTCTAAAGGGGTGTAACTCTAAAGGGCTACATTTCCCTATTCCATCAGCACATCCTGTAGGACAACAGGAGGGCTGAGGTTGGACTGCTCCTCTGGAGGCCACCAACCTAGAGCAGGGCTAACCAGAGAGACAGAGCAGGTACTCAGGGCTTGTCCTGTTGAGTCCAGGACACCTCCAAGGAT
Organism: Anser anser; assembly: GCF_964211835.1. Classification (NCBI taxonomy): domain Eukaryota; kingdom Metazoa; phylum Chordata; class Aves; order Anseriformes; family Anatidae; genus Anser; species Anser anser. The sequence goes on from NC_139720.1 coordinate 186,890,758, forward strand.
GGAGGTCCCACAACCTCTCTGGGTAAACTTTGCCAGTGCTTAACCAGTCTCACAGCAAAATATTTTTCTTCATGTGAATCAGAGCCTCCTTTGCTGTTATTTGTGGCAGCTGCCTCCCAGTCTGGGCCATGCCCCTCCAAGAAAAATCCCATTCCGCTTTCCTATTGAGTTTCCTTTAAGCAGTTGAAAACAATTAAGTTTTCCCTTAGCCTTCTTTTCTCCAGGCTAAACGAACCCTGCTTCCTCAGTTGTGGGAAAAACAGACTTGGAGTTGGGGAAAATTAACTTAATTTATTGCCAATTAAAATAAATATTTAATTACTGATTTGGGTAGTGGGAAACAAAGAGATGAACTTTGAAAAAACAGCTTTCCTCCCGCCTTTCTCAGGCTCAGCTTTGCTTCAGGCTCCTCTCCCCCTCTGAGGGGTCAGTCCATGGTGGCTCCTCTCTGCCGCTCCTTCTTCCTCACAATTCGCCCCTGCTCCGGGATGGGGCCTCTCCATGGGCTGCAGGAGATATCTGCTCTGGGGCCACAGAGCACCTCCTCCTCCTCTGACATTGGTTCCCTCTGTAGTTTCCTTCCCTGTCTGGTGTTTTCTTCCCTTTCTTTAGCATGTTTTGTCTGAGGCGCCACCGTCTTGGCTGCTGTGCCCAGCTGGGGCCATTGGAGCCAGCTGGAACCGGCTGGAGCCAGCATGGGGCAGCCCCAGCTTCGCCTCACAAAGTTGTCCTGCAGCCCCTCACTGCCACAGCCTTGCCATGGATACCCAAAACACTATTTTAATTAGACAATCCTTATCTATCTAATCCTTACTATGTGTCCTCTGACCCCCAAGCATTCAGAGACATGGGAGGCCTCAGCACAATCCTGCCAGGAAAGATGCCATTGTGCACCTTGGGCTTTCCTGTGTCTTTCACCACTGAGTCTCCTGACCTATTTGGACTGTTACCTACATAAACTGCTTATCCTCCTTTACCTTAATTCCACAACACTTACAACAAGAGAGAAGAGATAAGAAGCTGTCCCTGACACATTTGACCATCCAAGCGCCACTCAGGTGGGTGTTACTAGAAACAAAATAAGGACTGAAATCCACAGTCACCTCTGAAATTTAAAGAAATACCTTTAAGAGATTAAAGTCCTCTAGTGGCACAGGCTTCAGTTAAAAACAGATGGTGATATTTAACACTGGCATAATCAATGCAATTAGTATATATTAGCAGTTCTTCTCAGAGTAGAAGACATCTGGCCAACTCTTGCCTAAATGATGGCTTTGGTAATTTGCCAGGAGGCAGAGAGACTGCCTTTGGTTTGTATACACTGGAAAAAAAATGGTGAATCAGCATTAGGCTTCAGCAGGAATCATGTCCTCAGCAGTGTTTTAGCTGCCAGCACTTCCAATATTAATTAAAAAGTTACCTTCCTCAGAGTCTTACAGTCCTGTGGCTAACTTGTACAGAGTTCATGAGACACAACTGGGGTTGCATCCCATCCTCTGATGCCCTTGTTTAAGAGGATGTTCAGAAACTGGGGAGAAGTGCTTTAAGCACACAAGAGCTACAAATAATTTATTACTGTGAAAAGCAAAGAAACCTCAGTACATTTTGTTTACAAGGAAAAAAACAAGGGGTAATTTAATCACTGTGGTTACATCCTCGCATGGGAAGAAAATGTGATTAGTGAAGGGCTCTTTAACCAAGTTGAGAAAAGGAAAAACTAACGGACTCAGAATTAAAGTCAGCTACACAGAAGTTAGAAATAGAAAGTTTCCAATAGCAAGGGTGATTTAGCAACAATCAAACAATGGTTAAATAGGTTTAAGGTAAAAGGCATCAGAAAATCTGGTAGTCTCTCTTAACCTTAAAAATTGATGCATCTATAGGGACAGTGTCATGTAAAGCCTCTATATTCTCTCCTAGATATATACACATATCTAGGAAGGCCTCTATGTGCTCTGATTCTACATTAAGCAATAAGTTTTTGTTGCCAAAGCTCTGCACTGCATCAGGTCTTCCTATTAACTGTTGCCCACAGCTATCCTAACAGTGCTTATATCAAATGATACATCATTTTTTTTCTGTACCTGAAGTACAATGTGAGTTTATTCATGCACAGAATAACTTCAATAAAAGTCCAGAGAGCAGAACTGTTGGCCAAACACATGAAAAGCCTTCTGCTCAGCAGGACCACACAAAGCATTTAATAATCATAGAAAATTAATCCAAATGAGGTTAATGAATTAAGGAAAAAGAAGTGTTCACATTAGGGGCTCTCTGAACAAAAGGGATCCATGCTCCTGTTCAGCCCCTGCACAACGGGATCAGCCACATTAAGATCACTTGCTCATTCCAGTCCAGCACTTACTAGCAAGTACCGAAGGCCTCATGTGTTCACTTGGTTGTCAGCAGTGAAATGTAAAACTTTTCTTTGGGATAGAGATGTTAAAGGAGCTGAACCTTTTGCCAAATAACAGAGTTCTGGATCAGCATCTATTTTGTTGATGGGCTTTAAGCAATTGTCACCATCAACCTTGGATGCAAAGTGTAGATAGATACTTTACAAATATTTTGCCTGTCTTAAATTCTGACCATGGGGTAAACAAGCTGTAGTAAATAACTCATGTACTCTCTATATACAATCAATAGCATAATAATTGGCTATTTACTGTACATTAATTATTTCCATAAATACTGTACCCCAACAGTAAGATTATTTCCCTCTGTTTCTATGAAGAGGCAGGAGGCTGATTCTGAGAATCATTCCTTTTGAGTCATTCATGTGCCAGGTGAAATCCAGGCCCCATTTGAAGACAATGGGATGTAGTGAAGATTTCAGTAGTTCAAAGTAATGGCAATCAAAGGCAATAAGCAAAAATCCAAAGCTAAGGGATTAAAGGAAATCAAAGTCACTTACAGAACATCAAGGAAAGATTGATTCATTATATTTAATATTTTAGTGAGCTGATTTTTTTTTAACTTTAATATTACATTGACTTTTACGCTATTACTCTTGAAATTTTTTTACCTGCAATATGAACCACCACAAAAAACAAATTCCTAGAATCCCCTCATGCATCCTTCGTGTGATCACTTGTCACGCCACAAGGAAGAAACCTGAAGATTTAAAAATACAATCTTTTTAAACATCAACCACCTGTAGAAGCTTTTCCCATCCAAAAACATCCAGAAGTTTCTCCTCTCCTGACAGAGAAAACAGTGACTTTGTTTAGCTAACATATGTTACACTAGAAGGAACTCAGTAAAGTATTGATATAATATTGATGACATCTTGGAAATTAGATGAAGTGAATCTAAGGTTTTATTTTGTTAAAAACTCAATTTCTCATTAGAAGACTTAGTAGAAGATAGCTATGAAAATTTCTGGAGATTTCATCTGGCAGTAGAATAAACGATTTTCCCAGTTTAAGTCCACTCAGCATTTGCTTTAACAGAAGTAGAAGTTACAGAGATCAGCAGTTCCCAGACTGTAACCTCTGAATTGGCCCAGAGAACTGTATTAAACAGCAGAATCTACTCGTACATCTCTTACATACAGCCCTGCTCAGTGGTCTGTGAGAAACTGAGAGCACTGACAGTGGTTGTGTTGTAATTTTCATGACGGCCTAAAGTTCATTCAGTAAGAAAAGAAGCTATTTACTGAAAACACAGTTTTGTGAGGCATGATCTGGAAAAGTGCAGCAGAGCTTTCTGTCCTGATTACTTGCTGCTGCAAAAATAAGCCATCAGAGCCTCTTTACTCTCTGCCAGGCTTTTCCACCAGGTGATACAGGATTAGTAGCTAAAAACAAAAAGACTAAGAGCCAACTTCATGTGTTAGATTTGGTGCAGGGAGATGCTTTTAAGAATGGGTGTGCACTGTTCAGCACTAGCACATCAGTCCTACAAGATGGGAAAATTTTCTTTGCTGGCTCTGGGTAAGGAGCCCTGCACAGCTTTATCCTGCTGGCAAAAGTGCCTCTGCAGAGCCACATCCTTATTTCACATCATTATTTCACATCATTTGAAAGTTGTGAGCAGTCACTGAATGAAGAGAAAAAGACAGAGGAAAGAGTGCAATGTTCAGCTAGCAGTTGCGCAGCTATATGTGGAAAATGTCATTTGTTCATGGGTTCTCAAGTACCTACTGAAGATACAAATGTTGGTGAACTTGCTCTCCTTTCCCCCATTTCTCTTCTACTCAGAAACAGGAACACATCCAAAAGTTGCTACTATTAGCCAGAACACAACTTTTTTTTTTCCCTCTAGCTAATGTCCATGGAGCCCCACAGGATACCCATGCATCTGTGCACGTAACAATTGGCTCAGCAACCATCTTAAAATACATCTGTGGAGATATCTGCAAAAGCTCAAAAAGAGTAAGGACACTGGACTCAGTTACAGCTCAAAAACGTAACTGTCCAACATTTCAATTTGGCTCTAAAACTTATCAGTAATAAATTATGCATTTAACAACATTACCTCTGCAGCACCCTTAAACGACTGGTCTGGATACTAGTTTTTCACGGACTGTACCAGTACACATCCTGCCCTGTTTACAGGTGGAAGCTGAGAGTGAATACATTTTAGAAATAGCTGCAGACAAACAATAAAGTATAGATTTGGTTGGGTGAGCAGCATGTGAATGTGAAACTCAGCTCAAGTTGGGAACAGAACAAGGAAGTCATGACTAAGATCGGGGGGAAAAAAGTGGACACTTACACCACGAACTAGGCAATAATTACATCACTGTCCTATGTAATGATTCTCCATCTGGCTAGATTACCTTGAAAGAAGAATTAACACTGAAGTTTTCAGTGAGAAATAGGAGCTGCTTCTAACTTAAAGACCAATCTTCTATTTTCCTTTCTCCAAATGAGTAGGAATCTGGCAGGAATTCCCCCTTTTTCCTACACAAACCATACAAGCTCTGTAATATTACAAGCACCTCATCTGTCTAAGTTGCAATATAATGAGATGCTCCTCCACCAGACCTGCTTCAACAGAACACCTACCTGCCATGAACATTAACAGTTTCCATCATATTTTTATCCTCTCTGTAGCAGGTTTGAGTTTTAAGTCTACATCAAATATTCTGGTTTGTACAGCCAAGAAGAAGCTGAAATCATTGGATAAAATAGTGGGGGAAAAAATCGAACTCCACAGTACAGGACTATGGATGATCTGAAAAACATCATTTATTTTCTTCAAGTATCCCTGAAGCACTACGTGGGAGGTAGGCAACCTGGCTGACTTTACACTGCAGCTTCACTAAATGCTGCTTCCATTTAATGAAAAATAATGGAAAACAACACTACTGTTGCTGTGTTTTTGCACGCTGCTGTTCTGCTCAAAAATACGTAAAAACGAGTCCCAGACCAAATAGCCATCCTGAGCTCTGACCCGGCACCGTTCGGGGATGCGTTTAGGCTGACCTCTCCCGCAAGCGGCGGACCAAGGACGTTGGTGCCCTCTCCTGGTTGTATCCTTTGAAGACCATCAGCATATGGTATCACTAGCTTTTGGGGGGTTGGTTTTTGTTTTTGCTGTAAATGAATTCACTGCTTGCTTCTGTTTTAATCTGTTGAAGAGGTCAGGTTCTTTTCCTGTTTTTCTGAACCTGAAAGTACCTTTGTATGCCTCCTAAGTAAATAGAGGAGACAATAAATTAGAGCTATGGGGCAGGTACACTGTTCTTGAATATGTGCAGTGCAGGGTCTGCCACCCCAACATCTTACTCCATTATGAGATGAGAGAACATCATCATGCTGCTCATCTGCAGTGTCGCCCATTTTGTTAAATCCCAGATGTTTCCAACCTTCTTACGAGGGACAGAGAGCCAAATGGAGGATGATTTGGTTTTGAGATACATCACGCTCCAGTTTCTGCCTAACAGGGACAGGGCAGTGTTTTACTCTAAGAAGCTCCCTGATTAGTACCAAATGCCTAATCTGTTGATGTCTGCTGAATTATACTGTGGGCTGTAGGGCTCTCTCCCTTCCCCCCCCCCCCCCCCCCCAAGTTGTTATGCATCAAAACAAACAATAATAAACAGAAAAAGCAGCTTGGCTACAGATGGTGGAGGAAGAAGACCAATTTCTTGCCAGAACTGAAAGCTTTATCGTGAGCCTGCTCTTCCAGCACTTGTTCCAGTAATGCTCTTCTGTATCCAAATAAAGAGGGCCTGAACATCTGAAAGACGAGGACTCAGGACTCCCTTACAGTTTATCTAGGTATTTACTGCTATTAGCTACAGGGACATTTGGTCATTCTGAGCACATTGCTGAGACAAAAGACAGGCAGACAGCAAACACGAGCACTCAGCACAGGCACCCACACAGCCTGTTAGCTCACACTGACTATTTTCTACTGCTCTCCCCAGGACAAATCTGCTTAAAAAGGAGCTAGCCCTAAGCACCACGGTAATGAGCCAAATGGAGACAGACATTTGGCCAGGAACCAGTCCTTGATCCTACCGCCATTATTTTCCAGTACCAGCACTGCACAGAACTCCAGGACACAGAGCCATGATTTTGGATTTCTTCACAGGGATTAAGGCCATCAATACTGCCTGGTTTTTCTTGCCTCATCTGTGTTTAGACGAGTTAATTTGATGAGAATAGGTATGTACTTCAGGATTAACTGAATTGTATGCTTTTTATCTTTCTGTGGACTGTCCTGGAAGTTTGTCTGTGCTAATTCTCTCAAATGATCACACCACTACCATATACACTAGCAAATCCCAAGCAGAGCATGGAATAACTAGGGCTGGCTATATTAGCAACTCATCACACAGGCTTTCCAAGCTAATATTTCTCTGCAGGACCATCAAATATAATTCATGTCCTCCATGAACGTGTTGCCATGGATGTTCGTTATGAGCCTCTTATCCTGCAGAGCTTTGTATTTTTTCTTTTTTTTTTTTTTTAATATTAAGAGGATACAATCTGAACAACTATCCAAGAGAAAGTCTGAGTTTGCCATACAAGACAAGAACCATAAACTAGATAAGAATAAAAACATGCAACAAAAAAAAAAATACACCCACTAAAATCAGCGGAGTAGCTAACAAGGTCTGTAGAGGACCCCACTTGCCAGGGCTCTAGAACTTCTGAGTAACAAGATGTGCATCTCCTCCGGTTCACATCTACCTAGCAGAGTCTGCACAGCTCTTCAGTATAAGATCTTTCTCCGGGGCAGCAGGTGCTTAGGAAAACTGCAAGACAAAAACCGTAATTCCAGGAAGCAATCACTGATGCTGCTAGCTTCTTTCTCATCCTTAAAAGCAGCCCCAGAAGCTGTTTCAAGGTCGTTGGCAAAATAAGTACCAACCTCAGTGATCAGAGCTAATTCTAGTCATTTATAGAACTGACAGCAAGTAGGTATGTACACAGACTAATTACACAGCCAGATTTCTCAGCAAGGCAGACACCCTTCAGTCATGAATTAACAGCTTAACTGTCCTGACCACAGTTAAATCATTCTCCCTAATTACCCAATTACTTCTCAGACATCCTTCACTCACTCCAGAGAAGGGGAAAATAAGGCAGACCCTAGTTGTTAACACAGTACCTTCCTACAGAGCATTATTTTGAATTCTGCTTGTTCATATTAATCTTGGGAGAACAATGGATTCACAAATATCCCCAGCTATAAAGAGCAGATTTCTCAGCAGCAACTTAGAAATATCGGATGCAACTGCAATAGTTAATTTTTTTAACTCATAACTACGACAGGGAAGCATCAGGATCATGCAACCACAGTATATCTGGCTCTACTGGAAGTCACTGCACAATAGCTTGGAAACTACCAGAATAAGATCAGAGAGCTTGTTTGTTTCTAATAATGCTGTCAGAGAGCTCTTGAACTGAGTATCATGAGTCAAAATTAAAACCCTGAACACTTCAGTTTCAGCTCACCCTACCTAGGAGCACAGAGTCACCATTCAAAGCTCCTTGCCTTACCAGTAAGCTCTACTGGCAGCACTCTGCCCGGATACATTTTAAATTGGGGGTGGGGAAGATACTGTGACCTGCATAGAAGTCAGTGTTCATCCCTTGTAATACACATTTGAAGTTCAAGGGACTGATCTCCTTCACAGCAGAGTTAACTGAGCAAAATCAGGCTTGACAATTCCAAAGCTGCAACAGCTTAAGTATTTCCTGAACAGAGGAAATGAGCTCTTCTTATTTGTGGCTGCTGTCTATAAGGCAGTAAATGGGATAGCCAAAAATCGAGACTGCCACTGTTTAATCTTTAATGTTGATTCCCCATTATTTCAGTTACAGGATATGGCTGTCTTTAAGAAGTCTGGTTCTGTTTGTTTTAAACATCAGACATGGCTGTAAACTTAGCAGGTCTTATTTTTTTCTGCATAGCGCAGGTACTACATCAATGAATATTTTCCTTTTGGGTTGCTTTCATCTCCCTTCTTACAAACACGTATTTCTGCATACTTAAAATGTGTACTGAAAATAGTCAAGTACTGTTAAGTGTTTTTGCATCTGCATTTAAGCACTTCATCTTGTTAAAGCAGCTTTATGTCACCTTCATTACCACCCTATTCCCAACAGAAGCAGCTATTATCTGTTTCTCAAACATGAGCTGCGGAGGAGAGCCCAAAGGAGGGATAGGCCAGGGTTAAGTGCCATGACATACACGAATTAAAGGAGCTAGCAGGCAATTTTCACCTTTGAAGAGTCAAGGCTCACTTGGACAAGAGCAGTAAGACTTCTCATCGCTCCGAGCAAGACAAATCCAAAGCAAAGAAAGCGAGAATAGAACATGAACATTCAAAACGCCATTATTACCCACACATCACAGGTAAGAGCACTGATAGCAGTTTCTTCTGTCCCACAAATTTAAGTTTAATCCATCTTGAAGAGACCTTTTAGCATTTGCACTGCAGAATTATGTGATCCTTCACCTCAATTACTTTTTTTCCTATTTTCCCTTTAAGCCTTTGGACTAAAAAAAAAAAAAAGTACTTAAACTACTAGATCAGCTGCAAAAGCAAGAAAAAAAATCAAAAGTAGACAAAGTACAGTCAGAGATCATAGGATTTTTTTTATTATTTTTTAAATCAGACAGTTGGGTTAGTATACCAGAGAATAAAGCTTCAAGGAAGTTAAATACAATCATTGTATCTTTCTTGTAATTAAGTAAACTCTAGAAAGAGAAACAGAAGAAAAGTTACGTCTCCAGGAAGACACCACACAGTAAAACATTCAGGCGAGTCAGATCAGGAGATCTGATCAGCTCCTATTGTGCTGGGTGCAGCAAGTCTGTTGGCACACGAGGATGAGACATGACTGTGGCAGCAGACTTTGTAAGATCAAAACTCATCTCTTCCCCATTACTATGCTGACGTGACCATGAATACCTTCAAATTGCTATAGCACTAGAAGACATTCAGTAGTGCTTCCAAAACACCCAGCACTACAGCACACACTTCAGTAGGCACCTGTGTACCTCTCAAATAGATTAAGGCTTATTAATGGGGTTTCAGGATACATTATATTTAGCCTGAAACAGCATTGAAAAGCTGATACTCATAAGTCTGGTAGATTTAGAAATACTCTTCCTCAGTACACTTATTGTTCCATTATGAAACAGCAAATCAAGAACTCCCCACTCCCCATTGTAAATATGCTCCCTCTCTGGCCTTTTTTCTGAGCCACTTAAAAGGAGCTGCCTGAACGCATGGTTGAGGTTCATAGCCCAGCTCCAAGACATCTATTCCCATAAGCCATGAAATCCACTGCAGCAAGAAATTTGCTGGCACTAGCCCCCAGCGCGAAGTGGGTACCAGGGACATAAGCATAGGATGTCTAGTCACAATATCAGTCAATATCAGTAAATAAAATAGATTCATGTACTTAACTAGAAAGTTTTTGAAGTGAGACACTAAAAACTGCATAGGATAGGCTGAAAAAGAATACTCCCCCTGCCTTAAAGGATAGTTTGTTATGTGAATTAGTTTGTACCACTGCCTCCATCTCAGGGGCATAGAAGGGTTCTCATTGCTAGCAGGATTCACCAGCCTAGACAGGGAGGAGGTGGGGGGAAGCTCTGATGCCTATCAAGGAAAGTGAAACACCTGAAGCTAAGAGCATCACAACACATGCTAGTATAATCAGGTCTTAAAATTAAAGCAAGAGGCTTGTTAGCTAGTACTTAATGTAAGTGCAAGAAATAGTACTTCTGTTGAATTGCATCTTAATGTCAAGTGTTAAGCATATTCTTGCTTGGAAATGTAATGCCCTGCACAGATTACTCTCTGGAGAGAGAGTAGTCTTGAATGTTTTCTGCTCTTAAAATTACAAGAGAATGCCTCGGACTTACCTTGCCATTTTGATGAGCTGACTATAGTTCCCTACATGTTGACTAACACCCTCAGCTAAGTATTTTGAGACACTTCGGATAGGAGTTGCATTTTAGAAGTATACAAGGTAGGTTTCGGTGGATTTTTATTATTTTTTTAATCATTACCAATTGAAGAACTGAGGGGGTACAACAGTGCAGCAATAGAGGATCAGATAGTTAAGAACTTAAGAGAGTTTCCGCCCCTTCCTTCCTGTTGACAGTGATGGCTCCTCTAGAAACTGCAGAGCATTACACTTTCAGCAGTGTTCTAGGGGTAGAAGTCATCATCTCAGACAGCTAAGTCACAAAACCATCTAATATCACAAGTATAATGCCAAGAGCCATCCAGCTCGCTTCCAGACCCTCAGGGCATTACATGTTCTTGCTCATAGCTTTTAGCACTGCTGTTTTATTACAGGGTATCCTCCTGTGTTGGAAAGGTACTTAAGGTTTTTCAAACCACCCTTTCATCCATCTTCCTGCAGAAGATGCTACCCTATTTCACTCTGAATGGAAGTTTAATTTTTACCTCAGTGTTGATGGTCTTCTACGCATATGTTCAGTGTTCATAGACCACTTGCTTGTGGATGCTTTTGCTGTGATGTGACAAACAAGTTCCAGAAAATAGGTGCTGTTCATGGCCAGATGATCTTGTCTCAGAATAGGAGAAAACAGGTAATACACTGCAGCCAGTCACCCATGTCTGTGGAGATGTGGTTTGAACCAACATAGCCTGACACATTTATCCAGTCCAGCTAACATAAAAGCCCATCTCAGATACTTTGTAAGAAAGCCTTTCCACCCACCATTACTGCAGATATTAACTGGAGTCAGAAAATTCAGAGGAAGTGTAATAAGACATTTATTAAAAGTGCTGTCAGTTATATTAAGAGCTATAGTCTAATATCCTTTTTTAAAAAGGCATCTAATTAAAAAATACTAGCTAAAAACCATTCTGGTCACCATGGTTACAGACACATGACCTGCAGTGTTCAATGAAATGTTAGACCAGCTTTGTAGATTGGGAAGAAATTATCTAAGTGCAGGATCCACCATCTCTATTGTAGAGGAAGAACTGCTGGGGGCTCCAGAAGAGACACCTGCAAATACCTGGAAGAGAAATGCAATCAAACAAGTTAATATTTTTACTGACAGGTTTAAAGAAACTTTAAGGATTCCTCTTGAGAAACACCCTGGGGAAGAAAAAAACATCCTGCTGCTCCAAGCAAATTGTGATCCACTACATCTGCATACCAATGAATGAACTACTCTTCTGCCCAGAAGAGTTTTCCCCTCAAGATGCTGACAGAGGCTTCAGTTTCAGAAACAGAAGCTGTCCACTATGAGAAGTTTGTCAGTTACTGAGCTGTAGCCCAGGCTGTTCAACCAGAACCATCCTGTGCTTACAGCCTCCAAGTTACAAAGCAGTAGCTTCTTGGTTACTTACTTAGAGTGCTTATACTTCTCCTTAATTGCTTGCAGTTGGCAACGGGGAGCATCAAGGCATGCTTTGTGCAGATCAGTCAGGCAAGGCACTATCTCACTTAATGAATATCCAGTGAATGCAGCAAGAGTTTCTGGCTGGTAAGAAGAGGGGGAAAAAAATGCTTGTGTTACTCTATTTTAGAGAATATTCACCTGGAAGGTATTTTCTACAGAAGCAGGAACCATTTTCACCATGTCATCAGTTCTCACTCTAGGTTTAGGCTTGAAAAGGATTCGAGTGTATTCTGCCATCACTTTCACTTATAGGTTGTCTTCGGTCTGACAGGAAGTCTGACAATAATCTCATTCTGCTATAACTATATTGCATCCATTACATCTCTTCTGGATTCTGCTCCCTTCTAAAGCTATTACTCCAACACACACCTGAGAGGCCTACCAAGGCCTGCATTACAGCAGCCACTGAGTGTAGTCACTTCAGTGAAGTAGACATTCAGTTCTCCCTTCCCTCCCCAAAGCCCCTGAATTCTATCTAAGGAGTTTGAGACTAACTACTGACAAGCTTTAGTTACAGACTTGACACAAGTGAACGTGGCAGCAAGGTCCTTCCCATTTCAGAGAGAAGGCAGGATATTTCAGATTGATTTAACATTTGTTAATCAGGTAGACCCAGTAGCTCAGGAACAGCATCCTAGCATTTCAGCCTTTATAACAAGTTTTGAAGCTCCTCAAAGTTTTAATGATAAAGTGCTTGAGCACTTTAGCATGCAGTTGTTTTTCTTACCCAGAAAGACCTGTTCACCGTATAGTTTGCTAGACAGTAGGCTGCTGCAGCGGTTTGTGAAGGAAGGTACTTCAGAAAAGGATCAGCTTCAAGGAGACTCAATTCTGCAAGATACTGAACAAAAAAGCAAGCCGTTCAAACAGAATGGCCCTGTGTGGTAGAATGAGGCCAATAGACTGAGCACTTAAGTTGGTCAATGGTCTCAGTTTCACTGAAGAAACATAAGTTATGTGTTTGGTGAGCAGAAGTAGCATTCGAGTCCCATTCATCTTGCAGAAAAACTTCTCATGTTCCAGTGGTAACAAAGACCACTCTTCTGTCAAAGCCTAAACAATCAAAACTATAATGAACTTCTGGTTGCATAATTATCTTTGACATAATTAATTTTACAGATAGAATATACAATTTTTGTTAAAAAAGACATTTTTTTTAAGTATTTGTAAAGGAAAAAAGAGGCCATGCTATCCTCTGAGGATTTTGTTCACATAGGTGGACCTCACTTGGAGGTCTGGGCTAAGTGGGCAGCTCTCAGAAACAGAATTTGGGCTCCGTTTGAACAGGCACTGTACAAAGACTACACCCTTTGCAGCTAAGCAGCAGGTCAGGTGTTTTCCCATAAGCGTGCGTTACCCTGTAACCTGATCTGTATAAGCATGGTACCCCTAGGCAGTTCTGTGGGCATATGCAGTGTCATTGTGTAGCAATATGTTTTACCCTCGTGTCTAGGTCAGGCTTACTATGCATGCACTGTTGAAGAACGGATTCCTACCACCTCACCAGCAGGACAGACTAGCTGACCAGACAGATAACACAAAGCTTAGTGTTTCAATCAGGCACTTATCCAGAAGTCCAGGCACACAAGCCTGCAGAACATCCATCCTAAAAGGATGGTAATTCATACCCTTGCAAAGTTCTCTGTCCTGATACAGACTCCATGCCTCTGAATATACTGAAGGAGGAACTGGTTGATAGTTGGCACCGTGAGGTCAAAAGCCAACACTTTGAGAAGCAGGTGTTCCATTCTTAGCAGCTGCCTCTTTGTGTATGTATCATCTGTTATATACACAAATTCATCCACTTCTGGTGGGTAGATTTCTTCGTATTTCCTTCAAAAGAAACAGAGAAGCCACATTTGTCAGCTTAAAAGTTAGGGTAACAAGAAGCTTTTCACCCATATCAGGATGAGCGCATGCAATTAAGACTTGCTGAGAGTTCTTATTTTAATCCTTCCTCCAGTCTGGGTAAGAATTGAGAATCAACTCTGGGGGGCCAAGATGTTTAGAGGAACTCCAAGTCACTAGTCTAGATAGACATACACTCACATTAAGAGTTTGCTACTAGTCAGGAGTGTTAAAGTTTCAGTAACACCATGCATTCCAGATAAAAATCCTTGCACTCCTAGGCTTTGTTGGGCACCCTGTCTGTTTAAAAACAGTTCAAGGCTAATTGCAGATTGCAGCTTTTAATCTATTACAGCCTTATGGGCTAGCAGCCTAATACAGTAGTGTTTTTCTTCTGCTGTTATGGTTACAAGGTTTTAAGGTTTTCCCACTACAGTTACTTAATCAAGAATATTAAGTATTTAATTCAGCTAGTGCCAAAGTAGGTCAAGTGGCAAATCTAAAGACACCAGGAAAAGCTACCTACCACTGCAAGCTTCACTCCCTCAAACTAAACAAAAAGATTCAGTCCTAAAAATAAGTTTTAGCTCACTGATATCTTCTGAGATAAACACTCACGCAGCCAGAAGAATTGCTGCTGTTCCAACAAGCTGCAGCTTCCCTCTGAGAACAGACATACAGGAGAGAAACCTGTCCAGGTAGTTCACTGCCAAGTATAATGTCTCTGTCCGAAGTTTATATTCTTCCCCTACTTCCACCAGCCAGTCTACCAAGATGGCACGCATTCCTGATGTGATATCTGGTTGCTTCCTCATGTAGTGGGGCTTGGGCCTGTATTTAATCTGTTTGGAGAGACAGGTGAAGAATCAGGTTGCTTACCCTGAGAAGGACCACTGAAGGCCGAGCTGATTAAGATTCTGTAAACTTGTACCAAAAGGAACTCAAGCAGTTACACTATTAATAGCTAGTTACTAGCTATAGTTACAGTACTAGCAGTATTAACTAGCAGGATCTCTAGAGAAACTGAAGAGATAAGAGCTACTGTGTTAGTAACAGAAAAGTAAAGGACCTCCTGGACGGTCAAGTTCAGCCCTTGCACATATAAGCAATTCAGGAGGACCTGACAATGACAAACAAATCAGCCCCCCCCCCCCCCATTGAAAGACTGCACTTTACTGGTCTGATACAGAATGACAAAAGAACTATTAGAGCAAGAGACCTGTCGGTGAGGTCACATTCAACTGCTTCAGTAATTTTGCAGCTTTCAACTCCCATCTGCAAGAACTCTTCATCTCTTGGAGTCAAGAGATGCTCCAACAGTGGGGTATTTCTGGGATGCAGAGTAGTACCTGAAAGATCTCATCACTGTCTAGAAGCTGCCTATGAACCTCTCTAGCTGGAGAGATGGATTTTACTGCTTGCTCAGTGGCTGCCTAGACTTATCCTGGAGCAACCATACAGCTTTGCAGTATTGCAGCGCACCACATCCCAAATATCTCTAGGTTTGTTAGAAGACACTCACTTCAGCTTCTCGGAGGTACTGATGGATGTCTTCTGCGTACTCTCCCACAGTCATTAGAGTTATGGCATCTCCCATCTGTTGCTCAGGTTGGGACCGGAAGGATGTATCCACTAGCATAGGAGAACCTAGCAGGCAAGAAGAGCCAGAAAGACACTTGGGTAGTTACCCTCTTCACCTTCTCTTGCTATTTCTAGCACAGCAGAAATGTTGTGCGTCACCTAGACACAACTAAAGTTATCTTGAAGCATTACTTATTGCAAAATAAGCTACTCACCAGCTCACCACAATTCATGATCAACTGCACGTACCTGTTCTACAGATACCATGTATTAACCATGGTTACCTGTACTCAGATCCAGCAGTAGGTGAATACTGGATGTCATCGCACTAGTATCCAGTTCACACAGGCTTGATTCCAGCTCTTCATCCACTTGGTAGCTGTAGTTTTCTTTCTGTTCTGGTTCATCTATGTAGATGGCAAACCCCTGCTTTGATGCAGCACTGACCATGCAGCTGGATAATTCATCTTTTCCAGCCGGAGGGACAGCATTCTTGGAGACAGAGAAGTGTCTGGTAACAGCAGTACTCTGAAACAGAGCACATAGCGATGCTGTGGCAGGGCAATTCAGGAAGAAAACAAACAGTATCGGTTGTTTTAGAGAGGCAAATCACTTTCCTTGGTTAACAAAGCAAGGAACAAAGGTTAATTGGAAAAGCCACCAACTACAGCTGGCACTTTGGAAGCACTGCTTGTTGCTGCAAGAGAGAATAAAGCAAGGGCACTGCCTGGCCCTGACGGCTGGCAAGCGCAGGGTCTGCTTCACGTTCAGTGTAGCATGGAGCAGGTTTTAGAAAGTGCGGCAAGTTAGGGCAATGAGAAGAAGCGCTCAGGCACCATCACAGACTTCCAAAAGCATTTTATGTCAAGTTACAAACCAAAGTTGGAACCGCTGAGCTTAAGCACCACAAACCCCACGACTTCAGCTTGTGAACAGGATACAGTCCTTGACATTATCCACTATCTGTGAGCCACCACTTGAGTTAGGGGCTTCAAAAAGTCACACCCAAGAAGACTGCACGCACGCAGCTGCTGGCTGAGGTCCTGCAAGTCAGCACAGCTCCGTTCCCCCTGCCCCAGCAGCCAGCTCCAGGAGGGCTGGAGGACCACACATCAACACCCAGCTGTGAACTCAGCTTCTTAAGCACCCCGGCACCCTGACAGGAACGTGAGCAGCTACACAGCAACGGGACGTTCAGGCAAGCATCAGCAAAGAGACTTTTTTTTAAGCCATCCCCTACATTTTACAGCACGGATGACCTGGAGCCCACCACCCCCGTGCCTTTACCTGCAGCGGGCCGGCAGCCCCAGAGCCCGCGCGGAGGGGAAGGGACGAGCATTGGTGGGGAAGGAAGGAAGGAGGGAGCGAAGGAGAAAGCAGCCAGCACGAACAGGGCTCACCTGGCCGCCGGGCCGCTGCTGCCCGTTCTCCACCAGCACCCCCAGCACGGCCCGGCCGCCGCGGGGGGCAGCGGGGCAGGGCTCCCGGCGGCCCGCCCGGCTCTTCTCGCCGGTGCGGTGCATCGCCCCGGCGTCGGCACCTTCCGGGGAGAGAGAGAGAGGGGAAATAAATAGGAGGGGGGAAAAAAAAATAATAAATTAAAACAATAAAAAATAAAAATAATAAAAATAAAATAAAAAAATAAAAATATGTATGTAAATAAATAAAATTAAATAGTACTCGGTTGAGGAGCAGCCACGCCTGCCCTGGGAAGGGAGGCAGGAGGGATGGGTGGGTGCAGGGCCGGAGGTGGGCAGGCAGCGCCGCCGCCCCTATATAGGCGGCCGCCGGCGGCTGTTGGCCGAGGCCAGTTGGAAGCGGCGGCCGCAACCCCCGGCGCAGCCGCCCTGGCGGGGCAAGCGGCGGCGGCGGGTCGCCATGGAGACCCCGCCCGGGCCGGCCCGGCCCTGCCCTGCCGCGGCCTGGGCCGCGCTTCCCCGCCCCGCTCCGCCCCGCGGAGGTGGAGGAGCCTGAGGGGGGTCGGGGGGTGTGCGGGGTGGGGGTTGGTTGTGTCGTGTCCCCCCCCCCGCCCCGTCCCGGGTATGGAGGGGTAAAGGCGGGCTGGTGGAAGCACGGTAGGGATAGTACGGAGAGTTTGTGGAGTGTCCCGGGGGGGGTTGTTCGGAGGGTGAGGTGGGCAGAGCATCCTGGAGGCAAGAGGGGGTGTGTGGGGAGTGAAGGAAGGCGGAAAGAGCAAAGACCAAACAAGATACAGCCAGGAAGCGACACGGAGAATGACAAGAGATCTGTGATTGCGCCGCTGGCAGGAAAGGACCAAGGAAGGACTGGAGTGCTTTAAACGCAGCACTTTGTTGGCAGGAGACACCGGGGACGCTGAAGGATTTAATGTCGTTCGGCATCAGAAGGTCCCCAGTGGTGAGGATGCCAGCAGCAGGATGGCCAAATCCTCATCTCTAAATAACCTATATAACAAATCATATACACTATTAAATTATTAATAGTGCTACTTTAATACTAATATTGACAAATATCAATTGCAAATATAATTACTTTATTAATAAAGCTTATAAGGAAGGAAGCAAGTCTGCCTGATGCTATTAAAGGACTCGACGATTAAGCCCTGGAGCCCCAAAGTCTCTCTGTGAGCTCTGGCTGGACAGACAAGTTACCCAGTTAGGAGAGAAATGCCGAGGGGTGCCCAGCTCAACAAGGGGAAAACAGGCTGGGGCAGGAACCAAGTGAGATTAATTTGAGTTTCCAGAGGGGTCTGGGAACGAATAATCAGTTATTAAATGGCAATAGAAGCTTCATGGAAACAGTCAAGGTCAAAAGAATTCGATTTCCCCTTTTGTAAAATGAGGGAAAAAATATTTTGGTTTATTTTAGTGTGGATTTGACTCTTGTGACGCTCTGATAAAGTCAAAACAAGGGGACAACTGCAAAACTGATTGTGAAGCTGTGCACAGGAGCAGTTCTCAGTTGTCAGGGTGGAAACACAGAGCTTTATAAGAGGAATTAAGCAGCGGTTTGTCTGATATCACCAACATTTTTCAGCAGCGGTGCAGATAATAACACAGATAGCAGACTTAGTGAAGTTGTGGGTGACACCACCGATGGTGCTGGGAAGGGCAATGGCTATGCTGGGGAACAAGATGTGATTTCGTCATGACAAGCTGGAAAAGTGGGATGCTCCTGAAGAAAGACAAGCTCAGGGCTGGAGACCAGACGTACAGGATGGGGACCAGCTGGGTCGGTAGCAGCTCCATGAAGAAGAAGCAGGAGGCTATAGTGAACCTCCGATGGGGCATGAGTGACCACGTTCCTGGCTGTCCTAGCATGAGCAAACAGGAATGTAGAATGTGTGACAAACAACCCCTCTGAAAGCCCATGGTGAGGACAAAAGGAATTGACTGGTCTCTCTGTGTTCAATGGGAAGAGCAAGCAGTACAAGAGCTTTAACCCCAGCATGAGGTTTATGTTAGACATCAGGACTGTGGTGCCCCAGAAGAGATGGCATGGAAAGTTTGTGGGACTTCCCCCTTTGCAGATTTGTAAGATCAAGTTAGAGTAACTGCTGTCAGAAATGGCTCTGCCATGGGCAGAGTTGTGGTACGTCTTGAGATGCTCTCCAGTAAGATGTAGGAGCTCTGATCCAAAATTTGGATGCAACAAGCAACAAGTCTTTTCCCAGACCTGCTTTTAGCAGTTCCAGGCTGTAGTAAGGTCTGTATTTGTTTCTTCCCGTATTTCTCAAATGTTTTTTTTTTGATTTTTTTTTTTCCAAATGAATATACTGTAGGAGGTAAGTGGTATATCTCAAGATGAAAAATGTCACCTGTATTTGATCTGTAGGTATCACAGCGGAGCTGTCACAGCAGGTCAGGGGCAGAAAGCTGCACTGTGCATCAGTGTCCTTCCTGTTCCTTACATCATCTCTAAGCCACAAGTTTGCACAGGAAAGACCTCACTCAGGAACACTTCTTTGAACATTTTCATGCACAGTGTTGATTTCTGGAATTAAGTATTTGACATTAAGCATCAGCTTAAGCATAACTTTTGAATTACGTAACTAATAAATACCCTTTATACCATTGGTTTGATCGGATTACTCAAAAATATATTAAGAAAATCCCGTGCTACGAAATATGTAGTATCTATAGCAGTCTAAGAAGGTGGATATTAATCAAAACCATTTCAGAAAATGTGAATATTCTACGTTTTAATTAAATTGTTCAGTTTTGATAACATTTTTAAGCAAAAGGCTTTTGAAACGTACATATTTTGAGTTAAAAAAAAAAAAAAAAGAAATGCCCAGTCTCACACTTCTTAGCAATAAAGAAATGAACGTGATTTTTCTGTCAAAGCAAAATTTTTCTTTCACTTTAAATTACAATTTAGCAATGCTATTCTAATTTAGGAGTATCAAAACTCTGATTTCAGTCTCTAATTATATTTCAAGTAGCTGGCACTACTCTTCTAACCTTAAATCAATACCGGCTGCTAGCTGCAAAATCTCCTGTGAGAAGAACAGAAGTTGTATATTCAAGAGCAAGATGTTAGAACATAAACAGTGAGGGCATGGTTTAGGACACTCTTTCTGTTGGGACACCAGGGAGATGATGGCTGTAGGCTCAGATCCCCGAGGACATTTATGTCCCCAGTGCCCTGGTTACCCACCCATTCACATTCTGTGTGGCCTGGCCCTGGCAAGGACTCACTGCTGCTGCCACCCATGCACTCCCACAAGGGTTTGTGTGGTCCTCAGGCAAACCAAAACCTAGTCCACCTGAAAAGTAACACAACCACAACAGCAAGGCGGTGTTGTTTACAGCTGGGTCAGTTCTCTGGTCTGGGTTTCCAGACCGCAATGGGAGCAGTAGGGCCTTCTATGCAATGATTAAATAAATCTGAATTGTGCATTTTATCAATTCATGCCTTTTTTTTTTGGGGGGGGGGGGAGGGGGAGGGCTATACAGCAAGTGCATATTTTCAGATAGGTAAATGAAATGCTGTTTGTGAAAAATGCCTGTAGCTTATAAAAATAACCTTACCTCTGTTCTGCCCAAGCCTATTTTTCTGACAGCTCACTCTCTCCATATGGTGCTTGTCACGAGAAATGTCTGAACTTGGTAGTTAGAGGTCTAACACGTAATTCACATTCATAGAAAAATCATGTGTCACTCCCAGCCAAGTACATGAACAGCAATTATTTACTGAATTCATCTTCAGTCAGTAAGCAGCTTTCATATCTGAATACCCCTCATATTCATATGCCATTTAGATGTAACTGGAGAATCTCAGCTACCCAACAGATGACTTATTTATATTTTTATACATGAGCAGATTATGGATGTCCTCAGTGGTCGTATAGTACATTAGTGTAACTGAAACGCCTCTCAGATAGCTTTTAATGAGGTTATTTAAGCTCCACTTTCTCGGGAACTCTTTGAAACAGCCCAGTATGGATTGGTACCTGAGGGAGGCCGGTGAGCTTTGCCAGCTACTACTTAATTGTAGCAGCAGATCAAATCAAGCTTTGGACCATTAATCATTTACTTCTGAGCTTCCCTCCGTGTGCCTGAGAGGAAACTGAAGCCTTCCTGAGTGGACTCCTTAGGGCTTCTGGCAGTAATTACTGTCTTACTGAAGACTATCATGACTTCTAGGAAGACAGAGAAGTCAGAGCAATCCCTGTCTTGGCAAGGATGCTTCCTTTGTGGCCCTGGAAGAAGTATTAAAGCCCTGGTTAGGACTTGTCTCTGACATCATGTGAATCTTTCCTAGCTCCTTTCTCCTTTTTCTTTCCTTTTTTTTTTTTTTTTTCCCCTCTGAATGAGGAAATTTCCAAACTCAGTACCTTTCTCAAATAAAGGGACTTCTATCATCCCATGCTTTGGGAGCAGGAACAGTCTCTTGCTTTCCACTCTGAGGAGCGCTGTTAAGCCCCAGCATTTACACAGCAAACTCCACATGGACTTCAGTTTCTGCTCTGGGCCATGCAGAGTGACTGCGCTGGACCTCCAGTTCTGCCCCATTGTTAGACCTCCCCAAAATGCCACAGAAGGTTTCTTCAGAGATCCAAGAGACGTATTTTGCTTAAAATTTCGCATTAGAAATACTTGAAGATTGGACTTTGCTATACCATTTTTTTTTTGTAAGATTGTTTACAGGAGAGAGAAGTGCTGTCTGTACAAATGCAGGTGCTTGGTACTGTACCCAGGAGCAGAAAACAGATGGAGCACACTCTGTTTTTTCCTTCCTGTATGAGAGTTTTTATGCAGAGTTTTTGAGCTACCACCATCACATGCCCCACCTGGGATCTTGGTTGTGTCACCATTTGGGAACATCCTTTACCTCTGTGGCTTGAAGCCAGATGATTCACTCTAATTATGCTCTAATTATGAGCATACAGGGGCAGCACTGCCTTTTGAAAGGAAATCACAGCATATATTGACCCAAAATATTTTTCTGCATATTTCTTCCTCTCATGAGCATGAGAAGGACACAGCTGCTTCAGAAGCTGACAGCAGCTCCCTCTGTCCACAAATCAAACTACCCTCAAGTGTCCCCTTCCTTCTTCACCCTTTTAGGTGCCTTTTGATCCCTATTGTCTTTTGATCCATAAGTTTTCAGCTTGGACTAAATAGCAATTTTGCATGCAGCCTGGAATTAGTATCCTCATTGGCAATGAAACAGCCGTTGTCTTACAAATACACACAATTATAAACTGGGAAGCTGTTAACATAAGGCTGTTGCAATTTCCCAGGTTGTTTCTCTAGGTCTAATAGTGCATTACAACAATATTCATATTAAAAAAGAAAACAACATTCAGGCAGGACAGACAGAGTTACCACGACCTTTGCCAGGTCGCATTCAATGTTTAGGCAGTTTTTTCGGACCAATGTACTGAGCAATCACCCAGCAGCTCCTCTGAGGACAGCCCATTGCAGAGCAACCATGAAAGTCACACTGCATGGCAAATTTAACGCGCGACTGCGTCAGACCTTGAAAAACGTGTTGTAGGTGCAGTCTTGAAATTCAGAAGGTTTATTAAAAAGGATTTTGAAATCTCTTTGAGAATAATAGAAGTGCCTGGATGCAGTGACCTGCAGGGTCCCATCAGGACCATGTTGTGTGGTCTGACGGTGGTGGTGAAGAACATGATTCCTCTTCTTTTGTATGGCTGTGATTCCTAGAGTCATGTATGACTCCTGACTCTAATTTGCTTTGATTATTGTACAAGTATATTAATTTCACATCATTTAAGAACCCATAGATTTTATCTTCAGTTTCATTGCGTTGCTGAACTATCAAAATCAGAAAACGATGGCCAACAATTGAGACATGAGTCCAAGGCTCAGGAGTTGTTGGCGAGGGCATACAAACAAGACAAAGACATAGGCTTGGCTCAACCACCAGCTCTCCATATAGATATATGTATATATACTGGATATTTAGCACAAGCCCACCAACACTGAGGTCCAAGCTCACCTGGGATGCCTGTGCATGAAGGCCCACAGTGAACTGTGAGTTTGGACAAGCTCTGTAGCCCGATGGGAAAAAGCTCTGTGCACCCAACAACCTAACAGGTAGGATCACATATGGCTGGTAGTGTGAGTAGTCACAGACACAGCCTACATTGACTTGCTTATGATAATGCATTAGAAAGAATCAGAAAATGTACACCACCACGCATGTCAGTCATCGACAGTTGTAGTACCACCTTGACATAGTTACTGCTGCAGTTCAGGCTCATGGAGGATGGAGTTTTTCAGCTCTTCATGAGCATAGTTCAAGGGTTAACATGGCCAGTTGACGTACAGACCCCTGATTTTGATAGATAAGAGAAGCTAGTACTGTAAGTTTTTCTGAGCTATATTCCTAGGTGTGGAAGAAATGATCTGAGAGCAAGGACAATGCTGATTCAGCACCCTCCAGAAGCTCAGAGGCCATAATTGAAAGAGGTTGTCAGGATGCAATCAAATTAGTAATATCTGCCGTCTGGTTTCCTTTCATCTTCTTGTGTTACTTCTTTTGCAATTCCATAACTTTTCCAAATTCCCTAAGCTTTTTCAAAGTTACACTTGTCCAAAAGAAAAAGTAAAAGAAAACCAGAGTTATCATTCATTCTGTTGCCTTCATGTGCAAAAAAGAGGACAGAGTGAAAAAGGAGACAATGCTGTGTTTAAATCAAAGTTTAAAACCCTGAATTGCTTTTCTAAAATATTTCAGCAAAGTTTTTTTTTTTTTTTAAATAGCCATGTTCTGAGTCCTAGAAGATGGGAACTGCATTGGAAGCTGAGGGAGGGGGAGACTGTTTCTAGAATATATTTCATTTTTTTGACTGGCCTTTACTGCAAAATTTATGGTGCAGGTTGTACTGATTATCTAGTGTACACTGGTATACCTTAAGTGGGCTACATGTATTCCTGTCTGCTGACGCCATGTGTAAAATTCATCTATAATTGACAGGGTGTGAAAGAAACTAGCTTCTTCCAATGAACAATTTTCTTTAAACTGTTGCGTATGCATACCTGATGTCCTTGAAAATCTACATTTCCTCTCTACAATGTTTCTGTGAGTGATGTCTGCATACCTTTAAGTTTTAAAGCATCAGTTTTCCTTAGGCTTCTCTCAAAAATAGTTGATATTTGCCATTCAGAATCATTCAGTGATTAAGTTTGCTTGCATAACTTTGCCAGGGTTCTCTACTGCATAAATTCCACTAGGTTTCATGCACTAAACCGCTAGACCCTACAGTTGTAAAAAAGAAAGCAGTCACACACACCCCTACAATTTTACATTGTGCAAAATTACATTTTTTCTGCATCTATTATGGCTCTGTTGTAATACAAGCTTTTGTGTATTTTCAAACAAACTGACTTTATAAGATCAATTAACTTAAAGGCTTAGAGTTAAAACTTCCTTCCTAAATAGAGGACTTAGATAATAACCCTTACTCATTACATGCTTGATATCAGATTACACAATACCAAATGGAGAGGTGAAATTTATTTCAAAAGTGAAACGAGCGATTTTCCTCAAACCAAATCACCAGTTTGGCAAGTGTCAGACTGCTTGCAAGATCAGTCAAAAGTAGCCCATTCTGTTACACAGAGTGCTAAGAGAAAGTTTCTGATCATATTCTGATCATTGCTATGCTTCATGCCACTATAGCCTGTATACTAAATGTAAAGCTGGTGTGAAGTAATTCTTATTATTTCTGTGATTCTTATTATTTCTGTGATTATACAGAAATAAGGAGCCATGAGGGGGAACAACAGATGAAGGACTGTAATAAACAGAGTGTTCCCGAAATTCCATTCTGCAGAGCAGCTGAGAGCTGTGCAAGGCTGGTGTAAGAAGAGCCCTCAAAAGCAGATTCCTGTTTCCCAATACTGAGTGTCTTCAGAGTCACAGCACACAATCCATGCTCTTGGCAAATGCTGTGCAAGGTAAAACTGCAACATTTGCTTGTATTGTTCACGTACCCATCCTCCCCTTGCTATAGAGGACAGAAACACTCAGTGGAAGTCTCAGAGTGTCTAAGAGAGGAAGGAAGGGATGCAGGAATATACAGACAGAGCTGTAAGCATCATCCCCTCTGCAGCAGAGTGCTTGCTTCCATGCTTGCAGCTGCCTTGTGCATGGCGTGGCTGATGCTGGGAGCAACCTGATGTGTCCCTTGTCCTTATGGTCTCTGTGGGCCAGCAGACCTTGGGGCACAGCCTGCATGCAAATCCTAGCTGTCCTCGTGCTACGTGATCTAGGGACCCTCCAGGAATAATCCTTTGCTGTTTTGTCTCATGTCTGGTTGCAGACAGAACTCATCACAGAGAGAAGTGGTAAGATTTATGCCAAGCTTTATACCAGCTTTATTCTAAGCTGGCATAAAGCACCAGCATTTACAGCAGGAATCAAAGTCTAAAGCCTTGAGCAGGTGCAGGATTTTCCCCTTTGGGCTTCCAACGATCTTAACCAGAAGGCTATGGTGCATCAGGGAGTTAGTGATCTGCATAGCAGTGAGCCTGTGCACACACATGTGGGTGCTGTGCTGCATGTACAGCCTGTCCTGTGCTGTGCCGTGTCATGCCATGCCGTGCCATGCCATAATCCCATGGCCACAGCATAAAGGCAGCCGGATGGTGGTAACAGAGGAGCCTGTGGGCAGCTCCCACTCAGTACCAGCGACTGCACCACCTGTGTGGCCTTGCCTTTATCAAGAAGCACAGCAACAAGTTGTCACGTGAACGTGTTGCTGCTTGACAGTAGGAATGACAAATACAGACTTTGTCTTCTAATAAAATTCTGTAAAGGGTCTCAAAAACAAAATGTCAGCAAAGCTTGCTACGGATGGGACCTGTACTGCATGCCATGCCCTGAGCAGAGGGGTCTGTCCAGTGCTGCACAGCTTGAGGTTCCTAGCACCTCAAGGGATGTAAGGTTACCTGTCTTCTCTTTATTGCATTAGCTCCAATAAATGGTATTTTAAGCTGTATCTTATGTAGCCTGAGCGTCTTTCCTACTGGGACCACAAGGTATGCTGACCCCAGTGCCTCGCACTCCGGTGAAAGCAGCAGAATTGCCTGGAGCTGACCCCAAAGATGTGTCTGAGTCAAGTGGTGTGGACAGGTGACACACACAGCTTCAAACACTGACAGCTTTGGGGCTGCTTTTTCACAGCAGTTGAGGGCTGTTCCTAGGAGCTTTGTGGCCGTGTAGGCTGCCCAACACCATTGCAGTTACTCCCAGTTCACCCCAGAAGGACACGAAAATGAGGTCTTTTGGTATCAAAACAATCATAGGATTAAGCTTTCATTAAACTATACCCCTTAGTGCTGCATGTGAAGGGAAAATATCAAGCTTAAAATCAAACATTCCTTCTGTCCTTATTTTATTCCCTCACAAGCTCTGCTGTATCGTAAAGCAGCTGATAGTGTACTTTAGCGCTGTGCATGTTTTAAGTGAATGTCCTTCACACAACATTAATATCTCAAACCTCCTTTTCTTTTCAGAACAACACAGGGAAACACTCATAACTTTGACAAAACCTTGAAACGGCTCTGCATAATTCAAAAATAGACATTTTGGGGTTGTTCAAGTCACTCTGTTGAATAACTATCTGGCTCTAGCACCTAGACCTTTCTGCCAGAAATTGCTGAAGTGCATGCTTAAATACCCTTGTTGTATACTAGATTTTTTCCTTAATCAGGCTCCTAATTTATGATCCCCATATTCACAGCATCTGTTACTCAGCTGTTTTTGACAGCTGCTGTTAATCTGTAGTCAGAAGTTGACAGCTGAAAACTTTGAGGAAAGTCCATGTTTTGACTTGATGACCCTATGGAAGCTGGCTCTTCAGCTCCACTTCTGATTACAGAAATGCTCTTCCCAGAGTGCAGCATTGGGACATTAAAAGAGCAGTCATTTATAATTTGTTGCTACCAGGTCTACTTATTCTTGGTAGTAAACAAGTGACTTGTAGGTATAGAAAACAGATGAGTTTTGTATGCGTGACTAGTAATATTTTGGTGAAGATCAACTACCTGTGACAGAATTTGAGGTAAAAATATAGCAGCAGTAATCTTGAAAAGTATTTTTTTTATCATTGCTGTTTTGAAAAGTAGGTGCAACACTCAACATCTAGAGTGTTGGGAAGGCAAAAACTACTCACAAAGCCCTCACAGAATCACAGAATCATTTAGGTTGGAAGAGAGCTCTAAGATCATCAAGTCCAACCCTCAGGTCAGTAGGATGCTCTGTGCTGGATGTTGACAGGGTGGTGACTTTTCACATGCTAAAGTTCATACTGTAATGCTTTGTTACAGCTACACTAAAGGATGAAAGCAGAACTGGTCACAGTATTTGAAGACTTTTAAAATAAATTTCTTAATAGTATAGCAATTTGTTATGGCATTGTGGCTTGTAATAGAAGGAAGCCAAATGCCAAAACTTGTAGTTCTTAGATTTCAGCAATTTAACTTCTTGATATCACAGGCACTTATTTGAAATTAAATTGAAAGTCTCTGTTGAAAGCATGAACAACTTCTGAACAAAAGTGATGCATGTTTTTTTCTGTTTTGGTTTGTTTTTGGAGGGAATCACAGTATCACAGTATCACAGATTTCTAGGTTGGAAGAGACCTCAAGATCATCGAGTCCAACCTCCGACCTAACACTAAGTACTCCACTAAACCATATCGCTAAGCTCTACATCTAAACGTCTTTTAAAGACCTCCAGGGATGGTGACTCCACCACCTCCCTGGGCAGCCCATTCCAATGCTTAATAACCCTTTCGGTAAAGAAGTACTTCCTAACATCCAACCTAAAACTCCCCTGTCGCAACTTTAGCCCATTCCCCCTCGTCCTGTCACCAGGCACGTAGGAGAACAGACCAACCCCCACCTCGCTACAGCCTCCTTTAAGGTAACTGTAGAGAGCGATAAGGTCGCCCCTGAGCCTCCTCTTCTCCAGGCTGAACAAGCCCAGCTCCCTCAGCCGCTCCTCGTAAGACTTGTTCTCCAGACCCCTCACCAGCTTGGTCGCCCTTCTCTGGACTCGCTCGAGCACGTCCATGTCCTTCCTGTAGCGAGGGGCCCAAAACTGAACACAGTACTCCAGGTGCGGCCTCACCAGAGCCGTGTACAGGGGCACAATCACTTCCCTAGACCTGCTGGCCACACTGCTTCTTATACAGGCCAGGATGCCGTTGGCCTTCTTGGCCACCTGAGCACACTGCTGGCTCATATTCAGCCGACTATCAACCAATACTCCCAGGTCCTTCTCGGCCAGGCAGCTTTCCAGCCACTCATCTCCCAGCCTGTAGCTCTGCTTGGGGTTGTTGCGCCCCAGGTGCAGGAATGATCAAAATGACAACTATTTATCAGAATTAATCATGAAAAGCAACTGTTGTTTTCTAGCTAGCTCAGCACATCCAAATTCTGCATTGCTTGGATCTGGTAATGGTTTCATCTAAATTAGAAGAGAGCTTGTCCTCTGAACTCTTTGCGTTATATTTTCAGTCCATGACTTCGTGCTACCCTGCAGTGGTGAAGGGAGATGGGTGTTCAGACAGAGGGTGGGAGCTGTTGCTGGGTGGTTTTTGTGTCCCTGGTGGTCTGTTTCCCCTAGAAGTCAGTGGTAACATTCTCCAGAAATGTTAGATGAGCTCCTTAGACATCAGCATGGATTTTAATAACCTGAGAAACAAATAGGCTGTACGACACGGACCAGAACAGGAGCATTGCAGTGTTACCTTTTTCAAACTCAAACAAAAATACAAATATATGGCTGCTTGCAACAGCGCACTGTTCATCACAAACTGTATGCCAGGATCATTAGCCTAACAGCCTGGCAAGTGTATTGAAAGAGGAAATAAAAGTTTCCTCTCTTCCATTTTCTTCTATTACTTGGAGAGTTCTCCTGCCTTTTTCTCTGGTTTATGTATTTTAACTGGAATATTGTGTGGTTTCTCCACAATGTAATTCTAGTTGGCCCTTGGTTATCTGAGTAAATTAGTTAATGATGCTTGCTCATTGCAATTAAACTTTCCCATTGCAATTATCTGAATTGTGCTGTTTCAAGTTTTCTGTAATGAATCTGTGCTCATATTCACAGCACATTGCTAACAAATGCTTGCAGTAGATGTATGGTTCAGCACTGCTCATGTAGGTACACAGCAGCTACTGTTTAATGTAGTTGAGCTCACACATTCTTATTGCATACTGCATGCTTTGCTGGTGATAAATGACAGCCATTTTTCTCCACTGCAGCCAAGAACAGAGATTAAAACTCTAGATACCAATCTGATCTCACAGGTCATAGCTTGTCTGTGTAACCCGTTTTATGTTATAACTGATAGCAGTAAAATGTCTTTCATCAGCCTTGTTTATTTATGTCCCTGATTCACAGTGATGATGATTTATAGAGCACCTGTAATTGCAAGTGTATATGTCTCATGAAAATGCAATGTGTAACTGGAAAAAATGACCTTGTGGGAGGGAGAGATATTAAAAGTCTGCTATGAATAAAATAAATACTAACAATAGGATAATCCAATTACTAAATAGAGAACAAATCTGTTTATAAGCAGAGGAGAAAGGTAATTAGAGGGGGAAAATAAAGAAGGGAAAAATCCAGTACATCTAATTTACATTGTTTAAAATCTAAGCAGAACTGTTCACATAGTCATCTGTGCTCTTTGCCTTACTAACATTCATCTTGACTGCATCTTGGAAAGCCAAGAAGCTTTGAAATCATAGGGTTCAAATTTCCAAACTCAATGAGGTGGTGAATAAGAGCTCATGAGATGAGAACTATAATGTGTAAAATGCAACTGATGATCTTAAAAGGGAAAAACAATATCTGAAAAAAAAATATTGACAATGTAGCAAGAGTTGCAGAAAAAAAAAAAAAGTGTGCTTTAAAAAAATAAAAAAGCCTTACAAGAAGAGATTTAAGTATCTCAACATCTGATTAAGCAGAAGACTGAAAGATGACAGGATTGCATCAGGACTCCCATGGGAAGAATATTCCAAACCTGACAGGCTCTTTTATTTCAGCAGACACTGCGATGATAAGATCCAATGACAGGTACCTGAAAACACTCAGATCCCAATTAGACATAAAGCAAGTGTTTGTAACAATCAGATTGATTACCCATTACAGCAACCCCTGGGGGAGCAGGATGTCTTTGACATTTTCAATATGCCTCTACTTAAGATATACATTATCTAAAAGATATACGGGCTACCAGACTATATAATGGAGTAATGTGGAAAAAAAAACTATGATACGTTAATAGATAGAAAGCTCAATGAGATGAACTAACAGGCCCTTAAGATCAAAGCAACTCTATAAGATCGAGGCAACTCTTGTCTGAAAATTGGTTCCTGTAGAGTTATTCTTGGGCTATAGCAACCCTGCCTAGATGACCCCGTAAGCTTTCACTGGCATGTTTATATTTGCCTGATTCCCTACAATGGAAGCAGTTCTTTCCTCAGGAAGCGCAGTAAAAGAACTACAAACACTTTCTTCCCTTTCTAGTCTGGACAGTCAATAGCTTGGGGTCAAATTCCTCTGTCCTCCAGGTGCTATCTTCTAATTTGAAGAGAAATGAGGTTTCTCAGCACCTGGCTGGAAATGCCCAGAAAGGTTTCTCCTCTGAATGTTCTCCTCTTATGCTGACTGGGCCTGATCACCTGGTTGCCCTGCAAGTGCCGTGTGATGACACTCAAGATAATCTGCTCCATGAGCTTCCCTGGCACTGAGGTCAAACTAACAGGCCTATAGTTTCCCGGGTCTACCTTCTGGCCCTTCTTGTAGATGGGCGTCACGTTTGCTAGCCACCAGTTGACTGGGACCTCTCCTGACAGCCAGGACTGCCGATAAATGGTGGAAAGTGGCTTGTCCAGCTCTTCGCCAGTTCTCGCAGTACCCTTGGGGGGATCCCATCCGGCCCCATCGACTTGCTACATCTAAGTGCTGTAGCAGGTTGGAAGCCATTTCCTTGTGGATTATGAAGGTCTCATTCTGCTCCCCATCCCCTTCCACCAACTCAGGGTACTGGGTATCCAGAGAACAACTGGTCTTGCCACTCAAGACTGAGACAAAGAAGGCATTAAGCACCTCAGCCTTTTCCTCATCTCTTGTCACTAAGTTTCCTCCTGCATCCTGCAAAGGATGGAAATTCTCCTTTGTCCTCCTTTTTGTGTTTATGCATTTATAAAAACATTTTCTGTTATCTTTAACAGCAGTAGCCAGATTTGGCTCCAGATGAGCTTTGGCCTTTCTAATTTTGTCCCTGCACAGCCTTACAACATCCTTCTAGTCCATCTGAGTGGCCCGCCCCCTTTTCCAAAGGTCATAAACCCTCTTTTTATTCCTAAGCTTGAGCCACAACTCTCTGATCAGCCAGGCCGGTCTTCTTCCGCGCCAGCTTGTCTTTGGACACATGGGGACAGACCACTCCTGAGCCATTAATATTTCCTTCTTGGAGAGTGCCCAGCCTTCCTGGACTCCTCTGCCCTTCAGAACCACCTCCCAAGGGACTCTGCCAACCAGTGTCCTGAACAGCTCAAAGTCTGCCCTGCGGAAGTCCAAGACAGCAGTTTTACTGGTCCCCTTCCTGACTTCACCAAGAATAGAGAACTGAACCATTTCGTGGTCACTCTGCCCATGACAGCTCCCAACCACCAACCACCACATCTCCCGCCAGTCCTTCTCTGTTTGTGAACAGAAGGTCTAGCGGGGCATCTCCTCTGGTAGGCTCACTAACCAGCTGCGTCAGGAAGCTATCTTCCACGCTCTCCACAAACCTCCTAGACTGCTTCCTCTGAGCTGTATTGTATTTCCAGGATATGTCTGGGAAGTTGAAGTTTCCCACAAGAACAAGTGCTGGTGATTTTGCAACTTCTGCCATCTGCCTGTAGAACTCCTCATCCATCTCTTCATCCTGGTTTGGCGGTCTGTAACAGACCCCCACCAGGATGCTTGCCTTGTTGGCCACCCAGCCGATCCTAACCCATAGGGACTCAACCTTATCATTCCCAGTCTTGAGTTCCACAACATCAAAACACTCTTTAATATAGAGAGCCACACCACCACCTGTTCTGTGCTGCCTGTCCCTTCTGAAGAGCCTATAGCTAGTCATTGCAGCACTCCAGTCAGCACTCAACACCCCCAGGGACGGTGAGACCACCACTTCCCTGGGCAACCCGTTCCAATGCCTGACCGCTCTTTCTGAGAAGAAATGTCTCCTATTAGTTT
This sequence comes from Anser anser, assembly GCF_964211835.1. NCBI lineage: Eukaryota > Metazoa > Chordata > Aves > Anseriformes > Anatidae > Anser > Anser anser. The sequence continues at coordinate 186,922,777 of NC_139720.1, forward strand.
GAATTGTTGCAGAGCAGTGCTTACACTGAGTCAAGGACTTTTCAGCTTCTCACACTGCCCTGCCAGTGAGGAGGCTGGGCATGCAGGAGGACCTGGGAGGGTACAGAAGCAGGAGAGGTGACCCCAGCTGGCGAAAGGGATATTCCGTACCGTGTGCTGTGGTGTGTCCTGGTTTTGGCTAGGATAGAGCTGATTTTCCTCCTAGTATCTTGTAGGGTGCTGTGCTCTGGATTTAGGATGAGAATAATGTTGATAACACACTGCTGTTTGACTGGTTGCAGAGCAGTGCTTACAGTGAATCAAGGACTTTTCAGCTTCTCGCTCTGTCCAGCCAGACAGAGTGCAGCAGGAGCTGGGAGGGGACAGAAGGAGGACAGCTGACCCCAACTGGTCAAAAGGGTATTCCGTACCATCTGGCGTCATGCTGGACAAGTAATGTGAGGTGGCTGGCTGGGGGACGGCAGGGATACCAGCTGCTTGGGGACAGGCTGGGCATGGGTCAGCGGGTGGTGAGCAATTGCATTGGGCCAAGCCCCAGCACGTTGCAGTGCTTTGTGTCTCTCTGGAATTGCCAGGGTGATGACACACCTTTTTCAAGCCTTTCATTCTGCCATCTTGTTAGGATTTTGCACCTGTTCTGGGGTGAGCTTCCAAAGCACTGGAGGTGTCCGCTGCTCTAGATGCCTGCCCATATCCTCCCACACTGCCTGCCACTCATAACTCTCCTGCCTCAGAAAGATCTCTGGATGGCATTCCTAAGGAGTTGGTTAACCTTGGACAATACCTGAAGTGCACTCAGGAGACATTACAATAAGAACATCGTGGTCCGAACATCCCCAGGATATTCAAAGACCTGAAGAGCTTATCATAACTAGCCTGGAGCGGAAGAAGCAGGTGAAGGAGAAAGGGAGAGTGAACAAGTGGAAAAAAAACATCTCCACCTGTCCCCTGCATAGATTGGCTCCCTGAAGAAAAAAGGTCCTTGAAATATCCTCCCCTGAGGTAGCCTATGCCAAGGAAGCACGGAGCATCCGGGCCAGTCCCAATAGGGTGCTTTTGCCACTCGCTCCCAGTTAGGCTCACGCTGGTATAGGCCTTGGGTAATTCTTGATGCACTTATGATATCTTCCTCTTTGTCTTCCTGTTCCTCTGATGGCCCAGCCACTTTGGAGTAGCCTATCTCATCTTCTCCATTCCCAGTCTGAGTAGGAGTTCATCTGCTTTCTAAATGACCTGACTTTCTCATCCCTTTTTAAAAAGTGGTGTGATGTTCCCCTTTTTGCATTCACCAGGGACATCTCCCGACTGCCAGGACTTTTCAGCTATGATGGAGAGAGGCTTGGCAACTACATCAGCCAGTTCCCTCTGCACCCTGGGATCCATGTCATCAGGTCCCATAGACCTGTCCCTGGTGTTTAGATTCATCAGGTGGTCTCGAACCTGCTCTTCGCTTACAGTGGGTGGGACTTTGATCCCCCAGCCTCCATCTACAGGTTCAGGGAAATGAAAGACTTGGGAAGCTCGTCTACCAGTGCAGACGGAGGCAAAGAAGTTGCTGAGTACCTCAGCCTTCTCCACGTCTGTTGTTACCAAGTACTCAGCTAGAGAAGCTCATTCCTAGGATAATAAATTAGCCACCTCTAATCACTTACTCCTATTTTCACCCCTCAGTCTATTTTCACAAATGTTAGAGGTGCATGGTGGCCCTCGGGGACTCCTGCTCTCTCCACAGCGCAGCAGCCCGAAGAAAGCTGGGTCCTCTCTTGTGCTGTTCCTCGAGGCTTTGTGCAGAAGGGATGCCACCTCTGGCACCAGGGCTGGGGGATGGGAAAGAAGCACTCACACAACCCCTGAGAATTGGCAACAGAGTGGTCTATTCCTGGGAGGTCTTGCAGGTAAGCCTGCGGCATGTCCATGGTGTTTGGTGGCTCCAAGCTAATGCTTGGGATGGAGCCTGAGTGACGACGAGTAGGGAGCTGGCCAGGCACTCCTGCGATGCTCTTTGTGTGCTTGGAGAGAGTAGAGAGCAAAGACATGCCGCGTGAGTCCCATGTCTGTTCTGGCCAAGGTGGATCCACTTCCATCGGTTCCTCCACGTCTTCTGGTGGATCCAGCTCCATGGGCTCCACGGTGTTGGGCAGAAGGCTAAGCCAGTCCTTGCCCGGGACTGCCCAAATGGGATGCCTTCCATCTGGCATGTTTTCAGGCCAGGGTGCCGAACCAGGGGGTCGTCTAGTTCCACGCCTTGGTCTCATGCCACTGTTGGGTTGATTTTCATGTGTGGGTCCAACGCTGCTGTGTGGTTTCTGGCCCTGACTGTGTCCCACACTTTGTTCCGTATGGTAGGCACGCCTGTGCTCCCCGCGTCTGTCTGGCTGATGGTCCTGCCTTTGCCCCATGCCACTGTTGCGGCTATGGGAAGGCCCAGGCCCCCTGTTGCTGTGTGGTTGAAGCGATGGCCTGTTCCCTGCATCGCTGCGGTGCCAATGGTACCGCTTATAGGTGTTTGGGCTTGCTCGACAGGCACGCCTCTGCTCCGTGCGGCTGTCTGGCCGATGTTCCTGCCTTCGCCCCATGCCATTGTTGCGACAATCGGAAGACCCATGCCCCGAGTCGCTGTCTGGTTTAGGGGAAGGAAGACACACAGCTTGGACTTGCTGATATTTAAGCCTGTCCTTGCTGGGTCCTGGCCGCACGTGATGCCTTTGATCAGGAGACTTTTCTGGCTAGGGTGCCTAACCATGGGGTTGTCCACTTTCACACCTAGGTCCCATTCCACTGTGCGGTGGATTTCCATTTGTGGCTCCAATGCTGCCATCTGGTTTCTGGCCATGCTTGGATCCCACACTGTGTTGAGGACTATGGGCACACCTCTGCTGCATGCGGCTGTCTGGCCGATGTTCCTGCCTTCGCCCCACGCGACCATTGCGTGAATTGTAAGGCCCATGGCCCGAGTCGCTGTCAGGTTTAGGGGAAAGACGGCGCACGGCTTGGACTTGCTGAAATTTGAGCCCGTCCTTGCTGGGGCCTGGCCGCATGCGATGCCTTTGTTCAGGAGACTTTTCTGGCCGGTGTGCCGAACCACGGGGTCGTTCACTTCCATGCCTAGGTCCCGTTCCACTCTGCGCTTCATTTCCATTTGTGGGCCCGATGCTGCCATCTGGTTTATGGCCATGCTTGGGTCCCACACTGCGTTGCGTGCTATAGTCACGCCTGTGCTCCTTGTGGCTGTCTGGCTGGTGGTCCTGCCTTTGCCTCATGCCGCCATTTCGACTAGGAGAAGGCCCAGGCCCCCTGTCACTGTATGGCTGAGGGGCCGGCCTGTTCCCCGCATCGTTGCGGTGCTGATGATACTGCTTATGGGTGTCTGTGGGCTGCACGCCAGAGCTCCCTTGGGCACTGGTGTCTGTTGTGCCTCTGGCGCTCTGCCTCCGCCCATGACGCCTCTCCTTCTCTTCAGCTGCCTTCCTTGTTGGTGCTTGCTGGGACTGCATCGCTGTCCTCTCACACCAACGAGGGCTGCCTCTCGCCTTGCTGCTTCTGATCTTCTTTCTGCCGCACAAGCCGGCTGTCAGAGTGCCTAGAAGCTCAGCGAGTGGCGGGCCAGCGGCAGGGGGTGCTTTTTATAGGGCCCCCAGCAAAGGCGGGGCAGTGGTGGCCACTGTGACCTCAGCAAGGCTCTGTGATGACACGGAACTCCTGGAAAGAGTCCAGTGGAGGGCCACAAAGATGATACAGGGCCTGAAGCATCTTCCCTATGAAGAAAGGCTGAGAGACCTGGGTCTGTTCAGCCTGGAGAAAAGAAGACTGAGAGGGGAATCTCATCAATGTGTATAAATACCTGAGGTGTGGGAGACAGAGGGATTTGGCCAACCTCTTTTCAGTGGTTTGTGGGGACAAGACAAGGGGCAACGGCCACAAAATGGAGCACAGGAAGTTCCACACCAACATGCGAAAGAACTTCTTCACGGTGAGAGTGACGGAGCACTGGGACAGGCTGCCCAGGGAGGTTGTGGAGTCTTCTCTGGAGATATTCAAGGCCCGTCTGGACGCCTACCTGGGCAGCCTGCTCTAAGGAACCTGCTTTGGCAGGAGAGTTGGACCCGATGATCTCTCAAGGTCCCTTCCAACCCCTTCAATTCTGTGATTCTGCTGTGTACCTGTAAAACAGGGATGTACTGAAGTCTTGGAGAGGTTGATTGGTATCTAATTACCCAAGTGGTTATCTTCACACCTGATTCTCCTCTAACAAGACACAAGATGTAACACAAGAAACTCTCCCTTGACTCTGGGAGGCTTTCAGTTCTGGCTTATATCAGCATAACGTCCCCAGGGATGAGGTTCTCCTCTTTTCATGTGATGCCCATTCTCAGTTGCTGCTTATGAAGTGGATTAACAAAACACTCCTAATCTGGAGAAATTGAGAGAGTTGAAATAGAATTACTAACTTGCTAGAAACTATAGCTTTCTGAAATGTCATCTTAGCCTGAGACACAGTTTAGTTTCCCTTATGTAAAAAATAATTAGCAAAACTTCATTTTAGAACTTGTGAATATAATTTCAGATATTTTAATGTGGATTTATTTTGTATTATATTACCTATTGTAATATATAGAGTGCACCATCACAAACATTTATACAAACATCTGTATTTTTCTTGTACTGGACCCAGCACTCCAGGTGCAGCCTCACCAGTGCTGAGCAGAGGAGAAGGATCGCCTCCCTCAACCTCCTGGCAACATTTTTCCTAATACAGCCCAGAATGCTTTTGGCCTTCTTGTGGCATGCATGTATGGGTGGCCCATGGTCAGCTTGTTGTCCACCAGGACCTCCAGGTCCTTCTCTGCAGAGCTGCTTTCCAGCTGGTTGGCACCATGCATATGCTGGTGCCTGGGGTTGTTCCTCTGCACGTGCAGGACTTTGCTGGACCCATTTTCCCTTGCTGAGGTTCCTCCCTGCCCATTTCAGTGGCCATTTGAGGTCCTTCTGAAGGGCAGCACACCTCTGTGATCACTTTAAATATGGTAGAGTTGCCATTCCCTGTATCTTCACGATAGTTAAAGGCTGCATTCGTATGGCATTCTTTGTCCTCTTCCATGCTCCAGTCTGTAGGAGCATCTTGTGATTTCTGTCTCCTACAACATGGTAAGGAACCTAACCAGGTGGTTTCTTGGTACACAAGGGAATCTCAAAGCTGGAAAACAGTTGGATGCCTTCAAATCAAACTGTATGGAAATGCTGTGGTACAAGCAAGGCAGTAAAGGATTTGTAGGTATTGAACAGAGCACTTCATAGGAAATAGTACATTTCTTCAGAGCCAGTAAATATATTTTTCATTCAATAGCTAAATAAATATGACCTCTTTCAGAAAATCAGGTTATGGATTTAAAATACAATGTAAAGCTGTTACAGGAATATGAAAATAAGCAAGAATAATAATGAATGAGTAGGTATATAATAACAGTCTTCCCAGCAGACTTTTGGTTCACCTAGTTGGACAGCCTACCTCAGGCAAGGACCAACACTTCAGTTTTCAGAAAAATACAAAACTCCTTTTATGTGCAGATTTATGTGCAGAGCACAGAAAGTGCTGCATCCTTATTATATTCCAGGTTTCTGGTCTTGTAACAATCAGTAACATATACATCAGAGAAAAAATTCTTGTAGTCTAGGTGTGGAAAATAACATTTGTTTTGCTTGGAAATTTGTATTCTCCTGAAGACAAATTAGAAATGTATGTTCTCTTGCAAGAGAAGGGCACATCTCATTTTAAACTGAAACTCTGAGCATCTGGAAGTACCTTTCTCCCTCCTTTGGCTATAGAGACTGTCTCAGCAAGTTGTGTCTCAGCAAGATGGACACAATTCCCTATGATTAATTTGTATCTAGAAGCATAGTGTTGTCTAATTTTTGCAAAGACTAAAACTAGACTCTCAGTCTATAATGTCTGATGGCAATAAGTAGCATATACACTGTGATTAGAAATAATGCTGTTACCAGTATCCTGTGTGTGGATAATGTTTTTGGACTCATTTCTGCTTATATTGTCTAATTTTGCCTTTGCTTTTGCTGGAGTCAGTTCAAGTTTTTCATACTCTTTATACATTTTTACAGATCAAACATTATTGCTGCTATCTTCTAAAGCCTAGGAGAAGGACGCTAATGGCTAGCCTTGTGTTTGCAGACCATCCAGTGTCACTGGATTTTAACACTGCCAAAGACAATGGCATGTTTTTCCCTCCAAAGGTTGATTAGTTAATGAAGTCAGGTTGCTTGTTACAAATACAATAAAGACCTCCTTTAGACATATACACTTAGCCACCCAAGGCTATGGCATCATTATGAGAAATGTCAGAGTCATGCAGGGAGCAATATTAAGTACTCCCTAATTTTGTTTACTGTCATTAAAAACTTGTGCTCAAGACATGCTCAGCCACGAGAAAACAAAATCCCTCTCAAAGTATTAATTACAGATTTTATTAAAAGCATACAGAAGGGTTGCAGCATAACCGAGCAAACAATCACTGTTCCCTCACCCCAGGAGAGGGGAGGAGAAGGAGTCCCAGTGACAGGGAGCTTAGTTGCTTTTGACAAGAAGGGAAACATAGATCTCCTAATTAACAGCGCAGTTAAAGAAGGGTAAGCAGCTTGTTGCCAAACATAACCACGGGGAAAACTGTAACTGCTGTAATCAAGAGAGTTATTTACCCAGTCAATAAAAACGGGCTGAAACAAATGACATAATGGAAATATGCCCTGAGTAGCCGTGGTGTGAGAAGAGGATGTTTCCAAGGAACATCGATGCTAGTGTGTGGTTCGTGCTCGGTTTAAATCCCTTCTCAGTCCTGAGGAGCATGGGGTGAGGCAGGTACTCAGCTGATGGTATCTTGGGTTGTGCGTGTGGTGGTGGGCACTGACCTTGGATGTCCTGTGAAATAAGAGGAAGATGAAAGAGAAGATAATGTCTGCAGCCTAGGAAGATCCAACAAGACCTGCCAGCCCAGAAATTCCCCAGCTATTGATCAGTCAGCTTTCAGGCTGTGGGATAAATTTGTGATGAATTCCAGGATATTCGAGTCTTCATCTAAACATAGCTGGAGACAAAAATTGTTATTCTCTCTAGGATTTACTGGGTTCGTGACTGTATTAAAGAACTAGTAAGTCTTTTTCACAACCTTGACAGCGTCTTCCAGAGAGCCCCCAAAGGAATGAAAATCACTTTTACAAATCTCAGTCTAAAAGGGATTTGGCATGCATCAAAAAGCAAAATGACACTCTGCTGACATTTACCAGGATACCGGAAAATGCCCCAGCATCAGAGCTACCCGGCTTGCCCCGACCTGCTCAGGGCTAACTAATTTACCAGTCAACACCAAGTCCAGTTCTGTGTACATTTCAAGGTGTAAACCATGGTCACGTTTAACTGTGGGGTTTTTCTTTTTTTGTTTGTTTTTTTCCCCTGTCCATAATAGATTACCCAGAATGTCAGCCATAGCCTCACATGATAGTGACAGAATCACAGCATTTTTCCCCCCACCATCACCACTGGAGGGGACCTCTGGAGGACTCCAGAGGCCAGCTGGTTCCATCCCCTGCTCAAGCAGGACCACCCAGAGCAGCTTGCCCAGGAGCCCGTACCCTCAGGCCTACATTCTTGGTGTCCTGATGTCCTGATATCGTGGTAGTACATTCATCAGTGACAAAATGCTAAAATAAATCCATGGATGCATACTTGAGGAATACTGATTATTGTTGATCCAGGTATCACCCAGCGCATGTAGATGACTCTCAGCTTCAGAAATACAAATACATTTAATCTTACAGCTGTACTGAGCCAGCTCCAGGTAATGCGTGATCGGATTTTCTCAGACCCTTCGGTACTCCTTCAGATGAGCAGGGCTCTGGTAAGGAGGAAGCTGTTGTTTGAGTCAGGCCGAATAGGGACGTTCAGGACTGGGACTGACATATCATAGCTTTAAGCTCAAAAACCGCCTTTTAAATTAGCTTTGATGTAATCTCCTCAACCTCTGCTAACAAAAAAAGCCAGCCATTATGTTTTGTGTAACTGCAGCCAAAAGTAACAAGTAGCGTAAAGATGCATGTGCTATTGAATTAGTTCCCGGCTTTAGGACGCCTAAGTGCCTGTGTCCACACTGAAGTCAGCTGCTTAGCTATTCAGACTGTCACTTCTACACAGCTCTCTGGACGCAAGGGATCAGTTTCCAAGCGCATTCCCGCTGGGGAAGACACTGGCAGTGCAACCACCAGGTGTGAGTCACCGTGCCCATAGAGCCTCACTCCGCTCATGTTTTTCCAGGCTTGGCAACCACGTTAAGTTACACAAATGCAAATAGGCAGAGAATGACATCCAGCAGATCTGATCTGACTGACCTCATTTTCTCATCTGCACAGCCACAAAGTGAAAGCAACCTACGGAAACAACTAGATTTAGAGCTGGGGAAAAAAAAAAAAGCAGTGAAGGCAAATGAAAGATCTGACCCAGCTGGAAAATCCACCTCTAAGTTCCTAAGTAAATTCTTGATGTTTTTTCACTTTCCTAGAATACAACTGGTGGGCAAGCTTCCAGGTACTGGGGCAGCAAGAGAGCAATTAAAATGTTTCCCGAAGGTCCCTTTGCCAGAAATTTAAACATTTGCCCTACAGGCTGTCCCCAGGAGGCTCGGCTGCCAAAGGCTGTCTGTTCAATGGGGTGGGAGGATCCACAGTAGGCTCATCTTACTAAACCTTAAACCTTTGGCTACAGACTGTTACCATGCCTCAGGTGCCGAATGCATCCCTTCAGCAGGGGAGAAGCTTTCCTTGAAGATCCTGAGATCAGAGGGAAACAGGAGAAGCCTGGGATCTGCACAAAACCGTAGGAGAGGACTTCAACCCCAAACCATGCACACAGCCCTTCACTGGAGCACAGTGGGAATGGCACCTGCTCGCAGCACACATCTATCTAGCCTGTAAGTACCCCCATCATTCCAGAAAGCAGTTACGGTTGTCTCCTAAAAGTATATTATTATGTTGAGTGATGAATGGCACTGTGAAATATTACCTATAATCAGCACCCTTTAGTGCAAAGCTCATTAAGTTCCTGACAAATCTAGTGTTGACAGCACTTTAATTTTGTTTTATTGCCGCATTTTATCTCACCAATTTCTCCCTCTGATTTACTGTTAATAATGACAGACAGCAGAACTGCACAGGGCTTGGGAATCAGAAAAATAAGTATTCAAAATAAGTATTCATCTTTTCTAAAAGTCCCCAATTTAGGCCATAGGAACAGCAAGTACTAGACAATGCAAGCATTGAGAAGGTGATTAAAGTTTAATAAAACTGTCAGCTGAAATAAACCAATCTCCTTGCAAAACATTCTGCTTGCCAGGTGCTCGGATTTTAGCTGTTAAAAAATTCCCTTTCAACAGTCTGCTTAAATGTGCAGCAGACTCATGTTGTGACTGCCAAGTCACAATTCGGTTTTGTGCGCGGTCTGTTGAGACTCGGTAACAGAAAAGATTGCAAAAATGACACATTCAGAACCCGCCACGGCAAGCACTACGTAGAATAAATGAATTGTTATTTAATGAATCGCTCCTAAGCTACTCCTATATCTCACTGTCCAAGGTAGGTTTGGAGCCTGGGCTCTCACTGGTGGCTTCATAGTAGAGCATCTGATTCTCCAGCCACGTAGTCATTTACAGCTGTCCAAACTGCATATCGCTACCAGCCTGATTTGACAGAATTTTCCATCATTTTTTTGCATTTGTGTGTGATTATACCAAATCCGGGGCAGTGAGAAATCAAGCAAGAGGCCACTTGAGAAGGAAACAGGTCAAACAGCAAGCTGAGTGTCTTGAAAGCTGGGATGTTCCCAGGGGATTCCCATTTCCTTCAACGAGAACATCACCCCCCAAGGTTTTGCGGCGCAGGGCTCCTTGGCTGCAGATCCACCATCTCGTTGGCTCCCTGAGTCAGAGGGAGAGGAGAAAGGGACCTCGGATGATCAGGAAACCAGGACAGCCCAGAGAGTCCAAAGTTCAAGAGGCAGCCTGGCTCTCAGGAAGACATCCCATGTTCTTCCCTTCTTCTTGCCTTTTGGGTGCTATCCTTAATGCTTGCAACTTTAAATTATATTGCAGGGCTCTTAGGGGGAGGCGGAATGTTTCTGTCTGTTTATATTAGGTCAGTTCAGTGCATTAATTTGGTGTTCCAGGTCCCTATACCGCTTGGGCTAGCACAGAAATACACACACTCGTGTGTATATATATCTAACTAAAACTCTTTTGATAGGACAGCATTAATTTCCCCCGCAAAATTCTTGTTCAAAACAAAGAGAGCTAAAATATGCAAAATTACCAGGTCACATGAGTGTCAGCAATGCCTGCATTTTTAATTTTCCCATACTTTCTCTGTGCTTGTGACAAAATTTGCAAATTTATACAAAGCTTTAATTAGTGCTGGGTGGTGAGAACTGGAAGGCTTTATGAAAACACCCATTTGCAGTTTTATACAGAGGCTCCTAAAGATAATGAGATAAAACTTGTGTTTTTCCCTCCCCTGCTCCTGGCTTTCCAATAATGCTTCCAACAGGTACTGTACCTTGTACAGCATTATCTGTAGAAGTGCACTGCAAAGTAAGATCATAATAAGAAAAATAAGGTGTGCTATATTTAAGGAAAGAAGAATTTTGTTTCTTTATGCCTTTGACAAAGTCTTTGAAAAAAAGCATAATTTGAAATTATGTGGGCGGAGCTTTTTGGCAATTAAAAGCAATAACTGAATGAGACAGTTCTGTTGAAGTATTAAGATCATAAGAAAAGTCAGCCCACTTAGATAACTGAGGTTGAAGGACTGCAGTAACTGTGTGATAACGAAATGACACATTCAAACCTAGATAGAGGATGATGCTTATCAAGTTATTTTTCTTATTAATTATACTCAGTGTTAAACACACCTACGGATCTGAAATAATCGATCCCCTTCTGTCCCTGATGCAACTCAATTACAATTGGTCCATCATTTCTGATGTTACTTAATTTAATCCTTGATAAGAAATCACAGCGGGGCTCCAGCCTCCTACTGATGTGTGTAGAGGAAAAGAGTGTGCACAGACTACAAGCAAGGAAAATGTGTGACATCTTCAGGGAACAAAAATCATTGTTTGTAGCAAGAGCCGTATTAACCACACTGCCTAGCGTTCTGCTGAATGTATTGCTAAAGAGTTTCACTGCGGGGCTGTCAGAGAGCTCCATACCCCCACTTCACAGGAATGAAACCCCAAGGTTTGACTCTGCTGCCTGGTAGTACAGGTTAGGGTTGTGCTAATATCTTTTCTTGCCTTGTGGCTTAACCAAAAAAAAAAAAAAAGGCAAACCAACCAAACAATAACAAAACAGCAACAACAACCAAGAAAATAAAAAGGGACATAAAATATTTTTTTTTTCAGGGTTTTGCACTTATTTTATTTCCTACCAGATTAAATGTTTTGCCTGAGGACTTCTTTTAAGACCATTGAAAAGCATGGGAAATGACAGCCTAATTCACCACATTGTTAGTGTTGGTGGTGATGACGCTCAATTAATAAGCATCCCAAGCTAAGCTGGGGGGAGGCTTCATGTCAGACTTTTCCTGGACTAAGAGGTTGTGAACCCTGCCCCCTGTTCTGTGTTCCAGTCACCATATCAGCTGCCCCTCAGCTCCAGAGCAGTGGGCAGGGCAGACTTTTGTAAGAACGTCCTCCAGTAGAGAAATTAACGTGTGAATAGACTATGGCGTTGGCTAACGTAGTGATTTCATTTTTTGACTAGAGGAAAAATATCTTTATAGAAATGGGACTTCAGTCTTCTGATCTGGACCACTAAGGGCCATGTGTTCACCTTGATTTCTGTACACAAGATGGCTTGAGGCTGGCAGGGCCCCCCGGAGGCCCCTGTTCCCACCCCTGCCCAAGCAGGGACACCCAGAGCAGGCTGCCCAGGACCACGTCCAGGCGGCTTCTGGAGATCCCCAAGGAGGAGACCCCACAGCCTCTCTGGGCAGCCTGTGCCAGGGCTCCGTCACCCGCCCAGCACAGAAGTGCTGCCTGGTGCTCAGAGGGAGCCTCCTGGGTGCTCGGCTGTGCCCATGGCCTCCTGCCCTGGATGTCGAAGGAGGGTCGAATTCCTCTTCACAAAAAAGCTGTATTCAGCAAAATTTGTTATTTTTGTGCTTCGAGTGCTGTCTAGAACAGGAGTACTCACCCTTTAACCTGACTGACACTGTCTCATGGGCCAAGAGCAGTCCTCAGGCAGGATACATGTCACCCCATGGAGCAGGGGGTGCTGAAGGGGTGATTTGAATTCTCTGTGGCGGGAACAAACAAGTCAGCAGGGGCTGTGAAGTCTGCCGCCACCAACTTGCCCAGTGTAACCTCATCCTGCAAAAATGAAAGGCTGACACACCAGGAGAGCTGCTGTTGCTGTCTGCCTGCAAACCGGTCCCAAAGCATACAGGAGACTCTAATATACAGCTCTCAGCATCAGTTTTTTTTGGCTAATGATGACCTTGAACCATGTGTTCCTGCTTCCCTTCCCACTGAGAGATGTATGTTCTGGATAGAAATGTGTGTGAATCACTCAGGACAGTAGTTTTCTTCTGCAAATCTTCACTGCTGGCTTGCCAGGAGGATGAAGCAAACAGTCCTGACACCCCGTTCCCCCCCCTACACTGCCCCAACACCCCCAGAATCCACAGCCTAACGCATGTGGCATTCTCCCAGACTGACTTTTGCTGGTTTGAAGGGAAGATGGAAGACGTCATCTCTCCTGTGTGTGCTTTTATCACCACTGGAACAAAGACTTTTCATTCTTCTTCTCTTCCTTTGATGAGCAATGAAAGATAAACCACAGGATTTGCAGATCCAAAGAGAAGCTGAGGCACGCAGCGGAAGAGCTGGCTGCTGCGGGATGCTGCAGGTAGGGGCAGCCATGGGGTGCCCCAAGGCACACCCCTCTGTAACTGAGTGCCAATGGCTGCAGGTGGGCTGGGAGGAAGAGGAGCAAAGAGATTTCAGAGCTGCTTCTCTCCAGTATCCCTTGGGCTCCGTGTCAGCAGCCAACCAAACACCTTCTGTGGTGCAGAGATCTATATCTAGATATTTAAAATATATATATGTATGTATTGCTCAGTGTACTTCCAAGACGTTGTGTATTGGAATATCACATTGGATATCATATTTGCACATGAAGGTTGGCATAGATTTTGGCCCTGCTGCTTTAAGATCCAAAATGTTAATCTGGTCACCTAACCTGCAGGCTCTTTTAGTGCAACTTCTGCACGATGACAGTGGTGACTACGGTACTGCACAGCCCCACACGGCTTGGTTGCCCAGCCTATCAGTCATAGCACTGCTGCTGTTAGCTGCCCCGAGAGCTCCAGGCTGGTTGCAGTCACACTAATTGGGGCCGGCATGCACATCGACTTGTAGAAACTTGTATCAAAAACAAATACGTGGGGGGCCTCTCTCTTCCACAGGTAACAGTTTCTCTAAGAAACCTTTAATAAAAGGCTGTTTATCAAGAGATGTCTTCTCTACGCATCTATTGGCATTTGTTTATCGAGCAGAACAGAATATTTTTATGCGGCTTCCAGCTGATACTGGTCTCAGAAGTGCAGAATGGATGAGTAATGTGTGCTGTCTCTTTACTGGCTGCCTCCAAGTCATAAACCGTGTGTTTGTCCAGCTTTCATTAGAAAATGGTAGAGTGACAGGATTTGTTTTCGATTCCAAGAACACGGGACATCATTTCTTTGAATGAATTTAATTTATTAACACTTGATTTGTATGTAAAGGCAATCTGCATCACGTATACTGAGGTATTATTAATGATTTTCTCGAAGGACAGACAAGCAAATTTAAGGTGGCTGCTATGTGCAATTGAAGCTGTAATGCAGTCTCCTAAAAAGAGTTTATATCTGCTCAGTGCAATGATGACTGCTGAGAAAGATAATGCTGACACATCCAGAACACTAAGGCAATAGAAAAAGATGGTATCACGTCACATTATTCAGTATTACCCTGCCTTTCAGTATTATTATGCCTTTTTTCTAAAGGAACCAAACTAGGAAATAAGACACAAATAAGCAGGGTTTCAAAATCATTTTTGGCAAAGATAACAACACATTTCCAAAGAACATTTAATTCAGAAGAGCATCTCACCCAGAGATTTTTAGTTAATTGCAGACACCAGACAAAGGAATCGCAGAAACTCTTCCATTTCTGAGGAAGAGCCTGTAGCAACTCTACAGGAAAAACAAAAGACACAGAAACCTCCCCAGCCCTCCTGAACTTTCTCCAAGCCCAGCTCACAGCCCCCACGTCAGCCGTGCCCAGGGGAGCCAGGGAAAAGTGAGTCTGGCAGCAGGCATCAGCTCCTCCTGCACGGGCAACCCGGCAGCTCTCTGTTACAGCTGTGGGAAGCGGGCACACATAGGGACATTTTGTTCCTCCCGAGTTCCTGACCATAAGGACATTTTCATCAGATAGCTTTAGAAACGTTGCTGTTTTAAAATGGCAGCCAAAGATGTGAGTTAAAAGGCTACAGTGCCAGCTCAACCTCACGGCTAGCATCAGTACACAAAATCCGACACAGCCCAAACCACAATCCCTACTTTTGGTTCCCTGGGGAATATTTATTCTACTCAGATCGGGTGGGTGAAGGATTTCAGGCCAGAACCTACCTGGAAACTGAAGAAATTGGTGGCGTTTATTTAAAACAAACAAACAAAAACAAATACATACATTAAAAAAAACCCAACAACCTACATGCTGGTGCACTTCTTTGCAGCCACTTTGCAGCTGTGGCACACCGGGGGCATTCGCCTGTGGCAGTTAGAATCTTAAGGGAATGAGAAAGGAGGATCAGAACATCTGAAAAAACAACCCAAAAAAGACAACTACTTGTGAGATATGGCTTCAGCTTCTGCAAAGCTGTGGGTGTCCTCCCCCTTCAGGTTTCTGAAAGATTGGGAGGCCTTTTTCTCTTCTCTTCTGTGTCCCCCACGCAAGACCCTATGCATACAAAAGATGCCTTCCATGAGTCATTATGGGAGCATAGCCTGGTGGCTCTGCACACCTTCTTCTGTCTATCTGGAGATTGAAATCACTTTGGCTTTGAAGTGCTCCACAGCAAATTTAGGCAGTGTAGCTATCTCGCAAGAAGACATCTCCTGGCTTTTGTAGAAATTGGATAGCAAAATAATGAATAAGACCATGGACACACATCCTTTTCTGCTTCCAGCTTAACAGCTCCCAGCCCTCACCAACTCCAGCTGCTGCTCCTTAGAAATGATTGCACAAGATGGGTCATTTGCAAAGGCCGGAGCTGGTGGCAGTGGGGACTTCACCGTGTGTTGCACTTCATGAACATATGTGGCACCAGATTTCTAAGCACCTGTAACAGTGGGAAAGTGGTGAGAATATCTTACTGATTCTAAGGATTGTATTCAGTAATTTTACTAAAATGTTTTATTCATAAAGCCCTATGGCACTTACACCGTGTTTTCTAAGCAAACGTTTGGTACAAAAATGTTTCCACAGAATAAAACAATTGCTTATGAGTTAAGGCTTAAACAGTATATCACAAAAAGATAATTAGCTAGGGTTTTTTTTTGTTTGTTTTGTTTTGCTTTTTTCCTGTAGTTAATGACAAAATTAGTCCAAGGAACTTCTGAATCACCCTTGGTTTTGATGTGGATATTTCCAGCATAATTGACCAAACTGATTTAATTATACTAATTGGTTGCTTGAGGTACTAACTTTAGATTGACCAAGACTGGCAATAAACACTTGTTGGCTCAACCCTCTTAATTATATAATCCTTCCCATTACCCCATCAAGATTGGAAAAACTCCCTCCTTTACAGCTGGGAAGAGCACTTTGGTACTAGACTGGAACAAGCTTTTTGCCCCTCTACAGCCCTGACATTAGCACAAAATCACTGTTGCCTTGCCCAGGTAGTGCAATTTTCTGGTTACCACTGAACTATTAGTAAAATATTTCAGTTTACCATATCTGTATTGTACTGATTTAACCACACCTCATCTGATATTTCCTTCTGATAGGTGGTGTTGGCCTGCCAACTCATTTGTGTTAACTTCATCTCTTTGGCCATCAGCCTCTGAAAGTATGGTGCAGGTCTCTTTACTTTAGTGTCACAGTTAAGTCATACCTTAATACACCATTATTTGACTCTATTTAATATAGATAAAGTCTAGGATTGTTCATAGGTCTTCCCATCTGTTGCTATTATACAGAGTAGGGTAATCAGCGCTAGCTAACAGATGAACAGAATTACTTTCAGTAAGGTTACAAGAGGCAAGAATGATTTTAGGAGGGAATATTCCCCCTGCATATGTTTAGAGAAACACACTGCCTGCCATACTTGTGATTTTGCATGAGCTTTCTTTATTTTTATTCATTGTCCTTGTAGCAGCTACGTTGTGCCTAGCCCAAAAGGCACTGTTGCTAAATCTCGTGGTCCTTAATCAGAATAGAAATATCTGTTTTAGTTACAGATTGCTACAGTAAACAGTCCCTTCTCAGTGTAGATGGAGAACATTGACAACAAAGTACAAAATAACCCATCATCTTAGCCATCCATCCAAACTTTTTGTGAGAAGCATTTTAGATAAACTTTTTTATGCTGCTGCTAGAAATGACCTGAAATAAGCAGCTGTCTTTCCATCAAAAACTGTAGTCTGGTATCTTCGGTGGCAGGACTTTGTAAGGACAACCTGAACCTGATACCACAGTAAACTGGGGTCTGTGCTATCTTAATTTTGAAAAGTTCTGTGTCATAACAGAAGCAATGAGTATTTTGGGTCTGCTGTACCTTGACAAAAATCATTTAAAGCCTTTGCAACAAATGGCTGTGAAACAAAGGTCCAAAGGCTTTGAATGTCTCATGGTTAGTTATGGTTACCTCAAAACTGGGGAGATGCTCTGCTGGACCTCATGCTTATGGACAAGGAAGAACTACTTGGGCTGTGAAGGTCAGGAACAGGTTTGGCTGCAGTGACCATGAGATGGTCGCATTCAGGAACCTGAGAGAAGGGAACAAGGTAAAGAGCAAGGTCACAACAACATTGTTGACAACACCAAAGAATGCTGTTTTTGCCATAAGCACAAAAGCTGAGGTAGAAGGGTCTAATACAAGAAATCAAGAGAGCTGTTGGGAGGTGATATAAGCCCTCTAACCGTAAGTATTTCAGACTAGTCTAAGCAAAGAACTGGAGGCTGTACCACCTGAGACGTGTTTAATCCATTTAATACAGAATTCAGTTCAGTAGGGATTAACTCAAATTTAGGTTAAATTTGGCATGTTAATTTCAGCCCCAAAGCACTTTTTGTACGTTCACTGTTCTCAACCTGAGTGAACCCAAGCAGGTAGCGTTCCTGCTGTCATTGGAAATGGGGAGACTGGGGCAGGGGATAGCCTGTGTACTGTGGATACTGGTTATTTGGGAAGAGGTCTCGAGTCCCTAGACCTCTAGAGCAACCCCAAGTTCAGACGAAAGAAAGCTGGAGATGGACTCTATCAGGGAGTGTAGTGATGGAACAAGGACTAATGGCTTTGAACAAATGGAGGGGAGACTTAGATTAGATGTGACGGGAGGAAGAAATTCTTCACTCAGAACACAAAGCGCACATGGGAATTAGGGCTGAAGATGCACCTTGCTTTTGTTCTTTTCTGTAAATTAATTTTAATTACCTAAAAATCAGTGTTAAAATAAACCCAGGGTACAGGATGGGAGGTGGAGGGCAGTCCCTGTGGCCGAGGGGCAGCCTTTCTCTCTGGCAAGACAAATGGCCTGGGGGAGCCAGCCCCAGAAAAGGGGCCGTCAGCCCCCCAGCCTTCCTCCTTCTTCCATGTGAGGGCATCTTCCAGGCCGCTCCCAACACAGCCGCCTTTGGGCCACTCATGCTGGGCATCACAGAGCCTTGCTGAGGTCACAGTGGCCACCACTGCCCCACCTTTGCTGCAGGCCCTATAAAACAGGACCCCTGCAGCTGGCCCACCACTCGCTGAGCTTCCAGGCACTCTGACAGCCGGCTTGTGCGGCAGGAAGAAGAGCCGAAGCAGCAAGGCGAGCGGCAGGGCTCCTCGGTGTGAGGGCAGCAATGCAGTCCAAGGAAGCACCGAGCAGGAGTGCACCTAACGAGAAGTGTCGTGGGCAGAGGGATCGCGCCTGCAGCACAACTGACACCAGCGCTCAGGGGACCTCTGGCACCAAGCCCACAGACACACACAGGCGGTACCACTGGCACCGCAACGACGCGGGGAACAGGCTGGCCCCTCAGCCATACAGCGACAGGGGGCCTGGGCCTAACCAGTGGCACAATGGCGGCGTTGGGGGAAAGCAGGAGCATCAGGCAGACAGCCGTGGGGAGCAGAGGCGTGCCCATAATCTGGAACACAGCGTGGGTCCCAGGTATGGCCATAAAACAGATGGCAGCATCAGACCCATGCATGGAAATGAACCGGACAGTGGCATGAGACCTAGGGGTGGAACTGGAAGCCCCCATGGTTCAGCACCCTGGCCTGAAAACATTCCGGACGGGAGGCATCCTGTTTGGGCAGTCCCGGGTAAGGACTGGCTTATCCTTGTGCCAAACACTGTGGAGCCCATGGAGCTGAATCCACCAGAAGATGTGGAGAAAGCAATGGAAGTGGATCCACCTTGGCCAGATCTGACCCGGGACTACCCCGGCATGTCTTTGCTACCTGCCATCAGGGCGCACCAACAGCGTCGCAGCAGTGCCCAGCGAGCTCCCTACTCGTCGCGCAGGCCCTATCCCAAGCATTAGCTTGGAGCCGCCACACACCATGGACATCCCGCAGGCTCACCTGCAAGAGGTCCCAGCAATAAACCACTCTATTGCTGATTCTCAGGGGCTGTGTGAGTGCTTCTTTCCCATCCCCCAGCCCCTGTGCCAGAGGTGGCATCCCTTCTGCACAGAGCCTCGAGGAACAGCACAACAGAAGACCCAGCTTTCTTCGGGCTGCTGCGCTGGGGTGACAGCAGGAGTCCCCGAGGGCCACCATGCACCTTTAACATTTGTGAAAATAGACTGAGGGGTGAAAATAGGAGTGTGTAAGTGATTAGAGGTGGCTAATTTATTATCCTAAGAGTTTCTCTAGCTGAGTACTTGGTAACAACAGACGTGGAGAAGGCTGAGGTACTCAACAACTTTTTTGCCTCCGTCTGCACTGGTAGACGAGCTTCCCAAGTCTTTCATTTCCCTGAACCCGTAGATGGAGGGTTCAGGGAAATGAACTCCATAGATGGAGGCTGGGGGATCGAAGTCCCACCCACTGTAAGCGAAGAGCAAGTTTGAGACCACCTGCTGAATCTAAACAGGTACAAGTCTATGGGACCTGATGACATGAATCCCAGGGTGCAGAGGGAAATGGCTGATGTAGTTGCCAAACCTCTCTCCATCACAGCTGAAAAGTTCTGGCATTTGGGCAATGTCCCTGGTGAGTGGAAAAATGGAAATGTCATGCCCCTACTCTTCAACAGTTAAAACAAAGAATTGAGCAAAGAGCACTACGCTTCAACAATTAAAATAATTAGGAGACATTTCTTCTCAAAAAGAGTGGTCAGGCATTGGAACAGGTTGCCCAGGGAGGTGGTGGAGTCACCATCCCTGGGGGTGTTCGAGGAAAGGTTGGACGTGGTGCGTAGGGACATGGTTTAGTGGGTGACATTGGTGGTAGGGGGATGGTTGGACCAGATGATCTTGAAGGTCTTTTTCAACCTTAATTTTTCTATGATTCTATGATTCTATAAAAATGTCTACTATTTCATTTTTTAAAGCTTCAAATAAAACAAGAAAATTGCGTGAGCCACTTAACTCCCCACCCCTGAAGCCAGGAGAACAACACTCTGCTCTTGAATATCTGTATTTTACTCAGTCAGCTTCTGAAAATGTTCATAATATTTATGCAGTAAACAAGAACAGGGGAACAAGTTCCACTTGAGTAAATATGTATTGAATATTTATTGAACTCAGAGCATTTTACAAGTAAGAACATGTTGGAGAGAATTAATATCTTCAAATATGTTTTATTTATATTATAACAAAGTAATCATTTGAACAGTCCAAGATTGAACATGGCATAATGTAAGGAAAGCTAAGTTAGCTTTCAGCGCTACAGCTGACTCTGTGTGGAGGTGTCATTTTCCTGGATGACGCAAGCCACCGTCTTCCAAATACATGTGCTTCGTTGTGAACAGAAGAGTACTTTTCTCAGTACACCTTGATTTTGCAGATCGTCTATTCCCAGCAAAGAATGGTGTCCCTGTCCTATTGCCTGCATAAGCTAACAAAGAAAGGAACTGTGTTACTACTATACACAAGAGAAATAGCTTAGAAGGTGTATTTGACATCCTTAGGGTGTTGGTAGTGCCCCATTTCTTCTGTCAGCAAAGCTGTTTTACTTAGTTCCTGCGTCTCTCACCCCACCTATTCCTGCCTCCATCCTGCAGTTCATCATCCCATCAGGTGCACAGATGTGACCATGACGGGGACCTACCATAAACTGCATCAGTGGTGCTAAAAACCTGTCACATCAATGGAAAAACAAAACAAAACAAACAAACAAACAAAAACAATTCTTCATTGGTTTGGGTCATTGGTTGGTTTTTAAACAAGGGTGATTTGACTATTAGGGTAAGTACACACTCAGCCACCCTGTACTCCACTAGTATGCAGATAGCATGACTTCATCAGCTTTCAGAGGGTGAAATAAGTATTAGTTCACTTGATTTGCAAAGTGAAAGGTTATTTTGGTCCTACAAGAAGAGGTTTCAAACCGGGTTAATTCCCTAATAGCACATATTGGGACCTACGCACATAGAAATATAGATCTAATTATGCTGCATGTTTTCTTAAACATTTTAATAAATACATATTATTTGAGGGTAATAAAATAATTGTACTGGAATATAATAATGTATCATGCTCTGAGGGAACAAAAGGTATGAAAAATTTCTCATAAAAATTTTATCCTTTGGATATAATGTTGTTATTTGTATCTCAATATTATACAGACACATTATCCAGTAGGTTAAAGAGTTTTCAGTGCTAGCTACTGGGACTTGTTTGTGTTAAATGAGTCCCAGAAGGGTTTTCCTTTTAATCCCTGTATAGAAAGGAAAGATATTTAGTATTAGAAGTACTATAATTTTGAAGTTTTATATTTTAGAAAATTAAAAAATACCTGTTTGATTTCAGGAGAGCTCCACGTTTACTAAATTTAATACATATATCTCCTTCATCCAAGAAGACTGAATGAAGAAAAAAGTAATTTTACTGTAATTTGATCAAAGTTGGAACAACATTCCAACCCTTGTGCTGGGTAATTTGTCTAGGGAAGTACAAAAAGACAATAACAAAGAAGCTTTTGCTTAAAGTTCAAGTTTTATATATACTTCAGGTACTTAAATGTATTAAATGCCAAGCTGAAATAACTATGAGGTATCTCTGACTAAAGGATACAGTCTTCTAACCTAGGAAAGAGGAATTTGCATAAGAACAGGATGATTAATGAGTCAGAAGTCCTCTGGACGCTTGGATGAATTCATACACAGGCAGGTCCATTACAGCGAGTCAGCCCAAGAATTAAGGATGTACTTAGGTGTCTATATCATCGTGGTCTCAATTTGCTCTATGGTTTACTAAATTTAAAAATAAATTCAATTGTACCGATAAGTAATTTATTACATAACACATTTACCTGAATATTCAAGGCCAATGTTTCAAACTGAGCTCCCATCTGAGAACTAATAAAACAGCTGTGAAATTCCAGGTGATTTTTTCATCCCACTTTTATACCTCTGATGATAAGCTTTAATGAACTTTTGACCTTTGTTTCATACTACACAAATTTTTAGGATGAAATTTAATGAATGACTGACCTTTGGTTGTTACTGCACATCTACTAAAACTTCATAGCTTCATTTCAGGTTCTGATGCCAGCTTTCCTCCACTGATCAGTTAAATGTAAAAACAATTCTTATAAACTAAAACACACAGGCATTGTACTTGGGCATGGGGCTGTAAGAGCAGAATTGTTGGCTAGAAATTTAGTGGTGCATTTTTGTTAATAAAATCATCCTTTAAAATGCTACACTATGATTTCAAATAGATATGTCCATAGCATAAGCTTCAGTGTTATACAGAAATACTGAAAATTGGTTTAAAGATGTCTTCCTGAATTCCAGGGGCCATGCATCACATAGCATCCACGTGGGCTAACTTACCCTTCCAAGAAGCAGACTAAACTATTTCTTGTACCCAAAAGAGGCTGAATCTAAGTATAAATATCTCCGTACTACCCTATAGTGTGCAGTGTAGACAGACCTGAGCAAAACCTGATTTTCAGTGCAGCATTATTTGATTTCAGACTGACATCTCTGCACACCACACAAAGCAGTAAGCCTGCTTTGCTTTCTGCAGTTTAGTCTATCAACTAGAGATAAGAAAGTACAAAGAGCAGCAGAAAAGGTTTTCTCAATGGTACCTCCAAGGACAGTGAGACTGAAATTCACAAATAATTAAAACTGTGATAGCAGGGCAAAACTCAGCTCTGCTTTACAGCTGAGAACACAGCAACAGCCTAGCAGAAAAGATGATGTGCCTACACCATCCTGACAATGCCAGGACCTCCTCTGGCCTCCCGATCAGGTCACCACAGTCTAATATTAGGCTCTTGTGACTTGTGTCACAGCTGCAATGATGACTACCACCCAAGACGAGCCTCCGCCTCCTTCCCTCCCCCAGCCTGCTCGACATCTGGTCTTCCTCCGTCCTGCCCCCGTGGTCTCAGTGTGGAATAGATCTGATATTCAGAAGATGTCAGAACTCTCTAGTTGAATGTGGCTCTGAATAGTCCCACATCTTTCCTGGACTTCTTATCTGTATCCCTTGCTGTCTTCAGTCTCCTACCCAGACAGCAAGTCCTTCCTCCCAGCGTGGGAGCTTCCCCTTTGCTCTCTGCATCTATGCAGCCCTTAGCACACAAACGTCATGGACAGGGGGATTCTAGGAAATGCAAGTAAATGAATATATAACTTTGTATACATTTAGAGAGAACTTGTAAGCAGTTAGCAGTGAAATCAGTCGAAATGTTTATGTGAGCAACTGCCTACAAGAATGGGAATAACTGAAGAATTTTTGACTCTTCATGCAGAAGAACCAGTGCACTTTAGTCATCACTCTCAAGACCAAATAACCCAAGAGTACCTGGTCTAGCTTTTGGAGTATCTTCTGAAGGAATAGAAAAAATATCCAGAGTACTCATCTCTTCTAACAACTTCCAAGATGCTTCCTCAGGTGACCTAAACGATCCTGAGTTGTCACTGGCCATCTACGCAGCATCTTACATCCAATAGTACAGGTCCCATAAAGCTGCTTACCCTAGATGACTGTCTCTCATGACAGAGAGACATCAGTCCAGCACAGCATCATGTGCATAAACTCAGCAGCACAAATAGCACTTTTCCTTCATCTCCTGAGCTGCTTAATATCTTCCATAGCTCAGCAGGTTGATGACCAAAGCCACTACCACTCTCTGCCCAATCCAAATCCTACTCCTATCCCACAAAACAGAGGTCCACTTTTTCCAGAGTGATGGTCTGCTAAGGGAAGATGCCATATAAGATTAAAACTGGAGTCAGTGCATGATTCACACCAATAGAAGGCCAACAGGAGAAACCAGCACAACTGTAGACCTACTGTCCCCCACCCCTTTGCTTAGATGAACACGCAGCCCTGCAGCATATGGCACTGCATTTCTGACACCAGTCAGTCCCTCTCTGTATCTGTACAACTAATACAAAAGGATGAGAAGGTAAAGAAAGCGGGATTTACTAATGGAGAACGTATTGCCTGTGCTGCTCAGAAATCACAGCCCAAACCTTCTTGTAGCCTCTTTACCCATACCCCTACCTTCCTGCTCTCACTCTGTGCATTTGGCCACACAGCTCCTTGCAACTCTGGTCTTCAGCTGAGTCCAAAAAAAAACAGCTTTGTTTCTCATATAACACCAGGCATCCAGCATTGCACATAACTGGAAAACAGGCTTTTTAGCAAATGAGCCCTAGGATATTGGACATGCCCCAGAAAGCTGGGAGGACAATGTGGAGCCAGCCTCCGACAAAAAGCTCACAGCAGAATCTCTGTGCAAGCCCCAGGCTGTGTGAGCCAGCGGGGCTGAAATCCCCTGTCCCAGATCTTTCCAAGGCTGACACATTTGGGAAATGAAGGCTTATGCCACTGTGCACAGTACCCTGGACTGGCCACATAAACATCTGCAGTGAGGAGGGAGAAAAACGCGATAATGTCCTGAAGGCTGTCCTTGTGAAGGAGTTTGTTAGGCATTCACAAATACTTTGTTGAGGAAGTATTTGTTATGTTTCTGAAAGGAATAAAATTCCTTTATCACCAAAACAAGCTTATTGTAGCATTTCGTGATACTACCATAGACATACATTTCCCTCTAATGCTGTTTAAAGTAACTTCTTGGGATTTGAATCTGGATCTGTTTCCCTGTTCACCATGTTTACAGACTAGTCTATTACCATAGACAAGTTCAATAGCTTGTGTATGTTACTGTGCTACCTTTAATTGCTTTTGTAATTAAATAGGTTTGGGAGGTTTTCTACTGAAGAAGAATGTAAAAGACAATAATTCAATGCATGATTCAAGGCCTGCTGAGTCAATGGCAAAAAGTCATTAAATTTTTCATTAATATTTCTTCAAATATTTAGGAAATTGAGTATATATATATAAAAGAATGATGTTATTTTATTTTACTGCAGTATCTTTACAAAATCCTCAATTGAAAAGAATCATATATAATATTAAACTGTTTTGAAAAATGTAGACAAATAATTGGATAAAAAAGATAAAGAGGAAAACACAATATTTCATAATTATTAACTCTAGGGCCAAATTAAGCATCTCTGATTTAGACACCTAAACCAAGTGGCCAGACTCTCAGATATTTCAGGTATTCAGACATTCTTATCCAGCACATTTCAAAATAGGAGTATGTCGTCCAGTTGTTACAAAGAAGGCAGATTTTTCTGACCATCTTTGAAATAAGATTGCTTTTCTCAACGCAATGTGAATACTGCCATCTAGCTATGCAGTGACAGTATGTCTTCAGTTCTGCTTTAAGTACTTTCTCAGTTTTGGTTTCGACTAGAGTGGGATAGGGATAAAAAAAATAATCCGATTGCAATTCTGTTAATTGAAAAATATGTAGGCACCATTAATTATTAAAGTAATAATATAATATTACAAAATGCTATCCCACACAAATGTGGGGTCTTATTTTTCAAAGGGGTATACTTGACTTTGGGTGAATGGCACAACTAATACGAACAATTTAAAACCACACATTTGTAAATTGAAGTCTAGATCTTCGTTCCAGTTTGAGATTCACCTATAAAAGATCAGGATTTCTACAAAAAAAACACTTTGTCTAACAAACATCTTTTATTATATTTGATCCATGAATTGTTCCAAAACTGTTTCTATAGGGTGTCAATTGAACAAACTGTACTGTTTGAGTTCTGCCTTTGGCTATATGGAGGCACTTTTGGATGCATATCCTTTCATGCTCAAGATGTTGATCCACCGAGCACCCTTCTCAGCTCCTCTTTGGGTAACCAAAGGACCAAGAGACTGAAGACATGTGTAGCTCTTACCCTGACCGAGAGAGGGCCATGGATGGCTGAGCACTTAGACTTGGAAGTAGAAGAACTGATTTCCACAGCACATTTTCACACACTGTACAGAACGTAATCACAGAATCACAGAGTCAAAGAATTGTCTAGGTTGGAAGAGACCTCCAAGATCACGGAGTCCAACCTCTGACCTAACACTAACAAGTCCTCCACTAAACCATATCACTAAGTTCAACTTCTAAACTCCTCTTAAAGACCTCCAGGGATGGCGACTCAACCACCTCCCTGGGCAGCCCATTCCAATGCCTAACAACCCTTTCAGTAAAGAAGTTCCTCCTAATATCCAACCTAAACCTCCCCTGGCCCAACTTTAGCCCATTCCCCCTCGTCCTGTCACCAGGCACGTGGGAGAACAGACCAACCCCCACCTCTCTACAGCCTCCTTTAAGGTAACTGTAGAGAGCGATGAGGTCGCCCCTGAGCCTCCTCTTCTCCAGGCTGAACAAGCCCAGCTCCCTCAGCCGCTCCTCGTAAGACTTGTTCTCCAGACCCCTCACCAGCTTCGTTGCCCTTCTCTGGACTCTCTCGAGCACCTCCATGTCCTTCTTGTAGCGAGGGGCCCAAAACTGAACACAGTACTCGAGGTCCGGCCTCACCAGAGCCGAGTACAGGCGGACAATCACTTCCCTAGACCTGCTGGCTGCGCTGTTTCTTATACAGGCCAGGATGTTGTTGGCCTTCTTGGCCACCTGAGCACACTGCTGGCTCATATTCAGCCGGCTGTCAACCAATACTCCCAGGTTCTTCTCTGCCAGGCAGCTTTCCAGCCACTCATCTCCCAGCCTGTAGCTCTGCTTGGGGTTGTTGCGCCCCAGGTGCAGGACCCGGCACTTGGCCTTGTTGAACTTCATACAGTTGACCTCAGCCCATCGCTCCAGCCTATCCAGATCCTCCTGCAGAGCCTTCCTGCCCTCGAGCAGATCGACACACGCACCTAACTTGGTGTCATCTGCAAACTTACTGAGGGTGCACTCAATCCCCTCATCCAGATCATCGATAAAGATATTAAAGAGGACCGGCCCCAGCACTGAGCCCTGGGGGACTCCACTAGTGACCGGCCTCCAACTGGATTTGGCTCCATTCACCACAACTCTCTGGGCCCGGCCATCCAGCCAGTTTTTAATCCAACGAAGCGTACGCCAGTCCAAGCCATGAGCAGCCAGTTTCTTGAGGAGAATGTTGTGGGAAACGGTGTCAAAAGCCTTACTGAGGTCAAGGTAGACCACATCCACAGCCTTTCCCTCATCCACTAAGCGTGTCACTTTGTCATAGAAGGAGATCAGGTTCGTCAAGCAGGACCTGCCTTTCATAAACCCATGCTGACTGGGCCTGATCGCCTGCTTGCCCTGCAAGTGCCGCATGATGACATTCAAGACAATCTGCTCCATGAGCTTCCCTGGCACTGAGGTCAAACTAACAGGCCTATAGTTCCCCGGGTCTACCCGGGGAATGTGCAGAGCCAGAATGTAGTTTGGGATTATTCAAAGGACTACTAGAATATTTCTGGCTGAGCTCCTGCCCATCACTTTGAGGATTTTGTATTTCAAAACAAATCGAGTCGTGTGACTCCTTCAACTTTCCTCCCTAGGTGGGGAAAACAGGTTTCTTTCTATGACAGATATGTCACTTAGTTAAACACAGAGTCTCATTTCTAAGTTTGAGGATAGATATGAGCAAAACTATCCACTTCCACCTAAGGAAGAAAAAGCCTGTATAAACTAGCACACACACAATGGGACTCCAGCTAGAAAGAAAAACCTACTCAAAGATAGACAAATCTTAAATGTAAAAGGAGAGGAAATCTACGTAAGCAGATGTCTCATAGCTAGTGTTTCCTATATCTTTACCAAACAAGACATACAATATGACAGAGATCCCTGCACAGGACCAGGTCACAGAATTGTCAAGTCCAAAATCTCACCAGATTTCTCAAAGGAAAATGCAAAAACCCTTGTTGCTACTTCTGGAATAACAGCCCTCAGATCCATCCTTAGTTCAAGCAGCAGGAGATCAGCCTCCATTTCAAATCACGAAGGGTTAGGACTACATGAAGAACAGACAGAACTGCCACATGCAGGGCTCCAGACTGCTTCACCTAAATCGTTAGGAAAACAGATGTTCCCCCATGCCTTCTGTAACAAAAACTTGACGACAGTTGCTCTGACATGTAATATATCACAAGGCCCTAATTCTGCCAATGTCATTTTTGGAATAGCGTACTTTGAAGTTTAGTGCTTTTGTGCACATACAGACACACACACACAGCTGACTGAAAATTACAGCTTCCTATTAAAAGATGAAGAGACTACATACCATAAAATGAATAACTCAATTTATCACAGATGCTGAAACCACTCCATTGGCCATTGAGAAACAACAGATAAAGCAAGGCTTCCCATCACTAGGCCTATGCATATTTTTCAGTTTTACACATTACGGCTTGATGGTGGTGTTGGCTACAAAAGGCAGAAGAAAAACAAAAAGTTAGCTTTCATGTTGCCAGAGAAATTATTTTATGGGGAAGTGAAAACAGTGTGTGAACATCTGTTTCTCCCAGACATCAAGAGCATTAATAAAATGTTTAATTATGGATACAGTGTGAGATACATTGCTTCCTAATTCTGCATTTTTAATTTTCTGTATAGCCCTCCCTTCGCCCCCCCCCCCCAAAAAAAGCATGAATTAATAAAATGCATAATTCAGATTTATTTAATCATTGCATAACATTTTACTCCCAGACTTGTGAAGTTCACAGTCATTGTCCTCTTTTTTTGTCAGCAGCATACTTTGCACCTTTGGTGCAAAAAGAAGAAATCTATTTCACCACCTCAGCTATTTTCTGCGATCTGACAGTACATATGTCAAATCATTCTTCTGATTCTGGGCAACATATAGCTGCTATCTAATGTTCTGAGCTGAACAAACAGCATCTCAACATTGTAAGCAATGTGTGAATAACTAGAGTAGTGTGATGCCCAGCTTTACAGTGACCTGTCACAGCAGGCACACACTTAGCTATATACGACCCAAGAGAAAAGCTTTGTTGCCACTAGTCTTTGAAGAGCCAGGTATTTTCCTGGTAGTACTCTCTTCTGACTATTTTCGTCAATTTACTTCTTGTAATGCTGAATTAACAAACTGAACTTTCACTTGACTTAAGCCAGCCCATCATCTGCCTGCCTAGTTCCAACACAGCTATATCCATCACAGCAGACTCTCCAAGGGCACTTCAACCCCTCTCCAGAAAACTTAGCCTTGGCCTGAAGAGCATGCTTGTAGCATCTCTGACAGCAGGAAATGTTAAATCTGGGGTCACCTAAGATGGACTAGGCTTTCTGTGCTTACAGAAAATGCGACTTAGGGAGAACACATTTCATGACTACACACATGCAAAGGACTGCTCAGAGGGAAGGGCAATAAAAATTCATGCTCAAGATGGCTGCAGCCTGGCAAATGGCCAAAACCAATTCACAGCTGATATCTGGATCTCCGCCTTTATCTTCGAAAGGGCCCGGCCTCTTCCTTCCCAGGGCCATACAGCCAGGTAAATCCAATGCTTATTTGGGAGTGTGGTGCTCCAGATGAGAGCCCCTCGGGAGCCAGCTGCCTTTTCCAGCTGTTTCACACCCATCTGCTGTCTAGGCTGCTATGTGTATAACCTCTGCTCGTACTTGAGGTCTATCAACATTGTGCATACACGCCAAAGGCGGTTCTTGCACCTCAAAAAACTGCCAGTTCACTCAGAGGTCAGTAGCCAGCACAATTTCAAAAGCTGTAATACCAGCTGTTATTACCATTTCCTCACTTTGCTTGAGGACAAATTGTCTTCAAAGCATTACGGGGTTTGAAGGCAGAAAAAATAAAAAAAAAAGGCAAAAAAAAGCTAATCGACTACAAGTAAGATTTTCTACTCATCTAACACATTTTTTTTTACTATTATAAGCACTGCAATAATTTAATATTCAGTTGTATGCACACAACAGTGATTTATTTTACTTCCACCAGTGTTTCGGGGGCTGCTGACTAAAAGCACTGTGTCTACACAGCATGATTCCCATCAGATGTTTAACCAGGTTACTGTCATACTGGCACTTGGTGTATGCCAGTCAAGTTCATTTGTACACCAGCAAGTGGTTTTGGAGAATTTTTGCATATTTTATTTATAGCCTCACATACCCCATGTTTGCTAACTTTTGCGGATTAGTTTGGGATCCCTCAATGACTTTACTGTTGGATGAGGTTTTAAATAACTTCGATATATATATACACACTCACACACATAAATATATACATAGGCAATATATACATATTGCCTAGCTGATTTAAAACATTTATTTGTAATTAAAGAATAAAAAAGGTGAGATTTGGAGAAAGTGATTTTTGTGAAGACATAAATTAAGCAAGTGCACGGTGGTTGTTTCAATTGAAATCTCTAAACATACAGCTCACCACAAACCAAGTTACCATTTGCAAATGAGGGTGAAGACTGTCACAGAATAAACACAAGGTCTAATTTTTGCAGATTCAGGTCACGCAAAAGCAGCTTACTTCTACAGCTACAGGTGAGCAACTGAGATTCAGTCCTCTATCCATGCAAATTCTGACATAAAGCAAAAGTACAGGGGCTTATATCCACTTTCAGCCAATAAAACCTGCTTTGTAAGAGAGCCCGATATGGCAGAGGGAATCTGTGCAGAAGGAAACTTTGTCACTGTGGATGTGCCCATGTTTCTGATAACTCCAGAACACGTAGCCAGGCAGCTTCGACTTGCATCTGTTCAGCTCATCCCTCTCTCCTGTGATGCTACTGTGTCCTTAATCAATACTTAGGCCTAATGAGGGCTGCTTCCTCAAGACAATGTTGGTAAAAGGAGCCGAGGGAACAGCATGGAGCTGGGACAGGGGAGGGTCAGGCTGGGGGTTAGGGAAAGGTTCTGCACCCAGAGGGTGGTCGGGCACTGGGACAGGCTCCCCAGGGCAGTGGTCATGGCACCGAGCTGCTGGAGTTCAAGACGTGTTTGGACAATGCTCTCAGACACATGGTCTGATTTTTGGGTGGTCCTGTGTGGAGCCAGGAGTTGGACTCAATGGTCCTTGTGTGTCCCTTCCAACTCAGGATATTCTATGATTCTATAAAAGAGGTTATTTAGGCCTGTTGCTAGAAAATGCTGAACTACTGAAAATGCTGAGCTCTTTACTGACTGAGATAAATTGTATACTTTTTTCTCTTTAGGAGGCATCCTCTCAAGCGATCTATATAAACTACTTGCAGCTTATGCTCTTACAGGTACAAAAAAAAAAAAGTCTATCACCTCATGACTTACATCTTCTCAAGAGTAACCTGTGTTTCAGCAGTCTTTCAGCTGATTTAATTAATCTATTTCTACATTCTGATTAAACCACTTGTTTAAGAAGGAACCAAACTGAAGTAGGAGAGCTCTGAGACGAAGAATTATATGTTGTTCCTATTCTTCTTTAGGAATCCACTGAAGGCCACTATTTTGATTTTTTGCATTTTTTCCTATTTGTTTGAAGGACGAGACCAATATTTATTTCACAGAATCATGGAAAAAAAAATTAGTCTTGAAGGCATCTCTGAAGGTCATCTAGTCCAACTCCCTGCTCAAAGCACAGCCAGTTTTGAAGCTACACCAAGTTGTCCAGCTGAGTTCTGCACACCCTGATGGTGGAGGATACACAGCCTGCCTGGACAAAATGTGCCGGTGTCTAACCACCTGCATGCTTAACAAAAAAGAGAGAGACTTCATACTGACTTGTAACACTGTTTAAAAAAGTATCCGAGTACTACTTTTCTTCATAAAACTGTTCTTCAATTACTTTTAAGTCTTGCATGTACTCACATAATTCAGTATCATCTTGTTACATGAGCCCAACCTATCACCTCTACCAGCCCTAACCTCGTATGCCCCCCTCATCGTGTGCGTGCCACTTCGTACTCTAACAAATGTCATCCTCATCATTGCTTGAAGAGAGGAACTCCCTGCTTTACGCACAGCTCCTCTCTCCTCCGGGTCGTTCTGTGTTTCCTGCCAGTAGGAAGAGAGTGAAGAGCAGGTAGGCCAGAGGTTGAATTCCCTGATAATTTTTGCACTGGAAACTACAACGTGCAACAAATTTCTAGAGAAACCTCAGAGCTAAACAGGGGTGAGAGGTAAAACCATCTTTCAGGACTGTGCTGGATGCGGCTGCCGCTCACTAAATACATAGTTTACCATGAATTTCACATGGCCTGTGGTCCTGATTGTGTCAGAGGTTGATTCACAATCAGCACAGACATAGCCAAATGAATAGTTTTTTGACGGTATACGGGCCCCAGAACAAGTCAAGTGGAGAGCTGTGCTCTAGCACACACACCACCACCTTTGCTAGAGTTAACACGGCCTACAATTTTTTAGCGTGAAATTCACACAGAAAGCACTTGAGACTTTTAGCACCGTGACTACGAGAGGGACAGACAAATACTGTGCTGCTGGGTTATAACCACAAACACCAGCAGCAGTTTCACTGAGGGGCTCGCTGTGGGAAGGCAGGTGCCAGCTGCTGCGGCGGAGCACGGACACGGCCTCTCTCTGCCACAGCAGCCACCACGGCGGCCGGGGGCAGGTGCCGAGGCCCTGCCGTGCCGGGCTCGGAGCCTCCACACGGAGCCTCCCACAGCCGGGAGCCACCGCCCCAGCGGGGCACGGCGGGGCCCGCCCCGAGCCGGGGGCGGAGCGGGCGCTGCCGCCGGGGCCTGGAGGCCGCGGCGGGGCTCGGCGGGCGCAGCCTGGCGCGGTGAGGGCGGCGGTGGCGGAGCTGGGGCCTGCCCGGCGGGACGGGACGGGGCTCGGGGTGGCGGCGGTGGTGGGGCCGGGCGGCTGCTGTCCCCTCACGGGAGCAGGGCTGCGAAAACATCGGGCCGTCGCCGTGGGCCCGGGTCGCTGCTGCGGGGGGTGGCAGTGCCCTGCCTCCGTCCCTCCCTCCTTGCTTCTCTCCCTCCATCCCAGCCCCGCCGTGTGGGGAGCTGCTGGGGTGAGGGCCCAGCGGGAGGGCCGGGCTGGGCTGAGGTAGGTACGGTAATTAATGGTAATTAACCATTGTAAAGTGTCTCGGTGTGGAAGCGAGGGGTTATTTGTCAAAATTCACGGACCTGCTCTGCGTGTTCTGTCTCTTTTGAAAGATTCCTGTCAGCTTGGTTGAAATAGAAGCGGCTATTCTCTCTTGAAAACAAACAGGGGCGTTTCTGTCTGCGTGCGGAGAATCTGTTGGCAGTGACGGGCCTGCTCCTGATGTAAAGTATTAAGTAGCCATCTCACGTCACCCTTATTTTTCTGTCATGTCGTCAGGATCACAGCCCACAGAATGCTCCAGATAGTGGCGATGTCTTTGTACGTGATGGCAGAGGAAAGGTAGGGTGCTGGGCGGCACAGCTGTGTGAGGAGGGCACATGTCTGCCCCGCTGGTTTTTCACTTCCCTTTTCAGAGGTGTGCCAAGTGGGCACCTCAGAGCCTAACAGCTCGGCGCTGGAGCCCTGCGGCAGAAGGACAGACCAAGGAGCCAGGAACGAAGTCCGTGCTTCTGGGCAAAACCGGCTTGAGACAGCAGTAGTATGGAAACGAGGGAAATGAGACCTGTTAGCTGCATGCATGTAGGTGCTGGGATACCGGCCTGAAAAAATGACCTACGTTGAAACGTCGGGTGATGGGAGTCTACTGAAGTCGTCAGTAATTTTAAAAGAGTAAGAATTACCATGTTAGATCAGATCACCGACTCTCTTTACATATTATCTAGTCTTAAGTGCTTAAATACCATCTGTAAGCCACCACTGAATGAAAAATTTAAGGGCTACTTTAAAAAAACTAATTTAAATAGAAGGGGAAAAAAAAGCAAAGTTGATAAGCTAGTACCTGGTTTATATTAGTTGGAATCCTTTATGACATTTGCGTTAAATCAATATGTTTCAAAAATCTCAAAAGTTACTGATATTTTAGTTGCTCCCTACAGAAATAAGGTTTAAATAATTCTGTCTGCATTGTAGTTCTCCTTCGTTGTCTTCATCTCTGAAATCAGTGGCTGATAGAAAAACAGCTGACCTATAGGAAGACCTCCTGGATTAAGGGGTTTGTTCTGGTGTTTTTTTTTTTTTTCCCTCCGTTATCCCCACCTCCAAGTTTCAAATGCAGGGAGTTGAGAAGAGTGTTCTACCTCTGTCAGTCAGGATATTTAATCCTCTTAATAAGCTTTAGGCTTCATGCCTTTTTGCAGTAAGATCCACAACAGAACTGTTTTTTTTTTCTTTATTTTTTAAATGAAGTAGGATTTGCTGCTTTAGAGGAGGGATTGCCTGCTAAATAGCTGAGATGTTAGCTTACAATGTCAAACTGAACCCAAATTTCCCTGTTGCCCTGTAGCATTCCATGGTCAAGTCACTTAGCACCCCGGAGTACATCTGTACTGATGACTGAGAAAGGGCTGAGGAATGAGTTCAAGCCCTGGATTGATCTGTGATTATCTGCAGTGCCCGTTAGCTCTTCTCTTAGCTGTTTTGGACCAGCGTTGTCTAAGTTGCTCTATATCTTACTTAGCACTAAGAAGCACGGATCTGGGCCAGTTTGCACATCCAGCCGTTGGACCAGAGGTTGGTTTCTGGTGCTGTTGTATTTAGCAATGTATATCTTGCCATTCTTTCCAGCTTTAAAACAGAGGGAATAACTCTACGTTGTACAGGAATGGATTACAGATAAATATTAAAACATGCAGGACACTTAAATACGGTATTGAAATCATACACTGAAAATGATAATGACCAAGGGTAAGGATCTTCCTTGAATATGGTCATTTAACTACTTCAGTTTTCTGTTTCAGAGGATATTTCCTCTTGTGCTGTAAGGGAGCAACCCAGCTGGTTTATTTACTTTAGTACATCAGCCATTATTTCGTGTTAATTTTAATAAATAACAATGAATTAAATTCAGCCCTTCAGGCTGACTTTTAGTTATCCTGTGTTAAAATCTACTGTGAATTCCTTCCTCAGTTTCCAAGCTCCCTGTCACCCAAATGCATGGTTTGGCAGTAACTGTGCTGTACGTGTTGCACAAATTGGGGATATTTTGAACAATCAGAGCTGAGTTAACAACACTCCTGCTCTTCTGAATCACTGATCCTGCTTTTGTATCTCTGCCACACATGGCCATGCACTGCTGCCATGTACACACTGGGCTTGCTGACATCTCTGTTTCCTTACAGATTTTTTTTAGTGTTAATAAAGAATGAGCTTTAGCAAGAATGGTGTTCTTGACAGTACAATGAGCATACCATGAATAGAAAATTAACTCGCTATTAAACAGAAATGCAGCTATGACTTTGGGATTTTTCATGATGTCACTTCTTGTTTTACACTAAAATTGTGAGCAAAAGAATTATGTAAAATCTGGATAATAGCTTGTTCTTAGCCTCCCAAGAAAACCAGATCAGAACACAGGGGACAAAGTAGACAGTGGTACTGCAGTTTTGTTCACCCAAATAGTTTACTTAAAGCTTTAAGAAGGGGCTTGTTACAGAACTGGATTGACAGGCACTAAAAATGTCAAAATTCTAGATTTTGCTCCTGAAAAAGTAAGCTGTGATGTTAGGTTAAACTCTGACTTTTTTTTCCTCTTTTAAATATTTTCTGAGTAGGAGCTTAAAATAATTTTTCGATTAAGTTCTTCACTGTTAAGGTGTCTTCCTTTTAAGAAGAGTATAAAGATGAAAAAATGGGTCTTTCATTAGTAAATACAGGTGTTCACACAAGACGATGTGGTTTAGGATTCTTTAGGTATTTTTGCTAGCAAATGATTTGACTATGCCTACCTTTAATTATTCTGTATACTTGGTTAATGTCTATATTTTTCCATTATGTGGAAATTTAACCAGTGCATATCTTAGGAGTGATGCAGAGACATAAGCATGGTTGTCCCGGATCACGAAGTCTACGTAACCGTGTCACATATCTTTCATGTAAGGATAAAGCTCTGTCCGCGAAGGTGTTAGTTCTTCCCAGTTACTTTCATTCCAATTGCTTGCACTTGTCCTGGTCAGAGGCACGCTTATAGCTTCTAATCTTTATGCCTCGGTGGTAATTAAATGCACATTTGTTCTTATGCCAGTGTTCTTCAGCCTAAATCAAAGAGATCAAGCCTAGTGACAGCAGGGCAGTAGCCAGCCAGAGAACCTGCTCCAGCCCAGGATTCATTTTTCTGCTGCATGACAGGGAACGGGCAGCAAGGCTGGTGGCTTGTGACCTGCTCCACGCGGGCTGCCTTCTCCAGCCCTCCCTGTAATGCTCCTGGCTAAAACGTGCACGGCTCGTCTCGCACAGAGCAGGATTGTGTCACTCACAGAGGTAACAGGTGCCTTGCGGACTGCCTGACACTTCTGTCACGTGCCTGCAGGTGCGTCATTCGCACAAGTGCCCTCTGCTTTTGGTCGTAAAGGATGTGGGAGTAGAGCACAGCACGCAGTCTTTGCCTCTTCAGGATGTTTTTATGACCTTCGCTTGTGAAGTTTGTTTGTCTTTGCTGGAGGAGAAGGAAAATTTTGAGCCTGCTTTTGTTTTATTGACAGTTTGCGCAAACCAGTAAAAGCTGTTAAATAAATGAAGGCACTGTTTCAGGATTTTATTAAGAGTGTGCATTTCAATAGTTCTTTTCTTCTTTCCTGACTTACATTCTTCATTTCATCCAGGATATTTATAGAAACTAATCCAATCTCTTACCCTTTGCTTTATTAGCCTGATAAGCCAAACTTATTTTACTTTTTTCTGGAGTAATTGGTTCACCAGAAAATTTCAGTAACCTTCTGCACTCCTCTTCCTGTTCTGATGCAGTTTTCTTAAATGCTGCTCAGCACTGGTGGGGTCTCACCAGTTCTTGGTACAGTGGCATTAATGCTACTGTGTGTAATAGAAGGCTTTTTATTTTTACACTTCTAATTTTTTTACTTGCCTTTTTAATGTAACATGCAGTCATTGTGATAGACGAGTGTCTCTAGGTTTTTCTCCATTATTCCATATAGCTTATAGAAAAGAATTGTTGTTTCTACTGAAAATAAATGTTCTTTCTTCTTTAAATAGTATCCATTTTTTGTTGTTGCCCATGATTATTACTCTCATCTAGCATGATAACCCAATTTGTCTGAATTGACAATGGCTCTCAACACTGTGAGCAAAAAAATTTCACCGAAATTTTTTACCTTGGGTGTTGTAAATATTGTCTTAGTCCAAGAACAAGTTGTATTTGTTGTATTTGGCCAAGTTCGGTTAAAACAGTGGCTTTGCACGTTTTGAAGTTCAAATGAATCCGTCAGATTCGTTTTTGCTCTTTAGTTCAAGTATACATGGGGCTGTTTGAGGAATATATTCTAAAAAACAAACAGAATCTACAACCTTTGGTATGTATCAGTACTTCGAGTTCTTGTCTCCTGGGGAGCAAGGAAGGGAAAACACCAATGTTCTTTCTCCTGTGGTAAACGCTCTAAAGGAAGTATTTCCTTGTATTCATGTTATAAAGCACAGCTTTAACCGTCCAAAATATTACTTCCCAGTTCTGTGTGTTGATGTTAGTTGAAGACTATCAGGATTTGTTTAAATCTGCTGAGTGCTTTTCCTTCATTTTTTTAAATAAAAATGTACAGAGTTTGTGAGTTCAGCCTTTATTTAAGTAGACAAGCTGTTAACTGAATTTTTTAATACCTTAAGGGTTTGGGAGGAAAACGTTCTTGAAAGTTAAGTTAGATTTATGTATTCTTCTCCACTGTTTGTTACTGATCTTAATACCTTTTAAGATGGAACGTTTAACATCAGGCATGTCTGTATTCTTCTAATGCTCAAGTTCTTAAGAAATAAATGTGATGTGATGGTTATGGAGTTAACTTCTGTGCGGACTGGGAGTCATATAGTCCAAATCTAAAGGTTAATAGGAGAAAACTGCAATATATCAGGATTTGTACCAAGCAACTAGATAGCTTTCTGCTAATACACAGAGTGTGATCATCATTAGAAGCCAATGAGAAGACACTTCGTTATAAGGTAAACTTCGTTTGACTTCATCTGTGAATACTCTTACTAACTTCTATTCCAATTTGCAGTGATGGAACAACTGCAGAATCCAGTTATGGAAGAAGATACCAATATTAAAGCTATTAACGAAGAGTACAGGAAAGCCTTTATCTTTATCAATAAAGGCCTGAGTACAGATGAACTGGGTCAGAAGGAAGAGGCAAGAAATTACTATAAGCAAGGACTTGAGCACTTGCTCCGAGGAGTCAGCATTCCATCGCAGGGGCCTGCATGCGTGGGACCCCAATGGGAGTCTGCCAGGCAAATGCAACAAAAGATGAAGGAGACCCTCCAAAATGTTCATGCTCGACTCGGCACTCTAGAACAAAACGTCGCCCCTGCTGCGGTGCCCAAGCTGTACCCCTCGATTCCTTCCACGGAAAAGCCAGAAAGACCTCCCGCACCTACTGCTCTGTTTGTACCGAGCCAGCCACCTGCAGCAGATGGAAGCGCTGCAGCTGTGAGCCAGGGGAAAATTCCAGCTACGAGTCCATCATCTGCAAAACCTCTGTGTCTGCCAAATGAAGCACCTCCTGCCTATACTCCTCAAGCAACCAACGGCCATTTTACTGTGTCTTACGGCACAGACTCCGGGGAGTTTTCTTCCGTAGGTGAGGACTACTACAAGAAGTGTACTCAGCCACCTCCCCTTGAAAATCTGGGAGTGGATGCAGATGAGCTGATCTTGATTCCCCAAGGAGTGCAGATATTCTTTGTGACTCCTGATGGGCAGGTCAGTGCTCCTTCCTATCCTGGCTACCTGCGCATTGTGAAGTTCTTGGATACGGACAGTGAGGTGGCCCAGAATCGTCCGCCTGCTTTTCTTCAGGTAACAGAAAGATAATTTTCTCCTTTAATTATGTTTCCAAAATGTCATAAAACTTTAAAGGGCAATCTTCCTAAGTTCTTGCTTTTGTGAGTCTAAAAATGTGTGTGACAATACGAAGGATTTTACAGCTTTTCTGTGAATAAACACTTTTAGGGCTTTTCTGAGAAAACTACTCCAGTGTCTTCCCAAGGTTCTTGAGTGCCTACTGTTGAGGTGAATTCCATTTTCTAAAGGTTTAGCACTTCTTTTCATAAAATTAACTTTCCTCACATAGAGAAGAAATGTTAATTCACGTGCCAGAACATTTCAGTAAAAAGTGGGTTGATGCAGTATCCACTTCAGTCTCAACTAGTGTTAAAGTATTGCTGTTACCTTGGAGAGATGATAGTTTGGAATTTGAGGGCCCGTGTTAATGTGGATTCTGATCTCCAAATGCAGAAGATGTGTTACTTGGATTCTTTTAGTCCATGCTTGCTTCATGCAGGCGTGTTCTGTAATGCACGTTGTGTTTCTGGTCCGGTTTCTAACTTTGGATCTCCTCGATTGGCGGCTGGAAGTCTCAGCAGCAAAGGGGAAGCTCTGAAAAACAAACAGTTCCTGGTTTGGGTTCTACAGGTGCACCTGCT
Source organism: Anser anser (assembly GCF_964211835.1). NCBI lineage: Eukaryota > Metazoa > Chordata > Aves > Anseriformes > Anatidae > Anser > Anser anser. Next base: position 186,962,136 of record NC_139720.1, read on the forward strand.
CCTGTGTTCGCAATCTTCAGCAGCAGGCCAGTGACAGCCGTACAGTCTTTATCCTTTTACGGAGCCCTGTCCTGAGATGGACAGGGAGCTAGAGGCGCTGGGACTCCTGATTTCTTTGTAGGGCACTAGGCCTCAAGACAAGGCTTCGGCCAAGAGGCTACCAGCCTGAATTCCAGTCCCCTGGAAATTAGTATTTTCTCTGTATTAGACTCTCAGGACTAATCAAGAATGGTGTTTCCACAGTCATGTAGGTTTTTTCAATTGGTTGTGGGATTAATTTTTTTGTTGTTTCTTTGTTTTCTCAAGATGCCTAAGGCTTTTTTTATTTTTCTTATTAAACGGTATGGAAAATCAAGTTTGTAGTGCTAATCAGTGCATTGTCTGTCTTGTAAAAATAAAAGAATCCTATAATTCCTTCAAGTACTTATCTTTTCTAGGTTTGTGACTGGTTGTATCCTCTAATGAGTGGTCAGTCTCCTGTTCTGTGCTGCAATACCGGGGTCTACATGTTCCCTGATACCATGTCCCAGACACCGGGGTCGTATGTGGGAGTGGTGTTGTCTTCTGAACTCCCAGCAGCTGACCGAGAGCTGTTTGAGGATCTGTTAAAACAGATGTCTGACCTTCGACTCCAGGTAAAGTCCCAGGCTGCCGTTTTCGAACTGATAATGAAAGGTGGAAGTGATCGATGCCAGCTTATATTTAATGTGTGTCTTGCTGGTAAGCTCACCAGTGAGAAATAAAGTAGCCAAGATTAAGCATACCTAGTAATGTAACTGTAGGCTTGGTGAGGTAGGAGTGTAGAAATTTTTAAAATAAAGCGTTGCAAGCACAGAGGGGAATGGGAAACCATTTTGTATATTTTCACTTTTTTTTTTTCTCAAAGGTCCTCAAATGTTTTTTTCAGGAGAAAGTATGATTTTTTTTTTCCTGTGGGCGCACACACATGCACCCGCTCTGCGTAGGTTTGATGACACCATTCCTGGAATAATGTACACAAATGCAATTACAGTTCAAAACTGTTAAGCAGCTTCAAAGAGGGCATTTGAAAATAGCAAGTGCCTCAAAAAATCCCCCTTCAAATGGGATCTCAAAATAGATTAATCTGGTACCTTATTGCAGTAAGATATTAAAGGAGAACATAGGAAAAAAAAACAAAAATATAATCTAACAAAGATGCAATAAGATACAGTGCCTGAAAACGTGGAAAACGTTGCTTTAAGAGCTCTGAGCACCATTTCACAAAGAATGGTAATCGATAACCACTTAATAGCTGATAGCAAGCTTATATCTGTTCACGAAAGATGCCATCTGGTTGAATCACCGACATCTGAAAGCGGTGACGGTGAGGGACCAGTTGGCTGCGTGCCATGTGGGCAGAGTTCTGTTGCAAATCCTGTTGAGTTCAGCAGGAGGCCACTAATTTTTACTTAAAAGGGAAAAGTACTACAGAACTATGTGATGTTTCACTGCAGGACTTACTGGATAAATCCTGTAATCTTGCCTGCATAGAAGTAGTTCTTATTGGATATCACATTAGTCCCTTAATTGTCCTAAAACTCTGTGTTTTTGTTAATGTTCCCTGATGTGATATCACAGGTACCAGGATCCCATGAGAGGGTAGGGTTACCTTCACAGCTCCCAGCAACAGACAGAGCGCATTTTGAAGATAAGTTAAAACAGATGTCTGGCCACAAAGTCCAGGTAAATTCCAGGACAGTGATTCTAAAAATTTGATAGTAAGAAAAAAAAAATGTCACTGAAATACAGTTTAAAACTGTTGAGATTCCAAACTTGGTTGACAGCAGCATTTTTTTTGTTGTTGTTGTTGTTGTTTTTGTTGTTTTTTTTAATTGATTTGAGGGATTTCTTCAATTGTATGTGCGTATTGAGGTTATTTTTCCTGCCCAACGTGTTTTGATCACATGCTAAGGACATTTCTTGAAGATGAGATTTCACACTGCTGCTGAGCAGTAACTGATGTACTGCAAGTCAGCGATACATTGTTAACCTTTTGGGTAGCGACTTACTAAGACTTTATCTCTTTTTCCCTGTTACTGTTCTTGGTTTTGTTTTTTTACTGAAACAGTCACCTTTGTGCAGTACCCTATATTTTTATATCCAGTAAATACTTCAGGGGAATCTAACAATTCCATGCATTCTCAAATATGATTCTATATCATGCATTCTGTTCATAGGTTTCATCTACAAATGCTTTCATATAGACTTCTGGACAAAACATTTTTCTTTCTATCCCTTGCTAACTAGCATTGTTTTCAATCACTGAAATGTTTATTTTGGCTTTTACATTGCAAAAGTACTAAAAATAGAATCCTAACCAAGGCTTAAATCCCTTGCATCTCTTTCTGCCTTTTTTAGTTAAAATTTAATTATACATTGTCTGTGAACTGTGTAAAGTGGTGTTACGCTTTTTAGAAACACTAACCAGACCGTGGTGGTGATTGCTGTGTTTGAATGATTAATGTCTACTCAAGAAACTCTGGAGTTTGACATGAAATTGCAGAGCCTCTCTGCCCAACTTTAAGCGTGGAGCAGTGTCACGCACAGCTTGGCATGTTCCTTGGCTGTGCCAGTCTGCAGAAGCATCAACAGTGTGGGGAATGAATAATCTCCTTTATTTTTGGATTTGAGAAAAAAGGATGAGGAGCAAACAACCAAAACAGCTGCATTCTTTTAGGGCAGCTGGATTCTCTGAGTAAAGATTCCCATACTGAATCACAGCAGAGTTGACTTCCCTCTGAGGAGATTAAATAAAAGATAAAAAGACTTGCCCATCTATTTTATGCTAGCTAACGTGTACTGTAGGCTATGCCTACTTAGTTGACTATATGGCCTTGTTGGCAAGCAAATCTTCTCATTGTAACTGGATGAAGGCAGTGTAGAGTGTGCAAAAGTAATTGAATTCACAGGAACACACAGAATTTCCTTTTTTTTTTTTTGTTAACGAATCTTAATGACCTAAAGCAGAAATCTTGATGATATCTTGCAAAGTGGATTCTCAGATGTTTGTTTTCATTTGCCAGCCTTCAGAAGCCTCTAGTGATGTGATTAATTTGCCTCAGACTGTACATATCCAACCACAACCAGAAGGAGGAGAAAATCAGAAAGAATTGCCAGAATGGAGCGAGAAAGTCGCCCATGGAATCTTGTCAGGTACTGTTGTAATAAGAGGATTACACTGAATAGAAACCTCTGCAAGTAATATGTAAACACTGTTTTCACCTCAGTGCCTCTGTGCAAGTAAGATTTGAGCGGTCAGAAATAGTTATTCACTGCTTCCAATTATAATAATGTGAAGGATACTTTGGTGTGCTTTATAAAAACAGTATGGAATTTGAATCCCCTGCCAACAGTCTTGCTCGTTGCAAATGGGTTAGACTCCTAATACGACAACGTAAATTAGATATTGCCCTATGTGACTCAAACCACCGTGGTAGCACAGTTTTATTTGTGTGAGCAGTTATATTAAAGCATGTATCTATTGTGGTTTCTGCTGATAAACAGTTCTTGTCCTCTGAGAAGCTGTGGAATACACAAATGACCAACTGACTGGAATAAATATGAATCTGCTAGAATGGCAAGTGGGCTGGGTGATACGTTTTCAGAATGTTAATAGTATTGAGATGTGCAGTTTTATCACTTCTGACCCTGCTGGGACCTGGATGTCTATTTAAAAAACAAAAACAAAGCAAACAAACAAACAAAACCTGAGTATCTGTGTGTTAAGCTGACATCTGGATGAGGAATGGTTGTACTAGACTTAGTAAAATGAGTTGGGAAAATGTAGGTGGTATAGGAGCAGAAGTCATTTCAGGAATTCGTACTGGCCCAGTGAGGGAAGAGTATAATTGCAGATTGTAATCAGGAATGTTTCTAAGGTCAGTGTTGGAAAGGCAGAGGAGGGAAAGCTGTGGGAATTCTAGTCTGTGAAACTCTGCATGTCTTTAGAATAACAATTTTTGCCTCGAAGGTGCATCTTGGGTAAGCTGGGGCCTAATAAAAGGAGCAGAATACACCGGTAAAGCTATTCACAAAGGAGCTTCCAAACTGCGAGAACACATACAACCCGAAGAAAAACCTCTGGAAGTCAACCCAACTGTGGCAAAGGGGCTTCATGTAGCAAAACAGGCTACTGGAGGAGCTGTGAAAGTCAGCCAGTTCTTAGGTAACATGTTCCACTTTATAGTATATTGTATTTATGCCTTAAGAGTAAATATTTTGTAAAATCAGCTGGTTTCTTTAGCCAGGGAACTAGAGGAGGGACTGACCTGCTGAAATATGGAGAATAGTTGTTTGTACCTGGTTATCTGCTATGTGAGATGTGCTTTAGGAATAATTTTTATTGGATGGCCTTGAGGCATCTTTTTCTTTACTAAAAAGGACAGTCTATATAGCAGAGCATTTCTGCAGTCTTACGTTTGGCAGGGTTTTGCAACTTTTTCTAGGTTTTAGTTCAGAATGGTCTCTTTTTCTTCTTAAGTTAATAACCATGTATATTAAAAACCGTGCTATCGGTAGTGACTAACATATATTGCACCAGTACAGCGCGTGTGTTTGCATAGTTGTAAACACATACGCCTGGAAACAAATCTATTGACTATGTATAGTCTTTCAAATAGAAATGGGTTGGTGCTCAGTGGCGCTTGGTAATCATAGCAGCTCTCAGTAAGTTCATTCTGTTGTTTATTTGTATCAGTGTTTATATTTAGTGTCTAATGACTCAACTAAGTTAAAAAGTAAGTAGTGCTGGATGTTACATAACTACTTTGGAGAGCTGGAATGATTCTAAGAAAGGGTTCTCCAGAAGACAAGAAAGGAAAACATCTTGTTCCCCATCTGCAAGTTGGGGGTAACAAAGCCATGGAAACAATTTTTTTTTTGAAACTAGAATGTGCGACAAATATATGTTTATTTTCTAGTGCTTTTAGCCACAAGACCAACCCTACTTGTTTCTTAGGAATTGGAGCCGTTCAGAATCTGAAAATTCCTCTCTATCAGTTGGATACTTAAGTGTGGATTAAAGTTTGTCTTCAGAATAAGCATATTTAAATAAAAGTAATATTTGAGACTTCTGTGAAGCATACTTTAATTAGGAGTAAGGACTTTTAAAGTATGTGTTCTAACTAAGTAATCTGCATGCAATTGTCTTACGTTAGTTGAGGGAGTGTGCTCTATAGCGAGCTGTGTTGGAAAGGAGCTGGCTCCGCATGTGAAGAAGCACGGCAGCAAATTAGTTCCAGAATCCCTTAAGAAGGACAAAGATGGCAAATCCACTTTCGATGGTGCTCTGGTGGTAGCAGCAAGTGGAGTTCAAGGTAACAAAAAATCTTCATGCTTTTTAATTGCATACTTTTCAGTGTGCGTATATATATATATATTCAAATAATCTGTTCGTTTTTACAGGGTTTTCAACAGTGTGGCAAGGTTTAGAAAGTGCAGCTAAGTGCATTGCTAAAAGTGTTTCAACTGAGACTGTGAAAACTGTCAAATACAAGTAAGTTATTTTTTTATTGGTTTCCTCTTCTACAGTGCATTGTCATTGTGATTGCATACTGGTAAAAAAGCTCATGAAAGTGCAGGAAAGCTACCATAATACCCTAATTATACAGCACATGATAAGCTGCTAAGTACACAGTAACAAGTATCTCCTGTAAGTAAAAGTATGAAATGAGTGAATGCTTCTGGTTTAATATATATATTGTCTTTTAGAAGTATCACAGCTTCAGGCAGTGCTAATAAATGTTGTTCAGATTTATATCGTTGTTCTCCAATGTGTCATTGGGGAGAGAGTAGCTGTTTTAAACGCCTCAACTCTCATCTTGAATTTGTATAAACTTAGCTGAACTTGATGAAAAAATGAAAGAACTTATCAGCACCTGCTATCAGCAGGTCAGATTAAAGCAAGAAGATACAAAAGGAGAACTGCGTAAGGAAATCCAAGGCATAAATAGTGATAATAGGATGAAACAAAATGAGACGTGGGGTTGGACTTGCAAAATATAGATGTTGCTACAGAAAAAGGTAATTGGATTGTGTTACTAAGATGATACAGAGACCAAAGTTGATAAGTCTGTACTTAAAGATGCTTCAGAGAATAAGGGAAGATACTGAAATAACTGCAGTATGTATGAAATGTAGCCCTCAAAAAAAAATCAATATGTATAGTTGAACATGAAGAGTAAGCAAAAACATATAGGTTAAATGGAGCCAGTGATAAGCATAGCAAAAGAGATGTTAAAAAGGATTGCTGGAAGTGCATGCAAGCTACTAGCAGAGGGTAACAAGGTAAACATCAGCTTACAGTGTTGGGTCAATTGGCATTTGGTTCTGTTCTGATGCATCTCAAATAGGAGGCTAGATAGCAAGCTAACAGGGGTGCTTTATTGCTAACATTTGTTCTCTGTAGGGATATCAGCAGGTATTGTACCAGTACTCTTTTTCATATAAATTCACATTAATGTTTTCTTTTAGATATAAAAATAGGAAATGCGGAGATCAGCAGGTGACAGACGCTAAGTGAAAAAAAGTAATTACAAGTTGCAGTTAATACAATCTGAAATACTTGATAATTGAGGATTTCTTCCATCTTTAGACTCTATCCTATTGTATAAATGTATTAAAATTCTACACATCTTGTCTGTAAGCTGGTTTCTGTTTCAGTGACAAAAAGACTTCTTCCACTCCGGGTACTTTGGTGAACCAGCTAAATTCCCCTTACTGGAAACAAAGCTAAAGGAGCATCATCGTAGTCTCTCATAAGTCAAAAAAAATTCTGCTAAAATTTAGCTGCAATACCTTTGCTGATGCAATTATAAAAAGATGCTCATCCTATGTGTATGTTGATCAGAACTGGGGGAAAACATAGCTTCAGAAGTAATAGTTCTGCAAAAGTACCTTGCTACTAACCTACTGTATTATATAGCGGTATAAGTATTTGCAGTATTTGCATCTGCCCAACTTTTTTATTTTAAAAACGGCACAAATGATGCAATTGAGACAGGCAAAGGGAAAAATCAATTATCAAATATTTAAGAAATTATTAATCTGTCTGTGTTGCATAACCAGTAGTCTTACTATAATTTACTGATGTTATAGCAAAATGGCTTATGATACTCCTGAATGAAAATAACTAATCAAATTGACAAGTAGTGCTCTTCTGCTGTGAGACTAATTCTGTGATCTGCAAATCAGATGGTGGTGATTCACAGCTGTCACTCTTAGAGAACTGAAAACAAGAACAAAACAAAAACGCTGATCCTTTTAATTTGGTTTCGTTGTTGGCTCACACCAATATGCCATGGCTGCTCTTTTAATAATGCGATAGATTTTTGGAACCTTTCATATCCTGTGCTTCTCTTTAGCATTATTTTGAGGTCCTCAAAGAATTTCTGGTTATAAGAAACCGAGGAAAATAGTAACTCCGCTAATTGCTGAGATTCTGGCATTGCAAGAAATGCTTCCCTTTGGCCTGGTTTGTCTGCTTACAGTGCTCTCTGGGGCAATGCTTGGCTGCCAGCAACAACTGGAGTTACTGCTCTCACTATACTTTTGCCCTTCTTCAGTATGCTCTCTCTACCTTTCTTCGCAGTTAAGTAATTAATTTCTGACTGCTGAGTTGCCCCCTAAACCGTAAAGAAGCTGGACCCACGGTCCAGTGAAGAGACCAGAGGTTTCTCACTCAGTAATTTTCAGCATATCCTCAAGATAGCTTTGAGTCTTTTGGGGTTTTGTATGACTATTTCTTTTTTCCTCTCCCTCTCCCCCTTCCCCTTTGCCATTGTATTGATTCCAGGTTACTTCAGGTAAGTTTTCACTGCACAAGGGAGTTTTTTGTAGGGACCCTGCCACCTCCAACATTATAAGCACAGCTGTGACAACAATCCTCTGTCCCCAGGAGACCTGATAGACCATCTGGGTTAAACTGCTTGGGCACAGAGATGAACTACCTCAGTGTGACTGCTCTGGGGACTTCAAACCTGTGTGTCATTCTTACACCAGACATAATGTTACATTATACCATGGAGGCACAGGCAAGGGTGATCTAGGACGAGTACTAACCAAGCACTATTCTCGCAGTGGTGGTACCAGCCAACCAAAAAAAGATATGCCAGAGGTGACTACAGTCCCTTTTTCTGTAACAGCTGAGAAGGCAGGACAGTGTTTGCCCTCTCTCCTCAGTGCTGTCACCCATGGTATCACAGAATCATCTAGGTTGGAAGAGATCTCCAAGATCATCTAGTCCAACCTCTGACCTAACACTAAGTACGGACTGAGGAGGCTGAACAGCTGCAGAGGTGGGCTTATTTGGGTATGAGGAGTTTTATTTAAGGAGTACTTAAAGGGCTTTTACGCACGGGCACACACACACAAGCACACAAAAGCCCTGTTTCTTATGGTTCTGTAGGCAAGCCTTCTATTCCTTTCTTCAAAACTAGAGAGGTAAAAGGAAGACAGACTGGACAGTTTGATGAGGAAAAATGGCAGAAGCATACTGTCATCTTTAAAGAGAAATCTGCCTTATAGAAGAGCAGCCCTTACTTAAATGACCTGCTAATTTCTCATTTTACTCCTTTGACATTCAGGCTGTGTGCTTATTCTCTGTTCTCAGTAATGCTTAAATCCTTGCTTTTGAAAGAATTCTAGTGAAGAGAAAAATACGAAGTACACTTATCTACAAATCTGCTGTCTTTCTTAAAAGGTATGGAGATGATGCTGGCCATGCTACCGACAACGCTGTGAATTCTGCAATCAATGTTGGTGTGACAGCATTTAACATTGACAATATTGGTATCAAAGCTGTTGTAAAGAGAACTGCAAAGGAAACTGGACATGCTGTGTTAGATGAGTATAAAGTATTGGATAAGGAGAAAAAAGATAAAAAGTGAAAACAATGAAATATTTCTCAAAGCCTTACGTTAGATATGAAACTTCCTACTTAAAAGTAACTACATTGCTAATCTGTGATTTAACGCCAATCATACTCTACTTTTCAAGCAACTGTTACTTAATTTGCAGTGGAAAATACAAAGGTATGGAAGGGCATTTTTGGAAGGAAAAATGAAAGTCTCCTTAATTGTCTTGTATTGATGCAGATTGATATGAGTTTTCAGTTGATAAACTTGCCTCTGTAAGCACTTTTTCAAAATATAGTATGGAACAATAGATTAATAGAGAAATGTTATGAATATTTTTGTAATACATTATATTTGTAAAGAAGGTGGTGATACTGAGCAAATAGGATTACTAATTCTTATACAAGTATGGTTACTAGTTCTGTTTTTTTACTATCCTTAAGAGTTAGTTTTACTAAAACAGAGTGATCTTATTTAATATGCACTACTTAAATATTTTTGTGCTTTATTCTTTGCTTTGTAGAGAATTTCCCTTCTCAGCTACTAAACAGCTAATGTTTTCCAAAGTTCATATTAGAAGAAATGAAAGATGAACCTCAGGTAGCTAGGCAGTCATGTCCTTTAAAATTACTTTTTCTCCCTCCAGCATGTAAGCAGACCAAAGATATCAAGCATTTCTTCTAATAGAGGGTATTTATAGCTCGAGGGAAAAAAATGTATTCCCCAATTGACTCCATAAGGAGTAAGATTCCTTGAAATTGAGATTTTTTTTTTTGTATAAAGAGGATGCGTGTTTTTGCATAAATGAAAATATTTTTCCATAAAAAACATTATGTTGAGGTTACTAGAAGCTTCTATGCATTCTGTGCTTTGCAGCCAGTCCAGAAGAAATCCAGAGCATATATGTCACGGATCCCTAATGGAAGGCATTAGCTATTTGCTTCAACAAGTAGTTCTAACAGCATCTTTATTCTGTTGAATTCATAACTGCACAAGTTGACATCTCTTAAAAATGCCTGTTGTCATACCTTTTACTTAGGAGATGTGTGGAATAGAATAAATATTATGTAGCTTTTTCATCCCATTCCTATATCTTACTCCTAGTCCATATGCAAGTCTATCCCTTGAGATGACTTTATACTGCTAATTATTTATCAGTTCGTTACTGAGTTTTAAAGCTGCTATACATTCTAACTAATCTTGGCTGGACCTGCAACAAACAGAACACCATCAATTTACAAGTTGTCTCGATTTCATGTAATTGGAGAAAATAAGTATAAAAGGTTGTTAGCAAATTATATTTGTATCAGATTGGGAAAAAAAAAAGGCAGTAGCGACAAATGTCTGTTAGAATGATAATAAGTGCACATTTTGTGGTAGCGACTGTAGGTGTGTACTTGGGGTGAGAAATGTGAAACAAAGGCACTAACCACTTGAAGTGTAACTGTGATTCATGGAAATAAAGATAATTAAAATTGGTTCAACTGTGCTTGGCCTTCTTATGATGTAAAGTTACTGTATGGATCAGTGAGTGGAAGAGCTAATACTTGTGAAGTAATAAAAGAGCAGTCTTGGAGTATGTCTACAACTGAAACATGTTAATCAGTTAGAGCTTAAAATATTTCAAACCAAGAAGGCCCATCAAATGTACAGTATAACAATTTCCATTACTACAATCTGTCACTTGCCAGCAAGTGTAACCAATTTGAAGCTAATATAGATTTCATACTAGCAAAAGGATGTTTGTTAGGAATTGCTTTTGCAATAGGAATGTCTGTATTTGTATCCGCCTATTTGTATCCGTCTTGTATATAGCTCATGCCCTCTAGTTTCATCTGTAAACTATTTAAACAACAGGTTGTATTAAAACAGTTAAAATTTAAGTGCTACAGTCTTCAGGAGACTAAGTTGTAGTATACGGTGAGGAGAGCGGAGGGAGACTGAATGCCATCGGTGTCAGGCAGGCATTGTCCTGTTTAACCTGCTGTCATTGTCTTCTTCACCTGTACTCAGTCTCTCAGTCTTTCAAATTTGTCTCAGGGCAGATTAAAGCCTCCCCCCCCCCTCCTTTTTTTTTCTTTTTTTAAATAATGTCTAGCCCCTTTTACAGTTCTTAATGTGATATATCCATGATCTCCCCTTTTCATGGGGATCCAAAGTTTAGCCACTCACTGAGGAAGGTATTGTGCCATTGAACTCAACCTGCTCCAGCTGTCACTGCTTAGGCTCTGGGCAGCAAATCCGTAGGCTTCTCCTCAGTTCCTGTGCCATACGGAACAGCTTTCACATGCGTAACGTGTTATCTCAGCCCTTTCTTTTATACACTATATTAGCTCCCTAAGCCTCGTATCTTAGGTTTATTTTCTATTCCCAGCTTGGTTTTGCTTTCACTTTGAACACTGACCATCTTTTGATGTACGGCAGTCCTTGTAGTAGTCTTACTAATGCTGTTTACTGAGTGAACTGCTACCAGATTACTTAATGCAGTGCTGTTTCCAAATCAGTTTCTTCAAAACCTTTTCTGCTACAATATTGGTCTCAAGTCTTGTATTGAGAAAATTACTTTTAATGACTGACCTCCGTGTCATTTGAAGCTACTGCAGTCTCTGGAATCTTCGCCATTCTTTAGGTATAAACCACTGTTCTACCCTCAACTGGATCTGTAATCCTTTAAAAAGAATTAGAAAAATAGCTTCCAACGAAACATGCTGACCAGGCTCGGTTATTCAGGACACCGTAGGATGGTATAGGTTGGAATGGACCTCCAGGTCTGTAGTCCAATCTCCTGCTCCGAAGAACCACAGCTGAAGTAGCACCACATCAGCTCACGTTATGAGTATCTTCAAGGATGGAGATTTCACAGCCTCTCTGGGAGACCTTTGCCATGTTTGACGCTGATGAAGATAAATATTTCTCCTTTAGATCGAGTCAAGGTTTTTCATGCACACTTGTGCATACTGTTTATACTTATAAATGTCTTATAAACTGAGCCTGGCTACTCATTTTTGTCTACAAGCTCCTTTCAGGTAGCTGTTTACCACACAAAAGATCTACTGCCTTTTCTTCTCCAGGTTGAACAACGATCATGCCTGCCAACCAGCCTGACAGCCCATAGGATCTGTGTGGGAACACAAAGCTAAGCACTCCAGCGTGCGGTCCTGCAAGTGCTGGGTGGAATGAAAGAACCACCTCTGCCAATCTCCTGATTACGCTCTTGCTAGTGCCACCCAGGAAGCTGTTGGCTGGAAGGTGAATTGCTGGCTCCTGGTCAGCTTGGCCACCAGGAACCACCACGTCTTTTCCTGTGAAGCTGCATTCTGGTCACTGCCCCCAGCCTGTACTTCGTAGGACCTTGCCCTTGTGGGTTTTTTTTGGGATTTCATTCGGTTCCTTTCAGCACCCTGTCTCTCCGGCCTGTCCATCCCCTCCAAAAGGCAGTCCCACCTTCCTGCAGAGTGACTTCTCCCCTCAATTTGTTAAAAAGCAGCTAGCTTGCTGAAAGTGTTCCCTGCTTGTCTTCCAGGTTGTTAATAAAGAATGAAGTGGTACTGGCTCAGGTATTGATCCTGGAGTCAGGCAGTCATACTGCTGACCACCACACTTTAAGCCTAATGGCCCTGCCAGTTTTCCACCAACCTCATTTTTCAGTTATCCAATCCACATTTCATCAGCTTGACTATAAAGGTGATATGGGAGACTCTATCAAAGGCTTTGGTAAAATCAAAATACACAATAACCATTTGTTTCCCCTTGTCCACACAGCCAGTCATCTCTACACCCTATATATCAGTGCTATGAAAATAACTAAATGTATTTCTATGTCAAAATTAATTTGTCATAATCCAAATGTTTACCTTCAACAACTGGTCTACCTTGCTTTTAAGCAACCCTAGCTGTTTATTGCCTTCACGTAACCTGAAGATAAGTATTTAACTCTAAAATTATTTTCAAACCATATTGTGCTGACCAAGTTTCCTAACTTTTCTTGTGGTTACTAAAAATCCTAGTCTCAGAAGTAACATTACAAGCCTTAGAACAACAAAAATACATTTATAGGTATCCATATATCTAATTTTAACCTCTTTATTTGGGATAAAGAAATGGAGGAAATTACTGCAGTAATGGTAAAAATCTTAATGAAGCCCTAACCTACACGTACCTGACCTTGGTCCACAAGACACTTTGCTGTTCTCCTACTCCAACTCCCAAACCATCTGGCAAAGCCCGTATTTAGACTTGCTGTCCTCTGCCAACCCAGCCAACTGGTGTGGTCTGGGCTCATCCTTACATGCACTCTGTGACCTAGTTCCTGAGATCTCACCTAGTTAGGACACCTCGTAATCTCTGAGTTGAGGCTGGGACCTGAAAGTATCCTGGAGAGGAGGTCAAAGAAGCGTCTCCTGGGGCAGATAGAGTACACTGTAGCCGGGATACAGCCCTCAGTTCCAGCGTGCTCTCTACTCTCAGACTTTCTTGTGATTCCAGGGCTCTTTCTGAGACATCTGAATATATCCTCCTGTTTGACAGTTCTTCACTAGGCTGGTTAAATTCTTGAACCAGATCTTACAATAGTTTTTCACAAAAGCTGATAACAAGAAAAATGGTTACTGGTTAGCACCCTTGCTGTTAAGATTTCACTGCTGCACGCAGTATACTGAATTATTATGAAAGCTAACCTAGGTCCAAGTCAATACTGAAATTACTGGTTTGGTATGGAATGTTTTCAATATGTATTTAGAAAAGGTATTATTCAGTAAATCCTGAAGGCAAAGTAAGCAGCAACATTTAAATGCAGTCACAGTACAGTATTTGTCTAAATTTTTGTTTCCTGATTAGGTATGTCAGATAATTTTATATTCAATCCACAACTGAAGTGATAATTCACTGATTAAATAATAGCATAAATTATAACTAGAGACTGTCAAATATCACCTCCTGCCCTAATATGTATCAGATAAATGAAAATAAAATGACTTTTTCTTCTTACAGTCAGGCTTTTCACTCTCCCTCATACAGGAGATCTTACTGGATCACTAATCCAGCCAGAAACTGTCTGCTTTTTTGGCTCTTTGCCTCCTGGTTTTCTGTTGGGTTAGTTAGCAAATGGAATTGGCTCAGATTGACATGGTCCCAAACTGGCATAAGGCAAGCAGCAGGTATATGCAGCTGAACGTGAGGATCAGGACCAGGCCATTTCAGTATCAGCAAGGTGTCATGTTGGCCCATCCCAATGTCACCTTAGGGCCAAAATTCACATTTCACAACAAAGAGCCAACGTTTGGATGCCAATGCTGATTTATGCTACAACAAACTAATGGTAATACATAACTTGTTTTAAACTTGGGAAGCAGTACATCCATTACCCAATAAGCTTTAGGGGTATCACATATGGCTTGCTGATCATGCAGCAGAAGTAAATGAGAACCTACAGCATTTGTTCTTTCATAGCATGGCAGTAAGGCAAAATTACAGCTCATCTTCCTGAGAAAGGGCATTGATAGTTTCATTAGTAAGCACTTGGTCCCACGAACTGGTGAGTTGATCCTTTGCATCAACCAGTGCTTTTCTGAGCAGCTGGTGAGCTATTTCAGGTCACTAGCCAGCCAAAACCAAATGCTTTTTTTCCCAAGTTTCTCAGTTTTTATGGACTGTATGGGCTTGTCGAAGAGTTATTGAATGCCAGAGCTGACACTGAAGCAGACGGAGAAGGCGACAGGGAGACCAGCAGAGGTGATGCCACCCTTGCAGCACTAGGCCATTAGATCAATTCAGTCTACCTCATGAAGCTTTGCCTTAAGAAAGCCGAGGAGGCATCTGAAATCCCTTGCTTAAAAATCATCAACATCAAACATTTTTAAGCTTGAATCCAGGCCAATATAGGACGCTGATTAAAATACTAGCCAACATATATTGACTCATTGGCTATATTGAACCGATTGGTGCCGGTTTAGACTGATTATTCCAAGATCTTCCATAATGTCTCGGGTTAGGCACTTGTAAACTGCGCACAGCACCGACTACAATTACTAGGGAAGCTGCAACAAGGGGTAGGCACTCTTTTATGACCAAGCCCCAGAGCGCTGTGCCTGCCTTCACATGTGGCTCGGAGAATTTATTTAAAACCTTACTACTTTCCATCCCAAAGAATTGTTTAAAAAATCAACACGTATTTGCGTTTCCCCCCCCCCTGCCCCACCGCCCTCAGGCGGCGGCCGTTACCCGGCGCAACGGCGGCGGCGCCATGAGGGAGGGCGGCGAGCCCGAGGGGCTGGCGCTGGAGCGGGAGCGGGAGCGGGGCAAGAAGTGAGAGCCCGGCGCGGTGAGGGGCGGCGGGCGCGAAATGGCGGCCGCGGGCTCCACAGGGCGCCCCGCACGGGCGTGTGTGTGACGGGGGTCCCGCTGCCCCAGGCGGCTCTCTGCCCTCAGGGACGCCCCGTGGGTGCTGCAGGAGGGCGGGCACCGCAGTGTGGGGCAGGGAGCGAGCGGGGCTTTGGTGTGGGCACTTAGTCCCCGCCGCTCGGTGGTGAGGTGATGGGGAGAAGGTGTAGGGAGGGTGGGCGGTAGGAAGAGCAGGGCAGGGGGCTGGGGTGGCACCAGGAGCCTGGAGAAACAGGATAAGGAATCCCAGACACATCTGAAGCTGGCATTGAACTGGAAAGGAAAATAGGACCGGGAGTGGGAGCTGGGGTGCGGTAAGAAGTGGGTTATCACAGAATCATAGAGTATCTGAGTTGACAGGGACCCACAAAGATCATCAAGTCCAGCTCCCGGGTCCTCAAAGACCCCCCAGATAAACATAATCAGATCGTGTCTGTTTGGCATGGAGAAGAGAGAATGGAACAGGCTATGAGGCGCTCTTTATACACTTCTTTTCACCTTTTTCCACAGCATGGAATTAAACTGGCAAGTTGGATATTGCTACACCATCAGTATATACCTACAGGGAAAGTAGCTCATCTCTTTCTAGTGTAGTTCTGCAGAGATGATAACTTGTTACTGCTACCAGTTAGTCCCCTTGCTTAAGCAGCAAATGTTTCAAGATGTTTTTGTTTCCAGTTTGCTTAGGAAGTTACACATTTTTCTCTGTTAAAGAATGTTTTTGCCTTTTGAATGTTAATAAATTAGAAAGTGCCAGAAGCTCTTGTGCTGCCTTAAATCAGACCTTTAATATTTACATTTCTATACAATTTTGAGACATTCAGTTCCATGATGATTTTTCCTCCAAATGATGTTTCCTTCAGTGTCTGGGCTGAAGATTCTCTGCCAACTATTCCTGCAATTGTGAACTTTATCAATTGTTTATTCGCCAGTGGAAAGGGGGAATCCAGTATTAACAGAGTCAAAATGGTTAGGCAGCTTCTGTGCTCAAATTGGGACACAAAGGAGCTTGGTCATGCTTACACCTATGTGTAAGCACATGATCTTTTTCTGAATCTCCTGACCAGTAAGTAATGTGTCAGTGTAATAGATAAATTATCCTCTGCATAAACCAACTCTTTGGTTTACCAGATACTCAAGCTTGATATTATAGGTTCTCAGATAAAAATCTGAATATCGGCTTTGTTTCACTGCTTTGATTTTATTTTTTTTGAATTAATGAAAACCTGGGTATTTTATGCACCTTAAGTTCTTGCTGATATTCCTGAGAATGTTCTGCAAGACTGCGCCCAAAGTGCAAGTCACGTTATGAAGCTGTGCCTTTGCCAAGCAAAGGAAAAAATATGTATTAAATATACATACAAAAGTTTCTATTTTGATGGCATGACAGAGACACAATAAAAAACTTGTTGCTACAGGTGGATTATGCAACTGTTTCCCATGTTTGTCTTCTGTATGCAAATAGGCAACACCATTGTTGTCTATTTCAGAAGTTATGTATTCAGCCTAGCTGTTAGCAACCAGGTTTGTTAGAAACCAGCATCTAAACCAGTCGCTTCTGTAGTCTATGAATACAAAAAGGCTCTTTGAAGGTGTGATTCATCTGACCTACTTTGGCTGGCTGTTTCAGAGTGAGATGACTCACGCCCTAAGGAGTTTTCTCTCCATTGGGTATAAAGAAAGCTGAGGCTGACTGGCTCACAGATAGATGTCCGCATTCCTCCAGAGCAATCTCACCCTCGTCATCTTTTCACTGGCTTATTTGATTATTGTTCCGTTTAGGCAGTTTGCTAACAGCCCACCTACTACTCTCATGAAGGGATTTTTACTTCAAAGGGTAAATTGAATCATCCGTGTCAGGAAGGGGTCTTTACCTAAGTACCTGCTGATTCTCAATGATTGTGGATATAATACTATGAAAGGCTTAATGAAAGCCAGTAGCTTAAATCTGACACTGAATTACTGTAATCAAGATTCAGCACAGGTTCTGTTTGGGAAATGTCATGGTAAATGTTGCTGAGAGAGAGAAGGCATGTAAAACACGGCAGTATACTTCTTAATAGACAAAGAGTTCTTAAAGGCATACATTTATGCATGTCAGCTTACTCTATGGATTTACTATTGTCAGTAGGGTTGCATGTTAATTCAGCTTGTGAGATTTCAGCTTTTGTGGCTTTCCACATGAGGAAAGTTGTAGGATTTGCCCAGCACGCTGCTGACTGGCAGGGTTTCAATGCTGTATATGCTCTTCCATGTGGTGCCTTTTGCACTGTGTAGTATTGTTCCTGCTCTGTTCATAGATTCTGAAGGCGTCTGTATATTTTGTCTTCTACACGAACCAGTAAAGGTCTGCCCCGTTGTAGAGCTGATGCCCTACAACTGACGATTTGCCTTGAGCTTCTCCCATAATGTTTCACTGGTTTCTCTCTCCAGTAAAGCAAATGGCCTCAGGCAGTCTTTTGGCTGACATATGCACCAGATACCCAGATCCGGATAACAAAACGTACAGAAAAATGGCCGTCATCCTAAGTGGCTGTCACTTTCAAGTAAAATAACACCTGCAAACTGTCTGAAAAGGAGACTCTGCATTTTTTTATTGTTATTTTCAATCACAGCCTTCTTACCTGAACTGCAGCTTTTTTCTCCTTTTCCTCACAAGAGCATTCCTGTTGTTTAGTATGGAAGCATGCGGTTAAGTGTGCCTGATGACAAACTGATGAGCTTCCAGGGTTTATGGACCTTTTTCTGTGATGACTCTAAGTTGTGTGTTGATATGGGAAAGATTCATAGGTCTTGAATATGTCTAGTTATTAATAAATGTCAGGTTGTCAGTAAAATCACACCTCAGCCCCTCAAAGTACAGACCAAGACACTGGACAAGCAGCTACACACAGCTGCTTTAAATTCACAGTAGCAGATAAGTGGTGTGGGCTGTCATCTCCTATCACAATTAGAAATACCTCCATAAATGCAAAATACATACTCCCAGTACAATAAACAGCTGACGTATTTACCAAGTTGGTTGACGTGATTTATTTCTACGTCTCTTTTCTGTCAGTGCAGGGACTATAATTTACTGAATATGCACTGAATAAAATAGAGAGCTTCTACCTTGCATACTTTTTAGTTTCTATTGGAATACTAAATGTTTAATAGCAATTTTTAAAAAAATTATTTTCAATTTCCAAATGAAAATAAGATTTTCTGTTGTGTAGCAATTACAGTCTGACACCTGACAACTTATCATTTCAGTGTACATTTTCATCCAGAAGGAATATAATTGGAAGTTGGCCAGCAGCTTTGCTAATGATGCAGAAAGAAGAATACAATCTAACTTGTACTTCTAAGAAATATTGTGCATAGTCTTGGAATGATAACAAATTAAAAACTGAAAGCACCGGATCTAAATAACTCTGTATTATGCTACCCTGCATCTATCTAAGCACCTATTTAGGGTTTTCTTGAAGAGGAAAAATTAATTAATTTGGCTACAGCTCAGCTTTAATTACAGCTTTGACTGTATCTAACTTCCAGGGTTCCTTCCTTCCAAAAGTACCATTCTAACACTCACCATCACCACAATTTCCTCTTTTCCAAGCACTGAGAGTTTTTCAGAAATCTGCTTTAAGGAAACCATATCCATTTTTATTGGAATGATACCAACAATATAATAAGATTTTGTCTTCCTTCTTCCTAGCCATCTGCGTCTTCCCTTTGGAGTGGAAGCAAATAAGCAGCAGCAAACAGATTTCCTCTGTTTTTCCTGCATCTAAGCTTCCTGACTCGTTCATTTCAGCTCTGTCTTTGGTGGGACTTTCACCACAACCTTTTCTGTCTCCAGTATGTTACCTGTGCTTTCATTCTTTGTTTGCCTGTGATTCCTGCTCTGATTTAAAGTTGGTAGGGAACAACAGCATTAGAGCAACAAGAGATTGGAAGATGCAGTTCTCCTCTGCCATTAGAGATTTCTGTCCTCCAGTGTGCTTCTTGCACTGAAAACTTACCTGAATTACCTTTAATTACCCTTCTGCTTATTTTATTTTCTTTAAATTCAGTACTTCCTCTGGTGCAGGTAGGTGGGTTGTACTCTTGTCTAAGTCCTCTCCTAGATTCTGCTGCTGGTCATAGATCCAGGGCAGCAAGAGTCCAGTTTCCAAGGTATTTGCCAGTTGCCTGGCTGCCCAAGCAGTATATGAAAGTAATCAATGGGCAAAAAGTGTATTTTCTTACAAGGAAATATTCTGTTTTCAAATAAAGAATTCCTTAGGCATCTTTTAGTTGAAGAATTAATGCCACTGTCTTTTCTACATTTGTTTAATGCTGATGATGTGCTGGGCAGATATTACATCTTAGGAAACATCAGTGTTGTTTTGTAATGGAAGTAATTTTATTCACAAAATAGGCACGATTCTGTTGTTTTTAACACACTGTAATGCATTAAGTGTAATTAATGTTAATGTAACTATAAAGAAAAAATACATAAAACGTGAGCAAAATGATGTAATTATATAGAAAAGACTGATAGATACTTCATCTAAAAATATATTTGATTTAGTCTTTTTTACCTTAATAATTAGATTAATGTAGTAGTGAATTAATTGATTTCTCTAAAACCACAGGCAGATGCTTGAAAACTCAATATTTGAATTGAGAAACACAGTAAAAGAACTGGAAAAGAGACTTAGCAGTGTTCAAGATGAAGGTAAGTGAATTGCAACAGAATCTTGTAATCAGTTAGGAATTGTAACAAATTAATTCTTCTGGGTAGACCCTACAGAGATACAAGCTTTTATTTAGGAATTTTAGTTTTTCCTTTTTGAACACGCTTATTATAGGTGTGATAATTGCAAACATGAAATTACGGAATGCTAAATACTGCATATTAGTTTTTTTTTTCTTGTTAATTATTGAAGAAACAATGGATAACATGAATATATAGAGTTAGTTGGTTAATATTCTGGCCACAGTAAGCCCATTGAAACAAATCCCTTGATTTATATTTTCAAGCTGTTTTGTAATTCAAATGAATGCTTCCTCATTATGAGGATGACTAACTGGAGAGTTTCTCAGTCTCCAGAACAAAGTAGGAACAGTTTGAAAGAATGTTAACTTATATTTGAAAACGCATAAAATAATTTGGGAAACAGAATAACCCTATGTTTGTTTTTAAGGTAATGAATGGAAAACCAGATACGAGATGCAAGTAGAATTGAATAGACAGCTGGAAAGGCAAATTAGTATTCTAAAAGACAAAATGGA
The DNA here is from genome assembly GCF_964211835.1 of Anser anser. Lineage (NCBI taxonomy): Eukaryota > Metazoa > Chordata > Aves > Anseriformes > Anatidae > Anser > Anser anser. The sequence continues at coordinate 186,982,646 of NC_139720.1, forward strand.
GCTTATTCGTGGAAACCCAACAGGTAGAAATGGATATCCATAACCGTCTTGCAATAGAAATAGTGATTATATGTTGAATGATTATTAATGGGTTGCATCTTTTGCTTATTTGTAGATAAATTGTCCATTGTTCGCATCTTTGATCAAATGCCTGTGGTGAGTACAATGGAATTCAATCGCTTAAGTATCAAAATCACAGTGTAATTAAAGAACTTGTATAATTGATACTGTTCCATGACAAAAAATATCAGTGGCCCTGTCTAGAAACCAAAGCAATCAGGCCTGCTTACTTTTATATGGTTTCAGATATGCATGCAGTTGCTTAAGAGTGTGTAAGGCATAGAGGAAAATAATTAAGTAGGAAGAATATAAGACCTAAACGTTGGGAAGAACTACATAGTGGAATTTTTGACTGAGTGATGGCTGTGTGTCGCTTGTAGCAACGCATATGCGATGGAACAGCTAGTCAAGTCAATAAATAGAAAAATGTAAGACCTTGATCACAAACTCAAAGAATTATATAGGCTGGAAGGGACCCACTTTGATATCTTCAACTCCAACACCCCTACTCAAGTAGGGTCAGCTTCAGCAGGTTGCCCAGCATCGTGCCCAGTTGGGTTTTGAATATGTCCACAGACAGAGACTCCACAACTTATCTGGGTAATGTGTTCCAGTATTAGAACACCCTCACAGTGAGAAAGTGTTTTCTTTTGTTCAGATGAAACTTCTTGTGTTTTAATTTGTGCTGATCACCTCTTGTCCAGTCACTGGGCACCACTGAGAAGAGCCTGGCTCCCTCTTCTTTTCCTCCCTTCAGGTATTTATACACATGGGTAAGATCCCCCTGAGTTTCCTTTTCTCCAGTCAGAAAAGTCCCAGGCCTCTCCTCATATGAGATGCTCCATTCCCTTAATCTTTATAGCCCTGTTCTAGACTTGCTCCAGTATGTCCACATCTCTCATGGACTGGGGAGCTCAGAACTGGACACACTACTCCAGATGCAGCCTCACCAGTGCTGAGGGGAGGATCACCTCCCTCAGCCTGCTGGCAACATTCTTCCTAATGCAGCTGTTAATGTTTTTGGCTTTCTTTGAGGCAAGCACATATTGCTGATCCATGGTCAGCTTGTTGTCCACCAGGATCCCCAGGTCCTGCAGAGCTGCTCTCCAGTTGGTTGGCGCCCTGCATATACTGGTGCCTGGGGTTTTCCTCACCAGGGGCAAGGCTTTGAATTTCCCCTTGTTGAATTGAATTTCATGAGGTTCCCCTGTGTCTATTTCTCCAACCTGTCAAGGTCCCTCTGAATGGCAACACAACCCTCTGGTGTATCAAGCACTGCTCCTAGTTTTATATCATATGTGATAAGAAATATCAACAGTTGCAGTCACATTTTAAATAATATAGTTACAGGAAAATTCCTCGTTTTACAGTAAGTATTCCGGTTTTGCCACAGAAAGTGTCTGTTTTCAGTTTTAAATTTTTATTTCTTAATATGTCCATATTTCACCATCTGCATTTTAACAAAGCAGAAAACATTTTCCTTTGATCTTGAGGAGCAAATGGTAAGAAAAAACAGCAAATATTTTGGCCATTAAGAAATCTGAAGTAGGAAATGAAGTGAAACAAGTTTAGATTCAGGACTATTTTTCCTTAGTCTGTCATGTGCTGAAATATTTTACTTTGAGACCTTTTCTGCTTCTTAACCACTTTTAGAAGTAGGGAAGGTAGATATAGAAGTGGCAATAATGCCTTGTTGCATAAGCACGAGTAATGACCATTAATTATCACAAGGCAGGGTTTTGAGGATTTTTATTTTTATTCCAACTTATGCACTTTAAGAAGTCAAAAAAAGCCTCTCTGGGTGTCTCCATCTGATTCTTGTGCTTCAGATTCTGAAGATTAATGGGAGTTCACTGAGCCTAGAGGAGGCTGCATGCCATATTAGTGGGAATGATTGCTCGTTGTAAGCAGCGTGTTAATAATTAATTGCTCTTCCTGATCTGATCTGTGGCCTTCGGGTTGTAAATATTCTTGCCAGTTTTAGTACTGTCCTAGACTCCATGGTGTTTTCTAGATGGCTGGATTTTTTTTAACAACCACTTAAAAGCAATAGCAGAACAAAATCCTTCCCATCCCGCTTGCCTATGTCAGGGAGTTGATTAGAAAATACACCTGGAATTATATGTGAAGAGAAGTCTTGAGCACAGAGCATTGCTCTAAAAAATTTACAGCAGAGTTTGCTTCAGACAAGGTTATTCCTGCCAGCCTGTGAAGCACTGACTGGCACACACGCTGACAGTATTAAAAGCATTTATTTCCATCGAATTTCCAACACTGTCTTAACCAATCCAATTACACCTTGCCTAGAACCTGAAGAGTCATTACCAGTCAGATAATCTGTGAGCTTTATTGGCAGCTGTGCTGCACCGATTCAGTACGTTTCTAATCCCTACTAAAGTCTGCCTTGCCTCTTCACCTATGAGCTATTGTTCTAAGAGGTTTGATCGCTGTTCCCATAAAGGAAATAATGACAGCAGAACTGAAAGATTCCTACTGCCACAAGGAATCTAGGAAATGGTTTGGAGAGTCCTGGACTTACAGAGTTACACCTAAGGAAGTACAGAGCCCATGTGCCATGCCATATTTTTTCTCCTACAGTTTTTCACCCTTCCAGTTTAGAGCGAGTACATTCGTCTGTTGACTAGCCAGAGGGGGAAAAAAAAAAAAAAAAAAAAAAGGTGTTTAGGGATTTAGTCTGATGTTTCATTTTGGCTTGTTTTGATTGTTGGGAGACAGAAAGAGAGGAAGAAAATAGATGTATTTGGGGGGGCTTTGCTGTTTTTTTTTTTCACTGAAGGTATCAGAACAGTCAATGTGTTTACAGTTATTCTTGCAGAATGCAGAGCTTTTGGCAGGTAAAACATTGGTAAAAAAAATGCACAGATCAATTTGTGGTGCCTAAGCATATAGATTTATCCAAATCCATTTTATGTTTTTGAGACTCGTTCAGGGAAGCAGGGGGGAATATTTAGCTTCTCCACAGATGAGAATAAAGAGCAGATGTGGTGAGTGGGTGTAGAAAAGCAAAGAGCTTTACAGCCAGTCATCAATCTACATTCGCTCAGAGTAAAAATGCTGAGAGTGTGTATATAAAAATTGAGTGTGTGCATTAAATGAAAAGTACATTATGATATTCAGTTTTCAACTTGCTGTTGCATATGAAGTTCTGTGAAAAGATAGCAAAGTGATTTTTCAGCAAAATGATACAGTTTCTAGGGTATGACAACAATGGACAGTAGATTTCGAGCAACACTTTTAGAAAATAAAATAGCATCTTCAAGACCTTTTTGAGGTATCTCAAAGGTAGTAAGGATATTTATCTCACTTGGCTAGCCATTTAAGGTCTTACCGTAGGTAACAGAAGGAGAAAAGCATGTCCACAGAGTAATTCATCTCATTTAAAGATAGGTAGGATAAAATATTTTCTTGCTATCAAGCAATACAGGAAAGTTTTTTAAAAAAGATTAGTCATCAGGGACTCTGCCAGTGAGCAAGCTATAAAAACCTGAATGAAAGAGAAGAACACAAACACAAATTCTGGAGTGAGGAAAAAGGAAAGGCAGGGGATTTTCTATGTTCATAAATTGCAATAATTGTTGCAGATGGCTTGCACTTATTTCACTTTAGAATTAGAATCTTACTGATGAATGATTCCTTGCTGTTAAAACACCCCTAAATCATATAAATATACAACTATCCTTCTGAAGTCCTTATACTATCTTGATATGTTCTCTTTTTTTTTTTTAAATTAAAAAAAAAAAGATGAAGGTGTCACATGGCAGTAAATGCAGATTCAATACCTCAAACACTTGTATTTTCATAGCCAAGATACCGAAGAGCATTTTTTTTGTACTGATGCCGGATTAAAAATAACCTAAATGGTGACAAGCACAGGGGAGTTGCAACACTGAAAACTGTTTAGTCAGTAATTTCCTTTATGTCCCAATGAATAATAGAAATGTCATACACTATTTCAGGAATAATTACAGGCGGAATGCCTCCTCTCTAAAGCTTAACATGCTGTGAATTTTATTTACCCCCTTAAACATAGCGCATTCATTTGTTCACGTTTTTTCATTAAGTGAGTTTTGGTGAAATACGTGTTGTCTGCTAATTTCCTGGATAAGTAGAAAGAAAATGATTTCTATCACCATTTCTGCAAGAAAGGATCCCTAGATAGCAGCTTTAGTATGCAAATACTGAAAAGCACACTACAGAATCAGTTCAGAAGAGCACACTCCCGATAGCATTGCCTTAGCAACGCTCTAGTTAAGATTAGCTAAAGAGCCCTGGTTTCAGTGATAAATCACCATTTTCAGGACTGCCCAGCACCATAGCTGAGAAAATTCTCACACTGAGGGCCAGATACTTGCTTTACAAAGCTGCCTCTCTGACACCGTAATGACCACATGCAACAATCCTCACACAGCGACCTCAGGGGTTCTGCTGTCAGTTTTGAACTGCAAGGAGAACATGTGGCAGTGTCACACTGGAGAAGGTGTTGGCAACGTAACTGGAGGGGCATCTTGTGTTTGCAAAAACATGCAACGAAGAATTTATATTTCTGTAGGTGTTGATGACTGCCTATAGGGAACATCAGCACTTCAAGATGGCATAGGAAATGTTGACAATTCCTTTAGCAAGTCACTGTGAAATGGCCCTGGTTGTTCTTGCTGGATTAAGTCACCAATAGCTCTGTGTGAAAAACAAATCTGGTATCCTGTCTTCTCTGTCAGGCTTCAAAGTATTTTGGAGAAAGTTGTGTAGTCTGGTCTGACAGCCCTAAGCTGCCTCCTGCCTCCTCACAGACTTCCCGTTCCTACGCCTTTCATCCGACTTAGGACAAGCATTTTGGATGCCTCCAGGAGACCTTTTTGACTTGCATTTTTCCCTTTCTTTGTCATGTTGGCATTAATTGTTCCTCCTGGTGGCCTTGCACAAAGCAGCAGACTGTTTTACTCAGATCACTTTGTGGTATTCCCACAGGCAGAATGCACTCGGTATTTCAAAGAAAACAATCAGTGAGAAACCTCGCAGTCAACTGACATTATTAGCTGGCTGCTCTCCAGCTGGGTGCCAGTTCAGGAATTCCAACGATGGCTTGGCGATTGACTGGGACCCTTGGATATCTCCCAAGGAAAATGTATAATGAAACAATCTAGGCTTTTTCTGAAAGGCCTTGCAGGAGAGACAGTAAGTGAAACATATCGGAGCCAATAACATCTTGTTTTGTCAATCTGAACCGCAGCAAGGGAGCAGTTTCAACTTCCTCTCCCCTAGTTCAGCAGCTGACCTCTCTGAGAAAGTCTGTGGAGACCATCGGCATAAGGATTTGGATAGCACTGCCCCACGCCTGGTTACACTGAGGGAGCCTGAACTTGCCAGCAAATCTCCAGGCTGATCTCTTTACCCTGGCCCTTGACAACGTGTGATGCAAAGAGTGCGCTGCATTCATGCAGTTCAGCTCTGTTTGGTTTTGCATATATTGAATATTTGAACGTCTGAGGAGCATACTAACCACAAGGGGGCACTTGACATTTAAACAAGTACAGAGATTCTTTCTTCACCTCTACTGAAGCCTTTACAGTATCTACTGCATGTATATCGACAGTATTTTGTATGTAGAAATATGCTATGCTATGTAATTTTTATGTATAATTTTTCCAGTAATTGCAACAATATACGTGTAGTGACTTTATCGATATCAACTTAAAACTAATTTCGGTTACAGTAAAACTAAAGACGTAACATTGCTTTTTGCTCTTGATGAGTTTAAAATGATATGTTAAAAGATTCAGCTAAATCAGCTGATGAACATCAGCTGCTAGTGTTGGAGGGAGAAGAGTTTATTTTCTAAACAAAACCTAATTTGATTTAAAATGTTAAGTAGAACGGATTGCAAAGGCTTCTTTTTTTTTTTTTTCTCCTATACAACTGACAGATGTATTGCTTCTGTTCTAAGTCATGCAGAAGAATTAAAAAAAAAAAAAAGCTGAATCAAATTGCCATAACGATCAATAGTTTGCATAAGCTCTGATGAAAGCATGTTTGAGCTTCTTGATGATGTCACATATTTGTCACCTGGTCTGTTGTAGAATTATTGATTGCCACATCTGTTGCCAGTGATAGCAGGGCAAGGAAAAATCCAGAATGAGAATAACTTCTGTGGGTAGCTTTAAAATTTGGCTGCAGTAGCCTTCTGTACATTTTTGTTTTCTGGCAAGTGTTAAGCCAAATATGTAACTTCAGTTGAATGAGAAGAAAAATATGTGAAAAAAAAGAACTGGAGAATTGGTGTTCCCTTTGTGAAAATCTGGGCTTTTGCCACTGCTGGGCTCGAGACTTAATGTATCGTTGCTCCGAGAGTGCATCTTGCTAAGCCCTGCAAAATTCCTTTACAGAAAGAAAGTATTCATTTAAAATCTCAGTGTGTCTTTTAGCTTACCAGATTGCTGAAAGGGGCTTGACATAGGCAACTTAATGAAAACTAAGAATCTTAAATTCGGGTTAAATCCCTTAGTCAGCTTATGTCTCCCTTTTAGGGATACATTGTCCAGCTATTCAAGGCTCAGTAGAAGAAAATGTAAAAAATCTGACTTGAAACAATATTTCAATATTCAGTCAAAGCAATACCAGGAATAAGTCATTTGACTTCTAAAAATCTTTTTCAGAATTTATCTTACTGGCTTATCCTGGAGACTCGTTGGCAATTTCTTCCGGGGGAGTGCTGCATTGCTCGGGGGGGGGGGGGGGGTTGCTCCTTCTGGTTCCCTTGAGCTCTCACCGGTCCTTGGTTTGTATTGAGGCTTTTCTGTGCTCCTCCTAGAGCTCTGGTACAAGTCGGTGTTACTATAGGCTGTAAGCTCTGCTTTCTGTGAGCTTTTGCTCTTGTGTTGACTCTGTTAAGCGCTAAGCTGATCATATAACCATAAGCATCAAGATCTGAATGTGTTACTTTTTCTTTTTTTTTTGTGTGTGTGTGTGTGTGTAGTTGCTTCCCATTGAATTCAGGAAAGAGAAACCCAGTCCTTAAGTCCTTAATGGTTTGGCTGAGTTCATATGCTGGTGTTTCTCACTTCCCGATTTGTATTGCTGTGCAGGATCTAAAGACTTCAGGCATATAAGTTAGTTATTCAGTTACTGCCTTGACCATAAGGGAGGAGGTATCTTACAACCAGTCTTTATTACCATGGGTCTCTAAGACCTTTCTGAAATTGTACCGCAGAACATTTTCTCGTGTCTGTTTTTGAAATTGCCTTCCATAATGTTTGGGGACCTGTAGAGTCTTATTAGTTGAGCAGGAACATCTATCTGGCTAGATTCATGTAAGAACTTGAGTATTGCTGTAACTGAGCTCTGCAGTGTCTGTTAGATGCCTGGACCCAGGAACAAAAATTAAAAGGCTGAGTTAGCAACCTGAGTTTCCTCGGTATTAACTGGGAGAAGGGCAGATAGATCGGGATTCACAACAGAGTGCATAATAGATGAAAGACTATTGGAAAGGTGGTAAGAAATGCAGAAGAATTGTGTTTGAAATCCTGTCTCCTTTCCAGAAGTATGCATGGCCTTGCATCCATTTTCACTTTTTCCTTCTCCGTCCCTGTAAATTTTGTTTTCCTGACTGGTGAGCAGCTTAGCTTCAACAATTATCTCAACATTAGTAAGAATGATGGCAAAGACACTCTCAGGATGTGAGGTGCTGTGAATTAAAGCACTTAGGGTGGCAGAGGACTAAAATGTAACCTTCTAATTTTATTGTGAGTTAATATTTAGGCTGTTAGGCAGAAGAGAAATCATTCCTCATGTAATATAGATAGAGCATGCTTATCAGGTTGTGCCCTGGTGGGGTACAACCAGGACCACCAGAAAGCTTTGCTTTGAGACTCTGTAAAGACTTCCAGCAGCAAACTAAGCACCTTGATTAAGGTTGTTCTTATGGGAAGTTACATTAGCAACAGTTGAGATGCCGACCTAAGTTTTATGACAAAATCAGATGTGAATGTAAGACATTGTATAGACTGCTTCAGGATGTTAGTTTCTGCCTGAAGTGTAATTTAGATACTGGTCCCTTTTTGGTTTGGGGTTTCACTTCCCAATTTATAAATTGGGAGCTATTTCACTTTCCTATTTTTCCGGAGGCACACAGATTCTGTAGAAATGATAACTGTATACCGTAGTCACATCATCAACTTATTTCTGTCTGTTTGCTCATCAAAAGCAGTAGTGTAGTACACAGTTTGCTTGCAGTTGGATCTCATCCTTGCTCCAGAGCTGAATGAGTGCCCAGGCATCTGCACTGGACCAGCTGCATTGGCAGCAAAAAATAGAGAGCACTTTTGAAAAGGTTAAATGAAAAAAAGATCTAAGAGTAGTCTGCTCTTGAGGTGAAAGAACTCAAAGAAGTTAGACTGATACTGTCACTGAGGAGATACCCAATTGCTCTGTTGTGACTCACAGCTGCAACACCACGCGTGCTGTCTTACAGAGCACTGATGGATGGTCTTGTGAGGAAATAAGTAGTGGGGTGTGGATTTACACAGCAGAAATCTTGAGAACAGCATGAACTTCTGTGTTTACTGTGTTTCAGTTTACTATGGGGGTACAAAAAATGTTGTACAAAAATATACTGTCATGTGGTTGTAATCGTTAATGTGTAATCAAGTCAGTAAGACCAAAAAAGTTAGTTTTCCCAGCTTGACCGTGCTGAGGCCTTTGCTATTGGTCTTTTTTTAAAATTCTGCACAGACACTGATGTAATGAAAAAGCACATGACCCTAGTGGAATTTAGCCAAATCTTCTCTTTAATCTGCAGCTTTGTTTCTGTCCTTGAGTTGGCCAACATTAACTATTCAATATAGGAGCCTTCTGTATTAGGACAAAGGTTTCATCTGCATCCAAGGTACTTCTGTGTTAATTAGGAAAAAAAAAAAGAAAAACTCAATTCTTTTCAGTTCTCCAGTGTGTCTGTTGTAACAGATTAAAGTTAGTAACAGTTCAGTCATGTGTGAAACATTCTTCAAAGATTCAGCTCTTCTGTATCTCCCTTTTTCTGAACAGTGGGAGGGGTTATCCTCTCTTGGCAACGTGTTTTAATGCACCGTGTCTTTTGCCATGCTCCTGCAAAATCTTGACTTTAATGAAAATCATTCCTAGGGAAATCTAAGTAACAGCCAGAAATGGTTTTGTGAAAAATAAAGTTTGGAAATGAATCAGTAATGTGATGTACAGAAAATTGTGAAAGAGAAGAAAAGATGGAACGATCTGCACATACTAGAAAGGAGAAGACTGGAGATTTTGAACAGGCAGATGTGTATGTTTGGTGGCCATCTCTCAGAAACTATTGGTAAGAAAGAACTTTACTGATGTAGAAAATAGAATGGTTTGATGGTGTCCAGAATCAAGGATATAAGCTATGGACCTGAGGTGAAAATGCTCATATAAGAATGACATAATCTTTTGTGTAATGGCAAAGGACATTTTCAAGTTCACTATGAAACAAGCCAAAGAAGACTGCCAGTCTTCTTGGTCAAAAGACCAAGGTGCTGACCAAGAGATGGAGGGCACAGTTGTAACAATAAAATAAAGGTCAACAGATGGCTTAAGACTGGGTTTGGGATTTTTTTTTTTAACCATTAGCAAACATTTATAAACAACTTTCTAAGAAACAGTCTATTCACCGATACCAGCCTTATGGCATTTGCATGATGAGTAAGGAAAAATTACAAGAAAAAGGAGATAAGAATACTTGGAGAGATTCATATTATTTTCCTTTACATGTTTTATACATGGGAAATGAATATCTGGTAAATAAACGCATTGCAAAGTTTTATGTCAGTGAGAAGAATAACTGAGTCTGCTAAGACAATGGTCAGGTAGTCAGTACAGAAAGTAAAAGAGTTCAGCTATTCTGGCTAAGAAGATGCTGCGGTTAGAAATAAAAAATAAAATAAAATCCTGAAACAGATCCTTCTTTTACAAAGGGGGCCTAGGCAGACAAGTAGAAAAAAAGTAGAGCCTGAAAAGTAATATATTGATAATGGAAAGATGATGGGATAACAAGTATTAAAGATACACACTTTGCAGGAAAGATCAAAGCAGAAGTACATGTGGTACATTGCAGATATGAGAGACTTTTATGTGTTTGTAAATTCTTCATCATCTCTTTGAATTAAATCATCTGGAGGAAGGATAGGAAAACAAATTTTTGTCACAATAATATCTGCCAATAGTATTGAAATACATATCGAAATACATATTGAATCACTTAAATATTAGGACATCTGTATTTTCTTGTCTATATGTAGTTGTCTACTTCTCAGCTAGATCTTCAGTTCCTACTACAGGCAGTGGAAGTCTTGTCGATACAGTCAGCTCAGTATAGAGATGGGTATCTAAATTCATCTCAGTAGGTATCTTTGGCGGAATAGTTGTGTAAGCAGAGACTTGCAGGCATTTCAGTACAGAATTGCCCACTGCTGCTTCAGAAGGATACACATCTCCTGCAACCCGTGTGTCATATCTGCCACATACAGATGTCTTGGACACCCTACGGCATCTCGAATGGCAGCTGAATTGTAGCAGCTCAGCTGAATGACTCTGAGCATCACTGATTGTACTGACTGTGACTCTTAGCAGGAGCTTAGTTCACATGCGGACTCTCAAATGTAGATATTCTCACCTCAGAGTGAATACTGGCCATGCCATCAAATATATATATGAATATAATATTTGGATGGATATGAATTTGGGTACAATACCATTAGATGACTATTTCCAGAAACTCTTATCACATGTGATGCTTATAAATAAAGACTAAAAACCAAGCACTGGTAAGAGTGATGAGGCAGTGAGTGATCTCAGTGGTTGTGATAGCACATTTTATCAGAAAATGCTGGATAAAAAGGAGGGAATTCTATTTTAGATTTTGAGAACCTAGAAGAACATTATAGAAAAGCCAGTCATAAAATTGTCAGATCTAGTAATCATATAAGTATTTGTTTTAATTTAAACACGTATATATTGCCTAAGTTTTCAATAAGGGCAGGAACAATAAAACGCAGGACAAAGAAAGAGCTAGCTGATGTCAGCAAGTGTGCGGAGGAAATGGCAGTAACCAAATCCTAAGGAAAACTCAAGGAGCTGGTTAGGCTTAAATTGAGGGAAATGGGTAATCTCTACCTTAGGATTTTGAGAGAACTGTCTGGCTACATTACAGATCTGATAGCAAGTGGTTTTAATAAAGCTGTGGATGGTAGTATTGTGTGCATTAAAGAATAGCATTTTTTTTTCTAGATTTAAGATAAAGGAGTAATTGGGGCAAAACAAAACTGAAATACAGATTTGTTAAAAGTGGTTCATGCCAGGCAAACCTGTTAACTTTTTGTGATGAGACAATAGATTTGTTATCAGGATAAACACAGTAATTCTGTTCACCGTGACCTCTGATAAAGATACTGTGTCGCATGGGAAGTGGATGATTAGTTTGGAGACAATGATAATTAATCAATTTGTTGAAGGAGTAAGGCGCTGGCAGATGGAACATAATAGTGGATAAGAGGCTGCTGGGAGAATACAAGCAGGGTTCTTCCAGGACCAGGTTTAGGACTAATCTCAGCATGCTATGCATGACCTTGATATACAATATAGAAATAAATTATGACATTTTCCCCTGATACCAATTATGCAATATATTAGGAATCTGGATGTTGTTTAGAAAAAGAGTGACATCGAAGAGTAGATTATTAAAAATGGGTTTTAAATTTAATAGTATAGACCAAAGGACTGAGGAAGTAGTAAACAAATTCTTTTATGAATTGAGAGCTGATCACATGGACACAGCTGCAGAGGGGAATCTTCTACTGAGGGTATAGAGAGGTATTATTCTATTTGATCTCATGTTAACTGTAAGCTCTCACCATTCAGCTGTGAAAAAGGAAAATGCAACGTTAACATTTCTCTATACAGATAAAGAAGCATTACGGACATTGTTAAGGCAGTGAGATGGCTTCTGGAGTACTGCATGCTCCAGTATGGTTCTGCTCTCCAAGTGTAAGTGTGGGCTCCAGCTGGTGTACAAAGGGCTACTGTGATGATCAGATGAAAGGACAGGCTGCTGCGTGAGAGACCATTTTAAAAAGCTCATCTTATTTATCCTAGTAAAATGAATGTTGAAATAAGACATTCCTGGTTTCTCTATATAACATCAAGAAGAAGAGCAGTTACCTTAAATATAACTTCAATACGATAACAAACAGGTATGAGCTTACCTTGAATAATCCAAGGCAAGAAATTTAAGAAATTAGTCTATTCAAGCCTCCTAATAAGAATGTATCTACTGGATGAAGTGGATCAATTTATGAAAGGGATTACAAGAAGCAGTTTCCTGTGGTAGAAATGGAGGAGGTCCCACTTGGGTGTGTGTTCTGATTGCAGTACAGAGAACTGGCCGGTGCTGGTAACCAAAAGTGGACTCTGCCATGTTTACTCTCGCAGAATCCAGTTGTACACAAGGTAAATAACTCCACATTTTGGAGGGAAACAAATAGTGTCTCTCCAAAATACTGCTTTCTAGCCAAGATCTTATGGGTTACTGCTGACATTCCCTGTGCTTCTTCAGCCATTCCAGCAGCTCCCTTGGCAAGTAGTTTGAAGATGGATGTGCAGGTGGGATCTGAAATCTTCCTCCTTTAAAAAAGTAACCATGAGAGTGAATTTTGGTTAGAAGTAAGGAGCAGTTCTGGCTGATCACAACAAAGTGACTGTGCTTACCTAACAAGGCACAAAATTGTGGCAAACTGTTATCTGTATCATTTTAAAGCATTGAAAATGTGTAGTTCACAAAAGATAATTGTAACATATGGTTAATTGCTTTCGTCTCTGTGGTGTGCCAGCCAGAACCTTGTAAACAAAAAGTGCAAAGAAGCACATACAGTGACAAGCATCATAATGCCTGAAGAATAAGGGCTGTGATGGTGATGTCTTTACACAGAATGTAAATATTTGTTTTATTTACTATAACCACAGGGTTCCTTGAAGGAGGTTCTTAAACAACTAGAAGAAGAGAAGAAAAGTCTCCAGAATCAGTTAAAAGATTATGAACTTAGACTGGAACAAGAGGCTAAGGTTTGTAATCACTGTATGAGTCTGGTCTATAAAAGCTGTTACGTTGCCTGACAGACGTGTGTGGAACACACAATAGAATAGTTCCTCCAAAATATGTCACTGGAAAAAGCTCTGCTATGTATTTGTTTCTTCCTGTATGATTCAGCTTTTTAAGTATTTTGCTTACCAGTAGCCTGTTTTGCTTATTTTAAACACAGGCTTACCACAAAGCTAATGATGAGCGGCGCATGTACCTCTCAGAGATCTTACAGGTAAGCAAAAAACCAGTGTGACTCAGTAAGTTTTAAAAATCTTGATGCTCTCTTAATATAGCAACAGCATCTGTTAATGCCATGAGCTAAAAGTCTGTTATCACTTCATTCATCTACCAAATTCATTATAAAAGTTGCTTTTTAAAAATGTTTAAGAGCTAAGATTGACGGATTACTCAGTTTATTTTATTTTTAAATCCATTTTTGCTTTAGTATCAGTTGTAGTTTCATTGCTTCCAAGGATAGTCAAAGTGCTCTTGACTGAGAAACCTGAAGCAATTTTCTGATACTTGCCTGCCCACCCTGTAGTCACAAGACTCCTGTTTAATGTTTCAGCTGAAGAACAGAACCAAATTATTAGGAGCAGTGGCACCCACCTCATCTTCATGTTTCCTTTTTTGTCTTTTAAAGACAAGCTAGCCAGCCAGCTCAGCATGACAATACAGTACATATTTCAATTAAATTTACAAGATAATAGATAAGGTTTCTTGTTTTTATGAACCCAGAAGTTAAATTTTATTGCTGCAAATTATGTAATACATAAAAGTCAATATTACAAGCTGCAGGGAACCCGTAAAGATTTCTGGTACTTCTGTTGTGAAAGAACTCTTAATTCCTGAATAATGTAGAAGTAATAGCTTAGTGGGATACTCAAGAATGACTGTCATGTAATCCCTGTCATAGCTAACTGGAGTGAAAGGCTGTAATTAGCAGTGTTTCCATGTGTTTGCACAGTGGGCAAGTGATTCTCTCATGTGGTTCATTGCCGCTTTGGATAATCTGAAAGAATTTCTCAAGCTAACTTTTCCAGCGTTAAACAAAGAAGTCCAGACTGATAACTGTAATATATTTATATTAACAGTGAAGCTGGGAACTGTTGGAGGAAGAAGGTGGCGCATAAAAAGATATTTTCATTACTATATGCAATAGCAGGATAAATGCCTATGTTTGGCTGCCCAGAAAAGCACTTAAACATGTATAAAACACTGTTTGAAGTGAGGTATATGCATTGGCATGTTGCTTAAGGAGGGCATTAGAGACTAGTGTATTATATTTTCAGGACTCAATGCCATGATATCAGAACCATGTGGGGGCAATCCATAGAATCACAGAATGGTTTGAGTTGGAAGGGACCTTAAAAGCCAACTAGCTCCAACTCCCCTGCCGTGGGCAGGGACACCTCCCACCAGACCAGGTTGCCCAAAGCCCCATCCAGCCTGGCCCTGAACACCTCCAGGGATGGGGCACCCACAGCTTCTCTGGGCAGCCTGTGCCAGTGCCTCACCACCTTCTGAGTAAAGAACTTATTCCTAATGCCTAATCTAAACCTCCCCTCTTTTAGTTTAAAGCCACTCTCCCTCGTCCTACCACTGTACCCCCTGACAAGGAGTCCCTCCCCAGCTTTACTGCAGGCCCCCTTTAGGTAACGGAAGGCTGCTGTAAGGTCTCACGGAGCCTTCTGTTCTCCAGGCTGAACAACCCCAGCTCCCTCAGCCTTTCTTCACAGGGGAGGTGCTCCAGCCCTCTGATTATCCTCATGGCCCTCCTCTGGACTCATTCTAATAGGTCCATGAAAATAATCATCTTCAGATTAATCTACCTATCTTCAGGTTTATGACTGTTAAACATTGTTTTAAGTGGTTATAGTGAGATCCTCTGTAATCCATGGAGAGAGGAGCATATTTAAGGTGCAAACCATCACACCTGTTTAAGATCAAGATGAAATGAATTTCCCAGAAACATACCTGTTCATATTCCTGAGCTGCAAGCAGAGCCTAGTAAGCAGTTTAGATTAGACATCTACCTTCTACACTGTTAATGTGAACAGGGCAGTCAGCCTAGTCATGGTTGACTGTTGGTTGCAAAAGAATCAGTGGCTCATCTGGTCCTTTCTGACCTTGCCCTGCTATGACCTTGATTTGACTGTTGTTCTCATATTATTTTAAAATCTACACATGCATGTAGATTAACAGTTATTCTACTAACAGTTTATTCTATCAGTAGAGGCAGTAGTAGATTTACATTCAGCCCAAAATTATTCAGCTGTGTTAAAATCTCACTGTTCTAGAGTCTATGCTGTAATGTTGGCAGCAGTTGAGTTAGTAGGATAATAACCTGTGACAACAATATATTCCAGATACTCCTGATTAAAGAGGATGAATATAATGTCTTGTTAGGCCTCTTTTCCTCATTATTTCATTATTTTTGTGCTTTTCTATAGCTCACATAAAAAAAAAAGAAGGAAGTTTTACTGGATACAAATTCCCAGATACTTTTTCTTATTTACCTTTTTATTATCATGTGCTTGTCTGCGTTTTTTACAAAATAAATGAATTGTCTGAATGCTTTTGTTGTTTGTGTTGGCCGGATCCATAAGTGTATAGTCATTTTAAAATAATATTTTTAAAATAAGTTGAAGACTTCACCAACTTTAGGACTCGTGCTAGAGGCAGTGATGGTTTGTGGTGTTTTCTAGTTTGCACTTTTTCTTTTGTTCCAAACTGAAAAGATGTTGATTTGGGATTCGTACTCCACAAATCCCAAAGCACTTTCTGGTGGTATTCAGAAATTTGAGAAGTAGTCAAAGAAGAACAATAATAAATCTTTAAAGAGCCATTCTCTCTGGCCAGATTTTTATCACAAACTTTTACTATCATAGACCAGTCTGACTTGTGATTGGGATTTCTTTGAGGAAAAAGATCAGAATTATAGATAGGTACAGCTGGAAAGCTCTGTGTGCAGCTAGGGCTCATTTTAGTGGGATAGGCATGGAGTAAGTTGTTCTGGCAAAAACAGTGCTGTGAACAGTAACCATATGCACTGACACTCCATATTCATAGAAATAATAAAAGAACAACTGTGAAGGCAGTCAACACGTAGTTCTTACCTGATGATCTTGTCACAGAATCACTGCTCAGAAAGGTGGTAAATTACACTAGCCGTCACCTTTACTAGAGTTCCTGAAGTGAAGAAAAAACACAACACCTTGCCTTCAAGAAGTTAAATCTATGCAGATCCTATTCTTTTTTATGTATGGAAAACTCTACTTCAGTTGCTGACTTTGGTATGACTGGGTCAGGAATACTTGCCTAATGCATTATATAGGTGGAAGCATAGCAGAAACCATTGTCCTATAATCAGTGAGACATGCTTCTTTTCAGTGCTAATATTTTTTCTCATAACTGCAGGATGTTTTCACACATCTCGTAAAATGTAATGTTTAAATAATCCAGACCTTGAATCTTCTTTAGGTAGCTCCAAAATCTAGTCCTAGGCTTTCAAAAGTCTTCACTGGCCTGGTGTAGCTGGCACATGGTATGTCATGATTATCATGCATTTATTGTATGTTCCTGGTGGAGCTGTTTTAAAGAGGCTGAGAAAATTGCATTCACTCGTACTAGACACCCAAGTGTACATGGAAGCCAGACAAGCCCTACACCTGCTGCATTTTCTGTTTTTCTGACCGTGGCATAGCTGAACCTCTGAGAGGTAGTTCTAGTAAAGGCAGCTGGAAAATCAGCAAGCGCTGGGTGAGGAGGAAACACCATGAGCTAAGGAGCAGCAGAAGCAACTGATTTAACCCTGCTCATATTCTGTTAAATGCAATTCCAAGGGTGACAACTGTTGTTTTCAGCACGTCCGGTAATGTTGTCATGACCTTCGCAGTGTGCAGAGATTTCCATGCTGTGCTGTTTTTCAAGTAGTACCTGTTCTTAATTAATACTTTAATCATTCGAAAGTACAACTAAGTCACTATAATTTAGTACATTTTGTATCCCATTCAGAAAAGTATGTTAGAAACATAGTGCTTCTTTATTGAGAATATGGAGTTCAAGGCGGTATGACCAAAAATATGCTCATTTTAAATTACATAGTTTCTGATTATCCAGATACTTTTGTGTGGCAAGGAATTTTGGCATGTGCTCAGTTCCCCAAAATCAACAAGGCATTGGTCTAATATGTGCTTAAAGTACTTTGAGGCAGTAAGACTAGAATTGGTCAAAGTCAGTTTCAAAATATTTGACTGTATTAACTGTGATTGTGATTAGGATTTAACTTGTTTTGTAAAACTTTGACTATTGCAGACTTCATCTACACTTGCAATTGTTGAAAGGCAAAAAACAGATGCTCTGACAGGCCAGGGAGAAAACCAGATACTGAGGTAAATTTATTGATATTCCCTCTTTTTCTGGTGCAGCTCTCTGTTCATGTTAAATATCACTAAACATAATTCTAATGATAAAATAATAATCGTAACATCATTTTTGATACTGCTTTTCATTCTGCCTTATTTAATACTAAGTATGTTACATGATTGAAAATATATATATTTAAGTGGCCTTTTTGAAATCTAGCAATCTCTCTGATGTTCTTCCCTTTCAACCTCTACTAAAAAGGGCTAATTTTTTTTCTGTATTACTTGCAAGACGGGGGACAGCAAGTGTACTCTTTAGTCCATTAAGAGTAATTCAATTAAATAATTGCCTAGCTTGGTGCTTTTTAGTCAGTAGAGACTGTAAGGCTTTTTAGGATGATAATGTGAGTGATTTTAGTTGGCAACATAAAAAGGTTTAATTGTTCAATAGATTTCTGTTTAGTTATATGGGTTAGAAATTTAAATGTGAGATGAGCCCACCTGTTCTGAGCTGTAGAGAAATAAAATTAATTTCTGATTGTAGTGCTTCTGAGAATGCTTGAAATCAGAGGAAATTTATTTTTTAACTTAACAGAAACTATTAAGAATATAAAGTATGAAGAATATAGGGAATCACATCGGAAGTGTGTTGAATCCAGTATCCTGCCTCCAGTCACCATAAGGAGATGCTTACAAAAGTGTGTAAAATCAGGGCAGGCAGATGAAATATTTGCTTTTGGAACTCTCCCAAACATTTTCTGTTTGAAGACTTCCTGAGCTAATACGGTTTCTATGTATTTAGCATCTCACAATAAATACTGTTCCATGAACCCACTTACCTATATCATTAATACTAGCATCCACAATACATACTGAGAGCATCTAAAAATGTGATGTGTAAATTATAAGCATGAAATTGTGAACGCGTATTTGCTTACCTGCTTTATCCTTTCATTGTCTGGAAGCACAGAATAACAGGATTTCAAATTGGAACAGTGGATTTTCATGCTCGAGAGGAGGATTTTAGTAGAATATGAATTAACATAGTGCAATATGAATTAATGTATCTAACTGAAGTTTCTCAATACAGAAAAAGCACTATGTGGGTCTGAGGTTCCCCACATATAGCCAGCATGTTGCTTCTGGACCAAGTGATGCTTATGTATTGGGATTACGTGGCAAAGTTTTGGTAGTGGCAGGAGTCTGCAGGGGTGCCCTCTGTGAGCAGAGCCCAGCAGCTGCCCCAGGTCAGATCAGAGCCAGCTCCAGCCGGCTCCAAAGGGACCCGCCGCTGGCCAGAGAAGAGCCAGGGAGTGACATTGTTTGCACCTCTGGGAGAACGTCCTTAAGAAAGAAAAACTTCTGCACAGCAGTGAGAAAATGTAGAGAGAAGCAGCCCTGCAGCCCCCAGGTCAGTGCAGCAGGAGGGCAGGAGGTGCTCCAGGCACGCAGCACAAGTTCCCCTGCGGCCTGTGGAGAGGCCCCTGGTGGAGCAGGCTGTCCCCCTGCAGCCCATGGGTCCCACATGGAGCAGATCTCCACGCTGCAGCCCGTGGAGGAGCCCGCGGACAATAAATTATATGAATCTCCCTTATGCTGAGTCTATTTTGCCCATGACAGTAATTGGTGAGCAATCTCCCTGTCCTTACCTCAACCCGTGAGCTTTTTCCATTGTATTTTCTCTCCCTTTTCTTCTGAGGAGAGGGAGTGAGAGAGCGGTTGTGATGCTTAGATGGCCATTGGTGTTAAACCACCACTGTTTAACATAGCCCATGTGGAAGAGGTCAGGAAATTAGAATTAGGAGAATTCATTGTCTTTGTTGGGAGATTAAATATCACCCAGATATTGAGTTTGGCTTACCACTAAGCTGTAATTATGTTGGGGGTTTAATTATTTTAGTATACCATTGCTTACCCTGAAATTATATGACAGTGGGTATCTCTAATTTTCTTTATATCAAACAAAAGAAAATAAGGTGATTGCTGGTCTCACAGGATGCATGTTGTAACCAAATACCCATCTTCCATCCACTTTCTCTAAGAGGTTTTTTTCTTTTAATTTCAAAATACTTTACACACACTCATCTTTTAAGTTGTCCCTAGTAGTGAAGGATCTAGTTCGCAGAACATTGCCTTCTATGACCAGTGACTTAGAACTATCATCTCTATCTTTGGTCTTAGTATACAACACAGATACAAGAATGGGGGTTTGGCCTCATTTGTATTTTAAGCGCTAGATACAGGTAAATGCCCCTTGATCATCACAATGTTATTACAGTCAGTGTTATATTATTCCTCTTTAATTATGTTTTGATTTACTGCCTGAAGGTTGTTCATTCAAGCTGACATTAATGAGAAATAACTTCATTCAAATAAGAGAAAATAGGTGTGATTGAAAATAAACTGTTCTTGAGAATAATTTGATTTTTTTTTCTGTCCAGAGCTCTTCTGTTAGCCTTTCAGAAAACACCTGCTTTCATTGGATTTCAAACCATACTAAGAAACAATGTTTAATGTTTGTTTTAACTCTAGGTATAGATACGGAAATCCCAATCCATAGATTAAAACAACACTGTAATATTTTTTCAAATTAATTGTGAACACTAATTGTTGATGCATTCTGTCCCCTGGCCATCCAAATACAGAATGCAAGCTTGACAGAGGTCATTTTTTATGGTATTGCACAGTACACCAAAAAAATAGATGAGATGGCAACTGGGAAAAAAACATGGATGTCTTGATGACTTATGTGTGTGATGTAGTCTGAGCAGCCAATTTAATGTCATCCTGAGCCCGTACTGTTACACTGAGGCATATTGCAGGGCCTTTAGCTGAGTTCCAGCACTGCCCTGGCTGCAACTGCCTGGCTTCTGGTTTGCAGCTGGCGTAAGTCCAGCTGGTTCTCAGCGGAAAGAGGTTTTGCTGCATGCAGAATTCCACACAGACATATGCTTGGTACAGCTCTGCAGTGGTTTTTTTTTTTTTTGACTTTGCGTAATCAATTGGTCCGAGTCTGAATCATCACTTGATTGTTCAGCAAACCGGAGCCTTGGGTTCTGGTCTGCCAAGCTCTGAATCTTGCAGCTCCATATCTCTATGGGGCCAGCTCTCCCTTCAAGACCATGGCTGCTTGTAAGAGCTGGAACAAAAGAAGCGTCGGTCTCAAGAAAAGTAGGGAGCCTTAGGGACATCTTAGTTGGCTGTTTGCCCAGAAATTTGAAACTTGCACAGTTTGTGTCATCACGACTTCTACCACATAACAAAACATTTCTGTGGCTATCATCATGAATATAAAGACCTGGTGGCATGATGTGTTTTCCTTCCGAATGCCTATTACGTGAGAGAGACGCTGAATCCCTGTATATTGCCATCGGAGTATACGAAGTACTCACTGTGTGTCTGCTTCAGTGATGAGCAGGGAGAGAAACAAAGATGCTTTGTGTAAGCGTAGAGATGCATGCTGCTCGGTCATGAGAACGAGCCTTCCAGTTTGTGGAATCGCCATTTCCCCCCTGGAGATGTGCTTACATTCCCACTGAATTCTCTTAGATCAAGATGAGAACATCCCTGGTAGGTTTCACATAGGTGGCGTATGTGTCTCTGATGAGCACCGCTTCAGAAGTTTGCTACCAGCAGTTCACATGTATGATCGTGGGCTCGAGAGAATGGCCCACAGGCTGAAACACCTGCGGAGAACTGTGACTGCATCTGCACGGAGGGGTTTTCCATTTCTTGATGGGGATTGTGTAACTGATGAAAATGGCTCCTTAGCCAGCTAGCTTTGTCTTTGTGCAAATGTTTAGTATTCTGTTCGTGTTCTTCAAACGCCATCATTCGGATAACAGGAAGTAGTCAGGAATCATGAGATGAGGATTGGTTTAGAATGCAGAATAATTAAATGCTCTGCTAGCCCTCAAACCTAGAAATATGCTTGTTTTTTCCCCTCTCAGGGTTATTAATTCACCATAATAATCAGTTATGCTAATATAATAAGCATGCAAATTTCTAGCAGTAAAGCTTGCAGCAAGTGTGACATTTGACAGCTAACTTCACCCATTTTATTTCAGAGGGAGATGCAGCATTCCACGAAACCTGAAGATGGTTAATCCCCAAAAAGGACTGATTAAAAAGACTGTAGGAGTGAAGCAGCTTCCAAAACTAAATCACTGATTTAATATACATGCAAAGAATTCCAATCACGTTTCTTCTTCTTCTTTTTATTTTCTTTTTATTGAAAATTTCTAAATTCAAAATGAATGTATTTGTGCCGCATTATACCGAGCCCAGACCAGCACATCTTCTTGGCAGCCTTAGTGTAAGTGTTCCTCTTTGCCTGATGGAATTGTTCTTCTAGTTGCCATCCTTGTTCTGGTGAGCTCTGACCTTTTCCATTCTGGTTCTCATCAGTGATTCTGGGCATCAGGGAATTGGGAGCCTTGGAGGACATTTCATTTGTTTATATCCAACGTAGATCCTTGAACTCCGACTGCACAATAACTTGAAAATAAATAAGCCTTTAACATTTTTGACCTCTCAACCAAGAAGAAAAAAAAAGGCAGTGATTTAATCTGAAATGTAATCTCTCTACCCAAATAGTGAATCTCAGAGAAAATTCCATCCGAGGGCATCCCCCCTTGGTGTAGCAGCAAAGACAGCCTCTCAGGTAGCTTGGTATTGGTACAGCTGAACGCACCTTTCATTTGGCTTTTAAAAAGACCAACACAAAGTTTATTATCCAGTCTGATTTCTTACATGACACCGTACAGGAGAGTTCTTTTACAATATCAAATTGTTTTTTGTTCCATGAACTTTACTGCTCCAACAGAGAGATGAAACACCTCCAAATTTAACTTTTTAAAAAGCTGGCATGCCATAGATCCCATGTTTACCACTACCTTTCCTTTGCATGGTTTAGAAGCATGCCTCCATGTCCAGATCTTTAGGCACTAGTTATGGGGGGAAATGAAAGAAAAAATGAACATTTTTTTATTAAGGATTCTTTAGAGCCTATCTTGTGGAGGGCTGTTCCTTTTAAACACTACATACACTTTATGTTTCCTGATATGCTATGTTGCTAAATGGGAATTTGAATTCTCAGATTAATTTTTGTATCCACAGCCTGGGTTCCATCAAAATCTCTCTGTATTCTTCAGTGGCACTGGTCCATGTATTTTTAGGGTCCATAATATTGCCAGTCTTTAAAGTTGATCTCTTCAATGAACAGTAGGACTACATTGAATTTTCATTGTTAAGCATACAAGTATTGTTGCAGTTTCATTACCTACAACATTTTAGTCATTAAATTTTGACAGAATTTTTTTAAGTGGCAACAGAAAAAAAATGTTTTGATAATGAAACTCCAAGCCTCTGGGTTACATCTTAAAAGCTCTTGGCAGAGCAAATGTGATTGATTGACTGCCCTTTATTATTTTAAGAGCATCCCTAGCACTTTGCAATACCTAGTAAGGCTTTTTGCCTCTTTAAGAGCAGTACAAATAGTTCCTTATTACTGGCAGCATTAAAGTGAGGCTGTAATTAAACTCTTACAAAAAGATCAATGATGTCATCCTAAAACGCAGAGAGAGAAGACCTGCAGTATTGTGCAGCATATTCAGTATGCAAACCTCATGTATTCTCTTACACAGGGTGGGATGTATTACAGATATTTCTAATGTTACTATGATGCACCTGGTATCATTCTTTCTTTAGCAGGCTGGTCGGCATAGCACAGCTGATTAGGGTAGCACTCTTCCGTTCCTGTTTTTTACATGGAAAGTTTCCAAATTCTGATTGTGCTGGCATTTGTCCTTGCGGAGAAGGAGACGGAAAAAAATCACCATAATAGTTGTGTTGGCACAAAAGACAAGGGACATCTGCAGTAGTGAAGAATATCCAGTTCTTGGATTCATGCAGCAAACGTTTATTACTGCTCCCTCTGAATCAAATGTTAGTCAATGCATTCAACTTCAGGCCCTGTAACACCTCAAAAAGACTGAAAACTTTGTGCAAGCATGGCAGAACAGCATCTGTTCAAAGCAGGAGACTTGATCACTTCCCTCATTGGTTGTCCTTACTAAGGTAACAGTTTTGAAGCCTATAAAGAGACTTTTATTGGTACAGTTGGTGCAGTAATGACCTGAGGAGAGGAGCAGACTGTGTCTCTCTTAGTCCCTGTTTCAGCTTGCCAGGATCAAGCTCAGGATTTGAAACTCAGCAGTATGATAATTAAGCCCTGAAACATGTGTTTCACCATTCTAATTACATGTCCAGCTGTAGCATTTGCTTTGCAAATGGTTATAGTTCTCTACTAATACTGTTTAAATTGGCATTTCATTCTCCTCATGTCTTTCTGAAAATAAGGGCATGCTGATGACTAAGTTTGTTGAGTCGAGTTTCTTTGCAACAGCAAAAAGGTAGTTCTTGGTTTCAAAAGAAAACTATGAATTTTGGTTTCAAAAGAAATACAAGAACTTTGGTGAAAACCGATAATTTCTTTGGTGTTATTTCTTTGGACCTAAATAAAACTTTGTTAGTTTTTTTGTTTGTTTCTTGGTTGGTTAGTTGGTTTTTGGTTTGAGTTGGGTCGGGTTTTTTTGGGGGGTAGACAGGTGTTTGAAATCCCTGGATTTGTCTTGTGTGGACTTTTCTCACTCTTATACTCTACTGTGAAATGATTCGTGTTTACATTTGCAGCAATGAACACTTGCATGTCTTTATGCATCTTCTATATGAAATGTTTCAGTGCATTTAAGAGTCATTAATCCTTCGATACACAGTACGTACTATTATTCTCATTTTAGGCCCAGAAGACTAAATCAAGAGCTAGGTTTATTTAAACTAGAGATGGGAGCATGGTCTGTTTTTCCCCTGTTTTCGTGACGGGGTGACCTTTTTCAGTTTTGTTAAGCCATTGTAAGGTAAATTTTATCTCCTACAGTTTTTCTGTGTAGCCTATTCTAAACAGTGGATGAAGACAAAAACAGGAAATTGAATTGCTGATAGTTGTGGTCAGTGAGTGAATGGAACTAAATGCCAGAGGAAGGCAGGATTAGAACTGAAGGTTTGAATCTGGCCAAACTTCTTCCTGCGGTACAGAATGTAATTGGGATTTCAGATGGATTGGTTGTAGTGTGAGTGTCCATAATCAATGGACCAGGAAATTTGATCTCCTAACTCTTGGGACTTGAGAACACGCTTCCCTTACATGGTTACTCATGTAACTCCACCAATTTCAGACAAGTCATGACATTGAGGTAACTATGGCATTTATAGTACTTAACCCTATTGTTGCTGGAAAATATGAATTAAAAGAATAAAATTCTGCTAAGCAAACATGATTTTCTGAACTACCACTACTGTTGGTTTTTTTTAATTCTCGTGATGTAGAGGGTATTGAGTCATGATTTTTCTTTTTAATAAATCAATATAGCAACACTGTATTCCTCTATGGCAGAATAAAATTAAAATGTTTACTGGATAGACATTGAATGTGTGGCTAATTATTAAGTAATTAGACAGCAGAACCATAGACTCCAGAGAACTTGGGTGATGGGTTTCCTCATATTCCAGATATTATTAACACAATAGAAGAGATATTTCATTGCTTAAATGCTTTGTTTAATGGGTTCCCCATGTAAATAACTGACTAGGTGGCACAGTTCACAGCTTCCCTGATTGCTATGATACTCCGTTTCCACTGGCAAAGGTGAGATGCATATTTTACTCTCAATACATTTCCAGTAGTGGAAGATGCTGCACGGACATCTTTAGAAATGTGATACGGACACAGCAAACAATGAATAAATGAGTCTGTGTGCTGTTGAGCTTCTGCTGTTGCTGCCAGCCTGGTGTCAAACACAAACAGTAATTTGAAATAACTGGTTGGAAGCAGAAGTAAACTGCATGGATGAAAATCACATCTAATTGCAACAGCTTTATCTCTTTACATGGAGGCGTCATACTAATGGCAGACATCTCCAGGCGATATAATGAGGCTTTTCCAAGGTGGCAGTATGTTGTTTAACTTGGTAGATGATTTTAACCCTCTCTTCCAAAGACACAAACATTGCATGTGCTTCCTTATAGGCTACAGCGTGGAACACAGTTCTCCAGGACTGCACTCATCTCATCTGTCCCCTGAGCTACTGACTGGGAACCAACTAGAGCCCAAATGGGTATTTCATTTCTGCAGGAGCAGCATGCAGATGGGAGCAGGCTTTCCCTGTGGTTCTGTGTGCATGCTGATGTGTCGCTCCGCACAGGGGCTCACCAGGATGCCCTGAGAGGGCAGAAACCAACAACAGCTGAACTATTGGAATGGTTTTAACCTCTGAATCCATCCTGGGGGCTGCCTGTCACACAGGTGGCTTCCACAGCGCTTGTCCTCCATGTGGCAGCACCCACGCAGACTTGTCAAGGCTCCACAAGTTTTCTCATGGAGCAGAATCAGGGTGTATTTTGTGTCCTCTGGCTGGCAGAACAGGCAACAGCTAGCTGGCCTAGCTGTACCCGTGGCATTACCTTACAGAAATTTCCCATGGTAGTAACATGGCACGGAGTTGCAGCTCTGCCCAACCACAGCACAGAGCTGAGGGCCGGGAAGCACAGTAGTCTGCTGCCCTTTTGAGGCATGATCAACTGATGCTGATCAACTGCTTGTGCTTGGGCTACCTGGGCAGTTTCTAACTCAGAGGTAGAGCTGGGCTTCCAGGTGGAGGTAATGCAGTTTCTGCAGTGCTCTTGTGCCATGACCTGGCCCACGTTTGAGAGTCTCCACTACCCCGTCGGGATTTGATATCAGTGAATTCCCTGGTGCTGTCTTCTCTGATGTACGCAGCTTCATTCCCAGGCTGGTGAAGTTCCTACACTCTGGCTTCCACGCATCTGCCTCACCCCTTCCCCTGTTGCCTGGGACAAGGCGAACCCTGCTTCAGCAACCCACCTCTGAAGTGGGGAGAACCGTATGCTTCTGGTGCTGAAAAGCGACATGAAGATAAACACAGCAATGCTGGAAGGAAAGCAGCTGGTAAAAGCACAATGAGCCCAAACAAGCCTAACCTAAATCAAACGGGTTTTCTTTTGTCTTACGGTGAAGGATAATACCACAGCTGTGTTGGTGCAGACCCTTAACAGCTGTGTCTGCTGCATTTTACTGAAAAAAAATATTATCAGTCATGTCGGGGTATTGCCCAATGGATGCAGCTCAGCAGCATCACTCCAGTTGTCAAAGGAAAAAATGTGAGCCATGAAAACAGAAGGACCCCTGGTAAGGTGTGGCTGAGCACATGCTGCGCTCCCCCAGCGCACTGGACCACAGGCACTGCTCCCGGCAGCTGTCAGAGCCCTCCTCAGCACTAGCAAGTGGCCGGTGGGGAATCTGCTCAGGAATGGCGTGGTTTAACCGAGCAACGCAGGCTGGGGAGCAGGGAAGTCATGCACAGCTGAAGGGTTATTTTGGGGGAAGGATGAAGTAACAAGGGTGTGCCCTCTTGACTCATCCTGTGCTGATTAGGAATAGGACAGTGATATGTTTTGGGGAAAAAAAAAAAAAAAGGAGGAAATAAAAGCATGGGACTCTGTCCAAGACTAGTGCTTAGAAGCCGTACATCTACATCTGAGCTAATCACCATCTGCTCCATGTGTAGTCAATGGAAGGAAATTGACACCTTCATCAGTGAACAGTTCCTCTCATTCTAACAAAGATTAGAATGGATCAGATGACTTTCCTGTGGATTTTTCTCTACTGACTGGAAAGGAAATCTAGGCTGACAAATCCAGAATAAGCTGTCTAACATGTAGCTAGGTAGGTTGAATCCTGTTCTTGAAAACATCTTTATTTTTCTTGGTCTGGTTAGGGAGAGTGACACCCAACATCAGTAGAGATGTTGAGGCAAGAATAAAAACCTTGCTGCAATCCGACTCCCCTTTGTGTTGATCCTTTCTTCATGCAACATCCCAGCACACAACAGAAGACCTGTTCTTAAGCACTGTATTTACAAGGCACACTGATCTATTCTCATGTTTCATCCGCACTTACAAGGACAAATTACCTTTTTTTTTTTTCTTCTTCCTTTTGAAGAGATTTGGCAAGCTGCATGCTCTTTTGAAATCAAAACAACAAGCTGCTGCATTATTCTAAAAAGCCCTCTCTAAAGCCTGTGTAACTCCAATATACAGGTGGGAAAATATAGCCCATAGATCAATTTGCTACAGACCTCAGAAGAAACCTGATGCAATCATCTGGTAGGAATCAATAATGTAGAGATCAATACTTTTTTGTGTGTTCCTGTCTCTTAAAAAGCTGAGCTAGGAATTTACTAATGACAAGTCAAATTATTGCCTGGGCAAATTTGTTCTTGGAGGATTAAAGTAGTTTGCAAGTCCTGCCAGGCCTGCAATGGCTGACAGCATAACTTCATTAGTACAATGTATTTCTAGGCCAAGGATAATTTGTCCAAATACACTTAAAATGTTTGGATTAAGTCATCTGCCACCAGAAATCATTTGTTTCTTTCTCAGGCCAAGTCTTTTGTCTCTCACTGGCACTTGAGGACAAGTGCTGCTCCTGTGCTGTTGCATACAAAATCGCAGAACCACAGGCTGGCTGAGGCTGGCAGGGCCCCCTGGGGGCCCCTGGTGCCACCCCTGCCCAAGCAGGGACACCCAGAGCAGGCTGCCCAGGACCACGTCCAGGCGGCTTCTGGAGATCCCCAAGGAGGAGACCCCACAGCCTCTCTGGGCAGCCTGTGCCAGGGCTCCGTCACCCGCCCAGCACAGAAGTGCTGCCTGGTGCTCAGAGGGAGCCTCCTGGGTGCCCGGCTGTGCCCATGGCCTCCTGTCCTGGCACTGGGCACCGCTGAGCAGAGCCTGGCCCCGTCCTCTCTGCACCCTCCCTTCAGGGATTTAGGGACATGGATGAGATCCCCCTGAGCCTCCTCTTCTCAGGCTGAAAGCCTTTCTTCTCAGGAGAGGTGCTCCAGTCCCCTCATCATCTTCATGGCCATTTGTTGGACTGTCTCCAGTATGCCCATATCTCTCCTGTACTGGGGAGCCCAGAACCAGGCGCACTTCTCCAGGTGTGTCTCACCACCGCTGTGGACAGGGGAAGAATCACCTCCTTCAGCTGCTGCCAGTGCTTCGCACGATGCAGCCCATGACACAGTCAGTCTTCCTTGCAGCAAGGGCAAATGAGGAAAGGGGACGGTAAGAACGGACTGAAAAACCACACATTTGTGCCATCTTCCACACTCTGGACATCTGCAATGAAACACCAAGTTTATAAAATTATTGTGTCATGCTTTGCTCATTGCTGTCTTGGCTAATGTTTCCCATTTTTTATGAATACCTCTTCAAGGGCTAGTTTTTCTGAATGTACACCACAGACACGCAAAACTGGGTAAGTAATGTAACTCTGGAGAATCCATGTCAACATAATGCCTGCCAGAAGCAGAAAAAAAAATACCTTCTTTCAACCCAATCACAATTAGAAGACCAAAAGTTTGTTATTACAAAACCACAGGCTAAATCGTCGGGTAGGCTTTGATGCCTCAGCCACTCCAAACTGTCTCTGACCCCAGCTACCCTCAGAAATCCTGACCACCCCCATTTGCAGGCTGACATGTAGTCTATCATCCACCGATCCATCCGCCAGGGGAGGTGCCCGATGCCTGGGGCTGGGACTGCTCTGGTGGGCCCAGCGGCCCTACACAGGCCTGGGGTGGTGGTGGGACAGGCCTGGCCGTCAGGACCTGCCCTGATGGCCCGGGTAGCCCTGCAACCCCTGTCCCCAAGGGAACCACGGGCCCTAGGGGTGCCCTGTCACCATGTCACCTGCACCATTGCCTCCACAGAGGCCCAGGAGCAAGCTCTGTGGGACCAGAGACCAGAAACATTCAGCAGCAGAGGTCACCAGCTGCTGCCAGTCCTGTCAGATTTGCTCTTGTTGATAACAATGACACAAATAACAACCCCCCAAAATGCAGGAGTGATTTACTTTAAGCACTTCAGCACCTGCTGTTGCTCATTAAGGGATTATCATGCCCCAGATTGTTACCGGCAGTCCAGTGCTTACAGTTTTAGCCTGCAGCACGTTCCTGCAAGTTACCTTCTAATGGGGGGTTCACGTTCACCTCTCCTTCTCCTGACCCCCAAGGCCTTCATGTTGAGATTTTATGCAAAAGCAACGCAGTTCGGAGGTGGGAAAATTAGGAGAAAATTCATCAGTTATATCAACATGCATGCTTTTAGTATTGGATATCAGTGTTTGACAGTATATCATGATTCGACACAGTAGGGCATTATCTGTCGTTGGCTTCACCAACACAGGCTGGTGTTTGGTGGGGGTTGTTCAGCAGTTTTCATGGCAGATATTCCAAAATCCTTGGTAAAATACCTGCCTTGCTCCTCATGGCACTCTCCCCTTCCTAGTTAATTGCTTTACTTGCTTGTTCTTCACTTCTCTGTCATCTGCAGCGCGAGCTTTCTCACAGCACTGCAAACCGATTCCTTCATCCTGTTCTCTTGAAGCTGGTCACCTGCAAGCCTGAGTCACAGCAGGGCTCAGCTGTGAGCTGCTGACCCGGTGATTTCCTGGCACCATCTGTTTCCTAAAGCCAGCTCTGGCTGCTGCTGTGCCCTGTTTGAACTCTCTGCGCTCCTCTCCCTTGTCTCACCAGCAAAATAGTAACAAGGATTTGCTTGAATTTTACTGCTTTATACAGCTCTGTGGACTACTTGTCTGGTCTGAAGGAATGAACATTTGGGAACAGTGCTCTTGGCATTTACCAAAGCAGAAAGAAGGAATGGTCTGTGCCCAAAGATCCAGAAAATGGGAAGAGGAACATGCAAACACTATAGAGGACAAACAGTACCCTGCTTCTATCCCAGCCAAAGCTCTGGGGATGTGCAAAATTAAAATTAAAAAAAAAAAAAAAAGTCAGAAAAGGGAAGCAATATCAAAATGTAAATAGAAGTTAGTTAAAACTGGCTGTATTTTCAAAATTACTCTTCACTTATTCAGGGGTAATCTATATAACTACATCCTATGATATTCTTGTGCAAACAATACCTTTATTACTATTACCTAAATAATAGATTTAAGCCATGGAAGACAAAACTGATCCATAAAAGCTTCAGCTTGAGTTATTTTGTGGGAAAATCCAGCAGTTTTATAAAAACATTGTAGTTACATATAAACATCAATTTAAAACAAGCACTGGCAAAAAGACGGGGGAGAGGAGGAAGCTTACTCTATAAAACTCTTTGAAAGGTTTACTTAAGAAATACTTTTGAGGAACTATTTTAAACCTAAATGTGTGCTTAGAGGCAAGGAGGATCATTCTGCTACAGAAGAAAAGGGGCTTGCCAAGGGCATAA
Organism: Anser anser; assembly: GCF_964211835.1. Lineage (NCBI taxonomy): Eukaryota > Metazoa > Chordata > Aves > Anseriformes > Anatidae > Anser > Anser anser. The sequence continues at coordinate 187,013,588 of NC_139720.1, forward strand.
TTTATTTACTCAGAAAGATAAAGCTTAACAAGTTTAATGGACTGGTTGAATTTTCACATAAAGAAAATAGAGGGAGACAATGCTCTCAAGTTAAGCGGGAAGATTTGGGCATTCCTTTTAAGATTAGGAGTGTAACTGTAGCTGAGGTACTTGTCCAAAGTGTGTCAAAGAGCATTCAGTGGATTCCCAGAGAGGTTTTCAGGGGCATTTTAAAAAGAGGGTGAAAGAGAAAATAGCACAGAATGAGCTATTAAGGTTTATGTTATGAGCCAGATTTTCAAAGGACTTCACAGACTGGAGTCAAAGACTGCCTAAATGAGACAGGGCTTGAAAGTCAGGCTCCAGAAAGGGAATTCGTGGTGCTGAATCTGCCTCTGATGACCAATTTGTATCGACTGGGGAAAGTCATAAATCAGAGGTGGAGATTTGCAGCACTCAGATGCTGAATGGCAAGAAGCATAAGCCAGCCAGGCGGTAGTCCAGCTATCAGGATCAGGACGAGGAATGGTGGAGAGCTCCCATCAAATCTGCTCTATCTCATCCAAGTCAAGCAAGCGAGCTATTTCTGGGGGGAGCTTCACTTTCAGTTATTGACCACTTTGTTATGAAATGCAGCTTAACCAGAAAGTCTTTGCTGTACTCCATTTTGGATCCCTCAAAAAGCTGGGAACATTTCAGCCTTTTTATCGTTTCTCGTTAGCAGGGTTTTCTGCCATACAGAAATAAATGCATCACTGATGTCATCGCCTGTATATTGCCACATAGATGTTTTCCACAGTCATGGAAAACTGTGGGATTTGAGAAACAGAAAATATGCTGCTAGAATGTTTCAATAAAATATATATATTTTTTCTTCTTTTTAAATACCACTTCATGTTCTTAAATGTATCTGTACACAACAAATCTCAGAGTAATCACAGTCAAGTGAAATGAAAAGGTCTCCTTAATAAGGAATGTCACGGAGGTTTTTGTAACCTTTTCACCCTCTCTCTGGCCGATCAACATTTGTAACATGCACATCCCTGGGAGCGATGCTCTGCCTGGGTTCATTCTGTGTCTTTGTTGATGCCCATAAAGCATTTGTTTAAATATAGCAGGTCCGTCTCCCTCTTCTTTAACCCCTGTAACCTCCTAGCCTTAAACATAATTAATATTAAAGAGTCTGAAGTCACAATTTGGAAAATTTTAACAAAACAGGGATAGCAAAGTTATTGTCTGTGAGCTGATCAGCCAAGCTGTGGCTCTCAGGAAGGTGAAGTTTGGGCTGCTTCAGTGTGTGCAGTAGGTGTTCTCTCCAAGTATGAAACTGTTCCCCAAAAAGCCTTTTTCTTTGTGCATGTCTTGTCCTGTGATTTTAAACTAAGGCTCAGGTTAAAGGTGCTCAGGCATTAAAGGTGCCAGTCTTGTAGTTGAATGCTGAAGTTATTTTTGGGCACTTGGCTCTTAACTGGTTAGTGGAATCACAAACCTATGAAATGTAGGTGGTTTTTGAGAAAAGCTGCTTGCTCTTAGAAAAGGTAGGAAATCAAAGTCCGCCTTAAGGACATGTGGCATGTCTAGGACTGCAGCTTCCCTATAATAAGGAGACTATTTGCTATGGAAAATAAAAATGAAAATAATATTAAAAAAAAAAAGACACAACAAATAAAAATAAAAAATAAAAATAAATAAACAACACATTACCAAATACTGGTTCTCATTGTTCTAAAATTTGTATTTTTCTTTCAACAGTAAAACATGAAAAAAAAAAATGTGGAAAATACTTCACACCAAAGGTTTCTAATGGGTTTCAGTGACTCTTATTCTGAGGCTTGGTTTTGTCTTTCAATTTTCAGGGCCCAATTTCGGGTGCTGAAAGCAGTGTTTTCAGTACAAGGAACACAGGCCTTGTTTTCTTTGAGTCCCTGTCACCACCGGAGGTAACAATATTCCCAGGGCAGTAGCACCCGCTGGGAGCATACATTCAGGATGGTGGATGGAGGAGATTGGTGCTGTGTGAGAAAACCTGAGGCTGATATATGACAACACCACAAAAATCTGCAGGGCTTGTAATTTTGTTGGTGGCAGCTATTTAATCAAAAGAAGACTTTCTTGGGTTTGTAATGTGAGGATTTTCTTTCTTTTTGCTGTATTGTACCTTAAACTTCCAGGGCGGTCAGCGGAAGCTGCAGGAGAGCTGCACGGCTCTGGGAGCAGCATCCCATTCATCTGGCCTGAGCTCTTGGGAAAACACTTTTGAAAGGAGAAGTGGTTCAGCTAAAAATAGACGATTACTTTTAAATTTGCCTTTTAAAGGCCACTAAGTAATCAAATTAGCTCCTTTGATTGGGACCAAGGCTCAGTAAACCTGCGTAGCTATGTGTGCTGATGAACATGGAGGGGGGAGCTCTATGTAGCAGGGCAGAAGGTTCCTGGGTAGTAATGGCCATGCCTGGTTTCCTTCAGAATAAGGCATTTCACTGGGTGAATATTGAGAAGCCTTTGCTTGGGCCTACGGGATCTCCTGGGGTCATCCTGTGGGATTTGCTCTGGCCTAGGTGTCCATCATTCAGATGTGAGGCAGCTTGTTGCACCGGCAAGGCTCGGCACCATGACAGAGGTACGTACCTTGAAGGCTTCGTTTTACTCAGAGGATCCTGAATAGGGAATGATGTTATAATTAGGACACTAGACTGGGCTGTGGGAGATGCTGATGATACGGTGACTCAATTTCTCACTTGCCTGTGGGATAACAACTGTTTCCTGTGGGTGTTGCAGGGACTGTAACGCTGTCATGTTCTAGAGGTGTCTCCATCTCAAAGTGACAGGCATCACCGGTGAAAACCTGCAAATGAGTCAGAGCCTGCTAACTCAGAAAGACGACAAAAGAAAATTGAATGAATGGTGGAAATTGTGTGTGCTTACTCTTTTTGAACACCAAAGAAAAGGGGCTCTCTCTGACTTTACTGGCCGGCCACCCAGAAAGAAGTAATACCCAGTTTTTTACAATGACATCCTGTGAGCTGTTAAGGCCACGGACTATTTCTGCAGCACAGTAGAGCCCCGATCCCATTTATTTGTCACGTAAATTTCTACCAGTCTAGCCTAAATGAGTTTCAGTGGTAAGTTAGTGAGTATTCTGCATTCTCCCTTCCTGAAAACTATGCTTCTCCATGGGCTGAAAGACCTTCCGATGGGTAGAACAGGCCAGCCCACGTATTGCAGTCAAAAGGACAGCCACATGTGGAAATACTTAGTCTCTTCTTCAGCATGCCATGGGCAAAATTTTGAATAAACGGCTTTGAAATCTGTTGTGTTCAGATGTCCAACTGTTGGAGGAAAGAGACCCTTTATCTTCATTTTTTACTGGCATGAGAACTGGACACAATATGCTATTTTGTCTTAGCTGAAATGGGTACAGAACATCTAATATGACTGAATCGTTGCCAAAACAGCTTCGGGTTAGAGAGATGAGCCTGAACAAAACTGTTGACTCTGCTGGGAATATTTTAAGTCCCTTCTTCATGAGTGGCTCCCCTGCTCTGCCTTTCTCCATAACTTTTGAAGGAAAAAGATGGGATATTCAGTTCAGATTTCAGATCTCATCCAAACAGATGCAGTGGCAGATGCCTCTTCTTGTCTCCCAATGTATTGTAAAACTGATAGCAGCAAATGAGAAGCGGTAATAAAAACATGTAAAGTGACTTCACTTTTTAAGTGGTTCTTCACTTGAAGAACCTTTAAAGTAAGAGTTTATGCCTTATAGCTGAGCTATAGCTTATTTCAGTTTAAATTCTGCAGGCTTCTCAATCTAAGCAAAAGATCCACCCACAAGAAACAGCTTGCAGGCTCAGACCTTTAGCTGGAAGAGTGAGCTGACTACTGTCAGTCAGCTCGCCTGTGTATACCCTCCCTCTTCTCTTCCTAAAATAGCAATAGGTAGTTGAAAATTTATTTTCATGGGAGTGGGGAGGTGATAGGAATAATAAAATGAATTCATAAGCCTAGTTGTGCGCAATGAAATATATCTCCTGATTCTCATGTATATTAGCCATTCACATATGGTGTATGGCAGCAGAGCTCACAGTTAATGCCAGTCAAATGGATTTTGACATTTAAAGGTCAAGTAGCACCAGCATTCATTGAGAGAACATGATCAAAACAAAAGTGATATGCAGAAGTGAGCCTGAGAAAGAAATTAAGAGAACGATGCTGTGATAGCTTGCCATTTTGCTTGTCAAGGGGTTTTGAAGATCAGTAAGGAAAGTTTCTCCTGCCATGCGCTATAGAATAAAGTTCTAAAAGTGACGTATAAGGACAAACCACTTGCCAAAAAAGGGCTATGGCTCCTGTCAGTTAGAGATCAGACAGCAAATGCAGCTGCAAAGCGGAGGGAACAACAAAGAATTGTGTGGCATAGCTTTGCTTTTGCTGCCTTCTGCTTCCTTTAAAGAGCAAACAAGTGTGCTAACCTTACCCATGGTCCACATTTCCCCCATCTCCTTCCTTCTCTTTTGTTCTTTGAAAATTATTATTTGTTTCCAGCTGACATAAACTGGTAGTTTTAGGACAGTGTGGTCATTGAGCAAGGAGAACCCAGCGAGCTGTACAGGGCCTCTTACTCAGCTTAAAACTCACAGAGTTGTGCCGGCAGAGGAGACTTGGATGTGTCTCACTCGACACAGTGCTGTCAGTTGCACAACATAAGAGAAACGAAATATATATTTTTTTTTTCTGAGCTCTTGTTGTTATAGCACTTTTATAATAGCCATAGTCAGAGCAAGGGCCTTTGAGAAGAAATGTAAACATTTTTCTAAATTTGTTCTGTTACATAAGAACTGAAAGGTGAAACCAGCTTTTCCCTCATTCCAGAACAAAAACAGACCAAAAGTACAAATGAGAGATTAAACCCTAAACTTTACTTGAAATCCATTTGCAGTTAGCACATAAGGCTGGTTTCTCAGCTTCCTGCTGTCCGAGTGTTATGTTTGTAAGTCACTGCTTGACATCTACTTTTCCACAACCTCCAGCTCACCTGAGAATCTGCCTTTGACAAAGACTGTTCACATGAATCTTTAAGCAGGATTTTTAAAAGGCTGACATTTAGCTTGACGGGAAGAAAAATGGCCTAACTGTAATGATAGTACACGCTCTTTTCCTCTGTACTTTTGGAAGGATGAAAGGAGAGGTCTGTCTTCTTTCAAGGCATTTTCAAATTTCCAGCAATGAGTTAGCAAGAAATGCATCCCTGTGAGCAAAACACTGTAAGAACCCACTGCGATTTCTTACAATGCTGTTGTGCGAATGGGCAGTGCTGGTCTGAAACTTGACCTCACTGTGGCAGGGCAAAGAAGCAATGCACCTTAAAGAGCTTCAAATATTTAAGACTTCCAGAAGAAAAATTATCACAGAGAAAGGTCTCTGATTGACAGATTATGATCTACCTCTGCATTATGGAGCATGGAAAATGAAGGATAAAGGATTTTCAATTTTCAAATATATTTTTAAAATCTATACAAGTTGATTTGACTTGGAAAAAAATGGATCATACTGAACAGGGGGAAAAGCAATAAAATATATGGAAATGAAATAAAAGGGAAGCAACTGGCAATTCTTCTGGATGGTAAGTGTTTAGACTTATAAAAAAATAGTGGACACATTTTACTTTCTGATGCATTTCCTCCATTTTAAGACTTGTGCACGTATCAGTTAAAGAAAATGTTGCCAATGACTAGTTAAGCCAATTGTTGTAATTCACACTTTCTATGAACATTAGTTTTCAAGAAACATAACAGTTTTGCCTATGAACTCCTCCGCTGTGGTACAAAGCAGTGGCACATGAGGTGAAATGGGATTTTGTTCCTGGGGAAGAGCTCCTGCTGCTTTCCTCCTGACAGAAGCAGCCAAGATGGTGAGTGTGGTGTTAATGCATTAAGCATCACAGCTTGCTTTCAAGGGGAATAAGCATTCTTCTAATTATTTTAACTACAGAACAAATTAAGTTATTACCACGAGCAGCTGTTTGATCTCCTGCAGCAAATAAAAGGGAAAATTGATGTTATATTCAATGTTAAGGCACTATCTGGTTGTACAAGGTATATTCAAAGCTGGATTTCTGAGACACTCTGATCTCCTCCTAGGGTGCTTTACAATATTGTACACCCTGCCTAAAAACACTTCCCTGTGCTTAACTGTTTTTTTTGTTTGTTTGTTTGTTTGTTTGTTTTTTCATATTTACACTGCAGAAACATGTCAAAGCAATGAAAGGTCTTGTAAGAGGCACCTATGCCTGGGCACCCATCACCGCCAGCCCTTGTCATGGCACAGAGGCATTCCTGGCAGACGCGGTCCTTCAGGACCTGTATCTCAGTCGTTCGCCTTCTCTGCGGAGTGTCAGTATGCCAGGTGTACGTAACATGCACACGAAGATGATCTGGGCGTGTGCACAAACTGTCCCTTGTCAAGAGTAATGTTTCTTATTCTTAAAACAGCCTGAGTCACTGGTCTTCAGCGTGCTGTTTGTGTGCATGTAGATGCCATTATAGAGGCAGCAGCTATATGTAGGGCTATCTCAGATGCTCTCTGAGAGTCCCTTGGCACCCTGTTATGAGTTACCTGGAGGTATTCCTGCAAGCAACTCTGATGGTTGTGTATTTATGTGTGTGAGGAGCTTTGCTCTCCCGAAACCAGGGCCAGACTTCTGCCTCAGGGTCATCTATCAACTCCTCTATCAGGCTGGAACACACACCAGAATACAGATCTCAGAAATTTAGTAGAAAAAACCATGAAGAAGCCATTGAGGGAGATTTTTCCCTCATCCCAGCTGCCAAAGGAGATATGTCCCAACACAAGAGGCAGTATGAGACAGCAGCATCCTCGTCAAAGAAATGTGGGTATTTTGCAGCACTCCTTCATGAGACTCAAACCAGATTTGACTTAAGCAACCTTTCGTTTCTCATTCACGATCAAGCATGAATAATCAAATTTAAAGATGCTTTGAGCACTGGTCGAGGCTGCCAGTTGTCCTGAGGATCTTGCTGGGGCCTTTGGCAGAGCTGGTTTAGAGGCAGCAGATAGCTGTCGTGTTTCTTTATGTGGGGGCCTGTCTTCCCTTCCCTGTCAGCTCAGCCAGGCAGACGAGCTCCCTAGGAACAGAGCAAGAGGGGCTGCTGTTAAAAAGACCACAAGTTACCCTTTCTTCTGGCGGTGGGCGAGTGCAGGTAGCTGTCGTGCAGTCCTTCATGCCAGAATCCCACTTTCATCAATGACTCTCTTAACTTCAGCCCTTGCTCCTGCCCGAAGGAAGGCACTCTGAGTGAGTGCAAGATGACAGAGTTATCAGGGAAATGCCAAAATCTGAATGCTCGGGATGCACCGTACTCATCACTGGGGCTGGAGGGGGAATCAATGTTTGGTTCGGGTTGTGGAGGGAACACTGCTACACACTGCCACAAGGCCTGCCATGCACTCAAAGGGGACTTTTTTCCTGGTCTGAATCTGGTGGTATCCAATCCTTGCTAGGTTTCAGCAGCAATGTGAGTAAGGAAGGAGAATGACTGCCTGAGACATGCATCTTGAAAGAGAGGAGAAAAGGAAAAGGAAGAAAAAATTGTCTGGGCATGTACAAGAAAGTGGAGGGGTGCAGGATCAACAACATTAATGGGATGTCGCATTTCCAGCTGCCAGGCTGCCAACCTACAGTGCAAAAACAGAGCAAAGAAGGTAGCTGGTCAGCATTTTGCTGTCCTACAGGCTTTTCTTGACTGTTACATGAAATCATGTTTAAAATGTTACTTTGGGAAACACCAGAAATCTTAGAAAGCATTAGATTATTACTATTATTATTTTTTAGTTTTCCCATATTCAGAAATTTAGCCATTTTATCAGCCTATAAGGGACATGACCAGTCCTCATTTTGGGAGCCTAGTCTTAAGATTACCTTTCAAGACAATACAGAAAGCAAGTTGTTCCTAGAAGCTGGTTTAGTTTTGAGGCAAGCACATTTTTCACTGAAATTTTCCACTCACTTTTGACTATCGGGGAAACTCAGTTGAGCACCTGAAGTTAATGGTCATAAATACGTGGAATTAAAAGGTATGTGGAAGGTGAAAGATATGGGGTAAATATAGGCTGTATAGATAGCTGGCAAATAAGGGCATCTCTTTTGTGGGGATATCTGGTTAATGGCTATTCAGCATGAAAGACAGGAGAAGTAATAAACCACACCGAGATACACAAACCCTAAGGAGAAGGAGATAACAGAGACAATCCCATAGACCAGAGAGCTCAGATCACTGTCTGAGGGGCCACTGCAGGAGCCACTCAAAGCCTTGAGGGGGTTCAACCAGGGCTTCATAACAGATAAGTTGTGGAGAGGGACACGTTTACCATGGGTCTAATGGGAAAGAGCAAATTTATTTGGGGTTATCTGAGAGGGGTTGTGGGATTGTGTAAAACTCATTATGGGATGCTTGAAGGGAATTGTGGAAAAGTGTGAGACATAGGCTGTTTGGGGGAAGGGACAAAGTTGAGGAGAGGAGGGACCAGGATGGATGTGGAAATAACAGGCATGTGAAAATGGAAAGGGGGGGTGAATAAAAGGGGCCAGCTATGCGTAAATATGTTTCTGATCTGGCAAAGCTGCACTCTGTCCTGCATTCTCTTTAAACACTGTTCCTAACTATTTTCCTGTCTGAGGATGCTTTCTAGTCTGCTTTTCTGTGCACATGTGTGTGTGTGAGACACTAGTGAGCTGCAAGCCAGAATGGGGCGAGAGGTCTGGGGGCCAGCTGCTGGAGAGACCACAGGGCTGGGCACCAGATACTGGGAGCGCAGGGGTCTGGGAGCTGGCTGCTGGAGGGACCACAGGCCCAGGTTTGTGGCTGTGGGAGTCTGGGCGTGGGATCTGCTAGAAAACTTTAAGCCTAATTATCTGGCAAGGATCAGATCTGTACTGATTTGTACTGTTCATGTGGATGTGAAAGCTGCTTGTGGTGTCCCCACGTGTGTGTAGCGGGGACACTGCTCAGCCTGGCTGCTGGCAGGCCCTCAGGGCTAGGGCTGAAGTAGCCTGAGGCCCATCAGATTCAGCTTCCAGCCTGTGATCACAACCTTGATGTCTACAGGCAGGAAATCCACAGAAATGGGCCCACGCAGTACACGAGGTTCCCAGGAGAAAGTGAGGTAAAGTTCTGCAGAGGTTGCACCATCCCCACTGGAGTTTGTGCCACGCTAGGGTGTGTATGGAAGGGACCTCAGCCGTACGATCTAGTGTAGTGTTCAGTTTGCTCTGACTTATTTAAAAACAGGAATTCAGTAGGATTAAAAATAAAATAAGCAAAATTTAAAAATGTAAGCATTAGTAAGAAGTTATGAGATCATTGAATTCTGCTTGTTCTGGTGCTGCCAGCAGTTCTTGTCATTTGAAAATACCTCACCAGTACCTCTCAAGGACCTTCATCCTCCCTTTGCTCTCCACAGGGAATCTCTCTTCTTGCTGAGCTTTAAAGGGTCTTCTGTCTTTCCCCAGTTAACATTTCGAAGCACCACATAACACGGTTCGAAATATGCATATATGTATACAGAGACAATTTATCAGAAGAAAGCAAATATTGCCAACTTGATAAGTTAAATTCTTCAATATTATCATAGAATTGTGTTATCTTAAATGCCTAGCTATCTGGGCAGGATAAAATATTACCTTCTTGATTCTACTCAGTTTACATATGGCATTCCAAACTGAATATAAACTGAGAGTCTGATAAAAATTGTATTGAGTTTTCATTAAAGCAATGGCAACTAGGTGCCTAAGTTTCTGAAATATAAATTATTGTTCAGACAACTGTTTTTGTTTTTAGTGGAGGTTTATCTAAGTTAAGGAGCTCAGGACTCGTTCCTTGGCTTTTTTTTTTAATATACTGAGTAAGAATGAAGTGTGTGGGTTTTCATCACCTTGATTATCATTGCTATCAGCAGGAGAAACTGCTGCAAGTAATAACAATAATAGGACTATTTCCTTTTTTTTTTTTTTTTCTCTCTAGGCAGAGCACTGTCGATTTGCAGAGGAGTGAAACTCATGCCAATAAGAAGATTAAAGACTATTTAAACTGCCATCATTTGTGGTCCATGGAGAACTTGTAAGCAATATATTCTACTGGCAATGCCTGCACAACCAGAATAAAAATGCTAGTAACATCTTGCTTTCTTGAAGTAGTTTTAGCTACCCATGCCTACAGACAATAAATAAAACTCTAAGTATCAAAAGGTAGAACAAACCTCAGGCTCATAAATAAGAATGGCTGCTTTCAGTAGGAAGATGCTGGATCTAAGAAGCTAAAAGTTTCAAAAAGGAATTGAGATTTGTTCAGTCCTACATTTCCTCCTAAAGTAAAATAATTTTAAAGAGATGTCATGTCAAAGCAAAATGGTGTCTCTGAAGATAAACTAAAAAAATGTATCTGAGCTACTGTCCTTTCATTAGTTGAAAATACTTACCACGTGGGGAGTACCAAAGGTTATTTGCCTATTTACTAAACTCACCAGTTTCGTTATCCAGACATGACATAGTGGTAAGTAGAATGCAGCCCTGAAGGTTTGCAATGCTTCCAAGAGCCGTCTGAATGAAAAGCTGTTTTCATTGCTTTTATTTTCATTTTTCTTTTAATCTAAGAAAAAAAAATCAGTTCTTGTAGGGTTTAATGTAATTGGAATTAGGAATTTAAAGAACCTCAGGAACCTCATGAAGTGCAATAAAAACAAATGCAAACTGCAGCCTCTGAAACAGGAAAAAACACCATGCACCAACACAGGCTGGGGAGCAGCAGCTGGAAAGCAGCATTGCAGAGAAGGAGAGTGGGGTCCTGGTAGAGAACAAGTCATCCAAAAACCAGCAATCCACCCTGTGTCAAAGAAGGCCAACAACCTCCCGGGTTGGTCAGCCAGCCTGTCCAGGGAAGCGATTCTTCCCGTGAATGTGGCACTTATGAGACCATATCTAGAGAGATGTGTCCAGATTTGGGCTTCCAAGCACAAGAAGGACATGGACATGCTGGACCCAGGGAAAAGAGGAATCCTGTAGGATGGAATTCATCACTTTCCCTACCACAGAATCACAGAATGGCCGAGGTTGGAAGGGTCCTCTGAATCTAGTCGAACCCCCCTGCCGAGCAGGATCACTTGGAGCACGTTGCGCAGGATGGCATCCAGGCGGGTTTTGAATATCTCCAGAGAAGGAGACTCCACAGCCTCTCTGGGCAACCTGTCCCAGTGCTCTGTCACCCTCACAGTCAAGAAGTGCCCCCTCATATTCAGCCTCCTGTGCTTCAGTTTGTGCCCGTTGCCTCTCGTCCTGTTGCTGGGCACAATTGACAAGAGACTGGCTCCATCCTCTCAATATCCTCCCCTCAGATAATTATATACATTGATGAGGTCTCCGCTCAGTGTTGAAAGGCAGTGTGGAGTTCAGGTGTCCACCATCTTCTTGTACAAAGCTTAGTTCTCATTAAGGAGGGGTTTCTAGCTCTTTGGGTTTGGACTTTCTGAAGGAAACACATTGGTCTACCCACTTTGACTTATCCCGAAGAACTAACCCTTCTGAAAATGCTCATTTCATAGCTCATTTCGGATGATCCATTGCGCATCCACAATCTAGCAACTGTTATCCAGTGCTCCCCCAGTTCCAAAAGATGTTGTCCTGTTTCTACTCTGGACTTGTGCTTAGCTCTTCAGCTTCTCTCAGTCAGGATATCATCTGAAAAGCAATTTGATTACAGTGAAGGCAGACTATCTAGGCTTTTTTCCCCTTCTCCCTTTAACTGCTGGAAAGTTTCACACACCAGTTTTGTGTGCGAAGACTCTGACATTTCCATGAGCTAATCAGAATATGCATAAGGATGCTCACAAGACTTTCTTCCCTTTACAAATGCTTGAATGACACAGTCGCGTTGGGGAGTTTTACTCTAGGAAACAGAAAACAGTACCTGAAAAAGTAGTTTATTTCTCAAAACTCTGAAATCTTATTATAATTATTTTCTGTTTAAAAATAAACATGAGGAATTCCTGCCGTTGTAGGGTGAAGTCAGCTGTTAATTATTTACATTTTCTTCTCTATTCAACTATTCTTTCTACATAATTAAAAATTCCTTCCCATCCAACAAGAAGTCTGTATTCCAGCTGAGTTTGAGTCTCCTAGAGGGAAAGGGTTTTTTTTGTTATTGCTGTTTTTTTGTCATCCCCTGCTGATCTCCTGTCGTCCAGTCAAAACAGAATGAATTTGTAAAAGGCTTCCAGCAGCAGAAAAGTCTCTGAAACTTTCCTGTAAAATAATGCATACAATGTGGTGGAATACAATTGAGCTCACAGTGCTGGAATATAAAATCATAGTAACAAACCAATAAACAGTTCGACACGCTAAGCCCAATATTGATTTAAAACAATTTTATTTAGTTGTGCATTGACAAAGTGGGATGTATGTGCAATAAAGAGGCTAACACAATTCACTTATGAAAGTGTATGGAACAAAGCAAATCATGCAAAAGTTAAATGACTGACAAATATTTGGTCAGATTTAATCTGACTGCAGTGAAAGCTCTATGTGTTTTGTCTGAGAATATTGTGAAATGCCTAAGAGCAACCAGGTACCTAAAATGACTTAGTACCCAAATGAAGTATTTTGGGAAAAATACATTTCTTAACTAGTTTAACTCAGCAGACTGCCTGGGGACTGTCAGTGCTGATGTGAGGAATTTGCAGTTTCATGCATAGGTAGATAACGCATTATTTTAAAAGTCACTGAAATGGAAGCCGAAGATAGTCTACAAATATATACAGCATTGTCACTATCGAATCCTGTGGAAATCAGCATGTAAGCTGGAAAAGCACAGAAGAAAATCTACGTTCTTGTTGGAATGCAAAATGGAAGGCTAAGCTGAACATTGCATGCATTTTAAAATGAGTTCAATTGAATTCATGAATACAGTTCATTGGACACAGATTCTTTATTTTTATTTTTTTGAAATATATAAACAAGGCAGTATGGCAATACCAGTCAGAGAAGTAATGTGGGAGTCTCATATATACAACATGCCTATGCATCTATCATGTTCCAGGGAAAATATGGATCCAATACTATTTAGTAAATCTATTCCTTATGACATTTTGATGTTGGGCTTTTGTTTGTTTGTTTGATCTTTTATTACTGCAATATTATAGACCATAGTAAAAGATATCAAGATTTATTCTGATGTTTCCTACATGGAGTCCCTATCAGAAAACAGCATTAGCGGGATGATCTAAACAAACCACTTCCGAATCAGCTGCCAATCTGAGAAAGCAGAAAGGACATATTCTCTGTTATCTTATGTGTTACTGCGTGAGATATTTTATTCAAATGAAAAAGTTTGTTGTCTAGTTTATTTTGTATTAGCTTGCTATCATCAGAGAAGATAGCTGAATACTTGTCCTCCCTCGCAAAGACTTTAACATACTTTTCATCCTTTTTTAAAGATCTGTGTGAAGAAAATGCTATACACAATTGCAGTTGTGCTGGAAGATCTACTAAAAAATTAAGACTTTTGTGGTTTGTGGCCAATTCAGAAAACTAACCTGTTACATTAAATACATTTTTAATTGGTTTACACAGCCAAAGCATTTGGAATGCACAAACGTTTTCCAAATGTTAATTAGTTGTCATATTATTTTTTCTGTCCCTGTTAGACTATAAGCTCCAAAGTGTATGTTACAGAGCCAAATGTGCTTAGGGTGTATGACAAAAGCAACAGGTCAAATTCAGACTGATGAAGCTCAGCTGGATTGTTGTGTGTAGTTGAGTAAATTGTTACTGTCTAATACCTAAAATATATCCTTTAAAAATGCTATTCTGTTCTTTTTCTTACAGACCTTGCTTTTCAAAGGTGATAATTTTCTTCTTTCTGTGAGGATCTCATGAGCATAGATCTGAGTTATTGGGAAACAAAGCTAAGCTTTTGTTAAGAAAAACTAAAATGGAGGAATGCATGGTAATGATTAAGAAATGTATGGGTTCTGCTGATCTATGCTATTGCCTATCTGTATCCAGACCTGATAGCAGTTGCACAAGGAGCTGTATCTTGAACCACCTAATTTACACCATTGTCCTTTTTTGCAGTTCTGGATTAACCTGAAATAGAGCTATTTTGCTGGTGTCACATCTAGTCACAAGGCTGGAGGATGAATACCATCATATACAATTTAGATCTTATTTCCCTACCTTGATCCTGAACCTTTCTTGACTTTGGGACTGAAATAGCCCCTGAAACTGTTGAATAACCCAATAAAGAAACCTTTATCTGATTTTTGCCTATAGTGAAGTCCTGGCATTAACATTACACTCTATTTTCTAAGTTATTCAAGCACAGCTTCATTTATTCTAGGATTTAATCTGCAGAAACCACATACTCAGACAGTTCATAATAACATAACAGTTCACAAGGTGCTACTTAATGTGCAATTATTTTTGCCTTAAAACTGGAATATATGTAAATATTGTTTTTATACATATGGCTTGATCTATTGTAATTTTTTTTTTAGATTTCTACTGGAACAAATCAATTAACTCTTGAAACCTTTTCCACTACCTAGCATACTGAAGACAGCAAATTTAGTTTCTAAAATATATCATTTAGTATAGGGCTCTAATAGTTTCTGAAGATTTCTGGGGTAAGTAAGTGGAGACAAACTGCCCTTTATAAAACAAATGATTTTTACTATCTGGTGGGGAATTGTTCTGTTAAAATAGTCAACTGGATAATATTTTAGGACCAACTTTTAATAAGATTACAGTTTTATTATGCCAGGAAACATCAACATTTAAATGCTCCCGAACCTGAAGGATAATTTGTTTTGCTTATATTTTTTTTTTATATGACTGGGAAAAACAGTATCAAAGAATACAGTCAGTTGTGTTTCTGCACCCATAGGGTGAAGTTGAATGCATCTTGGTACTTTTTTCTATAATCCACCCTCTGTGTCTATGTGACCATTGAATATGCTGCAGGGACCTTGAAGACCACCCAGTTCCAGCCCCCCTACCATGAGCATGTAGGGGGCACCTCCCACCAGACCAGGTTGCCCCAAACCCCATCCAGCCTGGCCTTGAACACCTTCAGGGATGGGGCATCCACAGCTTCTCTGGGCAACCTGTGCCAGGGCCTCGCCACACTCTGAGTGAAGATTTTCTTCCTAACATCTATTCTAAATCTCCCTTCTTTTAGTTTCCCCCCTCGTCCTATCACTCCACTCCCTGACAAAGAGACCCTCTCCTACTTTCCTGTAGGACCCCATTAGGTACAGGAAGGCCGCTGTAAGGTCTCCTTGGAGCCTTCTCTTCTCCAGTTTCAACAAGCCCAACAGCCCAATGACTTCAAAGACCATCAGTCAGCTCTTTGGGTACATTATACTTACTTATAATAAAATAGGTACCTTGTTGATCTGGGGAAACAGCGTTCAGTCATAAACTTTGTTTTGTAACATCCATCCTCATCCATCATCAAAGGATTCATATGCCAAAGGTCTACTGCTCCTGCAGCCCTTGAAATGATAAAGAATTTTGCCACTGTTAGCAATGCACTGAATCAGGCTGAGATTTTCTTTAACACAAATGTGTAAACCGAAGATGAACAGCTAAGCACAGCTTTTCACAGCTCTGCAAACTTGGCTGTGCTTTAGTGAAGCCGAGTTCATTCATGAGGGCTGTTCTTACAGTTCTGAGCAGCAGATGCAATCTTTCCTATGTAATTACATTTTTTCTTCATTCCCTAGCATTTTTCTGAAAACTACAAAGAATGTACACTATTTTGTGTTATTTCTAAACAAAATACAATTCCATGAATATTAAAGGAAGAGATTTAAGTGAGTACTTAAATTTATTGATTTCTACGTGGCTTAAGTATGGACTTCAATTAGCTTATATGTAAATGTTTTCCTAAATCATAGTCCTGGCTTGTTTGATAAAAATTGCATTGTCTGTCCTGTAGTGCTCATTTTAAGTCACCGACATGCAGCTCTCCTTTTGGATCCACTCTTCATCTCACCCCTCTAATAATTGTTCCCTGTTTGTCTTTTAGTGATCTAGATACTAGTTCTTCATTTACTTTCAGAAAGCAAACCTTTTCATGACAGAGTCCCCACCTAAGTAACCTTCCCATCAGTAGATAAAGATGAAACATCAACATCTACATTTAGTGATGAAGTTGTTTCAAGACTAGATAAAGTTGACTTGAATTTTTTATAATGAATGTATTCAGCAGCAATGTTAATTTGCAGATGTCCCTAATCCGATACCTTTTTGCTGCTACAGTCAAGATTAAACATGAAACATAAAGACGTATATCCTCCTCTCAAAACCAATCTTAGAAATAAAACAATCAGAAAAGTTCTCTAGAAGATAGTTCATAGCAAGCCGTAATGCAAACTGCACAGAAACCCCTAACAACAACTCTTGGGCTGAAACTCTCTTTCAGTTTCTACCTAGTTTTTATTTGGCTTTTGTTTGGTCTAATGAGACAATTTTTAGAGCTTGTCATCAGTGTTTTTTATTTTATTGTATGATGAGCTGTGTCTGCACAGAAGGCTGCAGAGACCCTTTGAGCCTGCCACACAGAGGAGTCCTGGACTGATGTATCCCACCTGGGTGGTAGAGGCAAGAGAGGCAGTTTGACGATACCTACAGACCACAGAGGGTGATGGACAAACTGAAGGGTTAAAGCTTTATGAGGACAGAGGTTAGAAACTAACCTGAGCAGGTGCTGTCTGCCACTTCTTAAGACAGACCTGCTATCACAGTTCTGTACAGAGTCCTTCAGCTGCAAATTGTGTCACCAGAAGGGTACAGGGCTTGCCGGCTGCTGGGCATGACAAACACAGCCACGTTCCCCCTGCTGAAACCTGAGCATTTTGTCTCCGCAACGTTTGCCAAGCACTTGAAGAAGAAAGGCAGAGATGGATGTGCAGACATGCCCTCTTTTTTCCTGTTATCACACTACTGATTTCCACAGGCTACTGCTCTGAGTGACTAATGGTAGTTTCTAATTGTTTGTATAGTAGAAACGTTAATTTTGTAAATGTCTTAATACTCTACACATTACCTAATGATTGCAAGATTAAGAATTTAATTGTAGTCTAAGCTGGGATTAAGAAGAAAAGGGGTATTTTACACCCAGTGGCCCATTATTTTCTCCTTCAACATTTAAGGATTATTTATATGTCATCTGGATTACAGTCACATATAAGGGGCCACCACCTTGCCTTCTCTCTGTGCGCTGCAACGATTCATACAAAAAAATGGTGGCCTTTTCTTTAACAATGCTAAGATAGAAAGGATATGTGTGCAAGTGTTGCACAAATCACACCACGGTAAACATTTTCAAATGAAAAACTGAGAAACCAATGGGCTGTGCCTCTCAAAGAGCGGGTATGTAATACATTAAAGGTTTAAGCCTGGCTTTCTGAGATCTCAGCCTGAAATAGGCTAAGTTCCCTTTAAGGATATCTGCCATGTATTTCTCTCTCTCTTTCCTTTTTTTTTTTTTTCTTTATGCAAGGTAATTTGGTTTCCTGCAGGTTAGCTCATTCTTTTACTCCAGGAAAAAAATAAATATATAAGATACAGGTAATAGAGGATGGAGAGGGTAGCACATACAATATGAGGGGTCTGTACAAACACTAAAATGTTAATTTCCTTTGTCCAATTCTTCAGTCTGTATGATGTGGGTACATGGGTGTATGTATATATCCTTTTCTTTTCCTGTTTGTCTCTGATTATCACTGACTCTCCTCAAAATGTATCATCTTATATCTGGTTTGTAGGCAGTACCTCGCCTTTCCTCTTGGTAGTTACACAACCATTCTCCCCCTCAGTTTTGCACACAGCAGCCTGTTTCTCAGATTCTTTCTCTCAGCTCCCACACGGCAATCATCCCTCTCTGCTATAGAGGTATGCAGTCCCTCTGTTCTCAGAATATACCCTTACCTAGTTTTTTTTTAAACTTAGGAACATGCCCATTCTGCTTTTGTTCTGCTGGATTCTGCTCATGGGAAAATGTGCTGTACCTAAGGGAAAGTAGCCAGTAATTAAAGCTATATTGTCTTACAATGAAACAATCAGCTACATTATTTGTTTAGG
The DNA here is from genome assembly GCF_964211835.1 of Anser anser. Taxonomy (NCBI): domain Eukaryota; kingdom Metazoa; phylum Chordata; class Aves; order Anseriformes; family Anatidae; genus Anser; species Anser anser. Next base: position 187,031,724 of record NC_139720.1, read on the forward strand.
GTATCATCACAAAAACTTGCTCTAGTTACAGTTTGGAAGATGTACCACGCTTTATTGCTTTCAGTTGGCGCACTGTGGAATGTAAGTGGGACTGACCGAACCTGGGCAGTAATTAGTGCCCTTTAAAACCCATAATCACAATTTTCATTTTATCTTCCACATTAACTGCGAGAGCATATGATAGCAAATCTATATGAGAGCACATATTCCCGCTGATGATACCGGTGACTGTACATGCATATTGTCATTAGACATGGTCATAGTACTGTAATAAGCAGCACATTTTTTGGAGGTCTGCCCTTACCTTGTTTCTTCTTTTGCTTCCCCCAGCTTTGTGCTTGTTTTATCCTTTCTCATCCAGAAGCTTTGTGTTTCCTGTTTAATTTGCGAATGAAGACGTATGAACAACACAACCTCTGCAGGGGGTTCAGGGAAATCTCTGTTGCAACATGTTGTTTCCTGCAGCTTTCATGGCTTCTTACACAGACAGAACCACAGAAAAAATGCTGGATCTAGGGCAAGTCTTCTGGCTTTGCGCTATCCAGTATGTGTCAGTGAGGAAGCTGAAGGAGTTCAGCTAGGCTAACGGTATGCCCAGCCACAACGAAGGGATACCTGTTTAATGGGAAGGGAGGAAGAGGCATTTTTTTACCCCAGGTGCTCAAGTATTTTACTACGGAGCTCAGCCTTCTTTTGTTCAGGGACACTTCAACTACCGACTTCCATCTATCAGTATTATTTTATCTTATAAGCCTGACAAAAGATTTTGCTCTGAGTACATTTTTCAAAACTATTCACACACCTGAAAAGTAATTATTATTCTGATTATTACTCTGATTATTGCTTTCTTTCTAATCCACCTGCATTTGTTCTGCAATATGAAGAAGCACAAGAAGATAACAAGTTTCCTGCTATGGTTATGGGTGTTTGGGGAATATGCTGGGCTGCCCAAGGAGCTTTCTGAACATGCAGGCACTGCATCAACGAAGGTTTCTTAACAGACTGCATTAGCCATTGCAGAGGTTTTCTGCGCTGCTTGAGCTTTGTTTTCTGAGATTGCAGAACTCAGAAAATCCAGTGAGGCTTAATTCAAAATTAGCTCCTCTAAAGTATGGAGCAAGTGCCAGCAACCTGAGCACTTAAATGCCATGGTCTGAATGGTGATATGGTTTAGTGGAGGACTTGTTAGTGTTAGGTCAGAGGTTGGACTAGGTGATCTTGGAGGTCTCTTCCAACCTAGATGACTCTGTGATTCTGTGAATTATCAGCATGTTTTCGGGAGTTCCCACCTCAGCACCCAACCCTCAGCACCCAACCTCCTCCAGAGGCTCTTCAGACTCTGGCTGATCACAGCCAGCCTGCCCTCCTTGGTGAGCAAGCCACAGCCATCAGCTGCCTCCTGATCATCCGCACAGACCGGCAACTCAAATTGGAAACAGAAAAGAAAGCTCAATACGTTGAATTCTTTAAAATGTTAAGAAATTAGGCAGCTGAGAGGAGAGAAATTAGCAGGGAGATATTGGGTGTTTACGGCTGTGCTGAGGAAAAGGTTAAGCAGCTCCTTCACCACTGGGCATCAGAGAATCAATACGGGCAAGACGTGCCCCTGACTGAACTCTGCTCATTCTGCTGCTCTGGGAACAACGTTTTCAGCATCTCTCTCAAGCACGAGGGAACTTTCTGCACCTGACGATAAGTTTTTTTCGATTAAATTATTTTAAATTATTATACTATTATTATACTTTTAAATTATCACTGACTTTCAACTATTTATGTGATTATCATGGTGTAGCTCAATGAGTTTATAATTTCTTCTGCATTTTTCCCTTTTCCACGTTTGAGGCAGCTTTACTTAAAATAATAATAATAATAAAAAAACCTAGGCTCTTTATTAAGAATTTAAATAACTCCTGGCTGATACATTTATTTTGCTTTTGAGACACACTGTTTTTCTGCGCCTTTTTTTTTTTTTCCTGGAAACATATCTAAATGTGAATATTAGCAGCTTAACTAATATGGGAAGCAGGTAGAAATGTAATTCCTCAGCAGCTGCTAGCCACCAGCTTCTGTTATGTACCAGCACGTACAATCCTCAAAACTATGATGCTGAAACTGGAACTAATACTCCTTAAAACACATGTAAGGCATTTTAAATAGCAAACTAGTAATGCAAAAGGCCATTATACATATTTAAGTACTTAAGAATAAAGAAAAGCATTTTTCTGGGAGATCAGCTAACAATTTTTACAGTTCCTTTTACAGTTTTCAATTCAAACAGCAGTGGAAATATATGCTGACTTCAAGGATGCTAGAACAGAGGAAATATTCACAAACTAAATCCTAGTTAAACCATCTGAAACTAATACATACACAGGATACTGAGGTTCCATGTTTCTCTCTGATATGTGTAAGAAATCATAATTTATATTAAGGCACTTGCCATCTTAAAATGATTGAGCCTCGTGTTTTCTGCATGGTTCAGTACTTTTAAAGTGGGACAAGTAATTATCTCTTATATAATAAGCCATCTGCATGGATATAATTTAACATTCGCTTGGTTGTATTTGATATTAACCAGAAAAAGAATGTGGTTAAGTATCATTTGTCAAGCAAAGATGCCAAAATCAGCTGAAAATCCATCTACAACATCCTGGTTAGTTGCTAAGCCTTTGAAGCGGTCTTGAATAGATCTGAAATGTGATGCTGCATAACTCGGGTTGACATGGTAACGTGCGTAGTACAGAAAATCTCAGCTTTATTAGCAACTTCATTTCAATTCCCTCCCCTTTTCATGGGCTCCCCTTCAGTTTCCGAGGAAAATCTATCTTAAGAGTCTCTGCTTGTAGCTCATAACTATGTGGCACAATGAAGATGGTGTGCTAGTCTTTTATTTTGCAGGCAGCAGAATAGTAACAGGTCTATGAGATGAATCCTTAACAACATTTTTTAATGACCGTGTTAAATTTAGTGCTGTTCTGAGGGAGATTATGTGTGTTGCTTGGTTAATGGGATGCTTGCTATATTAGGACTCATCTGGCAGTACTTTGCCAGAGGAAACAGGCAGTAAAGAAGAAATTTGCTCAGTATAGCTACTTCAGCAAACATATATGCTGGTAAGGGTCAATGACCAGAGCCCTTGGCTCTGAAAGCTCCTGCTGAGCAGACAAGAGCAGAAGGGGCTGTGAGAACACAGACAGAGAGAATGACAGCAGGGTAAAAAAGGACCTTGAAAGACAGAGGCAAGTTTGCAAGAACAAGACTGAGGCATAGTCAGCACTTTTATTTGGATAATATGGAAGCTTCACAGATGACCATCAAAAAATTGTAGGGCTTTAGTTACACAAATAAATTTCTATAACATTTTAAAGAAATTTTCTCTAACATCTTTGTCCCTTCTGCAAATTAAGCCATACTTTTCTTTTAATAAGGATTCACATCTTCATACACTCCTTAACTATCATTTTCTCCTGTGCATGAGAGAGCACCGCAGACTGATGTATGGTGTGGGATGTGTCTGGCACCTTATAGCATGTGCTTGAGAGGAGGAGGCAGGGAGGGAACTGCAGAGCTCGGATACCCTCTCAGGAACATGATGGAGCAGGAAAGCAAAGTGCTGCACTGCATGAACGCATGAGGTGCAGACAGAGCTAAAGAGGAGAGGCAGGATCTGTTTCAATATGTGACGTTTGACAGGCCTACTGGATACAGAATCCCAAAGGTACATCCTTTGGGATTGTACAATTGACAATACAATTTACATTACAATTTTTTGGGATTGTACAATTTACAATTTACAATACAATTATTAAAAGCAAAGTACAATCCCAAAGGCTCATCCAACCTTTTGGGTAAGTCATGGATGATAAATAGAGTACTTCAGCTCTGAGGCTGTCTGAGGCAGACTTGGAGAGACCAAAACAGTAATAATAAAAAAGCTTAGCTGAAGCTTTCCCTGCAGCCATGACACTGGTCACTCTTCAATCCTCAAAATAACTTGCCACTTGGGAAAGTGAGATGTTATCATCACACTAGACAGCAGTGTTATGGAGTGAGAAATGAGCGTTCAAGTTTGTCACCTTGCTTTACAGGGAAACCTTGATTTACAGTGGAAACACTGACATCAGTGAGAAAGATCTCTGACAAAGGAATTCTATTCAAGGACTACATTTGCAAAGAAACCTGACATATGAAAGAACAGGAAAGATCTCACTGTTCTCTGGTTACTGTGTAATTAGCAAGATTGAAAAAGTGGTTGAAACTAGCTTCTGTGAGAGCTTCGGAATCCACACTAGCTTCACATCTACTTACCCTCTGATTCCTTCCACAGGGGCATTCCAGGGCATCAACAATCCCAGCCATTTTTTAAACTGACAATCGGGTTTTCTGATGTCCAGACAATTCTAAATATAATAACCCTGATAAAATTAAACCAAGGAAACAAAACAAGAATAACTGTTTGGAGCTAGTCTCTGCAAGGCATACGTCATCCAAAATGGAAGAAAGGAAAAGAAAATTTTAATGTCATTATCTAGTGCCATATCATCAATTCATTGCTAAGCTTAAACAATGGTGTTTAGCCACATGGATAAGCTTCACTGAATCTTCACAAACTTAAACCATGCATGATTTAAGGTTCTTTGTTTCAAAGATATAAAGAGGTATAATTCTGTACGTTCTATGCAAGACTATGTAAAACAGCCCTTCATAAATTTTCTGGGGATTTATTACACTAAACTTTCCTATACTAAAACAAAATTAATTAGTTCTTCAAAACAGAGGACTCTGAATTCCAGTTTCATGGCAAATTAGGTTTTGCTTTGTTACCATCTAAGAAAGAGCATGTGGATTAGCTTGCTTAATACTACTTTCTTTCCTATCAACAATGGTTTGAATGTAATCTTAAGATTTGTGTTTGAGTTCTTTCTGGATATTAACAGCCTCTTATTTAACTAAATCCACGTTTAAAGCTATATATTAATATATTTCATTTGACTGTGCCTAAACTTTGAAAATATACCCACATGGTCAAGCAGAAAAGCAACCACCTGGTGATGCAAAACTGCCAGCTACCCTGTTCTCTTCTAGGTGTCATTCGTTTCCCCACACAAACATAGTTACCGTACAGATAGGGATGGCCCTATTTCTCACCAAAGGACTGAGCTAACAAAATTCCCAGAGTTTTACACTACAAAAGTCATCTATCTACCCCAACCCAGAACTTTTGCCTTACCTTTTCTAATGAGCAATGCTAAATAGCAGCTCAAAGATATTTAATTTTGAATCATTCCAGATCATTCTCATTAAGAAGTTTTGAAAGTGCTGGTTGAAGAGTTTTAAAGGTCAAGGTTTTAATGTACTTTGGCATAATTCTAGCTTGGTGCTGTAGAACTGCAGGTATCTGGGGCTGTCTGGAAGAGTAATGTGTTGGGCAGGTTTCAGTTTTGCACTTAGGCATCTGAAGTCTGAGCACATGTAGGCATGCCTACATTTTAGGCATGTAAGCTCTCTTTTTGGGGGAGTGGGAGGGGAAGGGGGGAAGGCTGTTCGTTATGATTACTTATGTCCTCCATCAGCTGTTTAGTTTATCTCAAAGAGATTCTCTAACTTACATTCTTCTTCCTCTGTGCATACTATTTTGGTTATCTGTGTGTCCCTGGCACAATCTGTGATGACTACGGGAATGTTACACTTTGATCTGGTTTTACCTTGAACCACGTTACCACATGACTTAGAACTCCTCTTACAGACAATATTATTGCTAATTAAAACACTCTGCTTTATCAAATACTATTACCACCTATATATTTATCTTCAGTTTTCTTTAAGAATAATGTATTTAGGATCAATACATGTGATCATTTTGTTTGTCTTTCACCTAGTGAACCTTATAACAGTGCACAACCTTCTTATAGCTAAGCATATTATCAACAGAAACATTTTTAAAGAGGGCTTCTCTAAACCTTATATTTTTATTAATAATTTGGAGATAAAACTATTTGCAACTCAGCAACTTAAAATAATACTTACCATTTATCTGTGCACTAATGGTATTAGGCAGGCTGAAATCTTTAAGATTACCATGATAATTTGGAGGTTGAAACTGCTCTAAATTAATGAGAATTGGACTTTCAGCCATAACGTAGATCAATCTTTAATTAAATGTCTTGGAATCATTTCTACCAAGTATTGTGCTCAGCCATGTGGTGGTCGAGTGGAAGTACTGCCAGCAAAAGAGACTTTTCAGACCATATAAGCAGTAGACCAGGATCCCTCCATTGAATACTAGACACATGAGGAAAGAAATGGCAGCCCAGGTAAAGCAACACCCCTAACCTGTCAGTGAACTGCTGGGAAGAGTATGGCATCCAAATCCTCACTCAGCCAGTAAAGATATTTGAAGATATTTGTTACTCAAAGGGCCTGATTCTGGTTGTAATACGAGGTGTAGAGCCCAGCAGACACCGCTTGACAATCTTGTATGACCAGCACATTGCAAGAGGGAGCATCTAGGTGGTGGAGAAATGGTTCCTATACCATGAAAATTTAAGACTCCTCCCCAGGTCACTTACATCTGCCCACATCATTTCTCCTCCTTGAATCACCTGAGAGTTCTGACTTTTGTTTCTTGTTTGCTGCCTTCACACATCCCTCAGTGATTCTGGACACTCTGGCCAGCTACTTTCCTGAAAATGAGCTAGGGTCTATCCCTTTCTCTCCTCACAACATCCTGCATCAGCTATGGTAATGTTTCAACCCTCTTCTGTCTGACAAGACCTGCAAGGCAGAAAACATATTTGGAGAAAACTTGTTTGGAGATTTACTCCAAAAGTGGCACTAGTTGGTACAGATTTTCACCCTCTAATTACTTTCAGGGATCAAGCCTTTCATAAAAATAGCATTTGTAAAAGATGTCTCCCAACCCTAGCCCCTCTAACTTATTTTTACAACACTGGTAAAAGCAGCTCCCACATATGCTGTTCTTGGGTCATTCCAAAAGATGTGTACAATTTGTGCACTTATATTCATAAAACATTTAATTTTTTGCTCATAATGAAAAAGACGATCCCCATATCCTCAGCTCAGAGCATGTGAATACTACTGAGACTAGGGTAGAGGCTATTGTGAACATACATATTCTAAATTATTTAAAATGCTTCTGCCAAAAGTTGAGCACTCAGCAAAGAATATCAATTTGCTTTAATTAGTTTGAACTAAGGCCCAGCAAAAATTCAGATCCTGCATTTCAGAACTATTCTAATTCAGCTTCTTGGCAACCCGGAAAGGAGAAAGATTATAGTAACAGTTTACTGAGATAAGTATACTACACAATGATGGAGCGTATTTTGGAGATGCATGGAGTTGTTTCATGGGTAGGATTTGGCCTACTACCTAGACAGGCCATTTCTAATGGGTAATCCCAAATTATAGGGTTTTAGGCTCAACTTGTTATCCGATATAGGCAAGCAAATCAAATCAGTCAAGCAGCTCTTTAAACACGCACCTGAAATCGACGTATCTGAAATATCTGAATAATATCTGAAAGAAAAAAAAATGAGGAGACATAAGTCTGACAAATCATGCTGGAGGTCTTTTGTTGACATAGTTAAAATATCCATGGAGTATCAAGAAGAGAAATACCATAATTTTCCAACACACACAAAAGGACGATGTTCCATCCAACACAGGTTCACTTTACAATGGGACCTCTTTCCAGTGGACAAATATGTAAAAATAACTTCAATAATGTTATATCCGATGACCAGCATGTAATTACATCTGTTGCATGCTGAATTCAGTCCCAATGAATAATCTGTTTTTAAAAGGATGAATTTATTGAAGAAGTTAGTTACAGGCAAAATAAACAAGATAAAAATAGTCTTTAACTGAGAACAATTTTACTCGAATCAAAAATCCAGTTACGTAGTGAGAGAGGGAGGATATTGTCTTTTGTTAAAAATATCCTCACTGAAGAAGGACAGAAAATGTAGCAAAAAACTTTTTACTTGTTCAACAACAGACATGAGAAATTATCAATGAGAAATTTTACAGTCAGAAGTACTAAGGACAAAGGAATAATAATATTAATAAAAGTATTGTAAACAAAATAAATACTAACAAAGTCATAGGTTTATTATTAGAACCAAACAGTTGAAATTGTCATTAACAGTACAGGACAGAAGTATTCAATGGATATTTCTGCATAACGCAGTCCCATTCTCATTGTAAATGCAGTATGCTTTGTCCAAAATAATAGGTAAATCATTTTTAATACTTCGGTAGTTTAACTTTAAAAAGAGTTTATTAGTGGAGTGCCTGAACAATTAATGTTGCTACTTAAGAAATTAAGGAATGTTGAGGAAATATTAAAATCCCGTATAAAGCTAAGATTATGCTAGCTTTTAGGCAACATAAAAAAAGATCTGAAGTATATAATTCCAGCTATTCTGGGGTCAGCAGCAGGTAAAATAACTGATATGTGATGTAATCAATACAAAAAATGATTGTGTAATTAGTGCCAATGATTGATAGAGGTGACTGCATCGACATGTGCTTCTGTAAAGCAACAGACATACAGACATACAGCAGCTCATCAATCTAATTAAGTGACTAGTGTTACACAAAATCAGTGTAACGCATCATAATTAATTAAAAAACAGCTGAATGACTGGTCTCCAAAAGCAACTACAAACAGCTAATCCTTATCCCCTGAGTAATTCAGGAGCAATTCGTAGATCTCTGTTCTTTTTCATAGAAGAGTTTTTCCCAGAGTGTTTCTGGACTCTTTTTTAGGACCATGCTGCCCACCCCAAAGCTTCTGGGGAGCCCTTTGCAAGCTCGCTCAGCTGGTGCAGCTCCAGCTGCTCCGACTCCTGCTGGGAGCTGGCACGGGCTGGTTGCTGAAACCAGCGTACGTGGCCATGCTACACCAGCTCCCTCAGCCTGCTTTGACATCCTGAGAGCTAAGTGCCTCACTGACACGAGGTGGAACGAGCTCTAAACGCACCCTTGGTGCTCTTGCCTTGGTTTGGAAAGCCCCATGGTTTGGAAAATGCTGTCCTCTACTACTAAAGGAGTGATCTGAAGGGATATTTAAGGGTATGACTGGTAAAATTGGCAGATGACATAAAATGGAGACAGTACTAAATAGTACAAAGAAAAAAAACACCAGTTTTTCAGTAGGGAAATTGACATCCTTTAGTAAGCCAGGATTATTTGAACATGCTTTTTTGAGACAGCTGAATGCAAGGTCATTCAGCAGGAACAAAGAATGTAGGTCACGTTTTGAAGACTGGAGACTGTGTCCTGGAAAGCAGTGGCTCCAAACGGGATTTAGGGGTCACACTGGTTAGCCAGCTAAAGAGAAGCTCCCAGAACAATGTCCCAAGGCACTTGGTGTGGCCTTAAGAGACAGTGCTGACAGTTGGGTGCTGACATAACTGTATCCAATTCTACTGCACGCATTTCAAAATGGTGCTTAAAAATTAGAAATGTTCAGAAAAGCACCGCTGGAACACTGTTCTATCTGACAAACCTGATTAGCAACGCCAGAGATGTGAAGTCCAACTTTGCTAACTTTATCCAAAGGAAGGTTAAGAAGTGACTGTCTCGTGGTTTATAAACATGCACCACAGAGGACCCTGGAAACACACAAAGTTCCAAAGTCTGCAACCAAGATAGACAATTTCATATTAGAAAAACAGTACACTTTTCTAACAGGATGATTATATAACCGATGAAACAATTTACACAGGCTGTGCTTCTATTTAGAATTGCGTTGTTTTAATGTAAGCTGTGAACAAACACATGAAAAAAGTAGAGAAGCATCTCCTGAAGTTCTTTAAAAAAAAACACGACAAGTATGCATGACAAAGGGAAGCAGACTGTGAGGTTGTGTTGTGACTTCATGTTAAACACAAAACTGTAAACGGACAATAACGAAGAAGATACATGCCTATTAGATTTTTACTTTAGTATTTATTTATACTGCATTCTTTTAACCTTTGTGTATTTTTTTAAATGTATTTTAAGGTACAATGTAATCAGAGCGAGGATCTTCATTGAACATCTGCAAAGTATTTTGCACACTTAGCCTAGACGTGAATAATACATGTCAGACAGAGGTAAACACCAACGGAAGAAATAAATTATGTACGTGAACACAGGGCACTACAGCTTGAAGAGAGCTGAAACATAAGAAATTTTCCATTAACCTGATTGTCAGAAAAAATATCTATAATTGGAGGAATTCAGCTTTGAACAGATGTCTCCTTTGGGAAGAAGTCCCATTACCTGCGACAGTGGTGGACAAAAGAGCACTCAAGAAGAATGTTAAAGAGCAGTCCTTTGTCAGGACCGTGATAGTCTTTTCCATCTCTAATCTTTGCAGTCTCCTGTTTTTTCTTATCATTTAAGACTGTCATGAATATTTTATGTGATTGTTGACCTACAAAAGCAGTGGTTTAAAGAACAGAATTTTAATGCGAGATTACCAGAATTCTTTAAAAAATATTTTCCATTCTCCAGTCAAGTACACTAACCTCTACAAGTATCACCTTATCTGGTACATCTAAATACACATCAAGATATTTTCAAAAGTGGTAGACTAAAAAGCAATATACCTGGTGAAACAGTCAATGTGGTGGTGCTTGGCTTTTGAGAACCTGCATGTGAAAAAGGACAATCTTTAGTTAAGTGCCCCAGCACCCCACTGACTGTCTGGGGAGAATTAAGTGCCAAGATCCCCAAAAACTCAGCAAGGCGGTAAGAGAGTGCCAAGGTCAGAATTGTACAATGAGTTCTGAATTGCTTTGCTGTTCAGGAATTTTATTGCTATTACTCCTTCAAGCAGAGGATTTCCTGAAGATTTTAGATGCTCATTTCTGTTTCAAAAACTAAGGAAACAGAAGTGTATCCAGAAGACTCCTGCCTCTGCTCTATGCAATACCTTACTTATTAAAGAACTCTTCCAGGATGTTAAAGACATGGGAACAATTCCTTTTTCTCCATCGGGGTATCTTCTGTCTCTGAAGAGCCTGTCTGTGGACTAGGGGAATAGGGAAGAGGAGGAGTGTCCCATCCCCTTCTTAGTTTGAGCATCTTACAGCTTTTGTAGACTGAAGGCATCAATTGCCAAAAACCAGACAGATTAAGTGGGAAGCTCTAGTCTGATTAGAGGTCTTCAATGGAAGCAGGGCACCCTGGGCTTGAGGCCCTGCTCCACTGTTTCTGGATTTATGGATATAAAACACATAAATGGTCTGTAACACATGCACACAAAGCCATCTTTTGTCCTTCCCGACTGAGTGCCATAACCACTAGGTTACAGACTAATTCCCTCTCTCTGGTCTAATGCATTTTTAATTCTTTGAGAGTGCAAAGTGGAGCAGCTTCAACAGAAAGGCCAGACAGTGTTTTCTCTCCTTTCATGTCCCCCTGGACTGCATACTGTCTACCTGGCAAGTGGAAGAGGGTTAAAACTCCTTGCTACACAGAGGAGGGCAAACCTGGTCCTCTGCCTTGAGAATGTTTTAACCTGTGAGAGTTTTATACCAACATCAAGAATAACCAAGCCTTTGAGGAGAGAGCATCAGTTACAACTGAATTTTTGTGTGGCAGTTGACTTTGCAAACGTGGCCCAAGACCCGAGGGGCCTGGGCACGAGCCTGGTCAGTCAGATGAAGCCTGAAACGCCTTTGGGCAAATACCTCTTCCGGGAAATTTAAGCATTAAAGCGGGGAATCTGTGGAGGTTAGTGAGCTCCACGGTCAGCCTGCCGCTACTCAAGCGGTGTGAGGAAGCCTGGCTCCATTTTAGTACCTAAACTCCACACCAATTCAACGTTCAATACACAAAAAAGTCCTGTCACGGGGCTGCGGTGACTGGGTGCGCCCTCAGTACTTTGGGATCAGGGAGAACCGTTGGGATCAGGGAAACCTTTGGGATCAGGGAAGGCTCTTGGGATCAGGGAAGACCCTTGGGAAACGCCAAGTGACATTTTCAGTAAAAACACCTAAAGGCGTCCTCGGACTCCGGGCCAGGGCCTCGCCAGCGGCCGGACGGGTGAGGGAGGCGGCGGGCGGGCAGAAATGGCCTGAGGGCAGCCGCGGGCAGTGCTGTGGCAGTCGCCCCGCAGCCCCCAGCGAGGGGAGACGGGGGGAGAGGGGGAGACGGCGGCGCCGCCCTCTGGAGAGAGCGGCGGGGAGAGGCTGCTGCGGAGAGCCGCATGTCAATGAGGGCCGGGCTAATGCAAATCACCGCCAGCGGCAGCAGCCGAAGAAAGGCGAAGCAGCTGCAGCCCGGGCTCCCTCCCCAGCAGCGCTCTGCAGCCGGGGGAGGCGTAACAAAGGCGCCCGAGCCGCTTGCCGCGGCCGCTCCCGCGATCGCAGCCGGGTGGTCGCCGGCGGCGGGGGGGAAGGCGCCGCTCTTCAGCCGCCTCCCAGCTCGCTTCGCCGCCGCCTCCTCCTTCCCTCCGCGCCCCGCCGGCTGGTCCGAGGGAGAAGCGCTCGTCGGGCTGCGGAGAGCAGGTGAGGGCCGGGGGGCTGCGGACGCCCCCTCCGCCGTGCCCGGGGACCGGTGGGGCGCGGCCGTTGGGTGCCCGCCGCCCTGCACCTGTGCCCGTGGTGCCGCCCGCGGGGGCTTCCCGGCGCTGTCCCCCGCCTGCAGCCGGCCCCGAGGCGGTGGCTGAGGCCGGGCAGAGGCCCCTTGCGCCCGGGGAGCCCGGCAGGTGGGCCCCCGGCCGCGAGGGAGGGCGCCCGGGGCCGCTTTTGTGACCGGGGGTGGTGGTGGTGGGTTCGTGAAGGGGTTGAGGTACCGGGTGCCGCCTCAGCGCTCTCCTCGGTGTATTTCGAGCACGTTTCCCTCACCCCAGCACAATATCTATTTATTTTAAGCCGCCGTCGCATGCATCCGTATTTTATTTTTTATATTCTTTTCGGTCTGGGTGATGGTTCCCGCGTCTATCGCCGTGCGCTTTATGTAAGCGCTCCCCCGCACCTGCATCGCCCAGCGAGCCATCGCTGGCACGCTGCTGCTGCTGGGGTGTGCCCCGTGAGGTGCACCCATCTCCGTCCGCGTGTGTGTGTGTGTGTGTGTGCAGCCATACGATATTTTATCCGCATGCTCGCAACGTGTGGTGAAATTATTTAGGATTTCTTTGTCTGCTTCTGACCTTGTGCTTCGCACGCGCTTGTCTGCAAAGAGCGAGGCGGCGTTGTGCAGGGAGCTCCATTTCTCTTTTAGAGGGCGTAATTGGGAATTACGGCCATTATCGATTGAAGCGTAAGCGTGCGGAAGAAAGGGCAGTGCCTCGTGCTTCTCTCTCCCCCAAAACCCAAAATTATTAGAGCCGAAAGTCTTTTTTAGAAGTGTATCTACATAGAAACTTAGTTTTCCTTTTGTGTGCTTGAGATGGTTTGAGCAAAGGAAACAGCAGACCTCAGAAGAATCCATTTCTCCCGTCACAGGCTTTGCTTCCAAGATACAGCTTTTGAATTGCGAGTTTCGGAAATAACAGGTTCATAGAATGGAAAAAATGAAGCAAAACAGCTTACAAATAATTCTTTTTAAATAGAGTCATCGGTGGTGTAGTCTTGATCATAAGCCATGGCCATTAAATACTGTTTTGTATTTGACCCATGGAAGTCTGTCAGTGAAATGCCATAGTGGATGTTCATGCCCTCTTAGTTGAACTGTGTGTGGGTACTGATGAGGGGCGACAGATTATTTTTCTTTTACATTTATATATGTGTGACATTTTCTTGTGTGTACATACACACGCATACACACACATTTTATATGATGCAATATGTATGCATATACATACATATCCACACATACTAGATTGCTTTTAAAGTATTTAGAAATACAAATCTTGCATATATACATAAGCACATGACCCCATGCCTATACAACAGAACAAGTTGTGAGCTGTGCCTAAACCAGGGTAAATAATTCCCAAGGCCCTGTGCTTGCAGTGGTTAGCCTTAGGTGCTTCGTCCAGTTAAGCACGTGAACAGCTCAGAGAAGTTGTTGAACACATTCCCTACAGCTTTAAAGCATCAAAGTCCAGCTGTACAATCACTGTTTTCATACAAACTTGTGTAAGTTAAAGAGCATCTATAGGTCTTTCTGTGTTTGCTCCTACTGCTTTACACTGGGTCTGGATTTTTTTTTTTATGGACATATGAGTGGTTTAAACAAAGCTTGTGCTTGCTATTTTTTTTTCCATTTTATTGGAAATCAATGAGAGAGACCACTTCTAAATTAGGTCTGTGTATCTGTGCTATAAATAAACTTACTGTGCTTTGCTGTTCTGCAGACAACTGCAAATCTAGGTGGCTTTTAAACTAGATAAATGCATTTTGAACCTGATGATCTTTTGGTTGTTTTCTAATCTTCACAATTTTTTTTTTAAGTATAGAAAAAATTATGTGCAGTTTGTAGTATTTAGTCTTGCGTTGGCCAAAAAAACAGAGAGCAAGTATATGCCTCCCTGATTTCATTTCTGAAAATGTGAATTTTCATTTATCTGAACTGTGTTGAACAACTGGCTGGGATCGTTTTGGTCCGAACTGAGAGGTCCTTGCCACTATCAAGCATGGGAGATGCGAGTTGCTGGTTTGCTGACTGATGTTGAACTTCTCACTCCTTCAGTGATAGGTTTCTTGGCAAAAGAAGCTGTCACCATTAACCGCTTTGAATGCTAGCCTTAGGATATTAATGATACTTCTTGAAAATTTTATAAAGCACAGAAGTAGCTTGCTCATTGAATAATACAAGTTTTATGGCTCCCTCTCTCCCTCTTACCTTTTTTTTTTCCACAACATTTGAGCATTTCTGTTTTTTCAGAATATCTAGAGTATATTAGAGTATAAGGACAACTGAAATAAAATATTACAAAGCTAAGACTGTAGGGAAAACAGTGGTTGGAATAAGCAAAGGCATTTTGACACTGGATTTGACCCACCAAGTCACCTTATTTGTAGTGGTAGACATGATTCTCATCACCAGCCTGCAACAGCTATTGCTCTGAGTTCTTACTTCTTGCCAGTCAGTAAGCAATTACTACCTTTTGAAGTGACACCTTTTGAGATCACAGATGGAACAAACAGTTTAGTGGGGGCGAACGGTCTCAAATACCACCTGAATGTAAGATGAGGAAAAGTAGAAAGCCGACCCATTTGTTCTTTTTTCCGGTAGCTCTGTCACCTTGGTTTCAGAGCTCTTACTGAATTTAAATAAACAGTTCTTAATGTTTGTGTATTGTTGGCAGTGGGTTTCCTGAGTGGTGTTTTTATGACATATAGAAGCCTGACTAATAAACCAGATTTTATGGCATGGCAGGAGTGTTGTAAAATGAACACGTGAATGTAGTGTGGTTTCACTCGAGCGTTTTTCTCAACCTAGAAAGCAGTCTTCTGTGTATGACTTGTATATTCCTTGATATCTTAAAGTGAGCTCCCATAAAATGAGTAAGTTGTTAAACTCCTTCTCTTCTCTTGTGCATCCCTTAGATTGAACTTCAAGATGTCCTTCGGGAGAGATATGGAGCTGGAGCATTTTGATGAGCGTGATAAAGCGCAGCGGTATGGCAGAGGGTCCCGGGTGAATGGTTTGCCTAGCCCTACCCACAGTGCCCACTGCAGCTTTTACCGAACCCGTACTCTACAGACCCTGAGTTCTGAGAAAAAAGCCAAGAAAGTTCGCTTCTATCGTAACGGAGACCGGTATTTCAAAGGGATTGTATATGCTATCTCCCCTGACCGGTTTAGATCTTTCGAAGCTCTGCTGGCTGATCTGACCCGAACTCTGTCTGACAATGTGAATCTGCCCCAGGGAGTGAGAACAATCTACACGATTGATGGCTCCAAGAAGATTTCCTCCTTGGACCAGCTAGTAGAAGGTAAGCAGTAAGATTTGGAAGTGTAGAGTTATGTTCGAGTTGGTGTTTTTTTTGTCTAACCTGGTAAATTTTCCAAAAATAAGTAACGGTATTGTTCTTACTGATAGGAAAAGGATCTTTAATGACCTAGAATTATGAATATCTTAAATTGTGCCTTGTATTGTTGCCTTGCTGCTTATTTCCTTCATGTTGACAGTAGTCTAACCTTTCTCTATCAACTTAGTGTTGGTAGACCTAGATCTTGAAGACCTCACCTGCTGCTTCTTCTGAACTTGCTTATTTAAAATGGCAACGAGAGTTTAGTCAGTTAAACTTGACAAAGTCCAAGATTTTCTAGGTGTCATCAGCAGATATCTTCACCTCTAGAGGAAAGTCAGTTCTGATTTTTATTTATTTTTTGTTATTCCTTTTAAGTCTCTCTATACCAGGTGAAGAACTCCAACTCCTGCTACAAATGATACGCCTAAAGTAAAGTACCCTTCACTCATGGAGTGGAATAGATGTAGGCAGCCATTTAAAGAGTAATGTTGTAGCTGTGGTTCAGCTGGGGAAGATGGTTTGAATAGAATTAAACACTGCAGGAGATGAAAGTTTTGCTGTTCTTCTTCCCTAGTTCATTGGTGTCCTTAGGTTGCTTTTTAATAAAGTTTGTGTTCCTGCACTATAAAGCGCTATCAGTTACTGCAACATAAAGTGCTTCTGACTGGCAGTGGATGTCTTTTTATGTGTGTAGACAATAGATCTTAGTATAAAACATGAAAATGTATTAGGTCTGAAAGCATTAACCAGTACATGGGCATAACCGACACGTTTCTTGTCTAAAGTTTAAGTGCAGATCCTTGGCTGTGATCAAAGAAAATAAAGGCTGAACAATAATGTTTTTGTTGTTGCTTTCATCCTGACCTTGGTCTCAATGTGCCTTGGTCAAACCTGTAAACTAAAACCTATGGACCTATAGCTGCTGGGGAGCCAATTTAGAGTTTCAACAGAGTTTGCAATTTCCTCCTGATTTTCATTTTTAGCATGGGATGAGAGAACTTACAGTGCCAGGGTGTAATGAGATGATCAGAAGAATGCTAATTTGGGGAGAGAAGAAGAAAAGGGTTCCTGAAAGAGGAGCACATCTCTACATAGCAGGTGTGCAGCCACCACTGAGTTGTCTCCTTTAGATATTATAACAGAGGAAAGCTTTCTAAAGAGAAATTTTGGGAAGAGGGTATTCTTGATAGTCTTCCTTTCCTACAAAGCAAAACAGGGAACAACAGAAAGATGCTGAGAGAAATTGGAGTGATGGGATTGCCCGTGTAAGTAAGAGTTTTTGGATTTAGGACCGTAGTTCTAGCAAAATGGAAAGGCAACCGGTTCTAAGATCAACGTCATGAATTGTAGGGCAGAGGTAGAACTATATCTGTGAGGGTGATATTTAATTGGTGGAGAAAATTGTGTAATATTGGTCTTTCCTCCCAGTAATCAAACACTGCTTTTAAACAGATGTTGATTATTTTCTTCTCAGCAGCGGTATAAATAATTGTGCTTATTTGATTGGTATGCTCATCAAGAAGCAAGTAGCATTGATATTAATGTTGATTTGCATAGCCTTTGCTGCCAGTCACAACCAGCTGTTAAAAAGAAAGAACTGAATACAGAAATAAATTCAGCAACCTGTAAGATTGACTGACTTATAACTGGTGTTATTCTTCTCTAATTATGCCAAAGTAAATCAAAGTGAATGACAGTACCAGGTCATAAGTTTTATTTTAAAGAAGGGCTTGGGGATTTTCTTAAGTTCTGTGGGACTTCATTCCTTGCTTTTATGACGAACACATTTTCTCTTGCTGTGTAGAGTTCAGGTTGGACAATCTTATTTTCTTGTGCCATTGACACTGCGGGATTTACAGAAGTCAATTTTTGTGTCTAAGTAATGAGCTACATCCTTGTTCCACCTGCAAGTGCGCTTCTGCCTGTTTGTATAAAGCTGTAAGGTGGGGTGTTTTGTTCTGGTCCCCTTACAGAACTTCATTGTAGAGTACAAGCCCATGTATTAGCTCACTAATGGTTTTATGTAAGCCCGTTTCACTCTTTACTGTACAAATTTATTAGTGTTTGGCTAGTCTGGTATAGCATCAATTAGCTTGAAGCTGTACTTCGTGTTTAAATAGCTGGAAAATTGCTTTTTTTTTTTTTTTGCTAAATAACATTTGTGCTCAAATCTGAAGTATTGCTTTCTTCATGGTGAGACCATTCCCTTACTATATGAATTAATTTAATGAGACTTACAAATTTAGATCCTAGTCTTTATTTATGTATTTTGACGGGTCCTGAGTTGGTGATGGCATTGCAAGGTAAACATGTAAGGCCTTGATTTGGAGATTGGCATTTATGCCTGTGAGGAAGTTATTCAACTCTTACCTTCCCATATGGATAAATGAACAAAGACAAGCAGCTGGCTCCTGGGGAATACAAAACAGCAGCCGCTGCCTTTCATCCCGGAGCAAAATCCATAGAACTGTGTGAAAGGTGGTCCCCAAGGAGCTGTTTTGCTTCAGTAATATTTAGTTCTCCCCTGCATGCAGTTCAGAGCTGGCATGGGTGTATGCTAGTGCTGTAGGTTATTTTGAGGTGCATGGGCATGTCCTGCTTCTACCTGAAATTAATGACTTCCCTAAGTGTGTAGCTACTGCTATAAAAAGTTTCACGGGCTCAGCAACTTCCTTGCTTTCACCTTAGATGAAGTGAAGAATGTAATGGATTCAGGTCATCTTCTTTTTGTCAGACCTGATGCTCAGAACCCTCTTACCTTCAAATAACGGTTTCCAAATGTGAAATGACTTTATCCTCTGAGTATGATATGTAATCTGGCATGTAGAAACAATAAAGGTGAAGCTGCTTTTAAGGCTAAATCGTCTAGCTGTAAACAAAGTCTCTGGAAATGACTGAATTCCTTTGGCTTTTCCAAAAGGGTACCATCTTTAAAGCTGTTGATGGAGGTGGACTGATGGTTCTTACCCCAAGAATTACCATTGGATGGTGCAATGAGACCAGTAATAGGTTGGAATGAGCAGGATAAATTTGAAACAAAGGGTTTTATTTACAGTTTTTACTCTTGGGGTCCTACTGCGTGGAACAAAGACCACAGAATCAATCTATAGCCAGTACTGCATCCCTTTCTCATTAATTTTTATTATAATATTACCTCAGAGCCTTGGGTATGAACTAGAATCAATTGTTTTAAGTTTCCACAATACCTACCACAAAAGATGAAGCTGGCAGCAGAGAACTGGCAGTCAAAGACAAACCAAAAAACCCCAAACCACAAGATGGGTGAGAGAGTACTAGGAAACAGCATTGTCACATGGCAGTATTGGGTGCGCTGCCAAGCTATTGTAAAGATTTGTATGCGTACGTGCAGATTGTGTAGGCATAATTGTAAAAATAATACTAAGGAATAGTTGGAAAAAAAAAATCAATGTCTCTAGGAGGATTGTCTGGCAGCTGTAATCCTAATTGAAGGAGCAGCTCGAAAGAGCACAAATATACCAGGTTGAAAATCTGGTTAAAAACTGTTTGGAGGTAGGAATCTCTCAGGAGTGGCAGAGGAGGTAGGTGATGGACCACGTGAGGGTTGAGAAGGCTCTTGCGAGGGGAGACAGGCAGTTAGCATTCGCAGCAGGGAAGCTGCCTTCCAGTGGAAAATTTTAGAAAGCAGTCTCCTTGCTTGAAGTGGTGGGCTGTAAAAGATTTCCTGACTCTTTGCATGTGTCTTGCTACTTCCACTGTCACCTCGTTTCTCACATCTCTGCTTTCTGCTCTTGCATCTGTTCCTGCTGCTGCCTCCTTGACTCTGCTGCCCGCTCCAGCAGTGCTGGTGAGAAGCCCAGCCTGGTCTGCCTGCAGGAATCAGTCTCTGATGCGCTCTGGAGCTATTGCTGTTTCTTCTAGGTCGTGCCTACCTCAGTGGTTGGGAATTAGTGGGCTGGAAAGGTTCATGTGCAATATGCAGTGGAAATAATAATAGTAAAGTATCTGTTTAAATGTTTGCAGAGCTGAATCTATGTGGACGTTTGTTTATAGGATTGAATTTATACTGGATATTTACCATGGACTTGATCCAGGGCTATCAAAGTTACTGAAACTTGGACTGGATCCTATGGCAGAAATGTCTGCAATCCTTATATTGTTTAATAAACAAACAGCTGAATAATTCTGTTGCATAAAATGGTAGAGGGTTGTTTTGGCGCTATTTGATTATTTTATTTGGTGAATTTGAGAAGATTCATCCATTAGCCAGAATAGCCAGTCAATTCACATTATGACTTCCTAAACAAATTCTTGGAAGGCCCTTTTTAAAAACAACAGCAACAAGAAAATCTAGGTGCTTTCCAGTAATCTTAGAAGCATGTACAAGACCTATCCAGGACCAATCTTGCTTTTAGCAAGACTGAGGAAATCTGGAAGGAGGAGACAGAACGGGAAAGAAATATATCTGTTTTTTCTCCTGGATTGCAAAGAGGAAGAAAGAATAAATTTTAGTCTGAGCTGAGCAGAAAAAAAAACGATGTGCCAAAAAGTCCTTCAGAAAATCTGAGGAGACCTGATTTCAAGTTCATGGTGCGTCTGATTGCTAGGTGAGCGTGGGCAGGTCAGATATATTTCCTATAGGTGCTCCGTCTCATTTGCAGTGTTGCATTTTCTCAGACACTGCGAAAAGACAAGGCAGCAGTAATGTAGTTTAAGTAGGTTATTGCTCTATTAACAAACACATCTGGGAACTATCTGGTAGTAACTTATTTGGTTCAGGTCATCTTCCTTTGCAGTCTGCTCTGCATGGTGGAGGATAGTCAGAATTCCTTGTCATCTCCCCTGAGAGATTTTTCCTCTGTCTTTTGCTGGTGTGAAGCCAAGCAAAAAAAGGGGTGGAGGTGAAGAAGAGCAGGTATGCATGGGGTGCTGGGGGTGCCATTCCCCTTCCCCACTGTCTTCATCTGTCCATTGTCACATCTACAGGGGAAACGGACTGCAGTGAATGACTGAGCATCCCCACTGGGATGTCTCACCACCCAAGTGAGCCATTATTGCAGTTTGTAGATGAATTTTCTTTTCCTAGCGTGTACCCTTCTACAAGGAACTAAGGCTGCTTCAATAAATTGGAAGTTGTGCTGCCTCACAAATGGTGATTGTTCCTTCTCTGCTTCCATGATTCAAGCAGGTTCTCTATTCCTTCTCCAGGGTTTTCTACCTAAGACCAACTGGCTTCTGTATGAAGCTATTTTAGGCCAGATTGCCTTTAGCGTAGAAAAGCAATGTAAGGAAAATAATTTTTTTTTTTTTTTTTTTTTTTTAATTAAGAGATACTGGCTTGGTCGTTCTGGTAATGAGAAAATTAGCAAGCTGGAAGAAACAAACTAACTGCTAATGCCCATATGCCAAAGAGGGAATCAAACACTTGCATCCGTACTTAGAGTTAGCAGCCACCCTGTGTACAGATATATATATATATATATATATATATATATATATATATTTAAATTTAATACATGAGTCATTTTATGAAGTTCTCTTGTGACCTATAAGAACTATCCTTCAGCGTTCAATGGCTGTAGTGGTTCATCTGTATTGAATTTTGACAGATGTATACCTCTGGGTAGTAGGCATTTTTTTTATTTGTTTTTAAACATAAATCATGTTTTGGGATCTGTCCTTCTATATGACTAGCTTTCTATTAGTCTCTAGATACTAATATTTATTTTGAGATTTATTCTTGTTCCACTTGGAATTTCTGAAGTGTTGAGCACTCACACAACTTACGTTGTGAGATTACAGCTTCGAAATCAGAAAAAAAAAGTGTTGTGTACCTTTTTAAAGGTTTAAAGTGCGGTACTTTTCGTTCACAGTGTTGCTGAGATGAGGTGAGGAGGCAGGGGGCTGTCAGGGAAGGGTTACTTTCGAGTGTTCATAAATGACTCTTTCCTAGATGTCAGATGTCACCAAACAGCTGGATGTCCCCCCTTTCCTCTCTTAATGCCTATTGATGCTGTAATCAAGAGTCAAAATTTCATTAGGGACCGATGACTGCACTGGGAAATGCTGACTCCTGTCTCTTGGGGAAGTGCTGTCTAATGGATATTTTAAGTAGGCAGTCTCCTAATTTTTTTTTAAACTAGTATCTCCTTCTTCAACATGTGTCTTCTGTTACAAATCTAGTGTTCAGAGATTGTTCCCTGTACAGATTACCCTCCTCTTCCAGCAGTCAGATAGTCAAAACTGATATTTGTGGGCTGTATTTTCATAGAGTAGAATCATTAAGGTTGGAAAAGACCTCCAAGATCATCTGGTCCGTCACCCACTAAACCATGTCCCTAAGCACCACGTCCAACCTTTCCTTGAACACCCCCAGGGACGGTGACTCCACCACCTCCCTGGGCAACCCGTCCCAGTGCCTGACTGCTCTTTCTGAGAAGAAATGTCTCCTCATTTCCAACCTGAACCTCCCCTGGCAAAATTTGAGGCCATTCCCTCTAGTCCCATCACTAGTTATCTGTGAGAAGAGGCCGACCCCCAGCTCCCCACACCTTCCTTTCAGGTAGTTGCAGAGAGCGATGAGGTCTCCCCTGAGCCTCTTCTCCTGACCAAACAACCCCAGTTCCCTCAGCTGCTCCTCACAGGACTTGTACTCCAGGCCCTTCACCAGCTTCGTAGCCCTTCTCTGGACCCGCTCCAGGGCCTCTTGCTTAGGCCTGACCCGGACCAAGAGTTGGTGGTGCTCGAGTCCAGTTACCCCTTGGAAGTGTGTTTCTCTGTTTGTCTGGAGCTGTCAGCAAATTAGTTTCTGTCTCCCTTCTGGTACAAATCACGGTGCTGAGGCTGTTGTCTGCAAGACAACGGTAGCCAAAGGTTACCAGAAATAAAACAAATAAAAAATTGCTTCATCACTTGAAAGTTTTAGTCTTGTCCTAACTGCAGTGAGCCTGCTTTCTTCCAGACTCTGATTCACGTTGTTGAAACACTGACCTCTTTGCCTCGTCATTACAGCAGCTGGGAGGGACTTTTGAGGAAGCGGTAGTAAAGGCAGAAGGTGAATTTATTGGACTAGTACGTCATGTCCATTGTGAAACTCTTTTTGCAGTCATCTCTTCTTAAGGTAACTATGAACAAGAAGAGAGGATGAAAACCAAGGTGAAGGGTTTTTGTCCTGTATTTTGGCATTTCCTCTGTATATAAGCAACATGAATGATAAAGGATTAAATTACACAATGAAATTTCTGGCTGCGGTCAACATGGGTCCCAAGTTCAGGAAATCTACGCTTATACTTAAGTCAGGAGTACTCGAAAATTGCTGAATATCACCATAAAATAGTACTTACACATTTTTAAGATGAGGTACAAGATGCTTTTTAGGACGGGGTTCTGATCTGTTTGGCTTGTGTTCTTTCAGGGCTGACCCATAGGAGTACCTGTGAACGACAAGTGCAGTCACAGACCAAATTCCCTAAAGTTTTTTGTACTTCAAGCAAAGTGTTGGAGGAATAAACAATCTTAAGTTTACAATATGATGGTAGAGGCGTCTCTATTTCTGTTTTCTTACATGATAGCTCTTATCATAGTTAATCTTACAAGGCTTTGGATATTCTGTCTCTGAGACATTCTGTATATAAATGTAAGCCTCTTCAAGGGAAAAAAGAGTATCCTGGTGCACATATTTTATTGGTGTAATATAGTACTGTTGAAAATGAAGGGGAAAGCAGTCTGATGTTAAAACACTCCTACAGCTTCAGTGAGTATTTTATGGTCATTTACACAAAACTAATTTTGTAGCTAGGAGATGGTGTGCTGTTATACACTGCAAGGAAGCCAGCTGACCTTTAAAAATAGCTGGTATTAAAAACCACATGGAATGCTGTCCTTTCAAGAAAAAGAACCAAATTTGTTCTTTTTAAATGTAATGTAAAACTTCTGGGTATGCTGTACACGGCCATTTGTTTATTCACCTACCCCTTGAGAAGTGAGTTTTAATATGAAGCCTTTTTTTAATGAAATAATCTTTATTTTATGCTAGTAAGCCAAACACTTTCTGACTCTGAAAGTAAAAGTTTTCTACCCTTTTTTTCCACCTCCCAGAGAGGTTGCTGGTGATTTTTAAATCTCATGACAAACTCAAGTGGAGGCAAGAATAAATTTTAAAATTTTCTAGAGGGGGCTAAAATTGCACAGATACTTCACAGAAGTAAAAAAAATTTGTATTTTATACAACGGTTACTATGGTATTGAGGGTGGTCCTATTCATAGCAGGATCTTTTTACTTTTTTTCTTTCTACAAAGCATTATTAATGTTTTATAAAATTAACAAATTTTAAAGATAACGTGTTGTGGGTGCATTCTGACCTTGCTGTATTTGAGTAGCTAGTGCAAAAAATACTGGAACAGGACATAAATAAAAGAGAATATGTCTTGTTTGTTCACTCCTGGGTCGTTCCTGCTGCTAAACCTTTTTCTTCTGTTGTTACCAGATACGTAGCGAGTGCCCTCTCTCTCTCTCTCAGTAAGAGTTTACCTTTCTCTCTCTTAAGGTTGGTGTAAGCATTCACTCTTAGATTCCTTCCTTAACACTTCAGAAGTCACTGCAAAGTGCAGATGAACTTGAAATTCCACAGTGACTATCAGACATCGGAATGTGTTACTTCATCTCCCGTTCTGGGTTTTGTGTTCAGCTTCAAGAGAACATTAAAAGAAAAAACCTAACAAAAATCTTCCTATGATTCTTGCTTGATCTTGTGTTGTCACTGCATTTATCTTTTCTGCTCAGTGGTCCATCTTCACATGTGGCTCTGAATTCTTTGGTACACTCCTGGTGTCCTTCTGCTGGCTTTCAAGTTTTTACAACATCTGTTCGTCTGTTCTGAAGATCATTTGTTGATCTTTACAACATCTTCCTGTCTTTATTATCTCCCCTTTGGAGCATCATACCAACTCTGCTAGTACAAGACCTGAACCTCTCTTGCATCCTGGGACCTTATGCCCCAGTGTGTTCCCCTTCATCTCCCCCTCCAGTTCTAACTGTGGTAACTTTGTGCATCTGCCAGCATTCCTTGTATTCCTGTGTGCTGTATTGTCTGTGGGGTTGAAGGGCCCTGAAATCTTAACGTGTGTCTAGAAAAAAAACTAAATACTTGTTCTTTGTAATAATTAAAACACGAATCCTCCTTGTTTATGGTAGGGATCACTAGGAAAGTCTGTTTTCTAGTGTTTAGGGGGTTTGGTTCTTGTGTGCTGTTTCGCCTAGGAGGTACATTACTGCATTTTGTTCTGCTTTTATCTTAATACCTTGGGGTAAACTGCTAATATAAAGGTCTCTACTGAACTATTGAACCCAGAAGACTTGAAACATCTCAAATGTTTTTTGTGGTATTACTCAGATATGATTTTACATTATTTGTAATCCAGTTTAACTGCACTCTGCCAGAAGGTGTGGTCCTGCTGGATCTCATGGGGTGGTTTTTTTCCATCTTTTTTCTTTTCCTGCAGCCAGAGGGTGAGCTGGATCAGCTTGCTAAAGCGCTAGGGTTGTCTTCATGTTCCATCAGATGAACAAGCTGGTCCAACCTACCCCGTGCAACTGGCAGTAAAGTCACTCAGCCAAGCACAAGGGAGAGGCTGGGAGCACACAAGTGGGTGCCTTTGTCACGCCAGCCTGCAGCTGGATTGGGTTAAGGAATAGGGATATGCTGGTGTTACTGCTGGGGAGCTCTAACGTAGCCAGAAAATGTGGGTGTGGTAATTCTGGAAATACTTCATTGTAGATAATGTTCCAATAGAAGTCTGAACTATAATTAACTTTTTTCATTAAACTGTCATTTTCTTTAAACCACGGCCCCAACTATGGTGGGAGGAGAGCTCTGTAATTACTGTTCTTTGCCTTCATTTTCCCTCCATATAATACATCGAGTCAATAGAATAATAGGTACAGGCAAGAAACCTTACTGTATCCTGGTTTTATATTACTTAAAGCTTTAAATAATCAAATGTTAACAAATTTCCTGTGACATTTTCACCCACCTTGTATTGAAAGTAATTTGTAACCTATAGTTTTTGATATCACTTCATACTATTTCCGCTGAAGTGTTTGGGGCCTGCTCTTTTGTTAGGAACGGACCACTTAAGCACGAAGGCTGGTGGACTACTGTGATAATGCCCTGGGTCTGGACGACTGATTAATGTGAACACTGCTTACTGACAGTAGCGGTCCCCACTTGTGATGCTGCTTTCTGAAAAGAAAACTGCTGCTTTCAAGCAGTTCATAACAGCATTGCCTTTACTTGATGCTTAGCTGATGGGTGATCTTTAAAAGATATTTCATAGTCTGTAGCATCTGAGAAGGGAAGATATCAACGTGTTATGTACTATAGATCAAGAGTAGTAAGAATAATGTTTAATAATTGAGAATGATTTGATTTTTCTTTTTTCCTTTTTCCTTTTGTTTCTCCCCTCCAATCTGACTTGCTGCTCTCGCACTTCTGTTTCTGCAGGGGAGAGCTATGTATGTGGTTCAATAGAACCCTTCAAGAAACTGGAGTACACGAAGAATGTAAACCCAAACTGGTCAGTGAATGTTAAGACAACCTCTACTTCTCGCTCGGTGCCGTCTCTTGCCACTGCTAAAGGAGGTACTCCAGATGCAAAAGAAAATAAGGATTTCATTAGGCCTAAACTAGTCACTATCATCAGGAGTGGAGTGAAACCACGGAAGGCAGTCCGGATTCTCCTTAACAAGAAGACAGCACATTCATTTGAACAGGTTCTTACTGATATAACTGATGCCATCAAGCTGGATTCAGGGGTGGTCAAACGCTTGTACACACTAGATGGAAAACAGGTAAGAATTGTTACCATAATCATTCTCAGCATGAAGAAAAGGTAATTTTCCCAGAGGAAAATAATAGTACATTAGTAGAAAATTGCTTTTCCCTGGAACATAGAACCAGGTCTTCCGCTGTTCATTGTGTAAGATCTCTGATATGTTCAAGAGCATACCGTGAAATATTACTTGGCCTCAATGATCCTATTTGTGATAAATAATAGCTCTAAATCTGTCATTAAAAAGTATGATGGAGTTTTGGCTATGCATGCCAGAAGCCTAGAATGAAGGATGTTGTCTCAAAGAAGCTTGTTCTCTTAACTCATTTCAGCTCTTTCTTGCAGCAGTTTTGAGTCATTATACTTGCCTTTCCATAAACTATAAAAACAAACCATGAGGACACGCACTCCACCATGCTAAATGCAGGCCTACTGCTGTCCAGAATGGCCAAATTGAGTCTTACTGCAGCTAGGATGGACCAGGAGAAAGGTGAAAAGCTTAGAAAACATGAGCTTTTTTCCCTTTCACAGGAAAACAGGTAGGGTTAACTGTGTTGCTCGTATTTGTTGAGGAGTCTCTTGTAGGTTATTTTTTCTATGAAATATCTTTAAGCCGAGTCTCTTTTTGCTGACTGATTAAATTGTGATATGGTGAGATTTTGAGAGGCTTCTTGTTTAATTTGGGGATGAAGGGACAAGAAAAAATTTTACACTTTAATCCTACTTCTTTTTTGTCTTTCACTTTATTTGTAATTTATCTGCGGACACGTATTAATTATAGCAAAACTGGAGAAGCAGTTAACCTGATGAAGGGCAAAACTAATTTCAGCATGACCTGAATTGATTTAGAGCAATGGTGACTCTAGAGAAATATAGCAGATACTTGCATTTACAAATGTAACCTGTTAAACTGAAGAAATGATACAGGTGTAAAATATGGGCAGAGACATGAGTGAGTGGTCTCCCTGAGAAGCTGCTAGAGGCTAAGGTATTTCTAGTGTGTTATAACTGTTTTACAGATTTCTGTGAATCTTTGAGCCTAGCTGTCAGCAGATGGCTGTGAAATACTCGTGATACAGGTAAATACGCTGTCAGCCTGATCCAGTGGTGAGCCCAACGTGTCTGCAGTTACCGGGGTTAGTGTGCGGGCATAGCTCTGAAAACAATTACAGCAATACCCTCTGATCTGAGAGATGGCTGGTTCGTGGACAAGCTGCTTATTCAGAGCACTGGTTCAAATCAGGGCCAAGTCTGGATTGACCAGAAGTCCCTTCCATCTGCCGTTTTATGTCGGTAACCTCTGACACCAGTCACAGACAGTTGTTCAGTTCCTGGTTACTGCATACGTGCTTCTGATGTCCCCATTACTGTGGCTTCACTGGGAACTTGGACCTGGGGCAAAAGTGTGTACGTGGAGTTAATTTTGCTCGCAGCAAAGGTAAAGTGTGTGTCTGGGGAAGCTCTCTATTCCTGCCCTTACCTTGCTTCCTGCTCCAGGGAGCACCAAGGCGAGTAAATTTGAAGAGGGATTGGCGTTTTACTGCAGAGATCAAGGGTGGTTTCTGCTATGACCTTGGCAGGAGATTTTGAGTGAATATTCCAGTTCTCAGCATCTCTCCTCTAAGATCTCTCACTAACAAGGGTGCATCGACTGGGTTGTACTGGGAGGTCCTCTGGGCTATGTAAATAAACCTGTGGTTTATTTAGGAAGAAGTGCAGCACGGAAGGGTGTTGGTGTGACTTGTTGTTTCCTGTGCTCACTTATTTTTTGGTGACGTGGCTGTCATGTATTTCAAAGTGCCCTATGTGGTTGTGCTTAAAATGAAATAACACCTTTACACCTGTTTCGGAGCTCTAATTGCTGGAAAAAAATAGTACTGTCTTATTCCTGGGCAGGAAGGGAAGATCAGGTTTTCCTGACCCACATGTTGTCAAAGTTAGATTCTTTGTCAAGTCCTGGGATTTGAGATGAGTTTTAATCAGTAGCATGCTGGGGCATTTGTTATCCACCTCACAGCCTGAAACCCAGCCTGAAGCTCGCAGCCTGAAACCTTTTTGTCTAAAGGCTCTCCTCGGAAATGGGTGTCTCGGCACTTACTCCCTCCTTCCATTTCTGTTCAGCTGAAATTGCATAGCTGGCTGCCCCATAGGTAAGGGAAGAGAGTCTGGAGGAAGGCGCGTGTGCCCTGCTGGGGTAAGGGAGACTTGTCGCTGCGCGTGCAAAGCGACTCTGCTGGCAGAAAGGGAAATTGATGATCCGTGCTCGGGGGAGCCATTGATTTCCTGCACCGCCAGGCGATTGCTGCTCCGTTTTTCTTTGCCAAAAGCCTGATCTCCCAGATGGTGTTGGGGGCACGATGATGGATTTCTTTATTGCTAAACTCAAGCTGTGAATGATTACTGGGAGGAAATCCGTGGTAAATCCAGAATTTTTCCAGTAGTGTTTACAGTCGGGAACTTCTCCTGTGGCTCTTGTTGGAGCTGGGAAGGTTCTGGAAGACCCTGGGTTGAATGCTTAAATCTAACAAATCTGTGATTAAATCTTTCATTGCTAACTTACAAAAGCAATAAAATCTTAAAGCTCCGAGCAAGAAAAGTAATTTACTGAAAGGATAAGAGGGTAAAGCCCTCCTAGGATTATTTGTTGAGAACGTAACCTGGAAGACAGGCTATTCTGTACGGTCTTCTCTTGGGAGTTACTTTGGGGCCAACGCTGGAATTGCCCATCCATGGCAAAAATTGGCGTGAGTTCCATATATTGTATGCACACCGCAGGGCCCACCTGCACTGACAATTGTTGGGTACTAGCATAAGATGCCTCAGACCCCCTCAGAAGAAAGTTGTAGGGGTCGGAGTCTTAACTGCTACCCGAGTCGGGCTGTTGTCCTGTATTGACGCTAATTTGAGTAATTAAGTAAGAAAGTTGTTTGTGTACATTGGTAGGAAGAAAGTTCTGTGCCGTTCAGTTGTTTTCCCCCATCCCAGAGCCTCCAAACCTCCTTGGTTTTGGAGAATTATTAATTTTTGTTATACTTCATGCCTTGTTGGTGTTCCTGAGAACGGAGGAGTTTGATCAACGAGGTGTGCTGCAGTAACCCTTTCCATTTTTAATCCTGAAGTAGCAGGTGGAGGGAAAAAAAAAAAACCTTAACTGATCTTGTCTCACTGGGTCAGTGGCAGTTCAGGGTCTGAAACTTGATGTTTTCCGGTATTAGGTAGATGTTTGCTTTGGATTTCATGCATTTAATCTAGTATTGTTTAAAATATATTACTTTTTTATTAAAAAATGATTGTTAATAGTTGATTTGCATTTCCTTATAGCTCAGATCAGAATGTATATTTTGACTTCAAGGTTTCTGAGCCTTTTAGAAAGAAATTTAATTTGCACAAAAGGGGCACAAGATACAACTGTTATCTGATCATGTAGCACGTTGGTGGCCAGCATTTAGCATACCCTCTCAGTTAAATTATTGATAGTTCCTCAAAGAAGGATTGGTTTCACACTGTCTAGGATAGTGTAAGCATATTTTTATGGACATAATTAAAACTATCCAGGTGAAGGTCTTGAAGTTTTCTCCTTATCAGCTTTGCTGTGTAAGGAGAACCAAAATAGAATGAGTAGGTTTAATGGCTGCCTGTAGGAATTCAGATCATGAGACTGTGCTTTTACTGTATTATATTTTAGATTAAAAGTCAGTTTAAGTGCATTAAGTCAACACTTAAAATGCCTTTTTAATATTCTCATGTACCTGTGCAAAGAACAAACACTTTCTTCTAGCTAAAATATGCCTTGCTTTCCTGTGATTGCATCGTGTCGGCTTGGTTTTTAACCTTCCCTTAGCAGAAGATACCATTTTTAATTTAATGTGCATTAAAATATGGTTTTGTAAAAAGGAAGTGTGTGGCGACAGTGCAGATGTCAAGGATGCCGTCTGCCCTAGGAGGTGGAGCCACACTGCCGTGTTACAAGCTCAGTTCTTTGGTTTCTGTATAATGATGCACTTCTAGAACAAACCTGGGGAATAAAATGGGAGAATATTAATGAAGGTCACACATTATTGCCATGTGAAATTGTGCCTTTTTTTTTTTTTGAGTGTTGTAGTGTGTGTATTTGTATGAGGTATTTACAGTCTGAATGTTTATCCTAAGACTGCTGTTTGGACAAAAGTGCTCTATCACCTTGTGCATCCCCCATTTGCTTTTGGAAGAACAAACATCTGCATGGTAACGGGACCCACTTATTTGAACAGGTGGTTAATGTAGCTTAACTACATGCAGTTACGCAAATTATTTTTCAGTTTAAGTATTATGCAGTGGATTTGACTTCAGAAAGGCAAGTGGTCAGTGGCAGAAATACCATAATAAAAATCACTGTGATTAATTTTTATTTTTATTTTTTAATGTTCTTTCAAATAACATTAATTTTACAAATATGAAATACATCTACTGGAACTTGAGGATGTACTTTCTAGAAGTGTGGGAGAAGCATAGTGTGAAATGGGAAGCAAGTCCCTTAATAGCCTTGTTACAAGCCATTAAATAGTTTATGTAAAGAATTGTGACTTCAAGAAAGGGGAGAATTACATTGCTGGAATGCGTGAAGCTTCTTCATTGAGTATAATATGTTGGTTTTGTTTTTTATCGGAACCCTGCTGTAAGAGTGAGTTGTTAAGTTTGGAAACTCTATTTCCATTAGAATTCTGTCTGCAAAGGTGCCTATATTTTAGTTTTTAATAAAGAATTAGTACTGATACTTTAAGAAAATGAATTCTCAAAAAAAAAAAAGAAAGTAACTCTTTGCATCTACACCTAAACTAAGCATGTCCTTATTTATTTATTTATTTATTTATTTATTGTTCTTAACAAGTGGAAAATGTTTGGTAATCACGCCTGCGTTCTACAGTAAATTCTTGGCCAAATTGTCCTTGATACAGAAAAGCATACATAAAGCAAGGTAGGTATGAGGCATGAAAAGACGTTCTCTACTTAACATTTGTGTACTGTATGTTTCAGAACCATCTAGACAAAATGAGCATTAAAGAAAAATTATACGTGCAGCAAGTGACTTGTTTTGTGTGTGCTCTAATTTAGATTCACATCAGCGTTTGTAATCACTTCCATTCCTGTTATAGAAGAGGCATTTAATTTTAAGTGTGACTGGTTGTGCATCTTATTTTTACTTATTCTGCGGTTATAGATACAATTCACTTGAGATGCGTACAATTTGAAAGTATTCCTGTGTTGAAAGATGTGGACAATAAGTGCTGTTTTATCTTCTGTATGACCCCTCTTGAGCGCACTAACTGCAGCTTGTGGCTTTTACTGGAGGCATTGTATTTCCCTGCCAGCCGCAGGCTCAGGGTGGTGTTGATTGACTGGAGAACCATGCTGAGTTCTCTGTGAGATGTAGCTGTGCAGATACTGATTAATTGGAGAAAAATATTAAGAAAGATGGCTTCTGCAGATCGCACAAGCATTTTATCAGGGAAGCAACAGCCAGGAAAACTTGTCCATATGTTTTTGAAGTGGTACTTCGGTACTGTACTTCCACCTAGAATGTTCCAGGTGGGGAGCTGAAACCCATTGTGCTTACACTGTACAAGCTGCTCCTTCATATGATCCTTCAATGTTCATATTAGAATCCCTTTACACCTTGGAAAATATTTAAGCTGCCTAATCTTAGATGTGACATTTAGGGCAGTATGGGGGAGATGCTGACGGACTGCCATGAGAGATGCTTTCCGAGAGCAAAGGGTGTCTCTCAAGCTTTTAATGCAACTCACTTTCCCTCCTTCCTGCCTCCAGTATATTTAATCAACAACTTTTTTTCTCTCTGGAGGATGAGTCATTCTTAGCTTTGGCCATATGAAACTGATTTTGGGGGAAGGACAAGAACGACGGCTATTTTTTCCTCAGCTCTAGGGAAAGAGGCCCACAGATGCTACTTGCAGACTTGATAGACTGAAAAATGAAAGCAAAAATCAGTGATGAAAATCACCCATCTCAGCAGGTGGTGGTAAGCTCTAGGGGCTTTGAAAGATTCCTGTGATACCTGTTGAGAAAGGTGGAGTTGCTTTGTAAAATGGACTTCAATAAGAAAGAATCAAGATCTGGTTAAAATATGCCAAAGGCACGCTAGGATAAACAGTTTGCTGGCAAATGAAGTTATCCTGCTGTTAAAGGAGAGCTGTTACAGGTCCTTGAGCCCTCGTGACTCTGAGTAGGCTGTTTTGATGTCCCATTACGACATTGACTAACAGTTTTAATTGTTACCCAGATAAAGCCGTCTGTAAAGGAGTGAACAGAAGCACATTCCTAACTGAAAACAGTGCGTGCGTTCATTTGTCTAGTTTTGGTTCCTATTAAACTGAGACTGGCAACTACGTTGCTCAGTCTCTAAAAGCCCTCTCACAATGGAAGTTTCCAGGGTTGCTGACTGGCATCCTGTATGAATTGTAGGCTCACTCTGAAAATTCAGAGGAGAAAATTCCATCTTCTGCAGCCTGTAGGTTGGCTTTCATGCCATGCAGGAGAGAAACTGTTATTAAATGAAGAAGACTGAAAGCTTGCATATCTGCTTCAGTATGCTTTAAACATCACAGGAGTTGACCTTACTGTCCTATATAGGCATCCAGCTATTAGAGAGTTTGTGTAAGGGTCATCTGGAAGAGTCATTTTTGATTCCTCAGAAGTGGAGGATCACGTTGCATTTGTGAGGAAGGGTACTTCAGCACGAAGGAGATACTCCAGTAACCCAAAGTTCTGAATGACTAGACAAAGTGGTCTTTTTCTACACATCTGGACTTTGCTTCCTTTCTTTAACAACTAAAACAACTAAGAACTACTACTTAGCAAGTTAAATTCTAATTTATGTATTGCAGGCTGGTGAGAGGTAGGGGAAAAGCAAACAGGAACTATCTCCAACTCTATGTTTTTGATGATGGTTGTTTTTTTTGTGTGTGGTTTTTTTTAATGTTTATGTTTTTGGTTGTTCTTTGTTTTGGGGTTTTGCTTGTTTCTTTGTTTTAGTGAAAGAAGACTTTGAAAAGCACTTAAAAATTTCTTTGATGAATATTTTGTGACAGGAGTGAGTTTACTGGTGGTGACCAAAATGTTTCTACTGCCCATTAACACTCAGACCTCAAGAGCAATTTTGGTCTCTGTCAGCAGCTGAAATCTTTCTGGTAATGCTTTGAAATAGTGGTCTTCCTAAACTTTGTTCTGCTCCCAGTCCTGTTAGGGTGCTGTATTTCATGAGTTGCTCTGAACGAGCTGAACTCGGTCGTTTGAAGACTTTACGGTGTGCATTTTCAAACTGTCGTGTTCACTGGAATGATTTTCTTTTTGCTCCCTGGAGGTGCCATTGTTAGCAGTATTTTTTCATTGGTGTAGATAAGTTTTTTCTTTTTTTTCTTCTTTCTCTGAAGTGGTATGATGTGCTATGACTGTAAGAAGGGGTAACATATGTTGGATTTACTGGGTTCTTTCTGTTCCTTCTAAATCTAGTTGTTAAAAGAGGATCAAGAAATTTCAGTCTCTTAACTGCACTCTGAGAAGCATCAAAAGAAAGTTTTCTTATTTTTTTTATAGCAAGTGTTTCTTTCCTCAGAAATCGAATTGTCTTGTAGGAGAAATTTTAATGCTGTGCAGCTAATTAGAATTTAAGTATTTGCTTGTTAGTCTAGGCATTTTAGAGTAATTCTGATCGTTGGGTCTTTCCTTTTTGCACCAATACTTGGAAAATCCTGGCAGTCCGCCTTTGACAAAATTGAGTTACTAAAACTTAAGGCTGATAACTCTTTGCAGTCATACTAAGTTTGAGCAACTACTTAAGACTTCATACAAATGCATCTTTGTTTACTTATTTCTTTCCATTTACATTTCTCTTCACCGTTTTGCCAAGCTGTTGTGTAAAAGGAAATTCTGTGGATGATCACTTAGTAAATGGTGTAATTGATACTGGCAAAATGATCTTAAAATCAGGGATGATGGAAGGAATGGCAGTGACAGATGGCCCAACTTTGTGCCTTGTTTTTCTAGTTAAGCTTTTCACTTTAGAAACTGGGTTCATAAACTCGTCAGCTGTGAAGCATCTTATTTTCAATATTTTCCAGCTTCTTAAGCCATGCACTTTGCTGTCTCCTATAGAAAGTGGGAAGAGACGCGGATCTCTTCAGATACTATGCCTGTTCATCTGGAATTGCCTCGTACAGTCCTTTTTGTGTAGAGAGTGAGTCCAGGGCACTGACTCACTTCTCAGGTGCTCATCAAATTAAAGAAGATGAATCCAGACCTCTCTTACACAAACCTGCTGTGTATAGAAGTTTGAGATACAGTTCTGTTTCGTTCTCTTTTATTTGTGTCTGAGGATTCTGGGGTGAATTTTAGTAGAAGTGGGACTGAGACTTAATGTTCTTGTCCCTGAACATCCTTTAAGTACTGTAAAATCAGTGAAGTACAATGTATTCTGCTTTTTTCTTCCTCCAGTCCCCTTTAAGCTTGAAACCAATTTGTTCAATCTTGTAGGAAGTATTGCAGTAATCTCTTCTGAATCTATGTCCCTGCTACTTTGTGCCAGTTCATGGGGGCAGAATGTCCAGACTCAATCAGATTTAGGAACTAATACAATTACCAGTAGGTTAAAATATTTCCATTGTACTGAACGAAGACAGTAGTTCTCTGAAGAGGGCTTAAGCTTCTATAAATAAGTCAGCCTCCTATGAGATTGTTTCCCTGTTGTCATGGGTTAATGGTATGTAACAGGAATTGAACGGTGTGTACCACATACATAGTTCTCAGCTTTTTGTCAAAAACTTCCCATTGCTTTTCTCCCCTCAAACTTCTGAAGTAGGTCAGAACACCTGCTTCAAGGAGGTGTTTGGCTTGAGAATGCTGCTGAGGAGGGAATCAAGATTCTTCAATAGGATTGAAGATTGAACTCTTGAAGTCACAGATAGAAGAGCAAGAAGTCTTTGGGAACTGAGGCATGCAGTACAGCGTTACGGTACTTCACACGTGGATAAAAATGAGAACAGATGGGTTTGGAATTATCAGAGGTAATCAAGCTTAACTTTAGAAAGCAAGACAGAACGTGTAGTATGTTCCTAGTGGAACCAGCAAAGTATTATAGGGCTTTGAAGTCAGGGTTGCAGGTTACTGAAAATAAAACTCAAGTAGTTGGGTCTGATTGCCTGTCCTGCATCAGTTGTTCTGGTCTGGTGGATTTGGTTTTCCATTAGATGTTGGATCTCAGAAACTTCTTTTATGTAAAACTCGGAGCCTTAATGGCTTAAAACTGTAAGAGACGTTTAGTTACTGAATGAACGGAGAGTGAAATCTGTTTTAAACAGAATGTTTGCTGTTTAAAATACTTTACCTGCCTTCCCTTGCAGCCAGGTTATGTTTCTGTTTTGCATTAATTCGAATGGCAGACTGCAGCTGCTGCTATACAGCATGCGTCCAAAAGCTAAACCTTTTGACACTTTCTTTATTCTAGTTGTCCTTGAATTATCCCCCTGGATCATGTTGCCTGTCTTGATTTCCTGTGTGCCTCTGAATCATTTGTTTCTGAGGGTTTTCTCGTTCATTTTCTTTGAGTTTTTAACTGCTTGTTTCTATGCTTCCTGTGTATTTCAGTATTATCTCTTTTTATTCCTATTTAGAACTCCTCTTGATGTGAAATCTAGCAAATTCTGTCAAATAGCAGTTTCTGTGTAGCTTTTTTTGTGAGATAAATGGTCTCCTGAACACAACACTTAGATGCTGTAATCCATCTCTTTGGTTCTGTTTGTACATCTTATGTTCTTACAGTCTGCTGTTTCTACCTGCATGAAATCATTGCTTGTGTCTTATACCCATATCTTATTAAAAATACGAGTTACAGCTAGTGCAATATATAGTGTTTAAGTGGCACACGTGCTCTTTGGAGAGGAAATAACGGAGAAGGAGGTGAGTACAACATGCACGTGTTGTGGGAAATGGTCCTGGCACACTGCACACTGATAATGCAGAAACCTCTGTTCACATGAGAATGAACTTGTGCATGCAACAATTCTGTCTTAAAAATGAAAAGGTTAAAAACACAGAAGCTCATGATCGTGAAAAAGTCCATCTATGACATTATTGATTCTGATATAATCTATTTTTTGTGCACTTCTTGCTGTTAGCAACATGAACAGGGTCAGTGCACCGGTGGGAGCATGATGGTGCTAGTAAAGTTTACAGTCAAGAAGCTGGGTTTGGGGTAAGTGCACCTGCAATACAAAAAGGCACTCTATTTCCTGTTGTTCTACTGTTGTTCTACTCAGGTAGTAAATGTTGCCATCTGAAATGCTATTACACTTCCATTAAAAATACCCCCTCTGCTCCAGTGCGTTCAGTTTCCTAAATATTCCTGAAAAAGGAGAAAGCTTATAAGCTTTTAGGGAAAAAAAATGTTTAGACGTTTCAGAGTCGAAACCAGAACATATCTGTTCTGGGGCAGGTTGAGGAGCATTTCAAATACTCTGGAGGAATCTATTTTAAATAGAGTATGATCTTGGTGAATTGGGAACAAGGAGTGCAATCAGTGTAAAATTTAATAAGGCAAAAATGAAGTAGTTAATATAGGAAAGAATAATCAAATGGCCTATCAGAAATGGAGGAACAGAAACCAGATGAGAGTGCAGTAAGCATGGTATGTGAAGGTTTTTAACAAAAGAAGTACTGAACATCTCATTGCTATGACATGGTGGAAAAATGCATGTATGTAGGAGAATGAGACCTTAAAATTAAGGAGTGTTTAGGGTTGTACTGTTGATAAGCATTTTTGTGAAAGCAGTTGCTGAGATCTGCTTTATAATCAGACATAGGAAGACTAAAATCTGTGTACCTTACTTATCTGAAGACAATTAGACTACTATTAGCGTTGATTGTTCTCAGCATGGTGAGCAAAGATTGAGGGGCACAGAGTATCTAAATGGGTGAAACAGTCTGAGAACCAGGAAAATTGGCACTTTGACTTTCTGGCTTAGATTTAGAAATGAAATCTTAAGACAAACATTCGGTATCTGTAGCATAGACATGCCAACCACATTGGTAAACTCCCTATGGGGCTCCGTTAACACAGGACCAAAAAGAAAGAAAACCTTCTATAGTTGTGCATATGAATTCCAGTAATTAATGAAATGGCTGATGTTTTCAGTTGAAATATTTGTCAAAACGGAATACATTTGCCAAATAACTTTTGGCTTTTGATAAGAAGCTATTCACTTGAATGTGTTTTTTTTTTTTGTTTTGTTTTTAATTCAGACAGCTTTATTAAGACATGAGCAAGAAGTAACGCCATGAAGCTGAACATCAATTTTAAAACAATTAGTAGGTTTTGAAATTGGGACCAAGGGAGCAAGTAGATAAAGATGTGTTGAAGTCATTATAGATTAACAGTATCTGTAGGAATAACACCTTTTTGAAAAATGTCTTCAGACAAAATTATAGTGCTGCTTTATTTAAACCTATTTTAGCAGTATGTAAATGTGGAGTCCTAGCATCTAGCTGACGATTTTTTATTCTTTGGTCGTTTGGGGGATGAGGTATGTAAGGACAACAAAAGGAGGAGACTTTTCCTTTCTCTGTCACAGAGGTACTTTAGGGGAGTAGCTTTTAAATGTGGCATCCCTGTAAAAATGAACCCTCCTATCTGCAGGTGGAGGAGGGCTGGCCTAGAAAAGATGATGAAGCTCTGGTTTCTCTTGTGCTGAGTCCAAGGGAATGACAGACATCTCTCACAGCGTACAGTAGGAACTGCTCTCCTAAATGTTATAGAAGGAGGGAGAGAGGAATAATTAAATGTCATATGGTTCCTCTGTAGGAAGAGGAAAGCTTTAATAGCACTTCCTCTCTTATAGGCAAATAATCAGGAGGGTTACTGAAATAAGAAGCTCATGATCTGCAAAATGAATTGTACGGTGGCTGTACTGATTGAAGCTCTTCTCCAGTGCCTCCAATAGCTCTTCCAACCAGTTCCTCTCCTGGGTAGGGGAAGCTTTCCCTTGCCCTTTAGTTTCAAACTGAGTCATTTCATCGTGCAACTGCACTGAAACAGGAATATTATGAAGTTATGCAGTCATCAGACTTAGTGTGCAGTTTATATATATGTATATATAACGTACACGTGCGTGTGTGTGTGTGTGTATATATATATATATATAAAGTTTTCAAGCAGCATGTCACGACTGAACATCATCCTGCAATTCTGATGAGACAGGCAGCCTTCCAGCTCCAGAGTTTCTCCCCAGAAAGAACCTAGGTGGAGTGTGGTTTTACTTTTCTGTATCCCAAACCAATGGTAGTGTGTTTGTATTTCTGTTCTGAGGGAACAAAGGCTCCCTGAAAATGTGTGACCAGCTTTTATTCTGTTACCTACTTTTATTGTGTATTACTTTTGATTATTCCCTGGAAATAAGTCTTCAAACTTGGTATAAAAAACCCTTCTTCAAACAGATTATAAAAGGTGGCAAGTGATTTTCAGCTTTTCAAATAAAGCTGAAACATTTTTTTGAGGTGTAGTGGGTGTGCGCTGCATTATGAAGAACAAAGACTGCTTTTTGCCTTCAGTCCTAATCAAGGTGAGATGGAAAGTGATGGGTAACAGTTGAATGGGAGATTTATGCAAGGTAAGACCAAAGCACTTTGTCTTTAGTAAGAGGTATGTATTTCTTTTTTATTTTAGTACTTAACTAGGCTGATCTCAGTCACTTTGAAATCAGAGAAGGAGCAGCAGCTGATTGTTGAACAGTGAACATGGAGATGAGTCTGAGGGTGGATAATACAACCTCTGTGAGGGGAGATACAGACAGGAGTTGAGGGGACGATGTAAAGTTGTCGTGGATGATGCTAATAGACAGGAGTGGTGACACTAGAGACAGCAAGTGGAACAGCAGGGAAGGAGGAGTTTGTAGAAAGCATCACAGAGCTGCTGAAGAGGCACGAAAAGATGACTCGCTCCCTTTACATAGGAGCCTGTGTTACATGTGGGTCAGGAAAAGGAACTGATTTACAACCCCATGAAACTCCTAACAGAGCTGTGGGAGTGGAACACATTGGTAGGTGCTGCAGAGGGAAAAGCAGCTGTCCCGTGGCAAAGTCCAAATAACACACCCCAAAGACAGAAGAGAGAACTCTAAATCCTGGGAAAGTAGATGCTCCTCCATTTTCCAGATGTAACAAGTAATTTACAGTCTTCCACCATCTACACAAGTTATGATGTGTCTAAGTATTTATGCTAGATTTATGAGGATCTGAAAAAATGTCAATTGTAGACATTTCTCAAGAGCTAATTTGGCAAAGCCTTAGCTGAAGCTAAGTGAAGGCTTTTCTAACAACAATGTTGTGGTTTAACCCGGCTGGCAGCTAAACACCACACAGCCGTTCGCTCACCCTCCCCCCTCCCTCTCTGGGATGGGGGGAGAGAAACGGGAAAGTGAAGCCTGTGAGTTGAGATAAAGACGGTTTATTAAGACAGGAAAATAATAATAACAATAATAATAATAATAGTGATAATGGTAATAGTATTAACAATAATAATGTGTAAGAAAACAAGTGATGCACAATGCAATTGCTCACCACCCGCTGACCGATGCCCAGCCTATCCCCGAGCAGCCGGCCCCCCCACCCCGGCCAGCCACCCCTATATATTGTTTAGCATGACGTCAGATGGTATGGAATACCCCTTTGGCCAGTTTGGGTCAGCTGTCCTGGGTCTGTCCCCTCCCAGCTCCTGCTGCACCCCCAGCCTGCTCGCTGGCAGGACAGAGCAAGAAGCCGAAAAGTCCTTGGCCTGGTGTAAACACTGCTCTGCAACAATTAAAACATCAGCATGTTATCAGCGCTCTTCTCATCCTAATCCAAAACATAGCACCCTACCAGCTACTATGAGCTACTTAACTCTGTCCTAACTGGAACCAGGACACAACAACAACAAAAAATTATGAGACAAAGGGCTTAGTAGCCTGACTTTGATTTGTTTAGTGACTGAACCATAATATGGATTTTTCTTCCTTTCAGTTAGCTCTTTTCTGTATGACTTTGAAAACCTTTTCTGTAGGCTTCGTATCCTCAATCTTCCTTTCTCAGAATAGATTTAAGTGCCATGAATAATAGCATTCTGAGTCAACCAGCTAATGCTAACAGGTTTGTAGTATTATGACACAGCTGGTAATGAACTAAATTAACCAAGGTTGTGGGTTTTTTTTGTATTTTTTTTTCTTTCCTCTCTCTTGTAGTGCTCTCATTCATAAGACTTCAGACTCTCTGGAGACTCTCTTCTTTTGTCAAGGCCAAAGCTATTTACCAACACGGCAAAACACCCGGGCAAACTGTACTTCTAGTTTCTTCCCTTCTTAAGTGTAGTAAGGGAAACTGTGTAGTAAAGGTTGGGGAGGAGGCAAATCAGTGTGTGGTTAAAAAAAAATAAAATTATTTGTATTTTCCTCCCCCCAATAAATGCAAAATGATTTCCAGAGCAAGATTATGATAAATCTAATCAATCCACTTACAAAGGAGATCTTTTTTCTAATGACCCTAAATCACTCAGGTTTAATTCCTTCAGGTATGCCTGCATAAATTTCCACTATTCAGTAATTTGCCTATTTGGGAATGACAGGTTGGAGACATTTTGTGTGAATGTGCATGCATGTGCACTTTAACCTTCACATCACTACTTCCCTCAAGGACAAATAAGGAGCTAGAGTTGTTCTGCTATTTTTTTTAAATTTGTTTGTTTGTTCCAGTCACTGTTGTCTGTGAGCCAGAACTTGGCATATTGCTGCCCTGTTATTTTTCCAGGTGGATTTACCACCACCCCACTCCATTAGTAGGGCTCAGATTTTCCTCAGCTTTGGGACATTTGGTTCTGCTGGGATCTAGTACTGAGCCAAGCCCATCTGGACTAGTTCTTAACTATTGCCTTATAAAAGTAGCTGTCATAGTTCTCATATATTGGATAGCTTCTACGGTCCATTCTGGAGAGGAAAACGTTATTAGGAAGTTAGGGGGATTATTCTGTTATTACTCCATCACATTTATTTGCAAATAGCCTGCCACTTGCTTCAAAATATTTGTAAAAATCTTTTCAGGCTATGGAAAAACTTACTAATACAGTTGTTTTAATGGTGCTGCTTTTGATCTATTGAAGTTTGTTGCTTTTATATTAAAAGAAAAATGTGGAAGTCACTTTCAGAGGTGCTGGAGAAATGTTTGTTGCTTGTGTTTCAGAATGCCCAAGGATCCTTCATCCAATGAATGTTTTAGGATTAGGAATGTAGGAACTGTTAAAAATAAGCACTAAAGTGCATAATCTAATTTTAATGTATATCTCTTTAGCTTCCTTGTTCCAATGAGTTGATAGTTTGATGACAAATCGGAGTTATTTTTCCTCT
Organism: Anser anser; assembly: GCF_964211835.1. Classification (NCBI taxonomy): domain Eukaryota; kingdom Metazoa; phylum Chordata; class Aves; order Anseriformes; family Anatidae; genus Anser; species Anser anser. The sequence continues at coordinate 187,073,889 of NC_139720.1, forward strand.
TGAGGCTGAATACTTATGGGTAAACTGATTTCTTGCAAACAGTAAAGAATGAATTTGTTGCTCAGTGTTCTGAAAGCATCTTTAAAGTATAGTGCTGTCAGAGATAGCCAGATGGAGATTTCTTGTCTGACTTCCTGAGATCATGGGAAGTTGAACAAGATTTGTGAATAAACCAGGTTTTCAGCAGAGGATAGTTGTGACTGCCTGGTGCAGAGTGTATCTTCACCTGTTTCTGAAAATGGGAGAATGTGCAATGATGTACTTCGGTGAAGTGACAGAACAGCTGACATGCTAATAAAAACTACTTACACTTGGGCATACAGTCTGTAAAGAGGCAAGAATGTGTGCCACCCACCCTTTTTGGCTACGGTGACAACGGCTCTAATTCTTCTAAGGCATCTAAATAGTTGAAGTATATAAACAATTCCAAGGTAGAAATATGAAAAAATACCCAGCTATCAAGCATATCTGGTCTGCATTCACAGATCTTCTGTTGTTTGGTGTCCAGTTAACAGGATTCAAATTCTTCACGTCTTGTTTTATATCCCTAGGTATATTCCCTACTATATCCCTGCACTCCTAAGCATATCCCAAGGCTTTAGATCCCTAAGGCTAACTCAAAAGTTATTTATTGTAGTTTTACTGGATCTCTGCAGCAGAGAGAACTTCACAAACAATATTTGGTATGCCAACCCTTGAAGCTGTAGAGGATAAATCTTAAACACTGCTTACATTTTAAACTCTCTGGAGAAGCTGTATGGAGTAGCATTTCTCAGGAGGGTAGGGTGAGAGTGTGGTGGGAAATAAGCTCTTGGTATGTAACGTAAAGCACTGGAGAAATTTCTCACAAGCACCCTATAGCTCAGAAATTATTTCATTATTAATGGAATTTGCACAGATTTTTTTTGTTGAAGTATATATAGATAAGGAGGTAAACTAAGATAACTTGGAAAATGGAAGTGAGGCAACAACCTCGAATTGTGCTAGAGGAGGTTTAGATTGGATACCAGGAAGAATTTCTTCACGGAAGGGGCAGTTAAGCATTGAAACAGGCTGCCCAGGGAGGTGGGGAGATCCCCATCCCTGGGGGCATTGAAGAGATAGGTGGACGTGGTGTTTAGGGACAGGGCTTAGCAGTGGACTTAGTGTTAGGTGGATGGTTGGGCTTGGTGGCCTTGAAGGTCTTTTTATGGTTCATGATTGCTTAACTGGGATGTGTATATATTTATATATATACTTTTTTTCCTTTTCACAAAAACTGTTTAATCTGTAGCTTCTCTGGAGCAGCTGCTTTCCTTCAGCTTCAGTGAGTTTTGCACACCTGACAATGTTGGTGATGATCACCAAATTTCAGTGAGAATACCAGTTTTCACAGCTCATTGAGTAGCTGTGGATGAACACATTTGTAGGACTAATTTTGCTGATTTGTAGGAAGCCTCAAGAGGAGGACAGAAATGTTACCCTTGCATATTCTCTTAAACTTACTGATGTGTTCAGTTTCAGTTTGGTTTCCCAAGGAAATAAAGCCAGAAACGATTTATTTCAGTCCTAGTCCAACACATTTGGAAACTATTGGTCTACTAAAGTCCAACTTGAAAGAGCAGCTGCAATTTAGGAGTGGTTTCAATGACTCCGTGGGATTTTATGGCTCAGGTTGACACCCTCAGCGCTGCGAGCTCCCTGTTTCTCCCGCAGAGGTAAGGCAGGCAGAAATCCTGTTCCTGATGTACTATTTGGCAGTAGCCAGCTGCTGATACAGCACAGAAGGTACCGACTGGCCAGTCAGTACCCAAATAATTACCAGCTAACCGTAACCCCTGGAAGTGTCGAGGGGGATTGGGGGGGAGCTGGGGTTGATGTGGCGTGAGGAGAGCACACGCTGCGCCGTTGGCAGGGCGCCTGCGTCCGCCCTTCTGCTGCTGTGCACAGATGCACCCAGGCACTCTCCTCTTTCTCTCTTGAGTATGTTACACTGAGTAATTCTGTGGCCTGGCTGGGCAGTTGAATGTGTTAGTTTTCTCTTTGAAGACAATGTGTTTTTTGGTTTGGCTTCATTTCTTGGGAAATGCAGCACGTTCTTTTTCCCTCGTTCACTGGTAAAAAAAAAAAAAAAAATTCCTTGCACGTGCTGTCCCCACATGGACATACACAAAATGTAAATGTAGCTAAAATGCACTCAGGAGATGATGGTCCCAGGCATCTCTCTATTTCCTAAGGAATGTAAAATACTTTCTCCTAATACTAATGAATAAGAAATGTGAATGAACATCCTTGCCTCACGTGTGCTCTGGTGCTCACCTTGTGGGTACTTGTTTTACGCAGCCAGCACATGTCTTGGGCACAGCCCCAACCAGTCATGCCCTTTTCCCCTCAGTCCTCCTCTTCCCCAAAGGAGAAACCACTGGCTGAAATGGGAAGAGGTCATTTTCAACTGTTCTGTAAGTCTTCAGGTGTATTTGCCAACGGGAACCACAAGGAGTAAGGGGCTTCTTGCTTATTAACAAGAGCTGTCAGTGAATCCGATTTTATTACAATTCGGTGCTTTCCATGATTTTTTTTTTTAACAACGGGAGTTCTGTAGGGAGTGACGCAGGGTATACCCACCCTATTTCGGTTTGCCTTCGCAGTTGCTTTGTTTCAGAGTTTTTATAAATTAGTCTTTGCCGTTTCCATGGCAGCTCGATTGTCTGCAGCGGTTGCCAAGGAGCCGCTCCTGCCTCACAAAGGACAGGGACACGGCTGCCCGGTGGTGACTTCATTCCTGGCGCTACGAGGGGAAGGCGTAAGCGTGGTGTGCTGTCCAGTATGGTCACCATACTGAACGCTAGTAGGAATTTTTTCTTCCTATTATTAACTGTAATTAAGGTGTTGGCTTCTCTTTTTAGTTCAGTCATCACAAACCTCCTGTTATGCGCAGCCGCAGGACTCCTGTGGTCCTGTGATAGATGTACGAGGTGTAATAGCTACATACACATAATGCAGTGGAAAACGCGTCTTTTGGGGACAGTTTAACCCACTGTACAATAAATTGTATGATTATCTGGTTTAAAAAAAAATAAATTGTTTTTACAATTTAAGATAACAAACTGTCAGATCTGTGATTTGCAGAGAGCAATTAATGTTACAGAATTACAGAACTGTAGGGGTTGGAAGGGACCTCAAGAGATCATCGGATCCAACCCCGCTGCCACAGCAGGTTCCCTAGAGCAGGCTGCCCAGGTAGGCGTCCAGATGGGCCTTGAATATCTCCAGAGAAGGAGACTCCACAACCTCCCTGGGCAGCCTGTCCCAGTGCTCCGTCACCCTCACCATGAAGAAGTTCTTTCGCATGTTGGCGCGGAACTTCCGTGATCCATTTTTTGACCATAATGTTGTGCTCCATATCCTAGCAAAGGTAGATTTAGAAGTGAGCACTAAAAACGCTCCTGGACACGTGGTTCCCTGGGCTCTCTCTGCAACTCTGAGAAGTATTTTCTTATTTGACCTCTGATATAGCTGCAATCTGGTTTCCCATCTGATCTTTCTTTCAAGAAGCACAAACTGACACCTGTCATCAATTCATCAGTTTTCTAAAACGCATGCAGATAGAGGAAGCATCTTGTGAGTCATACTTCTGCGTTAGTGTAAAGTTTGATTTTGGAGGCTGTCTTGCAGCCGTCAGTTGTGTGGCTGTGAATTTGAGTGTGTGGTCTCAAAGTAGTTCAGCAATTCATTTGGAATTTTACAAAATAATGTATTTCCAAAGGAAAACATTGATTTGACTTTTAATTGTGTAAGTGTAAATCAAGTCTTTAAACGGTACCAGGATTTTTTTATTAATACTTAATATGTTGTACATAGCACATAGACACAATAATAATAAATCCAATCCCTTGAGGATGAAAGGATGTGACACTTTGGCTCTTCCGTACAGGCTAATGTAAACACAGAAGTGGGATCTTTTGATTTTAGTACAGAACATGTAGCTTAGATTTAGTCTACCTCTTCTCGCTGATGCTCTGATGAAGTGCCCTTACAATACAGTGTCACACGAGCGCTGTTCACCAGTGGTTTTGCGTCAAAGAGTATTTGGAGTATCCACAGGGTGGGTGAAGTGAGTGTTGTGTGAAACAGCAGTTTGTTACACGCAGAAATGCAGATGCTCCATTGCAGTCAAATAGCTATTGCGTGGTGCTGTCTGCCCACAGGTGTGTAAGACAAGGCCAAGTGTAGGTCTTTTTTCTCCTGTAGCTAAAATGCCAAGAGGCATTTACCATCATAATGTGCCTTCCTAATCATTCAGCTTCTCCACATACACTCTGAAATTTGCTGGTGTTTCTAGTTCTGTGATTTAGGCAAAAAGCTAGATAGCCTGCATCTACGTTGCTTTTGTAGGCACTGAGCAGAGCCTAGCCTTTGGATAACTGTGGCCAAAAAGCACTTTATAATTTTTTGACAGTTTTTTTTTTTAATAAGCCATTTGTTACTCCATACTAGTTCTGCTCAAATGAAGTGGTACACCTGCAGGATAACTTGCAGGATTTTATTATTATTATTTTTTTGACTTGGTTTAGATTAGTTTATGAAATGCTCTGACCTTAGAGAACTGGAGTTTAGATTCAAGCTAGTCAGTGCCTCTGCACAGTGTTCCCAGCTTGATGGTTTACTGAGAGAAGCACAGTTTTATCTCTGACTGTTAATCATCTTTATTACTGAATTTATTATTTTTTTCTGTTGACATAAATGGAGAAGTGCACAAACCTTTCCTGTATTGCAGTAAAAATAACCTGTTGTTTGCTACTGAGAATATTTGTAAGGAAAGCAATAGTGCAGTCAGCTTGGATAAATCCCTGAGCCATAGCTTGACCTGAGATCACTCTTTGATAAACCAGATACCAAATGTCAGATATTGTATTGCTGCTTAAGCAAACCAACTACGTTTTGCAAGTTAGGAATAAAGCAGTGAGTATGGTATTGATATTTCACAGTGTGAAAATGGCCTCCAACCCCATTTTGCACTTAGCTGTAATCTGAAAGTTTTGAACAGGGAAGACAGAATGCACTGGAAAATAAAGGAGAAAGTTACCTATCTTCTAATTAATGCCATAAATAGCAGCCTATCCTTTGTACTTTCTCTCTCTTTCAGATACTGTATTCCGTGATACAAGCCCTACAATGTTCTTTAAAAACCATTTGGGGATTATTAAATGGGGAACATTGAATTCTCTTTCTGTATAATGCACTTACAATAATTTGCAGTTGCCCAAATAGCTTTACAAGTCACTCGAGGCATGATTTACTTAAAAATTATATGAATCAATTAGATACTAAAGCATACTTAATGTAAAAGTTATAGCACAGACTGATAAAAGCGAGGTAAATAGATTAAGTGTTTGACCTAAACTTGTCCTTCTGAACCAGATGCAGGGCAGTGCACGGGCTGTAGGCGGAGTGTAGATACTCTGAACTGTAGCAGTATTCTCTGGAGAGGTTGATTTCAGAGCCTGTGATCGCTGTCTCAGTGTTTATAAAATAAAAATATTTATTATAATTTATATGGGAGAAAAGGATGCTGAAATATTACTGAGCACTACTTCCTCTGTTACTGTTAGACCTTTATTTAAATGAGATCAGTCATCCAGATGGTATTGAACCTGGCCAAATTGGAGAGATTTTTTTCCCCTCCTCTTATATAACAGACTTTAAAATCCAGATTTGTTACTCTAAATCCACAGAAATGTTTTATGTAAAGTGCATGTCCTCTATTCCATCTCTTTATTGCCTACCCTGCCAAAATCAAATGAACTGCTGAATGCTCACATGAATATCAATTTCTGAAAACATCCTTATTTTTTGCTATTTTTGTAATGGCCAGAAAAGATGTATTCTGGAATAGGACTTGAATGGGGAAGCTCTTAATTGCCCACTTCGGTACAGCTTTGATGAGATGGAGGGGGTGCAATAACTTCCTTGCATTGCCTGTTATGCTAGCAGTGGCAGGGTTGCTTGCCCCTGTGGCTCTGCAGGTGTCAGCCCAAATGCCACGTTAATTAGCCCTGTAATGAACGTTCTCCCCAGCTTTTGGTGCCATCAAAGTACTATACTTGTTTAGTTCTTGGGTGAAGGAACATTTGTGTTAAATAGTACAATTATCTCGTAGTTCAGTTTCATACGAGAAGAACTGAATAGTGGTTTTAGCGCATCTGCACTGCCTAATTAATGTGGCTTACTGAAAAACATGTCTTAGTCTGAGCTGAAAAATAGCCTCTTTTTATACGGCCTCCAAAGTATCTGGAAAAGAGGAAGAGACACTAAATATAACTGTGGCTGCTCCACAGAACATCTTAAAATTTGCAAAACTAAAGCTTAGCTACAATCTGTACCATGTGTTGGAGCTGGGCTGCGAGAGAAAATTCTTTAGGCTGCTAGTAGATCCTGAAGAAAGGAGTTCAGCTGGCCAAGTAAAGAGCTGCCTAGAAATCTCTCTGGATAGGTTTCCTTGTAAGAGTAATTTGGATGAATTTTATCACAGAATTGAGACTTTCTGAAATATCACTAGAAATCATCAGGTGACTGGAGTTTTCATTTAGTAAGTTGTCAGTAGTTGCTGTCTAAATAGAATCACAGAATGGTTTGGGTTGGAAGGGACCTTAATGACCACCTAGTTCCGGATCTGCGCGTGCTATCTTATTTAATGCTCCTCAAAGGTGTGATGAACTTTGGGTACTGTATATAAAAGGACCTTCTGTAAGCCACTTTATACAGAAGAATCTTCTGTAAGCTCATTAAAATCAGCATGATTAATGACTGCATATAGGTAAGTGTTGGCCTTGTTTTTGAATGTCAGCAGTGTTGATGTTCCTTTACCTATTACTCATTTTCCTGCCATATTGAACAAGTTTGGTTGTACTAAGCTAGACATCTTATTCTAAGTAGCAGAGATAAAGCAGATAGCAGAGATAAAGCAGATAGCAAAGATACCTGTGCAAGGTAAGGAACAGAAAGAGGTGATTTTTTTGTTGTTGTTATTAAACTTGTGCAAGTTGTGCCTTTCAGATTTTTTTTTTCTATTTATGTTGTGAGGCCTTAACAGCTTTGGCTCATTAGTCACACAAGCTACATCTAATATGGGTGACATTTCAAATATGCCCACAAGGAAAATACACTAGGATTCAAAGTTGGTTTACAGAGTTTAGGTCTGGTTTAGTTCCTCTTCCTGGGTTTATTAAAGCACTTGTATGTGGGAAAAGCTTCAGTTTAGGGTATTGTTGATACTGCTTTATTTAGTCATCCAAGCTGGAACTTCTAGGTTGTTCACAAAACTGCTGACAGAACAACAAATGGTTTTAATGGTTTTCTCCTTTTCTTTGGAAGTCAGAAAAGAGGAGTTGCAGTAACTGTGAGCTTTCAGAAATACGTGCTTTCATTCAAACATGCACAGGCTTCAGAATATTCTCACTGCAGTGACAAGAGCCTATCCTTAGATTTGAAAGTGAAATTTTATTTATTGTTTGCAATTGTTTTCAAGGGAGAGCTTGGGAGAAAGTTGTGTTCCAGGCAAAATGCTCTGTTTTCTCATTCACCATTGTTTCTTAAAGTGATGCTTTTTAAATTATGGCGTCAAATCTGGGGAGGAACCTTGCCTGGTACTCTGCAACTCAGTTTGCTGATGATCAGAAAGATAGTCCCAGGGGCTGTGCTTCCTAGGTGTGGCTGCTAGCGTCATCTTAATAAGGGGAGCTGAAGCCAGCTGTAGGGAGTTCAGGGGAGGGATGAATTTCTAATTCTGTTCACTGTCAGGAGATGGCAGCTTGGGAAGTGCTGCATTGGCTCAGGCTACGAAGTCCAGTTTTGAAGGGCAGTGGCTGGCAGAATGTTCTGAGCAAGCTTGAACGTTCATTGGCAGTGGGCACACCTCTGGGGTGTGGGTTAATTGTGCTTAGGAAGCTTCTTTGCCTAATTTCAGCTAGTTGAAGGATGTGGGTTATATGTACGTCTTTAGTGTTTGGTTTGGATTTTTTTATTTGCTTTTTCTTACAGTTTCTTGGTTCGGAAAGGGGTAGCGTTTCAGCCCGGTGCTTTGTGCATTGAACATTAGTCACAATTTCTACATTAAATCCATCAGTTGTTTTTTTATCTAGAGAAGGTGTCTTTAGAATAATCCAGCTTTGATTTGCTTGCATCTATGCAGCAAACCATAATGCTTCTCTTGATAGCGTTCTCTTGATTGCCGTACAATGTTTTTGAGAATTCTTCTCCTGTGAATCATTGTTTGGCAGGTACATGGCGAACTGCAGGATCTAGCTGAAAACTGTCAACTCTATCACATCCTGCTGATCTTGGCCACATTGCAGAACAGTGGTGGTCTCTTGTACTTAGGACTTCCGAGTCATTTTGTCATATCTTAGACAAGCTTTTCATCTTGGTTTTGGGCTAATGGTCAGAAAAAATATTTGGATTGAATAAAGTGTCCGTGCAATGTACTAACATGTAATGTCTTTTTGTTCTGGAATTGTTCAACAGTTCCAGAACCAGAAGCTATTTATATTAGCATGGCTACTTTCTCAGGGTTCAGACTAGGAACTATGCCACTCTTTATTGCAAGCACTTGAAAATGAAAGACCAAATGGTCATGATCAGCTTACAAATCTGTATGCTTATGTTAAAAGCCAAAAAATGAAACCTCCCTTTTCTTCCTCAGCCACCCGCTGCCTTTTATCCCCACCAGACACTCTTCCAGACTTTCAACTGGGCATAGTTAACAGTTCCCTTATATTTCTAAGTTAAGAATTTTAAGTTATACAAGTATTGCATAATTGCTAGAAACCAGAAGTGGGCGCTTTAGGGAAATTACAAAATTTTGCACGATTCCTGATTAAAATTGTGTATGGGCAGTCTCCTAGGGGAAGAAGTTAGGATTCCCCATTTCCAAGCCAGGGTTATGATACAGAAAACAAAGCATCCTGCACGTGCAGTGCAAATATTAAAGCCATATGTAATACTGCAGTGCTTTGAAACAATTTGTAAGTAAGAACATGGCAAGGCTGTAGTAGAGTATAAAATGTCTGTGTTCTTTGTTCATCTCCTTGTAGATTAACCTCCAGTGCAATTTAACTTCATAAAGCAATTTGCAGTGCTTGCAAACTTTGTCCCTCAGCCCAAATAATTTTCTTTTTACTTTATCTCTAAGCTTATCCCCCTGTTCCCAGGACTTGTCTAAAGTTTCACTCTAGAGCAAGAAAATTGCTGTCCAGGCAGAAACTACTGGAGGCAGCAGAGATCTTCAAAATGGTAACTTCAGGATCTACAAGAAGCCTGTGCCAATCAGATAGCGCACTGTTTGCAAACAGATTTGGTGGCAAATGCAGGAGGTAGCAAACCCTCTAGTTAGGGGCTCATAAGCAAACAGGTAGACTTGTCTGCTGCGAGGCAGCCTGGAATTTGTGAGTCTCCTGCAGTTACTTTCCAGGAGCATCTCAACACTCTTGGCAAGACTTTTAAAGCTGTTCATGTGTATTCAGCTGCTTGCAGCTCGTATTCATCTGAAAGTCTTATTAGATGCTTAACAGCCTCATTAGCCTCCTAGATACCTTTCCAACTATTTGTCTCTGCCAGAAGAAACACAAGCTTTGCTAGGATGTGCCTTTTAAACTTGCCTATGACGTTCAGGTTTGTCAGCCTGTGTTAAGACAAATAGTGTTGGGTAGAAATTGGCATGTATAAAGAAAACCAGATAGATAATTGGAAGTATACGGTATTTTTTTTTCAGGGTGCACTTCCCATAGAAACTTGGGCAAGTACAGGACCTGGAAGTCTCAAAAGAAATTGTGAAATAGTTGAGCCATATAAAGGATCCCCTTCACAGAAGCAAGTTAGGGAAGTCACTAAGAAAACAGACTGGCCTTGGATTTTCTGTTCAATTTCTGATTTTGGTTTAAAAGTCTAGAAAGAACAGTTGTACATCCATCGCATGACCCTCTTGTAATAGGGGTAGGGGCTGTGTTCTGTTTAACATACTGACCATAGCAAATGATGTCTAATCTCAGCAGCAACCTAGTATGACTGAAGTATGTTCTGCAAAAAATTAACCCATTGGGCCGAGCAGCAGAAGCTCCTTAATGTGAAGGTACATAGGTTAGACACTTGACATCCTGGCAGCTTCCCAGTGGTTTCCACCTAGCAGTTCTCTGAAGACTCACGAGTCTCTCCAGAAGCTCAGACTCTCAGCTCTGCTGCTTACTTTCACAGTCTTCTTCCACAGTTTCAACTCCATTGCTGCATGGCCACTGCAGTCTCTTTCTGTTGGACGAGCTGCCTCAGTGTTTAGAAGAGGATGTAAGTTTGTATTTTTTTTTTTTCCCCGAAGTGTTTTAAGATTCATAATCTAGCCATTTAAGCACGACCACGTAATGAAACAACACATAATTTTTATTATCTGCTGAGAGGCTTGTTGGAGGAACTTTTTTATTGTGGGACATGAAGGGTAACAAGAAGGGATCCTACAAGTTTGGTAGCTGCAAGAGAAAGCTCAGGGAAAATCGGATGTTGAAGGATGGAAGAAGGCAACCCAGGGATGGTAATGCACAAAAGGCTGAAGTGCTCTTCACAACCCTATCAGTCTTTCAAGACAAAGCACCCTTCCTAAATTTATCTGTAGCACCACGGTTTGGGAGGGAGAAGAGCAGCCAGCAGTGGTGGAGAAGGAGCATGGGGGATTATTTCTGTGTGTGGTTGGGCATACTGAAATTGATGGGACTGCAAGGGATACACTCTAGGCTGCTGAGAGAGCAACCCACAGTGACTGCGAGGCTGCCGTGCACCATTTGTGAAGAATTGTGGTGGGGAAGGTTCCTGTTCACTGAAGAAAAAAAAAAATAAAGGCTGAAGTTATGCCCATTTAGTTTGTTATTATTAATTAATTTTAAGCAGAGAGAGAGAGAGAGAATGGGGAGCTGTAGACTGATCAGCACCTCAGTCCCTGGAAGGGTTAAGGAGTGTGTTCGCATGGAGCCCAAGTACACACACATAAAGAACAAAAGGAATCCTCAGCACGTTTTCCAAGAGCAAACAGTACTTGACTGATGTGATTGCATCCCATAATGGTATATGATTGGCTGCATGGTGAGAGCGGTGCACCTAATGTACCTTGGCTTGATTAAGGCTTTTAGCAGCATTTCCCCCTGCATCCTCATTTGAAAGCTGAGGAAGCATGGGCTGGCTGGACTCTTAATGCAAGGAAAATGGGCTCGGCTGTTGGCCATGGGGGTGGTGCCTAGTGTCCAGCTGGTGAGTGCTAGGAGCTCACTCTTATTCATCAGCATCAAAAATGTGGCTGGAGGCATGGAGTCCGACCACAGCAGGTTTTTTAGATGACGTCAACATGGAGGACAATGGCTGACAAGGCTGATGGCAGAGCTTCAGACCGGAGCCTTGGTTAACCTGAAGGTTGGGCAGACAGTAATGTCAGGAGGCTTAATAAGGAAAAGTGTGAAGTTCTGCTCCTGGAGCAGTATAACCAGAGGGAGGCTAGGCAAGTAGCAGGAAGTGCTGGAAATGATGTGGTGTTATAGTAGCCCTCAGGCCGAACCTCAACCAAATGTACTCATTCCGATAACACAATGTATGGAGCTACAGCTATGTTAGGAGGATTTATTAGTAGATGAAAGAAAATTATTATCCATCTCAGCTTGCTGCTAAAGAGGCTGGATGTGGCACGTTGTGTCTGGCTGTGGACCCAGTTCAAGAGGGATGGGAGAAACCGGAGGGGCCACTGGTGGGCTGGCAAGGTGGCTGGGGCCTAGGGCGCGCAGCCTGTGAGAAGGGGTGCCGGGGCGTGCATGTGCTTGATGTGGCAGAGAGAGGCCTAAGATGCAACCTCACAGCTGGCTTTAGGGTCTTAGGAGTAATTACAAAGATAAAGGAGTCAAACTTGTCAGTGGTGTGAAGCAATGGAGTGAGGGCAATGTCTCACTTGCGAAGTTCTGTTTGGACATTAGGGAGAAACACTTTCGCTAGGATGGTAGTACAGCATTAGAGTAGTTTGCTCAGAGTTCGTGTAGTTTTCATCGCTAGCAGTTTGTGGAGCTTGGCTAGATGAAACCATCAGGAGGGAGAGGGACACTGGAAAGGATCCCTGGAGGCCTCTAATCCAACCGGGTTTCAGTGGTTCTGTGAATAGTTCCTAATTCTGCATTTTGGTGCATCTGTTTTTTAATTTTTATTGGCCTGAATAGGCAAGAGAGCCCAGCTTCTGTCATGAACTGCTGAATGGCAATCGTCCATTTATAGCCCTTGGTCAATGTGAAAGGTTATGTACCTCAGGGAAGAGTGCACTTCTGAACGACAGGTACTTGGTAGCTACTCATCTTGAAGCCTCTGTGTTACCCACGTAATAACTAACCCTTGTAGAAGTTGGAGTCTTGAAATTTCACTCTTATATGCTCTGTAAATCAAAACTGCTGGTACTTCTGCATCTCTATGCCTGGGGCTAATTATCTTACCAATTAGTATTCCTTGGTAGATGGATTCCTTATCTGCATTATCAGTCTATTTGCTGATGGATCAACATGTGCAGAGATTCAAGATTCGTGCAGGTGTGTGCAGTAAGATTTTTATGGTATGTGATCTTGAAAATATGAGACTCAGCATACTGCAGCACTGAGGTTCCACAATGCATAGAATCCTTTTTTTTTTTTTAAAGGTTATAACAAAACTTCAGTCTTGCGTACTATTTGAAAACTATTTATCTTGAGGGGAAAAAAAGGCAACAAACCACAGTCCTCTCTGCTTCAAAATCCTAGTAAGATAACTGCTTCATATGCTCTGCAAATTTGAGATTTAGAGGAATTTCTGGTATTTTTTATTCAAGTCAAATATGTGTAAAGTGGGCCTTTTTTTGGTATGACCTCTCAATATAACATGTTCATACAAAAATAGAGAACATGCATAAATATGTATTGTACAGAACACTTCATGTCAAAGAGTATTTGAACTGTATATGCAATCTCAGCTTCAACACTGGTACCCATATTTGGTTTATTATAAATATATTATTTTTATTTCTGCTTAAAAATGTACATGTGCACAATTTCTAGGAGTGCTATCACATAGAAGGACTACAGTCTGTGTATGTAGTCTTTATCTCCCTTCCTTTTTTAAACCCTTCTGTGACTTTATCTGTTTAGTCTACTTATTTATTCAGCCCTCAACCAAAGCTAATTCAAACATGTTGGTTACTGCAGTGTCAGTTCTGGAGCAGAAAATGGTTATTTCCTTTTGTGCTATCCTTGTGGCCCTTTGGCATATTCTTGTTTTACTGCTAATCTTCACTTAGGTACCTTCCTATTTTTCTCTGTCTGTGAGTAGCTATGGTAGTCGTTAAAAATGTAGTAGAGATTTGAGTTGTTTTTAAGCTCAGGATTATTTTTAAGATGCTGATGATCATTGTCATAATGAGATAGGATTTCTTTTTCTTATTACCAGCTCTAGCAAGCGTGTTATAATTAACATGTTTCCTCCAGATCCTATCTCCAGAACTTGGCTGTTGACACAGAAGAGCATCCTAGAAAGCAGTTTCCTGCTTGGCTCGGATTCCCTTAGCAGCGCTGCCAAAAGATGCAGTTGTGTTCCCCATTGCCTCTCCTGTGCCAGCGCCAGGACTCGGAGATGGCAGACCAGGATCCCAAAGGCATTTAATCCCAGCACAGCCTGGGGGATGGAGAGGAAGTGCTGCAGCTGGCCAGAGGTGGAAGGGTTGAATGTGACTAGCCACATGACAGCAGCACTAACGTGGGTTGGCTGCAGTTGCTGGTGAAACCACACCCTAGCAAGTAACTGCCCGAAGTATTTGAGTTATGTGCATTTCAGAAGCCTGCAGCTTGGTCGCATTCAAGGGGGTTTTCACAAGAATTTCAAAAGTCATGAACTTTACTGTAGCTTCCCAACCAAAAGGCAAGTCTGTGCTCCAGATTGTAGGATTATAAGGAATTCAAATTGAAACAAGAGTGGTTAATGAGGTCTCTTCACAGCAGGGTAATGTGAGAATGTTAGCCAGCATGGGAAGTTTTACTCCATATACATCATACCTTGCCAAATTTTGGAGAAGAACATTTCCATTTTTAGAAGCAAACCTGGGAAAAATCATTTAGAAGCAAACCTGGGAAAAATCATACCAAAATCATTGTCCCGTAATTGATCTCATCATTGCTGGTGAAGACTACTTCCCTATGACTGAGTTCAGTGGCTACAGCTGCTGAGCTTACCTTCCCGTATGGAGGGTGAGCAGACTTTGCCTGTTGGGACGACACATGTCTCCAACGTTATTCCCTTCCAATGCAAGTTCTGAGGGAGAAGTTCCCATGTGACTGGTAATGCCCAGAATACAGTGAAGTCATGTGTTCCTTGCCTTTTATAAAAAGCTTCTTGGTTTCCTTTCATCAGTCTTCAGAAAAATCTCAGTTTATTAATCTATTTGCCAGTTTGTGCCTCAGGGCAGAGAACTTGAGTGTAGAGATACTTGTTACAGGACCAAAGCAAACAAGGGTTATTCAGCAACCTTTGTTTATTAACCAAGTGCTCTTTTCAGCCTTAAAATAAAGATGTTGTGCTAGGTAAAACACTGGACTGTAGTAGCAAATAACTGTGCTTAAAAGCTGATGTTTTGGGGGCAGCGAGCTACATGAAGATGGGCACAGTTGTGATCTTGTGATAAAGCGGTATTTAAGTGATGAGCAAGGAGGAAATTTCTTTCATGGCTTCACAGAAATCCCTTGTGGAAAGTTCTTAACTGGCGTGCATTTAATGGTGCTTAAAGCTCGGGGAGTTTGCAACCCACTGGAATAATTCTTTTTGCTTATTCTGGAAAGCAAGTGCCTGCCCTGGGCCTCCGAGCTGGCCGGTGGCAAGATCAGCATGGTATGCTTCAAATCACAAGTAACTGTAGGCATGCGCAGCCAGGGCTTCACAGGAGCAGTTGCTTTCATTACTTACTCTTTATCCCGCTTGATTGCCCCTGTCTGTTGCTGCGATGTATTGGGATTTTAAGGCCATACAGAGTTCATACAAAACTAATTTCTCTGCAGATAACGTAGAAGACTGAAAAATGTGTTGTGCGCTGACTTTTGGGATAAAAGCAAGGTAAAATGGGCAAGAGTTAATTATGAAATACTTTAAATACTGTAGCCTTTTCCCCCCTGAAGAGTAAGATAATACCAGCTAGCATCATTTTTATTTAGATGTTTTAGTTTTCCCAGGGGTAGAAAAGGCTGTTTGGCTTTGTTTTGTTTTTAAACTTGAGATGTTTTTAAGAGCTGGGCTTCATGGCTCTGCTAGGATGTTGTGCTTTGAAGTTAGCAGTAATGGTTGTTTTTGCGTTTTTTAATGATGCAAAGTAGTAAAAATCATGGAGGCCTTCGCTTTTTAGTTCTATGAAAACAACAAGTATTTTAAATGGATTTTTATTTGTCTCAGTTTTGAAATTAGAGACAAAGAAAAAGAGCAAACTAGCTTTCTGTGGTTGATGACTTGGAGTGTAATAAAGCAACCACGGCAGGCTTTTCAGTGATTGTGACCTGTCTTGGCTGCGTGGCCTTGCTGTACAACGAAGGTGAGCTTCTCTCAGGAGGCATTTTTATGTTCTTATTTTCAGTATTTATGGTAAGTATAATACAGTGAGCAGATACGTTAAATAATTGAGACCTCTGCTTCTCTGTCAAGTTTGGATAATGGCAGTGATGTAAAATGTTGTGGAGATACTTAGGCATTGTGCAGTGCAGTGTGTTTGCAGCAGGCCTGTTTCCTTACAGAATTGGATTGTTTGGGATTCCTTGACAAATTCTGTATTCAAGTGCACATGGCCTTTAGTATAAGGTTGTGTGTAAGTCTAACTTTGTTTTGGAATAATCCAGAATGATGTATCAGAGTCTATTTTTTGGTTATAATGGCACGCGATGACAGGCTGTATGTATATTTTAATGTTCTGGCACTACTTTCTTCACAAAAATAGCCATGGACATACTGCCATTTCTTTTCAAAAGAAGAGAGAGAATTCCATGCTGCTGAGAAACGTGACTCTACTGTGGTTTTGGTATTACAAAATCCCCAGATTTCCTTTACGTATTCAGTTTGTTTATTTACTTTTGAAAGTATTTTGCTCTTTCTGATATTGTTTGTGGCCCAGAGCTTGTTTTACCAGGTATGTTGGTGTCTTTGAGATACAAATCCGAAAAGCAAAAATCTACTGTGTAACTTTCTGGGAGCAGTTAGCAGAACCAGAGGATGGAAAGGCTAGAGCACCCCTAGGCGTCTTGGCAGCCAAGGGTAAGGTATTACACAGTTGACTGCACATGTCTGGAGATACTGTGCCTGATGGTGATAAAGATTTTTACATGACAGGAAATCTAACTTAGCATTTTTCAGTACACTTATTTCTCAACACACTTTTTCTAAGGCAGTTAGAAGAAATACCGTATTAGGGCCCAAATGGTTAGAAATTCTGCTTGTCTTTCTTGCCCTTTACAGATTTGTATCTTCCTCTAAAGTACGGTGAATTGAGAAATTTGGTTTTGGGGATGTAGGCAGTCCATGACCCCGTCCAAAACCAAAATGTGAATGGAGGCACAGTCAAGAGAGCATGATGGTGTTGCCTGCTGTTGGGTGCTAGGTTCTGACGTTTTCTGGATAAGGATAATTCCTGTCTGTTTTCAGGCAATAATACAGTTTATGCAGAGAAATGGATCAAAGGAAAATCAGCGTTTACAAAGATTTTACAGTAGAGTTGAGTAAGTCATCAGGCAACTTTTATGAACTACTACTTTGTTAATGCTCTGTGCTGATGATCTATTGTGGAAAACCATTTTTCTTTCAAGCAGAAACTCCTGCTGTAAACCGCAGTGGAACAGCTGTGACAGGCCAGCTCAGATGGCAGCGGCAGTTCTCTGTATCTGCCGTCCCTGTGTGCCAGCTGGTGAAGGCTGGTGCATCTGCTCGTCGCATCAGCAGCTGCCCTTCTGGGTCAGAAGCTTTTTAATACGGAGCTCCAGTGACTGCAGCCGTTGTTGAGTTACCTGATCTAGCAAACCAGAGGGTCTTACACTTTTGCTGTTTGCATACGTAGTATTAAAACATAAAGGGGAAAATTAACGTTTAAACTAGATCCCATGCTGCTGTTCTAATTCTTAAATAAGACGTGGCATTTCTACTAATGTAGGGTGATTTTGCTATGGCCACTTAGTGGACTTTTGTAGCACTGAGGCATAGCCTTCAGCAAATTACTCAGGGTGTCATGATGTTGTTGTCTTGTAACATTACCAGTTCATACTCTGAAACCTCAGCAGTACCTAGAGCGTCTAGAAAATGTGCTTCTGTTGAAGTTGAAGGGCAATGATCTTTATCTGTAGCTTTATCATAGCTGTAAAAGAGAGTTGAAGCCATTGGGGCTGTACTGAAGCCACTGGAGGAGACTAATTCCTGTAGTGACGGGCAAGAGAGAAAGAACTGTTCAGAGCAGGAGCTTAACTTAGGTGCTGTTGGTCTTTCTGGCTTCTGGGATATAATTTGCAATCTTGTTTTGGATATTGAAATTTTTAAAATCAGAGATGGGAAAATTAAAGTGGCAAAGAATGTCTGCCATATCAGGAAATAGTCCCCTGAACCCAAAAAACCGGAGTAGAAAGAGAGTGCTGATCTGAAAGACTCTGGTTTTGACAAACAGATGGGAGAATGGGGCTGGTTAACGGCGAAACAATGAAGTTCAGAAATAGTGAAGTGATAGAGAAGTTGAAAGAAGTATTCTCATAGAACGATTCCAGTGTACGAGAGGAGGCTGAGAAGTTAAAGCTGTCATGCTCTGACCTTATTGCACTCTACAGGTACCTTAAAGGAGGCTGTAGCGAGGTGGGGGTTGGTCTATTCTCCCACGTGCCTGGTGACAGGATGAGGGGGAATGGGCTAAAGTTGCACCAGGGGAGGTTTAGGTTGGATGTTAGGAAGAGCTTCTTTACTGAAAGGGTTGTTAGGCATTGGAATGGGCTTCCTAGGGAAGTGGTTGAGTCACCATCCCTGGAGGTCTCTAAAAGACGTTTAGATGTGGAGCTTAGTGATATGGTTTAGTGTAGGACTTGTTAGTGTTAGATCAGAGGTTGGACTCGGTGATCTTGGAGGTCTCTTCCAACCAAGATGATTCTGTGATTCTGTGATTTGTGTGAGACAAGAAAAAGTGAAATAAGCATGAGGAGCAAAAGGTAGGATCTAGATAGCGTTAGACCCTTCAGATAAGAGTGTAGAGCTGGAACAAGCCTGCTATCTGTTGAATGACCAAGGCTTCCTAAGGATGCTGGAGGAGGCAGTGCACCTCTACCTCATCTTTTGAGCAGAATTACTTTCTTGCCTGGTGCTTGGAAGGATCCAGTTGGCCAGAAGCACCCACCTTCACCAAGGAAAGGAGCATCTCTATTTTCATTGAAGGTCATTTTCCCATCCTATGACTAGGCTGATCTTTTTCCATTACAAAGCTAACCTAAGTTCAGCATACCATCCTGTTTCTGGTGAGAACTCTCTTATTGCCAAGGGGCTGTCCTGCACTGCCTTGCCATACAGTGATCATTGGAGCTGTTTCATTTCATGAGAAAAGGCTGTTGAAAAATCCTGTTCTGTTTGGACTCCCCCTTTCATAACTCATTGACAAAGTTCTACATAATGCCAGAATTTTTACCTTGGTTTGGTCATCTCTGAAGTATTCCAAAGCATGGGGCAGTATCTAGATGCTGTTAACTTAAAAGCAGCAAAATCACAGATAGAAATCTGAATTTCTTCTTCTTTGTGGGATTCACCTTATTAAGGTGAAGTTACTGATTTTGGAGGAGAGTATGGCTGTGATAACAGAGGTTAGCAAGCTAAATTCATTTGCATTTTTACTTACTTTTCCCTTTTAAAAAGAGGAAATTAATTCTGTCATGAATATTCTCATACATTTCCAGATGTGCTTGATTCTTTGTGACGGTTAATGACCTGCAAATTTGATGAAGCTATGCATTCATTTATTCCTCAAGGTGATTAAGAATCTAAATTCAGCTCCGAGGATCACTGGGCTGAGGACTGACATATGTCAGAGGCCTGAGGAGAGTGGCACCAGGAGCTAAGGCAGCCTGTGTCTTGGAGTGAGATTCATTTGCCTCACGTTAAGTGTTTGCAGCTTAGACTCATCTATTTAAGCTAATCGTCTAGACTATTTTAATAGCCAGTGAAAAGAAATCGGCATTTCTAAGGCATGACTCATGTATCTTTTGTAAGATGAGATGAATTGGACCTGAGAGGGAGAATTGTCTCTGTTTAAAATGGAGGTTGAGGTAAGCGGAGCATACACAGAGTCTGCATCATGGAAAGTTACAGCTAGGGACGAGCATCACCGCAGCGTAGGAGGACGCCCAGGATAATGGGCAGCGGGAAAAGCTAAAGGAAAAAACAGGGTCTGGGACCCTATGCTATCTGGGGATCCACCCCAAAACCAATAGAGCAATAGAGCTACCTGGAGGATCACTTACCTGAAGAAAATTCTGGTTTTCAGTTATGAATTTAATTTCATTTTTTAAAATCGCACTTGGGAATGAGGGAGTTACATAACAACCATTTTAGCACACCCACAATGGGAGAATGGTGACACAGTTACGCTGTGAGAAGAGCAGACTGAGGATGCTGTTTGCTCAGAAATTTCAAACAAAATTGGCTGTTCGGAGGTGTTTAATTGCAGTGTTGGCAGCTCTAATTTTTCTGTCCTTAATTTTGTGGTAGTCATTGTCTGTCTTGAAAATGTGGCTTCAGAACTTGCTTTGTGTGGTAATCTGTATTACTTTTTTTTTTAATTCTAAGTTGGTGGATACTATGGTTATGAAGAAATTCTGGAAATGTTGTTCATGGCATTTTATCCTCATGCTGTTTTCTCTTAACCATTAAAGATCATCCATTTGTTTTTTACCTTAGGAAGTTTGGGGCTGCCTTTCTGGATTTGGGGCACTTGGATTTGACAATGTTGTAAGAACCAATTTAACTACTTAAGCAGAAGTAATTTGAATGATTTATTTTTTTTTGCTATGTATATAAAGTGCCTTTTTGTCATGCTTTTAAACAGACCACTCAAAAATAGGTATAACAGAAGAGAATGCAGGTTAGGGGTGGCTTACACTTTTTTTCTGTTGCCACACACACAAAAAAAAAAAAGCTGGAAAAGTTCTGTTTTATCTTTTACTGGAAAAATAATAGCTGGTAGAGTGGAGGTGTAGTTTATTTCAGAGTTTCAGGTTTTATTTACTGTGAGTGTATGTGCCTCAAAAGATTAATTGACAGCAAGATAATTGGATTTCCTGGTATTTTTTCTGGCCTATGGACATCTAATTACATTTGTTAATCTGCAGTAAAAAGACAATTGTCAGAATGCAGGACGTGTTGGTGTAATTGTTTTTACTGTTTGTATCTGACATGAAAATGCATACAGACAGAACAATATAACAATCCCGATGAAACATTTCTGTTCTATAAAGATTTAGGGAATGATGCTAATACAAATGCTCTTCTGAAACTCTCCTTCTGAGTCTTAATGCAAGTGCCAAATGTAGGGAGGGGAAATTTTGTGAGAGCTAAATAACGCTCTGGTTTTGAATAGGAAGTGTCAAAGAAAGTACTCTGTTAACCTGACCTTTCTGAAGAAAGCTTTTATGAAAGCTTTACTACTGAAAGTTCGAAGTGTCCGTCAAGCCTCAGATATTCTGGAGAGTAAAATACCATTTAACTAATAATTCTTGCCTTGGACTTCCAGAGAATGGTGTCCATGGACCATAAAATTGTCTCGTCCTTGTCCTTCTGAAACTCTGCTCAGTGTTTATTTGAACTTGAAGGAGAAAAACTGGATTAGTCTTCTCTACTTGCTCATGGATGGAACTTCAGTAGGCTCGGAAGTCAGGACGCTCCATTACAAATGCCATGCTGACCTTTCCCAAGCAGATCATATTTATCCAGATACCTTCCAATTCTGTTTTTTTTTTTTTTTTTTCTCCTGCAGTTTCTATTAGTTTGCAGAATGTGGGTCTCATCCTTAGGATCTCACCTGCAGTCTTTTAAAAATCTGTCACCTTTGGCACCATGTGGTCCTCTGCTACCAAAATATTCTTAATGGAGAGGTTACACACTGTTGTGTTAGTAATTCACCGATTTCATGCTTGAGTTCCTTTAAAATTTCTGGGTTGAGTACCGTCTGGTCCTGGTGAGCTGTTAACGTTTATCTTGGTGGTTTGTTCTGAATCGGCTGTTAGTCATTGCAATTTCAAACGCATCCTTGGAGTCCTCTGCAAAGAAGGGTCCTTGTACAGGGATCATGGGAAGTAGTGTTCCAAAGTCATAGCAAGAATGGTCAAAACTCAATGTGACACTGCACAGGAGGGAGAAGTGACTTTATTTCAAAACTGGTTCCATTCCACACTTTCACACCCCTGTGCTTGACAAGCACCAAGACACGCGTGTCCATGTAGTTTAGCATGCAGGCACCAAGATGTGCGTCAAGTTGTTGGTCCAGGATTCCTTGCAGCCATGTGGAGGACCAGGGTCTCCTGCTTTTAAGCTGTCATCACGGCTTCTGGATCCTTAGGTTGGCAGGCATGGGGTTAGT